>NW_028288923.1:3645000-4317500 GCF_059628265.1 Tinamus guttatus
GTAGCTGCAGGTGACAACTGGTGGCAGCTACGGCCCTGCCCTCTCCAAAAAATCCAGTGCAACTCGGGTGAGCCCTGAGACACCAAGTCACTGCTCTGCCTAATTACAAACCCGAGGCAGATTAACCTTTGATGACTAAATTAATCTTCTAAATAAAATGAATATGCATCAGCCAGCAAATTAGGATTAAATGCTTAGTAGAATCTTTATGTGATCAAGCAGGTTTTGTGGTGCAGATGTTAACCATTAACATGAAGCAATAAAATCATTCTTTTTTCTTATAATAACACCTAACAATTCTAGAGCTACCTTTCATCTGAGAGTCTCAAAGGGTTTCATAAACTTAATTAATTAACCCTCGCAGCCTCTGAGACAAGAGCATCATAATATCCCCATTCAACACCTGCAGAAACAGAGAAAAGTTGTAAAGACCGGATCACGTGCAGTGTGTGATGTGGTGTTTTGTGCTTGGAATAAAAAAAGGGCAGGTTTACACCGGGGTCCCATCTTCTCCCACGTCCTGCTTCTGCCAGGACTGGATGAGCAGCTCTCCTGAAGGGCTCAGCTACGAGCACACGCTGCCGTCCCCAGCACCAAAAACCCGAGGGACCGAAAGCGTCGCCAGGGCAGAGGCCTGGAGGACGATATGGGATATTCGGATCACTTTTCTCCGTGGCCCTATCCAGTGTTCAGGTTCAGGGTCTGCTCAGAAAGGCGATGAAATATGATATGTTTGTGCACTGCCTAGCCCTGCTCCAGGCTACCTGCTAGCGCAGCGGACCTGTTCTTACAGACCAGAACAGTTTTGCTATACAAATGAACTGCAATTGTCTCAATGTTGACAAATCACTGCACTTTCTAATCTACCATTTAATTCTGAGCTAAGCTCTAGTAATGGGAACAAAAAGACTTCCACATTTCTGACAGTGAAGAAGAGACAATTTATTTTCTACAATTACTGATGATTTGTCGAGTGGAAGATGAGAGGGAGAATGATTTCTGAAGAAGTCTGTTTCTTCTTGATTTTGGGGACATTGGAAACTACTAGCCCATTAAAATATCAGTTCCTTGCGCATACCATCTACAGCAATTTAGTCATAAGAAGACCCATATGACATTAATCAAACAGCAACTTGCTCCTGCAGTGGGATTCCTGCGGCTGCAGGGAGTGAAACGCTGGCACTGGGGCACCACGTCCACCCGGAGCGGCCACGGGTCCGCCAGGCTCTCCTAGCAGAGCCCATGGTTCCTGCTATCCCTTTTCTCTGATCCTCTTCACAATGAGATATTCCTCTTCCATGCATTTTACAATGAGGAATTCATGCATATGTGTAAATCATGACTTTTCAGCCTTACTATCTCAATTTTCATTTCATTAGTTTCAAGCATTAAGAGCAACTAAACTCTAAATTGCATTTTAATTTGATCTCCTTCAATTAAATGGATTGCAAAAGTGTTAGGGAGCTACTGACAGATATGTGAGATTCCTGTTCACAATAATCCAAGCTGTTGACATGGTTTGTTACACAACCCCAGCAGGTCCGTCTCGTATGTAACCTCTTCTCCTGATGCAAACTAATGTGAGGGTGTTAAATGGCCATGACTGGTAAAATCACCAGGTTCAAAAGGAACCAAGGCATTTCTACTCACTAAAAAAGATGGTGGGTAAGTTCTTATGATCAGTTTAAATATGCTGACTTCTGAAAAGGAGCTTAAACCAGCAATGGACAGGTATTTATATATATTTACAACACATACATAGTTTTGGTACATGAATAACCTCTACAGAACTGTAAGTTGGACATTAAAGGCATTTGTTGCCTCCACACATGGGCTGCTAAAACCTGTCCAAAAAAAAAACCAAACCAAACCAAACAAACAAACAAACAAACAAAAAAAACCCCACACCTTCAAGGACTTTTATAAGCCTTGGATCAGGCACATTATTCCTATGAATGTAATTCTTGATACCTCTTGTAACATCCCAGGCCACGTAAGAAACTTGGGAAAGGCAATAAACATTTCTCCATCGGCTTTATATTTCAAATTTACCATTTAAGATTTCAACTCTCCATAAAACTGTTTAAATATACATAACTTCAGTGTTATTTAAATGTTTTATGACCTTCCTGAAATGATCAGCTAATTAAAATCACCTAATTCAGTACCCTAAATTTACTTTCCTTTATTTGGGAGGGATTGGATTTTATGTGCAGCTTTGTTCACTTTCTTTCTTAGAAAATCATAACTTAGGAGAAAAAGCAAGACTGCAGACTAGGGAGGAGGATGTCTTCCAGGCTCTGAAGTTAGGTTAGTGGTAATTATAAGCTACCGTGTATGACATGGCAACTATAATTAACAAATAGATTTATTACAGAAACTTGGAATTATCAATTAAAAGGTAGTCAGTGCAGTCCCCAAAGGTCCTGTATGATTACCTATGTTATCTGGGCTGTCACTTCCAATGCTGGTTTGAATCTCAAAGACCTCTAAGGGGTGCTCTGTGTGTCAAGTTAAATAAGTGAGACAACCTTAGTGGAGAAATGCAGCGATACAAGCAGGTGCAAACACAACCCTTCCGAGGAGAACAGAGATGTCAGCTCCAGCTGACTGTTATTGGCAGCTCGTTGTTCCTTCGCACTGTACTTCTGAACTGCCTGACAGGACAGTTCAATTTGTGGCTTCACCACAGTGTGTTTGATTGCTTCCACGGAGCAGAACCTCGGGGGCATGAGAGGATGCTGCAGCCCACTACAGCTTTTTATTACTTATTATCTTTGCAGACTTTGATTTTTCCCCTCTTCAGAGATGCCTCAAGTCAAAGGCCAGAAGAGAGCAGTATATTATCTAGTGTGATCCTGCATATAGCATAGGATGTTAAGTTATGCCCACTGACCCATCCTCTATTCACGTCCTTCTCCCTCTTCCTGAGCATCCTGCTCTTGCACAAATGTATCTCTATTGTGAGCAGTAAATCAGAGCAGAAATAAATAAATAGCATAAAAAAATCAAACTCTAATTCTAGGAAAATGATTCTGGTACTTACTCTAAAACTGAACCAAAGTTTTGGTGTGCTCTGATGAATCAGACCTTGTTTCTTGGGCTGGTTGTTCCACACCTCTACTGCTCTGGGCTCTCCCTGGGACTGGAAAGAGAATGAATAGAAAGTATCACCCCATCAGGTTTTTGACCTGACTGGGCTACATGGACTTTAAGTGTTTTGTATACAGTGATGGGGGCTGGTTAGATCCACATATAAATTTGGATGCAAAGCAAAACCAGGTAAAATACAAGTTGTTCATCTAGAAGCTCAAATTAAAACCCTACCACTTTTCTGGTACTACATAATTACATCAAACCATGACCAAGAAAGCTAATATCCTCTTTCCAACTTCAGGAAAGTTCCGACATTTACCAAAAACCAGAAAAAGGAAAAGAGCAGTCGAGAATTTGCGATGCTGTTATTTAGGACACGGACTCTCTCTTGGCACCAAAGAAAGGACCCTTGTTGGCACAAAGACACCGTCAGGCAGGGACCGTGTCCCCCTTGGAGCTGTGCTGAGCACACCAGTTTGCTCTGGGCTCGCGGTGCCAGGAGGAGCAGGGCACAGCTCACTGCATCACATCAGCAAGATCCTGCGGCCCCGCATCGCCCTGCACGAGCGCAGCGAAACCACGCGAAACTCCAGTGATCTCAGATCGTGTTACAGAGTCAAAACACAGAACAGAGCCACAGAAAGATTTGCTAAGGTTCACCAACCTGTTGAGTGCGCCTGGGCCCAGGTCCAAGCAATTCTAGATTGATTAATGTTTTCTTTAAATCAACATCACCTGACACTCCTCACTACTGATGTGAATCTCAGTTTTTTCCTCTTTGAAATTTAGCATCAGTTTAACTACGGAGCTGAGAACAAAACATGTGGAATTCAGATCTGCCTACCTAATAAGAGAGGAGTATGTTGCATTAATTATTGCAAAGCAGCAAATTTTGCAAAACAAGTATCCCATCTGCCCTTCTATTTTTAGCCAGTCGGTGAAGGTAGGGGCATGGCTTTTTGCAAACTGTTCATGTATTTAGAAACAAAACAGTAAAGGAGCTGTTTCTGCCTTTCAAAGATAGGACCAAATTGAGATATACTTAGCTACAAGGAACAGAACCTCTCTCTACTAATGGACCTCCTGAAATCAATGGAACTACTTATGGAGTAACATGCCATTACCCACTGTGAATAACAGCTACCGTAAATAAGCTTTGGAAACTATATTCCAGCTACAGTTGTGCTTGGTGGCTTGTAATATTCCAGCAATTGCTAAATATAAATAAATGAAATAAAGTGGGAGATGGCAGTATTCTGATTTCTGTTGGCACTGGCTCTACGTTTGTTCCAAGTGTCTGAGCAATGAGAAGAGCCCACAAACACCTCACCTGGCCCGTGGCATCCACGCTGCGTTCTCCCCGTCACGGAGGCGCGCGGCCGCTCTTGAAGACGTGCTAAGCATTTCTGAGGCTGAATGTAATTCACTGCTACGTTCTCACCTTGAACGCTTATTCCATCCAGCAGGAAGAAGTAGCTACATGGGGAGCTGTAAATGTATTCCACTTAAGATTTGCATCATATTAAACAACTATTGACCAAGGATTCCATAATTCACCAGCTGATTTATCATCTTCTTTCTACAAGATCTCTTCGTCAGTAACTTTTACTTTCAGCAACACTATTTGACAAACAGCTTGTCTGTATTTGTATCGTTACTTCAAACCTACAAGAATTTGAACCGGGTAAAACCATTCAGCTAAAGCAAGAGGCAGTCCCAACATGCCCTTACTACACACAAACAGGAACATCCGTGTGTGTGTGTGTGTGTGTGTGTGCGTGTATTAAAAAAACAGTACTGCTTATCACACAGTTACTTTATTTTCTCCATTCCTCCTCATTTCAGAAAACGAAAAAAAATGAAGAAAAAGTTAAAGAACTGCCTAAGTTTCTGCTGGAATAGAAAAGGAACAGGAATATTATATGACTGTTCTCTCCATTTCTTCTGGCCAGTTGGTAATCCCAGTGGATTTGCACAAACTCTGAACAAGCACAGAGGCCTGGCAGTGCTGACATGAGCTCAACTCCTTAAGTCTAGTGAAATTCAACCACTACTAGTCTATAGCCAGCTTCAGGAAAATACAGAGAAGTCCAACCAAAAAGGAAAAAAACAAAATAAAACCACCTGGATTCTTAAAGGAGAAGCTTCACTAGAAACTGAAAAAGTCCCTACAACAGCAAATGCAAAACATTTCACTGGGAAACTTTCTAGCAACTTCACTTTTCCATTACTTATTCCTGTTTTCCTGAAGTCCATTCTCAGCATCCCGAGTCCCTGCCTTTTCCTGTTACTACAGATTTAGGTGTTAGTGTTCACTCACAATCTAATCCTCAAATTCTGCTAATTCTAACCCATCCACAGAAGAAAAACAAGCCTCTCACACAAGCCAATACTGACAGACAAATTTTCAAAGAGGGTTTCTAGACTGCAGCTATAATCTTCTATGTATAATTTAAGATTTTTTTTTTCCCCCCCATGAAAAGTTTTGCATAACCTTATAAACTGAGTCCGATCTCAGTTTTGCTTTTGCAAGTCTGGATCCAAAGGTGATTCAAGTTGAGTATCAGAGCCCACAGCCCAATGCAACTGAATTTTCTCATACAAATATACAACTGTGTTTTGAGACGATACATCTGAAGCTGTTCGCAAGCAAATTCTAAATCATTTAGCTTTTGGAAGAACAAAACCTGTATTAAAAATAGCGAAACAAGTGCAAGTTTTGAGAAGCTTCACAAGTGTCGACATTTCTACTTTAAGACTTCATGGTCTGTTTGTGCAATGTCTTCCCCTTCCATTTGAAATTCCCATGGAGAGTTTGTGGTGATCATTTAAATGAACATGATCAGACTTTTCACATGTTGATTCCCATTTCAAAGTTCAACATTATAACACCCACTTAAGATTATTGAAAAAGAAAAGGGGAAATGATCTGTCAATAATAAAGGTTATCTCTCGTGATCTGCCTGTGCATTTCCAGGGGACTTCAAGGAGTGCTTGATTTTGCAGGAAAAGGATTCAGGGGAGTGAAAACTTTTTGGCTGTGGAGTGAACTAACATTTTTAATGTCTTTAACATAATTCTGTTATTTTAATGTAATTCTTACCTCCCTTTGTATCCTTTCAGGACTTGAGGGAGAGGGATCACAATCCCTCCATGGAGAATTGACCACTGAAGGTAGCCACATGAGCCTCGTGTTTCTGTTTGGGTCATGTCACTGTCTTCTGCTGGAGAAGTGGCTCTGAAAGAAAAGCAGATACACAGTTTGAACGAGCTGCCAAAAGCAGAATATTTCAAAATCTGGAAGACTGGCTAGCACCAATGTTCTACTCAGAACATTACACATCACAGAACTGGTTGAGTGTCTATATACAGAAGGAATGTTTCTATATACAATACATGCAGGCTCCCACTATCACTTAATCCCTCTTCCATCTATGCCAGGTCCCAGCTGCCATCCGCATGCGCCTCCAAAGAGCAAAGTAACAGTCTTATCTATTGGCTCCTTCACCATCATTTCACAACACATATCGTATGATTAGGTGTTAAGTGGGACTATTTGCGCTTTTGCTTATGACACTTATAATTATGTAATTTTGTATAATGCCAAAATGACTGCTTTAAGTAGCAGCTGCACAAAACACAAACATTGTTGGGACAGCACAGAAATACAATCTTAATAAAACCTGAACAGTAAAAAATATTTTTTTACACTCAGATACACATTTATATACCTTCATGACTTCTTAACCTAGAATATTTTTGCAAATCATTCTTATTAATGGTTCTTCAGTAGAATTTTGCCTCTGTTCTTGCTTACGGAAGTTTTGCCAAGGACAGACCCAGAGTCCTTGCAATATGATCTGTGGTTGGACAGATCCTTAAAATCCAATGGATAAAATGCTCTGAGTTTCTGCTCTCGCGCGTAGGCTGCCGCTGGTGCTGGTCCCCGAGCAGGCCAGCACTAGATGGCTCTGTGGGTGTTTTTGGTGAGCTGGAGCAGCGCACGTTTGTGCTCCAAATTTGCTAGTGCTTTAAAGCTCTCTCTGGAAGGGGTAGAGTGGGAAAAGAGCAGATAGGTAGGCTGCACACATCTGCCATCTGCACTGCTCTTTTTAGGGAACACAGTGAATATATCTCTTCTTGCCAAAAGTACAGGGAGGGAGATACATTTCAGTTATCTGTATAATTTTTCAGAAGTGTCCTACATTCCTACCACACTAACAGAACTTCCACAAACTTCAATTAAAGACATCACAAAGTATCACGGTTAGTTAGAAATGTTGCTTTTTTTTAAATACACCCTTCTGCATATATGGGTAAGGTGGTGACAATGATAGGAGTTTGTCACAGAGGTGCTCTGTAGAGGTCAAAAGGAGATCACCATTTGTTTAATTTAAATAAATCAATTTGTTAAACAAGGAGCTACAGAGATTATACAGTTGGAGAGTGGAAAGCAAAGAAAGATAATTATTTTTGTTTGCATAAATCATTTTCTTATTACTTGGGGATCATGGTGGTACTGTTTGGGTTTGAGAAAAGAGGGCAAAAGAAGATAAGTGTATCAATTTGCTGATCAGGGTTACATGGGATTTTGCTGCTGGGGCTGAAGAAAGGAAGGAAGATCATTATTTTTATTTAAATAAATCAATTTGTTACGATTGGGGATCACACGGGGTTGTGCTGTTTGCAAGGAAGGCATAGGAAATTCTCTTTCTACGGGTAGTTACTCATGGAACAAATGTTCAGATGCTCTTCTATCAACTGCAGAAAGGACAAAAAGCTTCAAAACCCCAAAGCTGCATTCTGGTTTCTTTCGGTTGAAAGCTGCTGCCTCTCTGCTGCTGACGTGCTCTTCCACCTTGCACTGCTCTCCAGTCTGAGCCCAAACGCCAACAGCTGCTACACTCCCAGATCATACATATGTATGCATGCATGTGTGCACATGTGTGTGTGCGCCTATAAAACATATATAGAGGGAGATGATTAGATGGATGGATAGACAGATAAGAACTAATAAGCGCTGATCCTGCAGAAGGGCTTGTAGCAGAGCCCACGCCTGCTGCTGCCGATGGAAACGCGCTGCCGTCCCCGGATTCCCGTCGGTCCCTCAGTGCTCAGCACTGCCCAGATCAAGGGCTGTTCTGTGCCAGGGTACTTTAAGGGCCTGATATTTGTTGCTGCTTTCTGAGGCAATTAATGACGCTCTGTCTGTAATTTTAAAGGCCCTTCATGAACAGATTGGAAACCTAGAGTCCCGAACACCAGTGAACTCATATCCAAAACTAGTAGCTTCAGTGTCACTGCCAAAACTTGACTAAGCTCTCTTTGTGCCGGCAAACGGGCTTCTGTAGGCAGTATCCTTCTATCTGCCTTCAAGGGATAATCTCCTCTTACAAATAAAACAATTGTTTCATTGGCTCATTGCTCTGGTTGAATGAGGCTGCAGAAATGAATCTCACTGGTTTTGAATATTCCAAAGTCAATCAAATGATTGGGGGAATACGGTTGCTTTCAATTAACATGTGTTGCTATCTGCAAAACTAGTTTAAAACTGCATTTTCATAGGTTTGGACGTGATTCATGCAGACTAATAGGCAAACCATGACAATCCTTCTCACCATACGCTATGAAAATGACTTATATGTAGTGTAAAAGCCAAAAATCTGTATCTGCAGGATCTAGATATCCCATGTATTAACTTGCAGTGAAAAGGAGGAGTAATCTAGTTAGCTCTGTAACAAATGAAACAATGTCTACGTAATTACAGAAAATAGTGGGCCCCATCCTTTGGATGGTTTCTTAGGCAGTGGTGTAGTCCAGGGGATGAATTTGCGTTTGTAACAAGGCTGATAAATCTAACCAAACATCTTTATTTTTACAGTACGTTAAAGGAGCATTTTTATTTAGTGCAGTCATATATCTCCACATTATTTTGAAGTATGCTCCTTTATTGCTTTTATGTCTTCAGAATTGCCTGAGGAAAGCATCCTTTTCTCCCCACGTTTCATTGTTGTTACCCTTGTAGAGTATAACATGCACAAACTTGATTATGATTAATTGAGGGCTCTGGCAAATTATGTTTTTATTCCTTTCCATCTAGGTCTTCCATCTGCTCAAGGGAAAAAAAAAAAAAGGATATTTTACATTTATAAGGACACTTAGGGCTTTCTGGGTAAATGTGCAGAACAACTTCTTCAGCAGTAATGGCTGCAATTGAAGAAAGTCTTCCTTAACTGGTGTTCTTGCTCTTACATCACCCACACATTAATTCATCTTCATCCTACATGCAAGGCTAAGAGAAGATGATAAGGAGTCCAACTGCATGAGATCCAAGATTTTGCTGCCGAGCTGGAATTTCAAACTGAAGCAAACCAGTTTAGAAGATTGCTCAATTAGATCCTACCACCAAAGAACCACTTAGAGCAGTTAAGGCTTCAGTCTGTCAATATAAACACCCGTGTCCTTCGGCATAATGCGTGTAACATCAGGCATGCTATTTATAAGAGGCTCTGTTGAAGTTCTTACCCAGGGTGATGCAGCTGGCTACAGCAGCCCCATTAAGCCTGGTGCACCGCATCAGATAAGGCCTTTCTGGAGGCTGTGTGATTCAGAGATGGTCGCTTGCCATCCCCTGCAAGCTGGCGAGCGAGGCTGCGCTTGGCACACTGGGCTTTTCTTAACAGCATGAATGACAGAAACAAGAAGACATGTTTAACTTCTACAAATGTGAGGAGGGAAAGGCAGCTTTGTGTGTGTGTGTGTGTGTGTGTCTTTTTCCTACTTAAAGACAGCCTTGTTCTCCAGCTTGCGCCGTAGAGTGGTGCCTTTGGCTGACGGGAAAGGAAAGTCATTGAAGAATTTACTCCTCTGGGACCGTAAGAGTTTAAAGAACAAAACCCCAAACAATTTTAGCAATCAAAATACAAGTCAGTCTTAAAAAGGTAGGTCTGGATGGCTGGTGGTATAGGGACAAAGCCTTCAAATTTCCAGCAAGGTCAGGAGCATTCTTCTTGTTCCACCAACACTGTGAATTCAGCTGTTGGCCTTGGACCAGGCCCTAGACTAACCCTCCAAATGACAACATCTACCCCACTCTTCTGAACCGTCGCTGAAGACAGGTTAACTCAACACACTTCCTACTGAAGCAAACGCCGTGCTCTGCTACCTGCTACTGTAAGTCAGCTGCAAGGGTGGTGAACCCTGTAGAGGCATCACCAGAAACACCAGCCCGAGTTGAATTGCCTACAGATTATGTTTGACATCTAGTATGAAAGTTACTGCCGTGTTCCTGCTCACAGTTGGACAGATTTGAGGCTGAGCAGCAAATTGAGGAGTCTGCAGTTCAGCTGAACCAAACGGGCCTACAGTCATGTACACACACAAAAAAATAACGAAAATAATATGCTTGAAAATACATGCACTGGTATCTGCTTCTGCTTCCAAGGGCCCCAACGCATGCTTTGAAACTGAGATACAGTGATGGGGAATTGCAAGTACCGATGACCACGCTGCCAAAGCTCGCGAGTGAAACCATCGGGGATGTCTGCAGAGCAACGCTGTAGAACCTCTCGGCAGCGTGCAGAGAGAACCCACTTCGCCTAACGCACACCGTTTACAGAGCACAGTCACAGCCTGCTCGGGACTTCTGTGGAAGCAGGTTTTCCACGGCACAGCAGCAGTGTCGCTGCGAGTGGCACAGCAGCCTGCACCCAGCAGTTACAGGGAAGGATGTTCTATTAGTTAAGTGCAAAGAGCTTTATTCCTAGTTGAGCCACACCTGATACTGGCCGAGTCACTTCCACTTTCTGTTTGCCAGGCTCACCGCACGGAGAGGTTACACTTACCCACCACTGTAAGGGATCTCCGTGAGAATGACTCACCAGGGAGTACACATTTTCCATGATAGCTATCTCCATTTCCTGCTGCACCAACACCGCTGGGCCACAAGTAACACGATTCTGATGACTTTACCTCTCCAAGAAGCAATTCCTAGACCCTCTGGCCCCGGCAGATCGCCCTGCAGATCTGCTGAGGATCCTGGCGACCAAACGAGTGGCTTTTGGGGGTCAGGCACCCCGGGAGCAGCGCGGTCCCGGCTGGCCGCGCTCCTGCCCACCTCGGGTGCTGCACTCACCGCATGTCTGCTAGGGAGAGCGCTGCAGGAAGCCGCTTTAATTGGGTTATTTTTGTGCGGGTGTGCGAATATCATCCCTGTGCTTCCAGGGCACTCGGGGAAACGTTAGAGTGGCAGCGCCGCAGAACTGGAAAACGCATTATCATCCATTGGCAGCAAAAAATTTATTGGATATCCGCCCTCCCCTTTCTCCCTGCTGGCCGTGTTTGCGACCGCATGCAAAATTAATTTTTGTACAGTTTAGCTAATAATTATTGGTGAGAAGACCCTGTCAGTCTCTTCAGATCAACAGGAAATGGCTTCTGCTGACACAGGTTGCATCACATGACTATCCTATTTTTCTGATTTAATAAATATTAATCTTTATGCCTTTTAGGAGCATTGTGCAATATTTTTTATCTTTTGATTTGACAGGGAAAATGACTGGTACGTGCCAAAACTATTCCTATTATGTAAAAAGGCAAATTTTCCTTATTTCTTTTCAAGACAAGGCATTTTTCAAATTAAAATTAATATGTGTACAGATTACATCTGCTATTACACCAATCTATGCAAGATACTGTTTAGGGTGTGCCTTTTTTCCCAACCACAAATTCTTCTACCATCAGATAAAAGAAATTTATTGCCATATTCCCATTTTATCTTCTTTTTGCCCACTGGGAAAGTGCAAAATAGACAGGTGACCCCCTCAAAAACCTGCAGGAAATGGTCTTACATCAAGGTGCTTGGCAGCAGCTCAGGAGACCTGTTGGCTATTGCCAACTTGGCCAAAGACTTTCCTCCCTGCCCGGAGCACGCTGCTTTCCTTCATCGTGCCTCAGTTTCCCAGCTGCAAAGCAGAACGGGGGGAATGGGCAATACTTCTTTCCCGCGCCTTTCCTGTCAGGCCTGTTCACACCGTAACCTCTCTGAGGCAAGGCTGATGATGCACTTAGCAGATGGGGGCTCTGAGCTTAGCTGGAGCCTTTAGGCATTACTACAGTATAAATAACAATAATGATGATGGAGTGGTTAAAAAGACAGAACTTGTTCTTTTTTCCTCTGTAATGTGAATCAAACTGTGGCCGGACTTACATTTAACACTAACAGCTAGTTTATTTATGAGAGGATTTATCAGAAGTGCTCGAGTTTAATTTTCTCTAATTCACACTTTCTGAAAAATGGCAACTGTCTGATTTTAATCTATATTCCCGATTCCAGGGCTTCCCAGAAGTCCCAGCCGAGGGCAGGGGACCGAGCGCACCCAGGCTGCCCGTGCCGCCTGCCCCCGCTTCTCCACAACTATCCACAAAGGCTGAAGGAGCAGATAAATTATTAATGGTAATAAAGAGAATTCCAGGAGTTCAAGGTCTTTCCTGGGCATGTCGATTCGCAGAAAGAGTTAATCTATTGTTCTTAGACCCGGCTTTTTATTTTTTAACCAAGTGATATTTAGCTGTTAAGCTGCCTTCTTCCTCAAATAGACGGAGGAAGGAGCAATTTGGAAAAAGAAAAGCTGACATTTTTAAATAGGACAAATGCATAAAGTTAAATATAAATGTGCATTGACAATCCCCGCAGATGATTATGGGGAGAAAAAATAATAATAAAAAGATGGTATTTCTTTTCACACCAATAGGCAAAGGATTCAAAAGCAGGGCAATCAATACCACCCTGTGATCAACAGGAAATGCTAAGAATAACTGTATATCATGTGTGGCTTCAAATTTACAACCAGGACATATAATCTCATTGTAAGAGAGTCAAGTTCAAGAACTTAGCCTCTACAGTAAAGCTCTCATTTTAACTAAAGAAGCTGAGGTCGACGGCCTCTCAAATGAAACAGATAAGGCGACATAGGGTTCTTGTCAGAAACAAATGTTATGTCTCTCCCTACTGAAAAGCTTAAAGATATTATCAGCAAAAGCCTAGTTGGGCCTGAAATGGGTCCCAGAGAAGTAATATTAACCAGGCTCCTGGCAGATCATTTATTTATCTCAAGCTAAATTCAATAAAGAGAGCCATATATAAGTGAGGGAAAATAATGCAGCTGCGAGTAATTTATCATTGGATGGAAAGTCATTGTTATCCTTATCTCTCCAATGATGTTCTATTTCCAACTGGTAATGAATTATGGGGCTTGCCACATCTTTACTATGTGACAGGTCAACACTACCTCTTGGGTAGGGGACTGTATTTATGCAATCAATACGGAGTTTGCTGAGAAAATATTGGCAACCGTTCGGCGAGAGCGACCCGGTGCTGGCCAGCCTGCTGATCACTGGTGGCGGCCGGCGGCTGTAATTGCGTTTCTGCACTCCTTTAAAACAGAGATTTGTCTGAACGCTTTAAGCGAATTCCTCGCTCTGCTCCCTACAAAGCTGGACGCGGGAAGCGAATCGTGGGCCTGGTAATTAGAAGGCACTCGGCTCATTTAAGCTGGCTCAGCCACCCAAGGGATATTTGCTGTTCCTTTGTGGCACTGCTCTAGAGGAATTTATTAAATCAAACTTCAGTGCTGGGTTAGCCAAAATTACCGGGGCCTGCGGCGCTGCGGGCACAGCCAAGATCAGGGGTGGGTCAGGCCGCCGCGCTGACGTGAGGCCCGGCCATCCCGCGGGGCCGGCCAGCTCCCGGCAGGAACGTCGCGACCCCCAGCGGCTCGGCCTCCTCACGGCCACCGCCGGGGACGCCGCCGGGCCAGCGCCCACCCAGCAGCAAGGGGACAGCCCTTCCACAGGGACGCCTACGAGGGTCCGGACAGCACCCGCCTGACATCCCAATGACACAACGAGAGAAGAAGCCAACTGCCTTTTGTCCCACAGTGCCACAAAGGAAATCCAGAAGCGCTGGCCAGCTGCAGTCACTTATGTAACGCTGGAGGTGACCTCAGTGCTCTGAAACAAGGTGGCCCAGACTAACGCGGATGAGGAAACGAAGCTGCCAGGGAGCAAGCTTCCTGGCCACGGGACGTGCTGGCCTGCATGTGTGTGTTAGTATGTCTCCTTGGCTCCGTATGTTTAGGAAAGTCTTAGTAATGGAAAAAACAAGGGTGTTGTAGGTGAAGGCTGAAGTCCTTTGGCAGAGCAGTGTGTGCAAGAGCTTGACCAGAGCCTGCTGGCCTGTGCTTCGGCCGAGCCTGCGATACTGGTCTGCCAGCTCCACGAGCACTGACACTCGTTCACAAAGACTCGGAAAGTCAACGAGAGCGTTACCGTGCCCTGGAACAAAGACCCAAGCACTGACTGAGGTATAAATCCCACACGGTTCGGCCACGCCGGGAGAGGTCTTGCCCAAGTCACACGGACATATGTGAGCTCTGATTCTTTCACAGTCAGTTCACTCAAGGGGTCATCTAGCTGATGCCAGGAGGATCTTTCCTTCCTTTTAACAGCTGAGAAAGTATGATGAATTTTTACAATTTAAACAAGTAATGTAAATAGCAAAAAAATAAAAAAGCTAAGTGTCATAACTCATGTAAACCAAGATAATCCAGAGAAATATACCCTGCAAAATCAGCTATTGACTTCTGAGTCTATCATAGCCAGCAAGGAGCCTGCTACTTGTCAGATACTCTTTCTCATGTAGTTTCAAACACTCTGTCAAAACTGTGTATAGCTTCTAGCTCCCAGGCCTTCTACTTACATACCAATCACTCAATCCACTTTTTAATTTCCATTGTTTGGAGTCTTATCCCCAAATTTTTAAAAGGACAAAAAAACAAAACCTAAAATATTGGCTTAAAAGTACTTAGGTTTACAAAGGTACAGTCTGGTAAGAATGATGTATGTGTTTAATAATATGTTCCCTGGCTAATAAAATACTAGATTATTTTGGGACTACAGAATTTAAATGGAAGGAAGTTTAACCATTAGGAACCTGTTTACTATTACCAAGAGAATAGCCAGTTGGCAGGTCAATAGCTATCAGCAGAAATAAAGAACCACAGCAGCCACCTGTGCTTAAGGCTTGTCCCTGTTAGGGAAAAAAAAATAAATGAAACTACAAAAGCTGAAAAGTAAAGCTGGAGCATGCTGGGGTTTTTTTTCAGATTAAAAGGCAGAAATAAAAGACTGATTGCTCTGGGGCTAATGACTTCAGACTTTACTGCAAATGATAGCCAGTTCTTCCAGGCTGTTTAAGAGGGAACGAGCGGAAGATACCTGTATCAAACTTCTTCTCTAGATGAATAGTTGAATCTGAACCATGCTGAAATATCTCAGACAGGTTCTTTGGGGCACGAGGACCAGCTGCAGAAGGAAGCGTGCAGGCCGGCACGTTTCCCCTTCCCCTTGTGAAGAGCCCCACCATCGAGCCAACTGGAGACCAGCCACTAGTGCTGGAAAGGCCAGCGGACACCTGTGTCAAGCGCATCCTTTCTTTGGCAGATGGAAATAATGGGAGCCTTGAGAGGATTCTCGCTCATTGTCATCCGAGGGGTCAGACCACGTCCCACCTGCGAGAGAGCAGCCAGTGCATCCCACGCTCGGGTAGAAGTGAGGTCCCGTCAGGGCCAAGCGGCTTTCTGTTGGGGAACGTTGATGGTAGAGGCATCTATTGCCACCAGTGAACGATTCTGAGAGGTACTGAGATCTTGTTCCTGTATAATGTCAGCATACATCAACCCTGAAATTAAATGCCAAAGGGATATTTTTAATCTGATCTCTTACTTCCACAAGACGACTCTTTTCCTTTCCTTTAGCTGTGGTCAATACGTTTTTCTCTCTGGGAGTCTTCTTTGTGCACATATGTATGTATGCATAATGGTGTCATTTACATACCATTAAAACTAATTAGCACCATTTGGTGATTCAGACATACTGTAATACAAGCACAGAGTATAACTGTATTAGTAAATGTCACATTTTAATGGCAAGTTCCCTACATACTCTGTTTAATGTGCCTTATCAAAGATACACAAAGATTATAGTCTCAGTATCTGCTAAATATTGAAATAATAGATATTTTTGTGATGAATAAACTTACAAAGGATCTTAATTTTTATTATTTTAGTTCTTGACAATAAAAATGTAAGCTATTCATAACACAAATGTGAATTCATTTCAAGTTCAGATAATTCAAAGTAGTTTCATTTTTCAGGAGGCAAGAATTTCTCATTTAGCAGAAACTGAGGTAAACAAAGCAGGAGAGAAGACGAGATGTTTAACATTACTGAAGAAAAACTTTACAGTTGATTCAGTCAAAAATGGAGCCTGGAATTTTCTCCGATATTTTTCTATAATTGCAAATTTTCACTGCTTTCAAGTTTTCACTGCGATTCAGGACAAAATGACTATTTAGGAAACCATGTGCCACGAGGCCTGCATGCGAGGAGCCGCACAGCCCCCTCGGAAGGGCACAGCCGTGTCCCGAGCGCCTCCCGCGGCAGCTCCTTGAGCCCTGCTGAAGGCAAACGGCGCCCTGCCAGCTTCACACCAGGCAGCCCCTTCACAAGATCACAGTGGCTTCACAGCTGTTACAGATATTAATGGCTAATCAATTGCTATCGATGCAATTATTCTTCTGATCCACAAGCAGAGCCTTAGATAAATGGGCAAATATTAACTTAAGTTCCAGTTGATAACATATTTTTCACCATGCTTGTTAGTATAGACTTATATTCTGAACTTTGATAAGACAGATTAAGGAAAAAAAAAAGGGGGGGGGGGTTGAAGAAGAATGATTCAGGCAAGTGATCACTGCTATGGGCAACCTCTGCTTCATTATCACAGGACCTTACCCCGGACTTGTCTAATGTTACATAACTTTTTGATGCCCTGTCCCTGGTTGTGCTATGAGAGAGAGCCCAGACCCAGGACAGTGCTGCCCACAGAGCTCTTCACCTGCTCCCTCTCCAAAGGAAACACCTCTGCCACGGCCCAAAACCTGATGCTGCTTGAGGCTCGCCACCCGCCAGAATCCCAGTGCCAGTGGGCGCGCGGCGGCCGGGAGCTCTGCTCCGCGGCTTGGGCAGGTAAACAAGGAGGTGAGGCTTCAGTTTGGCTGCATCCCATTTATCAACACAGAAATGAGGGGAATGGACTCAAAGGACTTTCAGAAGGAGAAGCTGGCGGGGAGTTTGAGCGGAGAACAAGATCCACTGTGGTCATGGTGCATTTCACAGGTCTGCTTGCACAAGGGGTGGCTGCGGCACAGCTGATGCAGATCCAGACACCCGCTCAGCTCATGCAATGCACATTTTCTTCTTAGAAAGCAAACTGTCAACTTCTACTTCTGTATTGACTTGTTAAACAACAACACTTTTTTTTCAACTTCACTATTTCCCACAGTCAGGCCTTCACTTTGACTGCAGGGAAAATTATATTTTTGTATGACATATAGGAACATAACTGTAAATATTTTAAAGAAGGAACTCTAGCAACCAGGATGTTTTGTTTTAACACACTATTTCTTTGACATCCTGAAAATATTTGTGCATTGATTTGTAAAAAATAAATCTCAGTGTAGGTAGGTCTTAAGTGTCAACTGAAATAGTATGGGGAGCAAAAGGAACTATTACATATTGCTTCCTCTTTCTGTACAGCCTGAATTCTATAAGCAAGACCACAGCTCTACAAGAACAAGCTGGGACTGGTAGTAAACTATCCAGGGCAAATTCCTGGTCCCTTGAGGTTTTAAATCAAGGTTGGATGTATTTCTAAACTATGTGCTGTAGCTCAACCACAAACTCCATGCAGGAGCTCATTTCACTGAGTGAAATCCTCTGGCTTATTGGAACTAGATGATTATAATGGTTCCTGCTGGTCTTAAAAATCTGTTATATAAGTGAAATAGAAACTATAGGTGAAATCCATCACTAGTGCAAAACCCTATGCTAAAACTTAAAACAGGCTTCAGTCAAAGGGCTTAGAAAATCTTAGACCACCCTGCAACTGGGGGGGAAAAAAAAACTCTAAGCTATGCAAGGCGAAGAATAGCTATTTCGAGCTTTCTTAGTATTTTGTTTTACGCAAATAGAAGAGAGCAAGTAGAAGCACTGCCTTCTGCCCTAGGGTCACGGCTGGAAGAAAAAGACCAGCTGGGACCTCTTGTGGAACGCAAAGGAAGTTTAACTTGTACCTGCCTTTGTTCTCCATGGCTTTTGCTGGAGGAGAAGGCAAGACATCTCCAAGAATGAAATCCTAAGGACACTCTTGGGACCATTCAGCAAGTTCCAAAAGGGTTGCAGTCACGGGTGGCTTTGTCACATATCCTACGGGCTCACAGAAAAGCCACCCTAATGGCACCAGTGTAGGAGGACAGGTACCTGGCAGCGTGGAAAGGGGGAAGGCCTGATCTGTGAACCTCCTAATTTCTCCATTTCAACAATGTATGTTGGAGAATAAGACTTACCAAGGGAAATGCTGACTCTGCAACTCACTAATATAAATCATCTGTTGATGGGCAAAGAAAGAAATTGCCTCGAGATCTGGACTGGCTTTGGTAGCACATGATTTCAGCACACTGTGTTTGGCCAAGGGACATTCCTGAAATGGACAAGTGCCCACTGCTCCCGTTCCCCGATACACAAAACAGGCAAGCAGGCAGACAGCAGCCACGAATATCTTCACACACGCTGTACGTGGGTATTAGTAAACACACAGGTTCCACCATAAAAGGATTATATGACTCTTCCCTGGCATCTGAAATGCACATTATATCACCAAACAAAGGAAATTATGCAAAGATAGCCCCAGAGGCAGAATAACCATGATCAGCTCGTACTTGTAAATACAGGGCAAATACTTATAGCCACAATTCATCACCTGCCTCTGCTCGTTTTGTTAAATGATCAAAGTAATACATCTACTGGTTGCAAATGCAAAGTCATATTTGTGCAAAGTCACATTTTATAGGAGAGCAGCGCAGGGCCAGATTTGTCATTATTCTCGCACAAGTCACCCAATTGAGGGAATTACTTCTAATTAGTTACCATCAGGACTGCAGGATGCAGCGAAAGCTCTGCAGCGTTAGAGTGATGAGGATGCATAGCAGAGGACAGGCAGAATCAATCGTTCTTAGGTTTTTCTTTCTCATCAGCCCACCTGACGCACATTAAATATTTGTGAAATCCATTTCGGAATGACCAGACACGGTGCTGGAAGCCCCACAGTCAGTTCATCATTCTTCCAGGAATACTTCAGGAATGGGGATGGGAGCATATTAACTCTTTTCCCACAGGACACCAGCGGCGGATACAATAACCTTGTTCTGGGAGACCCTGCCGTGCTCCGTGATCCACGCGCGCTCCCAAACCAACTGCATTTGCTCCCTTCCAGCAGCAGCTGTGCACAGACCGTTATATGAGCCCCAACTTGCTTCCTCTCTTTGTTCCTTTGGTACCATGTTGCATTTGGTACATCAGCACTGACTTGTGCTGAGGTTCTCCAGAGCACGTCTTGTCGGCTCCACCTCTCTCAAGCATTTGTATTCCCCCCTGCAAAGCCTATGGGGACAGGTATCCCTCTGCTCAACAAAACGGCAACGATGCCTCCAACCGCCCAGCTTGGCTGGCCACAAGCACAATAATGTTGTCAGCCCATCTGGAGGGCTGATGCAGAGCAATGCGTACACGACCAGGCCACTGAAGCCCTCTGGTAGCTACTTGAAGCAGGTTTTGGAGGTAGACAGCTAATATCCATGTCAGGCAACTCAGGCAATGCTTGCACACAAGAAGGCAGAAGCTTCACAGATTTTAGCAAATCTGGCCCACGGTTTTGCTATCTGCATGAGGACTTTGCACACTCTTCCCTGACATGGATGAAGGAAAGCCTTGCAATAAAGATACGGAAGCGGGGTCACTGCAAATTTTGTTAACGTGTTCTAAGGAGTTCTGCTTAGTGCCAGTGCAGACCCATTAAAAGGCATACATGAATAATTATGAAGTTTCCCTTTCAGGAATTGTTTGTTGCTCTATTTGATCATGCTATGTCTCTAGCTCCTAATATTTTTGGATAATGTTCTTGCCTTCATTTGTAATCACTCTTTATTCAGTGTAGAAGATGGATTTTTCCAATTTTGTGCTATTATATACCTTAGCATGGAAAGGATTAGATTTTTTTTTTTTTTACTTTTAGTTCTTATTTAACTGTGAGCTTTAGGGACTTATATCCCAGTAGGTCTAATTCCAGGATTATAGGTATCTAGATATCCAGTAAATCATTTAGTAGCATATAGGTTTAAGGCAACTCCAAATAACCCCTCCAGTTAGCTCTCTGGCTGAAAAAATGAAGCACTGGCAAGAAGCAGTAGATTTGGGCAAGAGTTACAAAGTAATGCAGAATTACTAATTTAGACTCGGATTCTACTTCCTTTAAAGTCACTGATAAAACTTATACTTGCTTCAGTGGGAATATGGGAAGGCCTCTAAATCCAATTGCTTCAGAAGCTTTCCTTCTTCCCAGCCAAATGCTAATCAAAGTCTCCTCCTTCTCTGATTTGAGGTTCAGCTCTCATTCCTATAACTGTTGCTTTTTTATTTAGATAAACATTGTCAGGTTGAGTTGACCTAAAATTTAGATTTATTAAAAATGAAATAAAAAGAGCAACAGAAAGCTTTCTGTATTTATTTTTCTAAATTCTACTGAAAACAGCTTCTTGGTTTAGACTTCACTTTTCCTTGGCACCATCCACAGCCTGAACATTGCAGCACTGTGCTTTTACCTGAAAACAAATAGGGGGCAGGGGAAAGCGAAATTGAGTTATATGTTTTCCTTGTTGGGGCTTAGTGAAAAGTAAGCATGTGATATTAGAGATTAAGAGCCAAATTTGGTCTCTTAGGATCTACCATTAGGAACAATCAAAAGCAATACTAATGGCAAAGATAAGGCAACCAGGGCTTTTAAGTGTGTCTTTCAACTTGTTCGTATGCCTTTAAAGATGGCAGGGCTGCGCGGACGGCTTTGCCCTGGCACAGAGCTTAGCAAAACAAGGGCTCGGTGCCAGTTCCCACCAGGCGTGTCTGAGGGCTGTCACCCCGTGGGGCAGGCAGGGCTTTGTTCCACCGGCAGCTCCGCAGGCGCTGCAGCCGTACAGGTGTTTCAAGGTCCCGTTTCTCTCTGGGTTTGACGTGCAGCAGGGCGCTGAATCCACCACGTAATGTATTTGTGGAACCAACTGGCTCTCTCCAAGCACTGGGAGAAGGGGGCTCTGCACCTGCACGCGTTCGTGCAGCAGGGGACACCACGGAGCAAGGGCCTGCGAACGGCAGCGCGGGGCCCTGCCACACGGGGCACAGGACCTGTTTGCTCAGACGGGACCTGCAGGAGACCAGGCCTCAGCTGGCTGAGGCAGGTGATAAACCTGAGCAGCCCTCCCACCCTTAAGGGTAGCTGCTTGTTTAAATTCTCTTAGTATAGGGTGTGCCCAAGAGCGGGCCTAGAAGAACTGCCATAGCCAGAACTAACAAGGGCTCTTCTTTAGTGCAACAGATACCAAATGGCCCTTCCAGACAAGAGGCTTTTTGCCCGCATGAGTGCCAACACAGAGTTCATCTGAGGTGAGTTGTGAGGGGAGGAGAAAGGTGAAGTTAGGTGAGGAGCCCTTCCCATCAAAGCAAACTTGAAGGAAGGCCAGGACTGCAGGGCTGGATTAGGAGCGGGCACATCCCAGCACGGAGCGTGCTGAGTAAGAGGCATCACGGCGGGAAGGCGCCGAGCCCGGGCCAGGCACCTCGCGGTGGCAGCTCCCTGCCGGGGCGCTGTGGCAAGGGGGACGTGCATTTCGCAGCTCCCCCTACACCACCTGCAGCCCGAGGCACTGCCACAGGCCATCAGGACGGTGAGCAAGGGGAGCAGGGGATGCCTGAGAGGCCCAGGAGCTTCTCTCCCTACGGTGCAAGGCAGGATGCTCAGGCCTGTCCGTTCCCATCCACTTGACTTAGCCGATTTATGAAAGAATGAACACTAAATGTGGAGAAGTAACGCAAGCCACTGGTGGTACACTGTCCTGATATGACGTTCAGAGAGTGTCGTGGGGAACCAGGGCCTGTCAACAAATCTGCCTCAAAGAGTGTGCAGGATCAGCACTCTGCAGCCACAGAAACAGGCTACATCTAAATCCCCCACCAGCTCAGTAACATCTCCGCCTGAATATGATAGATAAGGATTTCAGGGAGGCACGTCAAAGATAAAAGGAAAGCCACCCTCTTGCTCTTGTTTAATTTCCCTTCCAATTTCCTAAAAGGCCTGTTGCAGGACTGACTGTCACCAAAAAGATACAGGGCCCAATTTACAGCCATTGCGTAGAACTGCAATAAGCAGTTGCAGTCTATAATTTTCAAGTAACACCACATTTATGAAAACTGCAACAACCCCTTTTGCCGTGATTTGTGGACGCCGGTGCCAGAGGAGCCAACCTCACTCTCATGTAACAGAGAGCAAGAAGTGAGTGAAAAAGAGGAAGAGAAACAAACTGGCTGCTGCCTCAGCATGTAGGCTACAAAATAAACAAACAAATAAATAAAAGTTTTAAAAAGTGTTAATGAAATATCCACTATGAGTATAAGGGAGGATTAGAGCTGACAAGTTGGCCATAGGGCCTTCTTCAGGCTCTTCCAGACAGAACTGAGACAAGACGACAATTTGAGAAACTGAACTGTGCTGATGTGGGCTCTATTTTCCTAAATTTCTTGCTCCTTTGGGTTTATATTATTAAAAAAAATAGTAAAAGAATAAAATAAAAAATCATACTTGGGCCAGTAGTCTTGTGCAGTTCTAGGCAACTTGTACCTGAGCTTTGAAACAAATGCAAGGGCAACCGAAATGCCCAGAGCAGGCAATGTGTTAAATTTACTGCACAATCATGTCTATTTCTTGTCACCACAGATCTGATCTGAACAGAAAGAGTTCAGTGTGCACTGGATGGAGCCCTGGATCATCCTGCAGTTTTTAGTGGCAGCAATGTTACTACTACTAGAGTGAAACAGAAAATATTGGGGCTAGGATTTTTAAATTTTTTCTTCAAAATACTATCAAAATCAGCAGAAGAAAATGCATTAGATCAAATCTCATTTTAAAAAACAGCCAAATTCTGTATAACTAACTGATAAACTTCTAGCATTTGGGGATTTTTTATTTAAAAAAAAACAGGGTGTTTTATAAATGGCTGGAAGAACAAGCTGGTTTTTCCTCCCTCTTTCCCTTCCCAGAGTCAAAACCAGCTCCACATTATCACCATTTAGTTCACTCTGTGCTTCAGGCAACTTCAAAGCAATAAGATGAATTGTCTCCTTCTTCCCCCAGAATAGCAACTCCTTAATTAAATAAATGATACCTCTGCCTTTAACTTTTCTGTTTGGGCATTTCTTTCCCAATTTGACTTTTGGGAGCCAGGATTTTTTCTAAATTGCTCCGCTTAAGCAAAGGGAACATGAGTGATTTTTCAATTACATCATTTTGTTTTTATCATCTTCACTATTATCATTATTATTGTCACAATCTGCGGTGTTTAGTCACTACCTAACCGAGATGCGTGGTGCTGCCCAGCACGTAGTCTGCTTTCGCGTTTCACAGGAGCCCGGCCACGCGGAGAGGAGAGCTCCAACAAAGAGTTTACCCTGTGCTGAAGTTGGCCTTTAGAAAAACAAGAATCCTCTGGGCTTCTGAAGGAACGTACGAGAGATTGAGCTGGTGCCAGCTGAGCTCCTGTCTCAAGTCTCAGGTCAGTGGCTCATCGGCCATTCACTTCTGGCCAGTTTCTGATCAGTGATGTCCAGAGAGATGGGAAACGTTTCTCTAAAGGTCATTGCTTCACATATGGTAAGCTGTCCTAAGCACTGGGGAAGTCCAGGTGGATTCGCTCTTGACGCTGGGACACCAGGATGCCCGGAGACACCATGAGGCAGACCAGCAATCAGCCTCGCGACACACGGTGCTGCGCAGGCAGCAGCAGGAGCTCTCCAGCTCCCTGGTGTCTGTCCTTTCCTTACCCGACCATTCAAGGCTTCCCCAGACTGACACGTGGGACTTCTAATGAAAGCAGTTATGTAAGAGCAGAAAGTTTGATTCACCACGCCGCCACACTGGCAACACGTTTACACAACTTCTCCACCCAAAATCAAGAGGTTTAACCTGTAGGGATAATTGCAGCCCTTTGGCAAGGGCGGTAGCGAACACTTAGAAAGGAAATCAAAGGAGAGAAAAAGGGAAAGCAATATCATTTTGGATAATTGGAGCGAAGAGGTAACACCTATCTCAGTGTCACAGATGAGATTGGCCGACGCAATACGCATTCGTTCTTATCTCAGAGTTGCATTTATCGAAGTAAACTGAGGTTAAGCTAAAAGCAAGCACATAAATCCTCTCTCATTGTCATCTCGCAACTCACAGCAGCTGCTAATTACATTATAGATCTTCCAGAAGTACGTATAGTAATTACCAGTTTCAACCACATCATTAGACTTGCAAATACAGTTTGCTCTTTGCAAGTCTGTCAGGAGCAAAGTATTAGGGTCAGACCGAGAAAGCAGCCAGTCAGCACGGCCTCACGAAGGCGAGTGGGGATCCCCACCTTGCCCGGCCCTCCTGGGATTTGCGCAGGCTGAACACACAACCTGCCAAGGCGCCCGCACGCTCACACGATGAATTACTGAATTTTGGGTTGCTCGCCCAAGCTAAAAGTTATTTCGGGCTTTCCTGTCGGACCATTCACAGTGATTACCTGGATCTGAATTAGGCCCAAAGTCAGTCTATAGGAATTAGTGACAGATCTCTCTACGTCTTGAGATATTTCAGAAAGAAAGAATTGATGTTATTGTCCTTAGACTGGAAGCCATTTCAAGGCCTCTGGAGTTCTAAGCAATCCTCCATACTGCATCCATCTGCGGATGAAGGGAAACATGTTTATCTTTGCCTTGATAATCATTACTTATATAAAAAAAAAAGACAAAACTGAAATTTAATTGAATAACCAGGGTGTGGTTATGCTAACCACTTTCTCCACAACCACAGCTGAAGATAAACAATGCTACCAGACATAAATCTTAAGTATTATTTTTATATGCACATGTACACAGGAAGAACCTTGTTTATTACTAATTTGTTCTATTTGTTTGGATTTCATATCTACTGAGCTCTGACTGCAATTCTTAAACCAACAGGAATTATGCAGGCAAAAGATTAAAGTGCTGGCACCTAGGGTAGAGTTTTTAAAAGCATTATATGACTTATGAGCTGAACTTCCCAAATGAACAGAGATTTGGGTACTTCAGTACTTACGTATCACTGAAAGTCACCAAGAACCCTAGGCAACATAAGAAATTTAAAAAATTTCAACCCCTCCTTAATTAAATGATAATGTATTCTTAAGTCCAAAATAGTTTTTTTTCCATAAAAAAACACACAAATAGCAATACATATCTATTTCAACGTTACAAATCCAAGTACAATCGTTACTCAAATCCAGGTTTCCTCAAAAGGGCCATAGGACCATATTAGAGCAGACAAAGGGTGCATTCTTATTCTAGTCCAGTCTGCCCATTTTAGTACCTCAACCTCCTACCTGCTCAAGCCCAGCCTATTCTGTGAAGCCACAGCAATAAGATACAAGTATGTATTTTTGTTGTGAATTATAATTTGCAAAACACTTTGACACCTTTACTGGAAAAAATCTGTGTAAGTGCAAAGCCAGATTACTAATGAGATTTAAGGCATGCAGTCATGCAAACAAAGAAACCTTTGCTTTGCTGCTTCAGGGTCTGCTCCAGCAAAGCGCTGAGTTTCTTCCATTCTCCTTCAGAGTAAAAGTGGAAATAAGAGTGGAAAATACTTTCGTGCTCAGCTGGATGGGCAAGGTTTAATGTCTAATATCCTCCTTGGGAAAAGTATCTAAAGAAGAGTTGCAAGATTAATATCCTATTTCCAGGCTTTTATACTACTCGGCAAACACTCAAATCTAACAGTGAACCAAGGGAAAGATTAAAGAGCCAAAGGCCACAGACCTGTTTAAACTAGTGTAGTGGGTTCAAAGTTTCCTTTAAGATCTTAGGCTATAGTTTCTACATATCACAGAAGTACAAAACCTAGACAGTACCACAGATAAGCTCTTATTTATTCTAGATGAACCGAAGAAATACAACAAATCACTCCTTGGACCTTGTTCTTAGCCATAATTGACACTTGATTATTTTGGTTACTCACTGAAAAGCAATTTCAGTATAACCCTTCAGAAATACTTAGGAGCTCAATGAGCTGCAAAAAAAAAGCAGCAGTTGGTACTGGGAAGAAGGTAGGTGGGAAAATACTTATGCCCCCTCATCAAAATGAAAGAGCATTCCAGAGCTGCAGCAGTTGATATTCCTGATCTTGCTGAACACTTTGCGTGACTCCTGTCGACTCTGGACTTGGCAGGAGGGAGGGCAAACAGGAGTGTCAGTGTGAAAAAAAGCAGAGAGAACAAACAAGTAATAATGTGGGGTCCTTTCTTACCTGAGCCTGGCATTTGCAATTCCCTGGTTGTTACACTGTCTTGACATAGCACTGCTTTTAGTCCGGCTAATGGATGTGATTCAGATCCTTATGTTCAGAGCAAGATCCTATTTTTACCAATGGGAATGCCAGTAGGAATCCTTCCTCTCCATGCAGCCGCCTGACAGGAACAACCACAGTCCATCTTGAGGAGGGCACACCATTTACCTGCTCTCCCTGAAACTAAGCACAGCAAAAGAAGATTTTAGCATTCCAGAACTTCAGACACTGAGCCTAATATGGAGTGAATGAAAATGGTGGAAGAACACAATCAGTATTTATTGTGCTTCAATAGCACAGTTACCTCTTCAAATATGACTGATCCTCCAAAATGCCAGGCACTGAACACAGGCTAGGCGGTCCGGCCTTGCTCTAGACAGTACGAAATCCAGAAGACAAGAAGGTGAACTGGCAGAAGAGGAGGGAGAAAGCAGAGTGTGTTAAAGACAGTAAGCAGAGTAAGATCAGTTTCATCCTCCAAAGGAAAATTATAGACCAGCTTTCTCCTTTTATTAACTAACATTAAAAAAATCTCAGGCTACTAAATATTTGGAAGTTATCTAATGTTCTTAGCTGATTAAATGTTTATGTCCTCTTCTATGCACTTAGCAAGATCTAGGCTATGATACTTTTGGTCAATTTACTTTTTTCTTGCAAGCTCTTTCCTATAAAGAGAACCAAACTAACTGCTCATAGCTAAGGCAACGCAAAAGTTTCCTTTCAGTAAGGTTGAGATTATCTCAGATCAGATGACCAGGATCTGTCCTTTGAGGAGAGACCCCCAGGAACTCTTCTGACAGCTCAGCAACAGCTGTCACATTTGGGAGGGCTGGAATTGTGCAAAACGTGCACTGAGCTTCAATACATTGACATCGAGGTCATGAAGAAACCAGTTCAAAACAGGAAACAGCTCCAACCCGACGGATTATAAAGCCTCCATATAACTATAACAGATGCTTACAGTAAATTCCATTATGAGGAACCTCCACCAATAGCTGGAGCTGCAAGCTCTTAAAAACAGGGGGTGTGTCACTCGATGCTTGGGATCAAGGTCATGTCTTAAATATTCAATCAATACAACTGAGCTGGCATGGAGAAAGTATGAGACATTGTCATTACTCTAGCCATGTCTTCTGCACACATTTAATTCAAAGTAAAGTTTTGCACTCTTGAGCTACACTGCAGCATCCTAGAGGAAACAGTTATTACCCGGTGATGAGGCTGGTTCTTAATTCTACATTCTCCAAGGATTGTCACTGACCTGTCCTCGCCTGGTCTGGCTCAGCAAAGCAGGTAAACAGCCACTGCCTTTCCTGCGAGCAGCTCTTCCTGGCAGCTACTCCCAGTTCTGGAAAATAAATTGCAGACCATTATCAGACTTTTTGGTAATTGCTGCAGGATGGCAACTGAGTGTGCAATAAATCACAAAATCATTGTACTAAGGCCTAACTGGTCCGGCATATTTTTGCTTGAGATGGTTAATGCAGAAGTGGTATAGACTACAATGGTAGATAAATATACTCCTACATATTGACTAACTTGCATGCAAGCTTCTCTGCAATTGTTCAAATTACTCACAACATGTTTTAAATTAATAAAAAATAACATTGTCTACAATAGCAATGTTGTGCTTTTTAACTCAGCAGGAAAGCAATCCTTCAGTCTTTAAATACATGAGCCTTGAACTCTGTACAAGACATTATATTTATTGTGGGAGCACCATATATAATGATTGCGGGCTAAATCTTGGTGTTTTTTCATTGTTTGCACTTCGTCTATAAGGCAAAAGTTCAGTGACCAATTAGATCTTGGTATATACGTGCATATTATACAGTTTTCAGTAAGATTTCTCATGCCCAGACAAAAAGAGTCACCTGGGTCCAAGTAAAGTTCTCCAAAGTCCAATATAATATGAATTTCAAAACTCATATGTTAAAAGGCAGAAGTTGAAAAAACAATCCTAAGGTCATGTGAAAAGAACAAGTTTGAAGGGATTTCCCTTGGGACACTCCAAGAACATGTATGATCCTAGGCGCTGTGCCAACAGGATCCAGGCACATCGGCGAGGTGCAAGATAGGGAGGAGTTAGCCGACTTGTTCAGAAAAACATGCATTTCATATCCAACCAAGGAGCAACATTAACGGTACTTGTGGACTTGCCAAGTGCCCAGAGAAAAGTGTAAGGATGGAGTGGAGGAAAGGAAATAAATAAAACTGAAGAGAGAAAATTATCTACAACAGGATTTTGTTCCTCCCTCCCACTCCAGACCAGCTCATCAAAGCCAAAGGTAATTCCACTCATCGCAGTATCTTCCATCTTGTTCAGATTTCATCCATGAATAAGCAACGGGATTTATACCAGACAACTGGAAACCTACCAAAAACGCAACCCTCTGAGGTGCTAGCAAAGCTGGAATTAGATAAAACATTCATGAGAAAGACCAACAGATTTAGTGGATGAGACTTTCATAAATGTTGGTGTTCAAAAAGAGCAGCTTTATAGAAAACATTTGTCCTCATTTACAGTCTCTTCTGAAATCAGTTTAAACTACCTCTGTATCAAATGCATCACTTCTTTCCTTTCTTGATGATGGCATTGTTATTATTTTCATGTATGAAACAGGTCAGGGTTATTACAATCAAATTTTGATTGAAAAACTATTAATGATCTGTCCTGGGAATATAAAGTATCATTTGTTTGGGTTGATGGCATCTGTGAGATGGAAAGTATATCTTTTAAACTGACTTCTTGGAGAAAGCTTGCTCGGTCTCCGTTTGCCTCCGGACGGCCCCGCGCGCACGGGCGCAAGGCCACGACGAGCTCGTCCGCAGGCGCGGGGGCTGGAGGAGCCCGTGCCTGGAGCGCGGCGCGTTGCACCCAGCGTCACAGCCCCGCAGCAGGTCTACCGAGAGCAGCAGGGGGACCAGGCACAGCCCGTCCCTCCCCGCGCTCGCGGCCCGGCGCCCTTCCTGCCCGCTGCAGCGCCATGCCGCTCCGCTGCAGCAAAGCGCGTTAGACATTTTCCCCCTGCTACTGCTCACTAGTTGGTGCTTCGGAAACTGGCAGCGTGCTCCGCACAGACTGCAAACAATAGGCTCCCTTATTTAGAAGGCAGGGTGAAGCACTGCTACGCAGAGATCCCTACTTAATTGAGAGCTGACAGCTATTTACATCACCAAGGATTTAGCTGCACTGCTACTGCTCTTATGACAAGCCGAGCAGCTTTGAACACTGCAGAGTTTACTTCCAAATCTTTTACACTTTGACAGTCTCCCTAATCATTCAGCAAATAAATTGTGGAAGTCCCTAAACAGCATTTTCAAAACTGACAGCTATACTGCTACCATCTTTACAATAGCTACTCCAGGGTGACTATTATTTTTGGAGTTGTTGAGGTTTTTTGATTGTTTAAAGGAAAAAAAGAGGCTGCTGTTAGTATTGCTAACCCAATAAGCTCTGCCTATTATACAGAGAAAACCTATTGATGTTATGGAATAGTCAGTAAAGGTGGCTCCTACACCACCACATGCCTATGTAAATGCAAGTTCTGCTGCTATTGAGACCTAAGACAATATATTCAAGTGCAGGCTGTTTGCCACCACTTTCACATTATTTTGGCGTTATCATACTGCTCAAATTAAATGAAAGAACCCTAGTCAAAGTAGAGGCCCATATGCAGTCTCTATTAAATTTACAGCATCAGAGAGAAAAATGTAGAAATACACCATTCACAGAACTTCTCTTTCTACAAAACATTTTGCTGACTGCAATTACATCAATAAAAAGGAAATTCTTATTTACCAGAGTGGATATTGGCAGGGGAATTGCTAAAATAGCTTTGCTAATTCCAACACTGTCAGATACTTCAGTTTGCCAAATACCTGTACTCATTTTTAAGTGTGTTCCTGCAGCATTCCTCTCCCACAATGACCACTCTCACCAGCAATGTTGATGCTGGAAACCAACCTACTATGAGAGCAGTTCAGCTACCATCAGTGGTGCCTTTAGTCACTGGGGCTGTATCTGAACTACAGAAGGGAAGAAACTACATTTCTTCAAGGGACTTGACCAAGTCTTGAGAGCCTCCTTGGATGGAGATGACCAAGCGCAGTGGGTTGGCTGTCCCAGGGCTGCACCGCCCTCTGAAATGCAACGGGGCACCAGAGCAGCTGGGTCCTAGCAGTGCTCGCCGAACCGGGCTTCCCAGAAAGAGCCCAAGCACATTTTCTTAGAACTGCAGCAGTCAACTAATACAAGTGCCCTAATCTTCGAGCTGCATAAGGGACATGCTATCCCATCGACAGTGATTGAAGTATTTATCACTTTATCACTTGTTTTCCTTGCAGCAGAGGATCATTTATCTGCAGTGTCACCTACAGAATGGCGGGTGTTGTCAGGGGAGCAAAGTCCCGGACCAGGGTATGTAACAAACATTAACCACTTCAGCCCATTTCACTGGGCACTACTTTAATTTCGTTATTATTGTGCCCGATTATTAATTTACCACAGGCTATAAATGACAGAACAAGCAAAACTAGATCACCTCCTACAGGTGGAAGGGAGAGAAGGTGCTTCTTCCCCACGGTAGCACTATGGTTCCTAAACCTCAGCACCAAATCTTAAGTTTGTGCACCTCAGCAGCGCAGAGCCCCACGCTGTTGCGGCTATGCTGATCGGTTCTTCCAGCAGCAGCAGCGCGTTACAGGAGCAGATGAACTTGTAACAGCCTCATCGCTGGGCTTGGAGTGAGGCCTCCCCATTGAGGTGTCCATCGGCCAGTGCAACGTGGGTGCTTCAGAAAATCAAATTTATGGCAACCAGGAATGACTGATTAGGCGTCTACCCAAATCTCTGCTTCTTTTAAGCAACTTGAAACAACCTTTTTTGTATGAATCAAGGTATTTTTGTATTCCTTAGAACCCTTTTCTGCAAAACGGGGATCACTGTAAAATACTGAGAATATTCTAAGTGTAATATATTATTTATATGTATTATATTTTTTTATATAAAATTTATTCTTTTTTTAATATGTTCTTTTTATTCACAATCTGAGAGGTAAAGCCTGACTGACATGATCAGAGAGCTGAAGTCTGCCTGGAAGGTTGTGTTTCACAATCCCGTCTATGTGATGAGTGATAAGTTACACAGCCATAGCAAAGACCAGCGATACACAGAATGTATCGTATTCCACACAGCCCTATTTGCACTGCAAAATTCTCCATTTGGATTACAATGAACTCTAAATTACAGCGCGAATACGCCCTGGCTCCCTCCCGAGGCCCAGCGGGGAGAATGGAGGGCACCTTCTGCCGCCCCTTACGCCCAGCCGGGCCCGCTGGGCCTCCCCGTAGCTCTCGCACGCCAGGGCGGCACTCAGAGCACCTCGTCCCCCTCCTGCGCTCAGCGGGTCCCGCTGCACGACCACAGGCAGCTCCCGACTCAACAGCAAGAGCTTTCGGCAACACTCCCCTTCCCGAGGCCCGCTGCAGTCAGCCTGCCCGCGCTCGCCTCAGGCAGCGCTGCTGCGCGCCCTCCGCAGGGGAAAGGCCCGAGCTTCCATTCTGGACTAGTGGTGGGCCAGGGGCAACAGCTCATTTGATTTATGTTTTAAGACTTAGGAACCTAACATCCAGCACCCACTTTCACCACAAATAATCTCTATAAGAAATGGGAGCTAGGACAAAAGCTTGATTGACAAGGTATGATTCCTGTTCTCTGGAATGAAGCAGAGCACTCCACCTCTCACCTGTGCTCTCATGTTGGCTTTCTTCTGCATCCTCCCATTTACTGTTTGGATTGGGATCTGAAGTGCAGAAGAGGCCCAAGTACATAAATGCAACCAGTTTAAAAAAAAAAAAAAAAAAACAGGTTTGGTGCACAAACTGAGGTGTGTCTGTGCAGTAAGCAGGCACCAGAATCTTCTGGTTCGGGCAACAAGTGGAAAAGGAAAACAACTTGTTAAAACATTACCTGGAGCAGAAGTTTCTAGCTCCGCGCCAGGTGTGGTACGTGCTTGAGCAACTCCTCCCAATTAAGTTATCATCCCGAGATCCCTCGTGGGTGGCAAGGCTCCATGCTGTCCTCGGTGTGGGTAGCTCCTGCGCCACCTGATGCTGCGCTAATTACGGCCCTTGCTGTTGGACGCGCTCATGGCGAAGCCGCGCGTCATCCCCACAGCTCCGGCGGGGAGCCCCATTCCTCGGGGACCGGGACCAACCGCAGCAGGGGAATGTGCCCAGGCTATCCTGAAGTCCCAAACTTTTTTTTCAGATCCCCCATGGAACAGGCACACATCACCAATGATTGTACGAGCTGGGAGTTCCCAAGCAAAAGGTGGATTTTCAAGGCATTAGAGACATGTAAAGGCAATAACCTATTCTTCTGTTAACTGCAGCGCTCTTTGGTTACTACTGAAGCCACTGAAGGCAATGGCTAAATAACAGGCAGAAAACAATAAGCCTTTCTGGTTGAATTAGTTTTTTTTTTTTTTCTCCTCTTTCTAGCAACAAGTCTCCTTAAAATATCAGTAATTTATCAATCTTATCTCTATTCAATGGACAGCTAGGAAATCACCTTTTCTGATTTTGACCTTCTTCCAGTGTCACAGAGCCATCAGGCTCACTGATCTCGTAAGAATTTACCGTATGTTCAATCTGGAACCTGAAAATGAGCTTATTTTCTGTTTATTCTGAGTCCAAAGCCACAGAACGAAGTTTATGTTCAAGGTGCCTGAACCTGGAACCTCTCAAAATGTGAAGGGTTTAGGCCTGTACTTGTGGCTTTGTTTTCTGTTCTATTCCTAATATAAAATAACTTTAAAAGTAAGGATTAACGATTTATGGGGTAGTAATCTATAAAAAGCTCCACATCTAAGGTATTAGAAAGCAATATAAATTCTTTTGTGCAAATGTAAATGGCATTTAAATATAAGTAAGTATTATACCCAGTTGGTTAGATGGGGACAGTGCAAAGTCTCTGTCTGGCTTTTCTGGGAATCAGATAGGTACCTAAAACATTAAGTTAGTATTAAATCATCTTAAGGTATAAATAAATTGAGGGACTTATTCAAGGATGTCTTGCAGAATGTAAGTAGTTTGTAGGTGAGTGACTCATAAGATCAAAGTCAAGGAAGACACCCATTTAATTAGGGAGGGAAATCTCGAGCAAATCTGTAATGATATCTTTGCCAGGGACAAAACCTTGCTTGTGTGGAGCAGTTTCATCTAGTTGTTCTGGAACACAATTGCCCCAGACTCTCCTACAAAACCAGAAACAAAGCAGAGGATCTAGGAATTCTCCTGCTCATCTCAAAACACAGCTACTACCAAGAAACATTCAGAAGTTTTTTCTACAGTGCAAATTATCCAACAAAACAGGTTTGAACTGAGCTTTATGTAATTCAGCCTTTAAATTCCATGATAACTTTACCACCTCTCCCCTTTAGCTGGCAAAGTGGCCCACGTGCTCAGCACAGCTCGGTAATTGCACGGTTGCTCTATCACAGATGATCTGTGTCTGGCGCAGTGCATTTTCTCATGACATAATCAATCATGCTATTACAGAACAACTCATCCTTGATAGCTTACTCAGAGCTAACCAGAAACCACAAAATTCTTTTGCCATTCCAAGATATGCAACTCTTTCTTTCCTCTCCAGGCAGCCAATGTGTTTTAGTTGATATCTGAGGAAGGGCAGCCAGAATCGTGCTCAAGTGCATTTTCAGAAATTAAATCCGAAATACGCATTCATAAAATAAACAAATTTTTAAAAAATTAATTTCTGTGTTTTGCATGAACTAGATCTCATCTAGAGATCTCCAGATCTCATCTGGAGCAGAATTCTTAATTTAATTAAAATTCTTGGCGGCGTACGAGAGAGCAGGACGGCTGCAACACGGCTGGAGTGAAACCAGTGCCGAGCGGGGAACAGCACTGCGATTCCCTCCAACCGCTCTCCCCACTGCTAAAAAAAACGAGAAAAAAAGAGGAATAAAAGTAAGAGAACAAAGAAGGGTGTATCAGAGAATGCAGGGAGTGAGAAGGGTGTGCAAAGAGAATGGTACCTAGGGGGAAAAATGAAAGTAATGAAAGTCATTTTTAAATGAAAGCTACTTTTATCTTACCGGATCTTAGTGCAGCTATTTGGTAGGATCCCCTGCTTTTTATGCTTTGTTCAAACTAGAGGTTTACTATCCTGATCATTTTCCTTTCTATCCCTGATTCCTCTCAATTCTGCAGTTAAAAACGAAGAAAATACATATATCTAAACTCAGACAGACAAAATAGTTTGCCATTTAGCATGTTGCACATGAAAGGCTAGCATCCCACAAACAAAAGAAAAAAAGTAAAAAAGAAAAAAATGTTACCTGTTACCCTAATTTAAGGTGTGTAATTAGCAAAGCTAGTATGCAAACACTTTCTCTGTTCAAGTCACTGTGGGTGTATGGATGTATGACATCTCTAATAAGAAGCTGAGCATCCAGTCACTAAGATGCTCCCATAAGCTGTACCACAATCCTCTTAAGGATTTAGGGAAATCAGAGGCTCAGCTTTGCCATCTGTGGCTTAATAAATATTTTCTTCAGAGGCTTTGTGACTTGTTTTAGCAACCAAGAAAAGAGTCATACAGAAATTGTTGAGATGAAATTTTTTGATTGCCGCAGAGATCCTTTTTCTCTTCCTTTTCTTCCCAGTGCCAGGCAAGGGCACTTTCCAGAAGTGGCCAACCTGTGCCAGTGGGGCTAGAGGCAGCAGTGGAAATGCAGCTCCCAGGCTGCATCGTGTGGCCCCTGGGTTAGATCAGGGACTTCAGTGCAGCCTGAATCCCTATCGTTAGGAGAAAACTGTCAGAAGATGTTCAGGAAAGCAATATTGCCAGGCCCCTCTGAGGTTCGGATGGAACTGCCGCGTGGTGTCATCCCACAGCCGAGCAGAGGGACCTCTCAGGAGCCCCCTGACCCAGGCCTCACACAGGCTCAGCTCTGGGAAACGGGCTGAATGCCTTGTGACCACGCAGGAATTCTCCTATACGACTCAGAGGATCGTTTGCCATTTCTGGTCAGTAGCAATAGAAACACTAATTTTAACAGGAATTTTTAAACATGCAGCCTCAGGAGACAAAAGGCATTTTTACACCTTTGTAGTTTCATTACCACATTTGGTGGTGGGGCCTCATCCAATATTTCTGCCACGAAGGAATTCTGACTTTGCTCGCCATAACGGTGCTACTGATCTTCCCAAGCTCTGAAGCTTCACAACTATCCAAATCTGGCTTAGGATAAAGGAAAGCAGAAGAAGCTGCTCTGCTTCTAAATTCACGGAGTACAAATTAAGGAAATAAAGATGAATGGCATTACCCTCTGGGGCTTTAGATGAAGATAAAGAGGGCTTGCACAGGCCAAAGGATGTTAGCATAAAAGGTGCTGGTATTTAAGTAGATGTAAGGCAGCCTCCCAGGGAATTCTAGAAAAAGTCAGTGATTTCCAATACTTTTAAAAGAACCTGCAAAAATAGAGAGGGGAGTATAGAAATCAGTGTATAATAACACATGAAAACAAAACGTTGTTGCACTGGTCTAATTGGGAAGGGCAGCAGACAGCTGGAGTACCTGGTTTCTACTCTAGATTTTGCCACTGACACGGGGGATGAGGTTGGAGAAGTAACAGTCTCCTCCCGAGCCACAGATTCCCTTCACACAGATGTGCTTCAGATGTAATTGAGCTAAAAGCCTCTCTCTTGTGCTTCGTACTTAGAGCTGTTCAAATTTCTGCTGCAGCTGTTAAGTTATAACATAAAAATAAATGCTAAACTGAATGGAAACTATAATCCGTTGTTGGCTGCTTTGTTTTGATTCTTCAACTGCTTCAACAGTGCTACTGGGCTTGTGCATGCATAGTTTTTGCTAGTATTTTCATGACAACAGCCCTGTGCAGGAAGAGGCTACATTTTCACTTTAACACACATTACAGTCAGATTTTCCAGGTATTGTACTTGGCACGTGCATATCCGAACAAGCAGCTATTCCAAGGAAGTGTTTTGTGCATGGAACTATGCACGGGTAAAAGCTGCCCATAAGATATTTCAGAACACTTCTTTCTTACAGAGCCATGTCTTAAATTCCTCTATATTACCATACAGTAAAGCAAAGAAAACAAGCAAAGTTCCTTTGAATAATTTGTTCTAGAAGCGGATCTGTCCTTGTCAAACTAATGCACCTCAGTCTTCAGTTGTCAATTTTAAGGAACAATTGAGAGGAACCACTGACTTAACTTGAAAAAAGTATTTTGCTGTTGAAGGGCCACACGAAGGGGCAGATCTGCAAGTTAGCTGGCCAAGCCACCGCACGCAAACAGCAGCATTTCTAACGCACATATCCAGTGCACAACGCCGACTGCTTCTACGTGCAGTTATGCAAACTGCACACGCAGTCATGGTAACTGCATGCAGGAACTGCATGCAAACTGCACAGCTATTTTTTAAAAGGATTAATCTTGCAACAATGTATGCAGAGGAATCAAACAATAATTACAACGTGCTTTTCAAAGCTTTTAGAACAAATGTAGTGTTTCCATGCACTGTGCTAAAATATTTTCCAGCTGTCAGTGCGTCTGCACACTGATATGAAGAAGCTTTTTTTTTTTTTTTAATCAACAGGGGAGATACATTTCATTTTTTTGACAGAATGCATGTATAGTATTTCTCAACAAACAGTATCATCCACAAGAGCAGCTTACATGGCTGGTGTGAGGAGCACAGATTCTTGCAGAGCTCTTATCAGATCCATAAATGCATTAGAGATTGTGGTGAGAAGTCAATGGAATCGGAGCAGTTTGCTACAAAGGCCCCAACTGAGACTGGGCATTTTGCCTGGGATGGCAAACTGAGGATTAAGAGCTTTATGGGACATGTGAACTCCACCAAAATGCAAACATTAGCGTGATTACAATTTAGCAAACCATGATGTACAACCCCTTGGGCAAAATCCAGTAGATACAGCTGTATTTATAGGCTGATACAAAGGAGATCTGTTAGAACCAACAGCAATTCAGTAACACAGAGGACAGAAAGAAGCCTGAGATCTTTTACAAGGATTTGGTGCTAGAAATCTTAATCTGGTTTTAGCATATCTTTCCCCTAACTATTCCCTATGGCAGCTTTGACTATGCTGGACCATTTTTCCTACAGATCAATGCATCAGCAGCTATAATTACACTCACAAGAGAAAACAGCGTTCTTCTTTCAAAGACCAGGTGTCTGCACAGCTACTTAGATCATTTTAAGATCTTGGCTGAGGGCTGCATTTCATTGGTCTTTGCTGACAATGAGAACAAAAGAAATTTAGAAACAATGAGAAAGATTAATGGATATGAAGGTGCTACAGCCTGGAGTGGCTGCAGAGGATCCCATTCAATGAAATGCTTCTCCAGTACTGAAGGCTCTCAAAGAAGTGTAAACAAGGCTTTAGTATCGCCCAGAAACATCCGAACTTTGCAACCAGTTTTCTGCAGCAAGAAGAAATAAAAAATCTCTAACTTTGGTTTCTGGGAAAAAAGAAAAGGAAACAATTGAGACACACTAGTTATGAAATGTACCTTCCCCTCGGCTCTCCCAATAAATCAATTGTATTGCATTGCCTATGGTACAGGGAAGGGCAGCAAACGCACTTGGGGATAATGATGGACAGTAGCTTTGTGACAACAAATTCTCAGCTAACTCTACCCTAAAGAAAATCATTTGTAGGACAGTCACCTGGTTCTGAGTCAATGGCAGGAAAACAGAGCCCTCAGCGTTGCTTGTGCAGAGAGCACAGCTTTCTCCGAACTACACACTAGATGCAGTTGTAGGTCGCCTTGCTGTGCAGCCCCGCAGAGCTGCACTGTCACCAAAAAAGCAGGCGAACGTCCTGGGAAGAGGAATTGGGATAACAAGCCCATCTGCCCCACAGAAACATCTCCTTCTGGCCTCCCGTAGCTGGAGATTTTGTTAAGAGCAGCCCTCATTAACACCGTGATTACGGCATCTCACCCAGCTCCCAGCTGGGTGTTGGTACAAACAGCAGCTTGTGTCCATACGTGTCACTGCTCCTGGGCTGAGGTCCCAGGAGATGTCTGGGGCTCCCCGTGCAGCCCAAGGCGCTGACAGCGATTCTCACAAGAGAAGAGGCCTGTAAGCACTGACCGGGGACGCTGCCTATTTCAGAGAGAAGCACTCGCTGCTCCAGGGCTGCTTGTTCCACAAACCAGCACTGCAAAACTTAGAGAAGGGCCCAGGACGTTACAAGAGGCTGCAACGGTGAGAAGCTTCGGACATGCAATGGAGACTCCGAGAAACCCCCTTCCTCGGCAGCGACATCTCCCCACTAGAGCTCCAGCCAAGCTGCGCTTTCCTCAGCGCCCGAGCTCCGGAGCCGCGGCTCCGCTCTCCCGGCTCCTCCAGCCCCAGCGGATCCGGCACGGACAGGCCCGCAGGCTGAGCCCTCCGAGTGCTGCAAAGCAGACACGTTTCACTCCAATACACACAATTATAACTGTATCTTATGCACAAGCACTTCATCATGCAGCACTTGCCCAGTCTCACTCTGTATTTTTTGCTTCATTCTCAGATGAGTATCTGAGTGCTGTTTTTTAAATATTTTGAATAAACTTCAGAGGCTCACTTATTTGTTAGGGGAACGGAGCCAAAGAGACTCTCCTCTCCTGCTGCAGTTTGAGCCAGATGGCCACACACTAACCAGTTCTCTTAAATCAAAAAAAAAAAAAAAAAAAAAAAAAGCAAGGCAAAATATATGGGGACAGACATTTCAGCTGGTGCAAAGAGACCCAGCTCTACTGACCTGGGGGAGGCAGGCAAATTTATAGCGGGTGGGCCATTCCCCCCTCTGTGTTGCAACCTCTAGCAATTTTATTGAGTCTTGCAACAGCTAATATTTTTTTTTAAAGTGTTGCTTAAATTGAGAGACTGCATGAGAACCTAAGCTTGGGGGGATTGTGTTGGCTTAAAAAACAAAAACAAACAAAAATCTTTGAATTTCTGGTCCACAAGGTTGTGGAAAAAAAAAAAGAAAAAAACGGAAAATGTTAAGTGAACACCATGACATAAAAGGAGCCGTCAATTTTCAACAAATCCATATTCTTTTTATCCCTGACTTACGTTTTTCACTTGTGAGAGGTAAGCAAATATTAGCAGTTGAGTAATACCATAAATGCAAATGAAACAAATAATAAAGAAATCTTTAAAAAAATGCTCCTAATTGTCTCTGAAACTTTATTAAAGCACAAAGAAAGGCTGATGGAGCTGGCAAAGCAGGCGATATATAACCAGGCTCTTGCCTGGTTATTTGTGCTGCACAGATGGGATATGGCTAGGCAGGTGTTCTGCTTAATCTTTGCAGCTTCTTAAACACAAGCAATACTTAAATACAGGCGAATTAAGAACAGGAAGGGCAGCACTTGACAAGGATCGGCCGGAAGGCAGAGGAGCACCAGGAAAGCACGTCTGGACCGCTCCGCTTAGAGCGCGGTCGCAAAGACAGGACGGGTGCTTCAAAGTACCGTCGTGATATGGATGAAATGCATCAAATATGATGAAATCCACTACTCTGCCCCCAAGGGAACACACCTACAGAACACCCCAGGAGGACATGCACAGGCACTTGCCCATTCCTTAAAGTGATTCCTTCTTCTCTCTGAAAACTAAATTAAAATAGTGGAAAACAAGGCTCCTTGTTCCCCCTAAAAATGTTCCTGAAGTAGCAGTAGGAACTGATACTGCCCAGAGCAGCAATGAGTTTTGAGTCCCACACATGGTAAGAGAAACTGAAACAGGGATATATGGAAAATCCATTAGCAGAAACCTACGTGGAGACAAAACATTTTGGTTTTAGCATATCTCAAGAGGCCCAAGCACAGCATGCTGATGCTTGTGATAGAAGTCACTCAGTCTCCAAGCTTATGTAACTTTGTTTTGGTAAAAGAATATGAAATGTTAGAATAATCACTTGTATTTTTACTGACTAATTCTCCTTAGTAGCTTCTTTCAAAAGAAGCTGGTTTTAATTTGTGGGATGAGGGTGGGCATGGCTTAGCATTTATACAGCTGTAACTGAGTGCATTCCCCTTGCAGAGAAGAGTGACACGACATTTATTTCTTAGAAGTTGTTAAATGAGATGTTTTGATTTTAGTTGGTAAATTTTTAGAGTGTTGGGTTTTTTTTTTTTTCCCCTAAGTCCTTTGCTTTTACAGTGTAACTAAATCCAAAATATTTGTTCCATTAAGACGAAGGATGGCAGGGCTGGAGGCAAACTCACACCTTGGCTCCGCTGCTGGTTTTTACTGTGTGCTCTGCCAGCAGCTCTTAGCACCTTTCTGTGTTTCTGCTTCCTTACCTGTAAAATTGAGCTAATGAGAGTCACCCTTTTTGTTAAAAGCTTTCCTATCTTTTTGATATAAAAGTGCTATTAGTTGAATACAGCTTAGCCACCTCGATCTCATTAGAAATAAAGAAGAATTCATAGGGGGTGAAATAATACCCTTTGTCTCATGGGACTTGGGGTGGATTTTGGTTTCAAGTCTCTTTTTGTTTCTCTTTACCTTCCAGAATTGTCTGAAATAGCTGCTGAACTGGCACAATCTGAACGGAGAGATTCCATCTCATCGCAATTTTGACCTGATGCAAAACTGTCAATGTCTGGTGTTTTCAAAGGAAACGATTTTTTCTGAGTGCAGTGCCAGGAACAATCTCCTGCTCTTTGACTCAGTCTGTAAGCCCACAGGGTTATGTATTTATTTACTTATTTATTCTGATGTCTACGAAACAGCAAAGCATGTTGCCCATGCGAGCCTGCATGCTGTAAACCAGTGGGAGCAAAGAAATCGGAACTGCTAATGGTAACTGCTCTAACGTTACTGTGTCATTCCCAATTGCTCTCAAAACGCAGATTAAAAAGGGTTGGAGAAAATGTGGTGATTTTGTCACAAGCAATCCCGTTAGCGACCTGACGGCCTATGGTTGTTCAAGGCTTTACGTAACGGGGTACGACGCACACCCACGGCGGCCGGTCTGGGCTCGGCCCTGTGTGCACAGCCCCACGTCCCGCTCGCAGCGCTCACGCCGGCACGTGCACGTAGCCAGGGCCACCGCGCGCACCTCATGCCACACGCACTGCACAGACCTGCAAAACGTGCGTGCTGAACCTGCAGGGAGCCCCTGAGCTCAGCACAGCCCCAGAGCCGAGGAATGAAGAGGGTTTGGGCGGTTCGTTCACCACTGGCGCGAGGGCAGCTCTGTGGGAGGCTGGGGGAGGGAAAACCCAACAAGCACGGGGTCTTGCAGACCTGAGAAGTTCACACAAAATAAAAACCAGTTCAACCCATCCACCCTCCAGCATGAAGGCAGAATTACACCCCCACAGCATTGTGCTCAGCATGTTCCCCAAACTGGATGTCAAAGACTCAGGGGAGAATGTTCCAGCCTAAATGATCTCACGCAATCAGGAAGTTTTCATTAATAACCTGCTTCAATTTTCCAGCTGATAGTTTCACTTGCACTGTTCTTAGCAATCCTTTAATAAAACTACGTCTTTTTTTCCATGTGCCATGGCGTTTAAGCCTTTTGCACTGTTATACACACTCCCTATCACTCACATCCTCGCTCCCGCAGTTCTCGGAGAGACGGAGCCGCTGGCCCCTGGATGCACACAGGCATCCACACGCACACCCGTACACACACGTGGAAAGCTGCTAGTTCTCTCTGAACTTCTGCTCAGCCCAGTCTGGATGTGTCCACACTGCTCTGTCCACATGTCCATCCTCTATCGGTCTATTTACCTTCACTGCCACTCAGGCTGCTGAGCCCTCTGGAAGCCCTGCTAGCACGACCTTCAAGTCGCTAGCAGTAGCTAAGAACACACATAAATCCCATCCTGGTGCAGACCTCCGCCGGATGCCTCCCCCAGACACGATCTGCTGTTGCTAATAACCATCCTTCAGCCTCTCTGCAGTCCTTGTGACACAGTGTTTATACCCAAACCAATGTGCAAACTTGTTTTGCAAGCGGGAATGTCACGAGAAACCACATCAAATGCATTACTAAATCCAAATCATTAGTAGATCCAGCAAATTGCCTTTTATCCATTGATTTCATAATTCTGTTTTGTAAAAGAAGTTTGCAAAATCTATTTGCTATTCTTTCTTTGCTGCTAAGCCTCATTTTTTCCACAGCAGTTCCCTTCTTCTATTCCTGCACTCTCCTTTGCTCAAGCTGAGATATTCCCAGGACTTTTCATTAATTAGTCAGGAAGACAAGTTTTGTCATCGTTTACCCTGCATCATAAAAGCCAACGATAAATTCACTGCTCGTTGCAGCTGCAGAGCAGATGTGGCCCTGAACGCTGTGATTTTTGATCCCCCTGTGAAGTATGAGTCAGAATTTTCAGGCAAATGTACCTGAAGTACTTCAGAGTTTCTACTTTGGGAACAAGAGTTAGCTAGAGTAACCACAATATGGGACATGGCAAAGCTGGGGATGCTCCTGCTGCGAGTCGTGGGGCTGCCCTTGGAGCTCACTACCAGACACCAGCTTCCCCGGAGCTGCGTCCGGCTTCTGGCACGGATGGCATCAACCGCAGCCGGATACACAAAGGTGTCCCGCTTATTCCCTCCCCGTTTACCAGGCACCTGAACCCTGCTGGAAGGAGACCAAGTTACTGCCAGCTTGAAGCCTTCTGGCTCCATGCACAGAGCAGGAGGCTGCAGAGCCCTGGTGACCACGGGCTGTGGAAACAGAATGACCAGAGATCGCCGTGAGGCCAAACACTTTGTCCTTTCTGGATGGAAAAGGAAACCTTACGATTATAGGAGAGAGGAAAATAGATGGGAAGAGGTTGTCGGCTTTGGACATGGGTGAAAAGAATTGCACACTCTGCCAGGGAAGACTCGTGCTCCAGAACATGATAAAAGTGAAATTTATGCACCTTTAAAACATACAGCGTTCTGCTTGGGAATCAAATATGGGGAAATGGGAAAAGGATATGCACAGACAGCACGATCATATGGCCAACATATGGAAATCAAATGGAATAGCTACTGTTGTTTAGGTCCCACCATAACAACAGATTGAAGAACAGCCAGAGCCCTCTTTCTCACCCTGTTTGGCTCCCCAGATCCCCACAGCACATGGGGGCTCTCAGCTACGCGGAGCTTTCACCTTCTGGGATGTCTCTGTCACTACTTGCTATGTAGTACAACTACTTGGTAGGTTATATAACCAATATATACCTGTAACCACACAAAAAGCAGCAGAACAGGGGAAGGCAACAGAGGCATCAGCACCCAGTCTCTTTAAAAAAACCCAAACCGACAACAGGCTCATGGTCAAAGCTGGGCTCACTCTTCCAGCCAGACGGAAAGAGCAGCATGTGAGCGCTGTACACACACACACTGCATGCATTTAACCACACACATATAAAAAGCCTACTGAAATCTTAAGCCTAGACAAAACACATGAATGAAGGGAAACATACTTTCATCATGCATACGCTGCATGATGTCCTCAAGAGCATGACACACTCCCGTGGTACGTTCTTCTCTTCCCTCTGGGCAAACATTTGTGTATTTCCCCAGAAGCAGAATTTGACACATGTGATGCAGTAACAGAAATGAATTTGCAAATCTAAAGCAAGCAGATGTGTAAAACATCTGCCAACTAGCTATGAGAAAGTTACTTCTGCTCTAGGACACAGTAACCTACACAGCTCTCCTCAGAAGGATACTTGTCTTCTCTGGAAAAGATGACTCCATACTGTGTGTTGTATTTCCAGTTGTATGGGAAATGCATGAGGTTGAAAGGGAGAGCTGGAGATGATCTGTTCAAGTGGGATCACCTAGAACAAGCTGTCCAGGATGGTATCTCACCAGATTTCAGACATCTCCACTACCTCTCTGGACAGTCTGTTCCAGTATGCAATTACCTACACAGTATTTTTTTCTTAAAAAAAAAAAAAAAAAAAAAAAAAAAAAAAAGGATTCTTTTGTTTAAATGGAACTTCCTACATTTCAATCTGTGCCCATTACCTCTTGCCCTTCCCCTGGGCACCACTGCTTCCAGCTTCTTTTCCTCCATCGGACATTTATACACACTGATAAGATTTCCCTGATCCTTCTCTTCTCCAGGCTGAACAACAGCAGCTCTCTCAGCCTTTCCTCTGCCGAGAGAAGCTCCATTCCCTTTGCCACCTTCACGTCCCTTCATTGAACTCGCTCCGGTAAGACCATGTCCCTGTAGCTGTGGGGAGGCCAGCATTGGACACAGCATCAGATGTGGCTTCACCAGCCCTGAGCACAGAGGAACAACCATAGTCCCTGACGCGGCATCACCTCCAAAAGGAGCCTGGGTACCACTGGCCACCTTTGCTGCAAGGGCACATTGCTGGCTCATGTTCAACCTGTGCCACCCGGAGGCACCCCAAAGGTCCTTCTGTGAGACCTCTCCAGCTCCGTGGTGGCTCCAGAGTACACGGGCATGATTTCTGAATCTGCATATGTAAGCCTAGGCACATAAATCTGCATCAGGCATCAAAATAAAAGTGGGTTGCTCTTCCAAGGCACTACAGCTCCCAATGGAGAAAAGTGGAAGTGTTGTGATTAAAGCCCTATTTCATGTCTCCGGGTTGCCTGCAGCAGAGCCTTCATCATCAAATTGTGTATAAACGGAGTCTCTGTAAGATGCTACATTTCAACGAAGCTCTAACAAGAGCCACTCAAGAGAAAAGTGCATTTCCTCCTAGTTTATTCCTTTGGATTCAGTCATGATAAGTTACAAGCCTATTCTAAGGCGGATGCAGTGCGACAGCGGGGCCAGCCCGCAGCTCTGCGGTGGCTCCGCTTCCTCAGGAGCTGTGTGGAAGGCTGGCAGTGCTGCATTATACATGAGAAGATCAGTTTCTCTATGAATGGACTCCCACTGCCACGTGCTGGGAGGGATGAATTAGACATGATGAACGCGATAAAGCCAAGACATCACTATTTAGGACACTTGCCTGTCCCTATACTTAGAGGAGGTATCTGCATTCATTCCCTTATTAACTATCATATGCCTTGATCATACTCGAATCCTCTTATTAAGGTGAATAGCGAAAAAATGGAAAAAATAAGATATTGTTGCTAAGCCCAGTTCTTGGCCCCTGGGGTGCCTGGTTGTACAAGATGGTTACAGAATGTAAATGCAGCAACGAGCACTACAGAAATGCTTATGGATGAGGAAACGATACCATGAATTGTGTTATGTCAAGTGAGTCCTTATTTATAAAAAGACAAAAAGCTTCTTGGTGTGTAAGTAAGTGATGGGAAGCAGGAAATTGTTCACTGTACAAACGAGTGTAAAATATGATAAAAAGGAGCTGCAGGGCTTTCAGGAAGAATAATGTATGTGCCATTACCAGCGCAGCACAAAGGACACGAGTGCATTCCTGGGAAGGAGCCGCGGAGAACCTGTGCCATCCCTCTGGGAATCTGGGGGATGTTCCACCTTGGTTGCTGCTTTTGGGCAGCTGTTTGGAAGATGCTGGAGCATCAGAGGCAGGATCAAAGCCAGGGGCTGTGCCAATTAGGGCAGAGGCAACAACTGAGCGAGTCTCCATTTCCAAGCAGCAGCTCCTGGTCAGGGCACTGGGGAGGCACAGGGGGGACAGGGCAGGCGCTGCCCAGTGCCCCAGAGCACAGCTCGGCCTCGTCACCAGGCAATAGAGGGCTGAGACTCCGCACAAAAGGTGCCTGCTGTTTTTCCTTTATTCTCCAGGCAAATGCAATGGTATGTCTGGAAACGCCGTATCAATCTCTTATTCATCTCTCCATATTTTCCCCATGGAATCATGCAGTCATTCCCAGGACAAGATCCTTTCTCCTTGGAAGAGGAACATTCAAGTGAAGCCCTATGCCAGGGAGTTAGATCCCAAGGTAAAAATCTGCTCCGAGCGCCACCTTTCAGGATACGTCAGAGAGCTGCAAGACTGAGAGCCAGTGTCCACACTCAGTCTGGACACCACAGGCTTAAAAATCCCTATTTGCTGAGAGCATCATGGTGAGTTGTTCAGACGCAGCCACAGGTCCCATTCAGAGCTGCTCTGTGGCCCCAGTTGTTAGAGCCAAGAACCCCAGCTGTCAGGAGAGCTGTCACCACAGCTTTTCCATCCACACCACGCTCAAGACGTGTGTTATGATGGCTTTATCTACACACCGCAATGAACCGCTATTGTTTAGAGACTGGAAGGCACTTTCATATGGAGGAAATCACCAAGAAAGAGCCCAAGTCAAGTCCCTGTGAAAGACCAGCATCTCTGCATCTGCAGTTCAGGCACATACACACATATCTAGCCAACATCTCCAAGGATGCTGATGGGACTTGGAAATCAAATCTCCCTTAAAGGATGCACTCCAGGGAAGTACTGCAATTACAGAGCTACACAGAGCACTCCAGAGCAGATGTAAACCTGGAACAGTGGGTAAGACACTAAGTTTGCCAGGCTAAATATATTTGTTCTTTCTGACACTGCTTTAAGAGGAGCCACTACAAAGATGGTATTAAGCGTCACTGATTTTCTCCCATTGCGCTCTCCTAACCTTGCCAACTTTGAGTTTGGGGCTAGTGCAGGCAGTAGTTTCTCTCTTTGCAATAGTGAAAAAAAAAAAAGCCACGGCTTCCTGACCTCTAATTTCTTAGACTCTTACCCTTCATACTGCCAGTTGTGCCTTGGGAAAGGATGAGGAGTAGACGAATACCAAGGAATTTAGTACATTATTAGTATTTTTTTTTAACCTAAGGGCAAGGAACAAAACAAGTGAGCTAAGCGCTCTGAAGTACAGTGCTTAACTTCATCTCCTGATCTCGGGAACGAGGACTTTAAAGGCTGGTGCTACCGTTTGATACCTGCTGCTGCTACGGGAATGCATAATGATAAAACCACCAGCTAAGCTCTTACATCATTTTACAATCAGGCATCTCAAAAACTGTTTATCTGATCAGCACCAAATTCTGTCAGAGCGTTGACATGTGCATTTCTAAATAATTTCAGTATGTCAACCTGAATAGACACACAGAATCAGAGAGTTAATTATCTTTGACAACTTTGCCAGCTAATTTCCTATTTATATGTACCAAACTAGGGGCCTCTTTTATCCTGCCTTGTCACAAAGAGTTTATCAATCAAATCAAGGCCTAAAATTGGCTGCCAAGGCGGTCTGCCATCCCAAAGGGGAGTTTATCTGTTTGAAATCTTCCCGACTACCTAATGACAGCAACATTGACATGAAACATAATAGGCATTGTTTTTCCTTGTTGCTTCTCATGCCCTCCCCCTTCCCCTTCGCTGCTCTAAGAGGACACGGCCTCTTTGGGATAACAGGGAGCGTCTCCTCACCCGCCAACTCCCCTGCGACGCCCTGATCCCTGCATGCGGATGCAGCTGTCAGGACCTGAGCAGGGATGTGCGGGCGTCGCCTCAGGATTCCCGCTGACAGGACCTGCCAGCCCTGGCTCCATCCCTGTCTCCGGCAATTCCAGCACGCTGACTCAGGGCCGGAGCGCGGCCACAGGAGCTGCCCGCGCTGCCGACAGCCATTACGCGAGGCAGCTCAGGCGCGTGTTGTCACTGCTTTTCCATGACAGGCAGTTATGTTTTACTTTAATAGCCATATATCTTCTCTCAAGTTCCCTCGAACGGGGTGGAATTTTACAAGGATACCAAGACGTTGTCACTTTGCCGGCGCCTGCCACGTTATTCCTGATCGGGGGCTGCCTTCCTGCCACGCTGCGCGAAACCACGGCCACATCCCACGGAGAGGAGACCCCACGAGGCACGAGCCTTTCCCACACAGTGCTGGGATTTTCCGTCTTGTTGTGCATGAGGAAAAGGCCACAGGCACAGGGGGGCGAAGGCTGCTCGCCTCCCATTAATGGGGCAATTTCTGTTGAGGACTTATGGATGCGAAGGAGCTTCCTCAAGAAAGGAAGCCCCTCAAGGGGCAGGATGACGCAGCGGCTCATCGCAGCTCCAGGTGGAAGTGGTGTGATTCATCACGCATAGTACTGGCAATCAAACCAAAAAGTGGATGAAACTACCTTTAGACAGTGGAACTGGTGCTCAGGCAGGTGCTCCTGCGCCGGGCCAGAGCGTGAGGCTGAGCTACAGGAGAAGCACCAAGGCCCCAGGCCCTTGCACTCCCAGGTGCCCGACGGCGGCAGCGCTCAGCGCGCTGCCTGGCACGTTCCCAGGGGATCCAGACAAGGGGAAACGGCCATGCTGGAGCTTCCCCTGACTTCCGAGCATCAAGGCACTCCCACCTCCAGGCTGCTCTGCCTGGATTCAGCCAAAGGGAGGGGGAATCACAGACGTTTAGCACATCACTAACCTCTTAAATCTACAGGCAAGTATTTTCTCTCTTTACAAAGACTCCTCTTTCCTTTTCCCACCTTTTATTCCTAGAGCTGATTCCATCACACTTCCTGAATATACTGGGCACTATCTTGAACAACTGCATGTAACAAGCAGCCCAGGTAGCGCTCTGCCCTTTACAGCAGGAGCTACCCCTGTAGGCACAGAGTCTCTGGAATGAAGTGCCTCATTCTAATGAGGTCTTAAAAGGAGATTTTTATCTTATTTTATTACCTATTATCTAAAAGAAGAGGTGACAGGGGAAAGAATGACAGGCAGATTCCTTGATGTCAATTGTCAGCGACGCCTACCATGAGCAACATCAGCTGCACACCAAAAACAAGCTACATCCATCCGAGACGGGCATTGTCGGCGCCTATGGACAGGTTCTATAGCAATATGTTAGTATTTTTGATATATTGAGACCCAGTCGTGGCATTCAACAGACACTGATGACACGTGATACCGAGAGGGATCAATGTCAAAACCCTTCCAGGTCCCCACCAAGAGCAGTATCGGCCCCAGAGCAACAGCAGTGGATGCCTGTCAAGGCAACATGTATCCAGGCAATGCAGCCAGGCAGGCCAGGGCTATCGATGGGGATCAATCTCAACATTACCCATAGCTATCGGGGCTTCCTCCTATCAAGCCCTCCCTATCATGAGATTTTTGTATGTGACAGGACACAACGGCCCTCAAGATCAAGAGCTATCCACCCATACCAAGGCAGATCAGCAGACACGGATGTCACGCCTTCACGATACCTAGGAAAATGGACACTCATCAAGGCCCATCTGTATCAAAAAGGGTCAGTGTCAAGAGCAGCAGCACCTACCAAGAGCAGCATCGGCCCAGGATGAAAAGCTGTGAACGCCTGTCCAGAACAGCAGCCTGACGATATCAGAAACGGTCAACGCTTCAACGCAGCTCCTATGTTTGCATGTCGCACTTCACACAGCCTGACGACATGAGGTTTATACCTCAGTCAGGCATTGTGCCTGACTTTCCCAAACTAATCTTTTTGCTTCTTGTAACCAAAAATGCACACGGATGCTCACGTTTTCAAAGACACCCTACTGATGGTGCCCTGCCGATACGATGAAATTGTTACGTCAATGGAAGCATCTTCACACTGGCGATATACACAATAAGAACTTTTTAACACTTTTGCCCTTCAGACTGGGAGAAAACTAGAAGTTCATTCCACACTACTGCCCATGTAAATTACTTAGTCAATGGAAAACACATCATTAGTTATGTAACCTAGCTATACTAAGATCTGGAAAACAGAATGTACACACTTCTGCCCAGTTCTAGCACAGGCCATAGACAAATATTTAAAGTTTGTAGTTTTCCAGAATGACCAGGACTGAAATGTTCTAGTAGACATCAACTGAAAAGGTTGTTAAGCCCTGTCATCTTGTTTGTCTGCCCTCAAGATTTGGAATTTTTCAAAGATACCTGAAGAAAACTAGTCATTTTAGCACCACTAAAACACCAGTTTGTACTCACATATAATATTGTGGCAGTCCAGAAATACTTGTCTCTTATTTGTTCTGGGACAAACAAATAAACTTCTAATCTTCTTCTTGTTCCACGGAATAAATACTTCAGATCATAAAACCCAGTGTCTGCTGGATTGCTTTGATCTACTTAAGCAAATCCCTATTCCAAGCTCCCACCGCCACAGAAAGGCGCATTTTCGGTTGCAGCGTCTCAGGGCCAGGCATACACAGAGACACGAATATTCAGAAAGATTCCCTGGGTCCCGGGACACTGCTGGTGACAGACTGCAGCAGAAAAACAGCTCAGGACACAGCTAAGGGAGTGACAGTGTGTGCTAACGCTGCACGCACAACAGCCATTACTTTTATTTTCCTGTCTCTGGAAGATGAATACTCAAAAATATTTTTAAATATGGAGGGAAATGACTGTGCCCAGGCCCTAGAGGACAATCCTTGGTGATTAATATTGATGTCCTGGTTGCCAGTTGTCCTGTTAGTGCTGTGAAGGGCTCTTTATAGCTAGTGAAGGATTGCTAAGGTTTCGCCGAATGCACACAAAACATGCTGGGCAGAAACCCTGCAAAGCAAAGTTCTTATCTTTCTACTGCATTAATAAAGCTGCTGTAGCAATAGTGCAAGGTCTCATACACCAGACAACCAATTCTCAGTAGGGAACTTACATAAAAAGCAGGAGATTACTTCTGGATGCTGCCTCTGCCGAGACTCCCAGCACGCTCCGTTTGGGATGCAGATGCTTATCCAGTAGAAGCTGGACAGAGATCAGCAATTCATTTCACATTAGCCACTATTGAGCATCAGTCATTACCACCGGCACAGTCCAGACTCGAGTCAGTGACCTACAGGTGAAAGGCTGCAGCTCCCCAAGCCAGTAATCATTACATTTTGACACAGCCAATTATTCAAAAACAGTCACTCAAAGCTCAATTAAAATTTCGGTAACTTAACCTTTTCTTTGCTTCTCCTTTGCCTCTGCACATCCCGCTCCCCAGTCTAAATAAACTGAACACTTTGTCACTGCACTGCATAATTCTGTATTCAAACTGTCAGGATCTACCATAGTCACCTCTGTCACTGTCTCTGCCAATCGCAGGGCACTCGCTCAGGCCTCCCAACAGTATTCCAGGACTCTCCCTGACAGACACTTTGATAACAGCACCAAGCACACGCATCGAGGCTAATTCCTCCTGACAGCATTCACTCAACAAGCCAAAAACTAAAGCGAGACACGAGTTTGTTTTAGTTACCTCGCTTGTGTGATAGATGTTATAATTAACTCTAATACTGAAAAGCTATTGTTAAGTTTCATGGCCTTTGAAGATTCATATTTGTAGCAGCAAACCTCTCAAATGAACACATTTAGCAATGACTGCATTTTTCAGTGATTTTTTAATGTTGCCAAACAGCAGCACTGAATATTTATGGAGCTCCTGTTAAAAAATTACACATATCATGGCTTGTTTTTGCTTTGATCTAGAATTTATTGTCTACGGAGTAAAAAAATAAAAAACAAAAAGACAGCCCCCTCCCCACACGCAGCTCCTCTTCCTCGTACATCTCCAGCGCCCGCTGACTGCTCACGACGTTGTCTAGAGACGGGTCATCCCAGATTCCAGGACAAATCTAATTAAATTAATGCAACCTCCTGGACAACACCGAATCATTATTGCTGCAGCCATTCTAGCATTTATCACCTCTACGCAGTCATCCATCAGGAACTAAACGCTTAGTCTCCCACTCTGCCTTCTCCAGAATGGATCCAGCTGCAATTTTCTCTCGCCAGCAGGAGTAACTCACTACAGACAGAGCCCCAGCCTGACTCTCCAGTCCCAATATTGCTAGCAGCTTTGGGGCTGCAGGTGGGTAGTCCCCATTTTGCAGGGAGCAGGGGCAGAAAGCAGCTAATAAAAGGGTTTAAGCTTGTGTCAGAATAGGTCTCTGCTTACAGTTGTTTAAGCTTGCATCTATGTAGAGTCCTCGAGAAACTCCTACCAACGCCTAATTTGCAACACCTTGGGTTTCACCTTTGAATTTAACCCAGCAGGAAACTTTCTAACAGGGTCACGGGTTTCTCCGATCTACACAAATGTGGGTAGATAAAGCAACCCGTGGGCCAGGACACATGCAGCTTTTCACACTGTGCTCCTTCCGAAAGGCAGCCCTTACAGGAATGGCCCAGACTGACGGAAAACAGCTGAAGTCATCCACTCTGCATAGGCTGATACTGCCAGATCCGCTGCCTAAACACCTGTTCCTTCCATTTCTTCTCAGAACATGGACAACATCACTTTTTTCCTGAATTTCCGGCTGCCCAGTAGAAAGTCAATAAAAGGGGCCCAGGATGATGCCTGGCGCCCCGGGCCCCTGGTGGGTGGCCGCATTCCACAGGCCACCCGCGCTCTACACGGCTCAGCAGGACTCGGTCTCCAAGGCAGACGGGGGCGTTCAGCAACCACAGCTCTCACTGCCCGCTCTGCAGGCCTCGTCGGGCTGCAAGAGGCAAAGCAACCACGGAACCGGCAGCTTTAGCTTTGTGATTTGGGGAAAAATGAAGAAAACAATTCCTGCTACTTTGCAGCAGGAATTTCCTTCCCCTTAGTGGTTCCCTCCATTTCATTCCCACTGCAAGGCCTGAGTCCTTCCCACCGCTACTTTCACAGCTCGCTCTGCCATGAGCTCTCCAGGCTACCTAAGGATTTTAGCAGCAATAACCAGTCTGCCTTTGAGAGATGAGCGTGGCATTTTAAACCTTTTCACCACATTTTTTCCTACAGAGTTACTTAGAACATGAAAATGAATGACACTTCCGTAGCATCTTCATATAACCAGTTATTTAAATTATCTTTCTTCTTTTATTATAATGATTCGTTGCTTAATTCTGAGATTGATTTTACATGAAGACCTGTCACTATCCTTTCAGCAGAAAGCCACATATAAGGTTTTTTCTTACTAATGACTGTAGCCCTCTAGACTACCACAAGTAAGCAGATGAAATAAGAGCAAGGCCTGAGGACAGAGTTGGCCTTCTCGTGCCATAGGTCCCAGGTAGCTGAGGTTCAGTCATTTTGATCACAAATGTGGCACTGGATTTCAGGGTACCACAGTGCAATAATAAATATCATGCCCACATTTCCAGTTAGAAACAGTATTTAGAGGGGGGGTTATTATCTAACTTGCTCAAAAGTTGGTGAAGAATTTGAAGAGAACATTAACGTCAAAAAATAATAACAAAAAAAATCTGCTCTTTTAAACTACAGCAGTATTGAGAAAACAAGTTAAGCAGTTTATGAAGCTTAAAGTTTTATAACTGTTCTGCAGCACTGGTATAATACTTAAAGTTTTTCTTTTAATGTATATTTAGGTAAAATGCATAACAATACTTGTCTAAATTTGAATTTACTCAAGAAACCAGAACATCTTTGAATCGTTCATCCACTTTATCATGCAAATTTTTATTTATCCTACAAACATACTTAGGGATAAATAATATGCATTTTTAAATCATATACTGTAAATATATGTTAAATGTTGAAGAGAATAAAGACTGTGGATTAGGTTTTCTAGGTCAATGTCAATTGAGAGGCTTCACTCACTCCAATAACAGTTCTTCCAACGGAGAGTGGGGTCTCCAAGATACGACTGTGGATTCTTCACTGATTATGGTCTGAGACAGTGCTGTTCAATATATCCTTCATTATACCCTTTCTAAGTGGCTCAGTAAGGGAGCCACTTACTGATATGTATTGCATTTAGTCTAAAAATGCTGACTTAAAATTCGGCATTTTTAACAGGCCTTGGTCTCGGCAACAACTGGAGCAGCTGCCTCCGCTTCCTGGAGTTTGCACAGGCTCTGGGGTGGGGGAGATGGCTGAGAACAGACAGGGATGACTCCTGACAACCAGGAAATTCTCTGCTTGGAGCCTATGGATGACCAAGCTGGAGCCTCTTTGCACTCAGTGGCAGAAAAGAGCCCTGCCCAACACACAGCACTACCTGAAGGTCTAATTTCGGCACTGAACCCTCCTTAGCATTACAACTGCAAACGTTACGATGCACTTCACCTAGTATTTAGTCATTTCCCAACACACTCACTGCTGTACATTAGTTACTGCTGTACAAGTGCCCTGCTGCTGCTGGATCTCCTGTCCTCACCTTTGCACACAAAGGTGAATATAAGTATCATCTGGCTTTTAAGGTGTAGACTTTTGTCTATGGGATCTCACTGAAATTGAGGAATGCAGCTGTTTCTGTGCCAATTTGTGGCATCATTTCTTCCTGGACATCTCCCTGCTTTGCATCAGATTTCCTTTTTTCCCAACATTTGTTAAATGACTCATCTTTTTACTTCTTTCCGTTCTAAAATAATATTTGAGCTGGGAATTGCTGGGACTCTTGTTAGCTTTGCGTCTATTTACTCTTCTTTCTTTTTTTTTTTTAACAGTTATTAACTATTTCTGTGACTCTAGTTAACACCGTATGCTTCCTCCAGCTACAAGCAGAGCTCCCTCCTGGAGCAAATCTTAGATAAGGGGAAGTTTCTTTGTTTTATTTTGCTAGCCAGTAAAGTCAAAGATTACAGAGGATTTACTGCACCAGCTGTCCCGTGGCTGGGAACTTTGTTGACAGCCTATAATGCTTGTGATGATAAAGATGAATTTGAGAGTACTCTGTCAAACTCCCTCTTTAAGTCTATGACTATTTTTGCCCAGTTGGTATTTCCTTCCCTTACAATGAAAATCACAGGTCACAATTTAGCCTGGCCTTGTTTCACTGGCCTTCCTGGCAGATCAGGGCATCATTTTGTCCTTATGTGCTTACTTTTCTTTTGTTGTTGTTATTGTTCAAATTAATTAAAAGCAGTCCTGGTGAAACATTAGTGGCTGATGTTATCCAAAGGTAAGGAATACTGACTACTATCCTGACATTCAAAAAGGTAGTAAAGAGGTTGTTGATGCACTGGTTAATGATTGAGCTTTGTGGGCTCCAGGCAGCTTTTTAACACCCTTGATTTTAAATTAAAACCATTTGCCATCTATTTCTCTCAGTGAATCAAGTAGCTAATGACATCTGTTTGACTTTCGCTAACTATGTAGGTTTAAGCACAAGTAATGTAAGAAAATTTGTATGTGATTGAAAGCATAGCTGTGTATCCCATTCTCTTAATCCTAATACCATCCATTTAAAAAATCTAGATCTCATCAGCAGGTTTGTAACAGGCATTTTGGGAAAACTGATCAAATCCACTTTGACTCTGCAAAATACAACTTCTTTTAGGAACTGGCTCTATTTAACACTCCAGAACCTCCTTCATATTCAAGCAGGCATAGTGTAACATGCCCTTTTAAAGGAGATGTAACTGGGCTCAGATCCACTTTGCATTCTGCACCACCTGAGCAACCAGGAGCAAGCTCTACACCATAGGAGTACAGGGCAGGGCTCCAGGGAAACGGCAAAGCCCAGCAGTGTCCTCACAAGGGCCCCAGAAGAGCCTTGGCCTCCCGCGGCAGCGCTCACTGAGCCGAGTGCTCCCTGCAGGGCTCCCTGCACAGCCCTCCGGGCCAGGACACCATCCCTGCGGGCACGGGGAGCCCCATCCGGCTCCATCCCTCCGGCCCAGGACACCATCCCTGTGGGCACAGGGAGCCCCATCCAGCTCCATCCCAGGACACCATCCCTGCGGGCACGGGGAGCCCCATCCAGCTCCAGCCCAGGACACCATCCCTGCGGGCACGGGGAGCCCCATCCGGCTCCATCCCTTCGGCCCAGGACACCATCCCTGCGGGCACAGGGAGCCCCATCCAGCTCCAGCCCAGGACACCATCCCTGCGGGCACGGGGAGCCCCATCCAGCTCCAGCCCTCCAGCCCAGGACACCATCCCTGCGGGCACAGGGAGCCCCATCCGGCTCCATCCTAGGACACCATCCCTGCGGGCACGGGGAGCCCCATCCAGCTCCAGCCCAGGACACCATCCCTGCGGACACGGGGAGCCCCATCCAGCTCCAGCCCAGGACACCATCCCTGCGGGTACGGGGAGCCCCATCCAGCTCCAGCCCAGGACACCATCCCTGCGGGCACAGGGAGCCCCATCCGGCTCCATCCCAGGACACCATCCCTGCGGGCACAGGGAGCCCCATCCAGCTCCAGCCCAGGACACCATCCCTGCGGACACGGGGAGCCCCATCCGGCTCCAGCCCTCCAGCCCAGGACACCATCCCTACGGGCACGGGGAGCCCCATCCAGCTCCAGCCCAGGACACCATCCCTGCGGGCACGGGGAGCCCCATCCAGCTCCAGCCCAGGACACCATCCCTGCGGGCACGGGGAGCCCCATCCAGCTCCAGCCCAGGACACCATCCCTGCGGGCACGGGGAGCCCCATCCAGCTCCAGCCCAGGACACCATCCCTGCGGGCACGGGGAGCCCCATCCGGCTCCATCCCAGGACACCATCCCTGCGGGCACGGGGAGCCATCCTGCTTTCTGCTCCCAGGGCGTCCTGCTTTCTGCGGCTGATCTAAGTTCCACCAAAAACAATCCACCAAAGCCTACCCTGTTCCCCTTCTGTCCTCTGACCTGTACTTTAGCCTCTACCCTAATGCTTTACCCAGGCCTTAATGTCCCATTGCTACTAAAGTTCATTATTAGAAGATCTTAATAAGTTCAGCCTACAAAATTCTTTCTCCTTGCTTTTTGTTCACTGTTCTTAAGTAGACCCCTCTGCCATCCCCTGCAAGTCATACGCCTTCCTTAGCACTTACACCTCGAGCCACTTTGAAAGGGTGTGTGTGATCCCTTCCCTGCTGACCCAACAGAGGATCCCGCAAATTATTTCAATGGAGCCCAGATTTCACCTCAAGCCTGCTCAGACTGAGGACTACTGGGCCCCGGGTAGGAATTTGACATGGCTGCTCATCACAGCCGTATCTCAGATAACCATAGTTATCCTTAAAGCACACGAGGAAAGACTCAAGGCCACTCCAGATCTGGCTGCTGAAAACAACCTCAAGAAGCCACCCTGGGAAAGAGCCCCAAGTGCTTTCAAGACTCCTACGTGTGATCTGCCCGAGCAGCCTGTTCCCCAGCACCATCAGGGAGCGCTGAGAGCTCATCACAAGCAGCAAAAACAGCATAATGGAGATGGTGTCAAAGCAGTGTGAATAAACACCGTTATACGGTTAGGCAGTGTGCGGAGCAAACAAGGCACTACAGAAACGTGGGCAGTGAGGGCAAGGAATAACAATGCGTTTGTTTCTTGAAACAAAAATACTACAGTTATTTTGGGTAGGATTTTCAGCATCTAACACGAACACTGGGCTCTGGAAGTGTTCTCATACTGGCAAAGGAATAAAAAAAGATAAAATACAGAAAATAGCCTCTTGAAATGATAAGTGACAAACCTGATTGAAAACTGTGACACCCAGCAGTTTTCTTTAGCTGCTCTGACAGCTCTAGTGAGTCATCAGAATCCGAAATCAGAGAGAAAAGACCTTTTACTTTCTTTTCTTTCTTCCCTGGAATCATAACTGATGGAAGAGAACTCAGTATCAGGCAGCCTGAGAGGGGAAAGCCATTCTGACATGGCGGGGATGCCATCAAAAATGCACACCATACCCAAGAATAATGTGAAAAATCTGTATCTCTTCCTTCTAAAGAATGGGAATAAACTAAGCAGAAAAATAGGTACAAATTTCTTCCTTTGAACCAGTACACAGACTGACAGAGCTCTCTTCCATTGCATGAGTCATAGCAAATGCTGTCTGCTGTGTCTGCTGTACAACTAAAATCCATTTCTAACTGTGTAGTATTCAAGACCAGATACCTAAGACCAAAGAGAGGAAAGAAAAAATGAGACTTCTCCCATATCTCTCTCAATTTAGAAAAACCACACGTGAGAAAATACCCTTTTGCTTTTCCTGTGTCTCCAAAACTCCTACATGCATACATTTGTGGAATGAGAAGAAGTTCAGAATACGACCGAATCTGTTGCTGGAAGCTCTAAAATATACTCAGATCTGATCCCAGCACTTTACCTTTCATTTCCACCATGATTCCTCTCTAATTACTTTTACAAGTAAAAGCTTGAGAAATCCAAGCTGAGGTGGTTCTCATGCTCCTTTAGTCATTCCTTGCTTCTCCACTCTCTTTCTTTGTCCCTTTCTCCTGGCACCCTCACAGTGCACACAAATACAGGCACAACAGGAGGCACCTACAGCTTGAAAAGCCTCCACAGGCACCACTTGGGCCCTTTGCCTGCTCCTATCTCTGGCTCAGCCCAGAGGTGCTCCTTTCACATGGGCTGCACCTGGCAGGTGAGATGACGAAGCAGGAGAGTCTGGAACAACGTCCACGTGCGAGACAGGGACCTACCTGCAGGCAGCTCTGAAATTCCAGGGAGATGTTTGCGCGGCTGCTGGAACAAATGGTGCTACCCTGATCAGACAGAGTTGGTCCAGTGGTGCCTGGATCCAGATCATAAAGATGGATGTGGTCTCTGTCCTGGAGGAAAGAAAAAGCACATAAGTAAACACGGAAGGGATGAGGATTTGAGTGCCATAGGACAGGGAGCGCAACCTTGGGGATGCAGGAAGCTGGGAAACATGGCTCTGGACCACAAGACAACTTGGAAACGCAGATCTTTCCCAGGGGCTCGTGTATCTCTACATCAGTGTTCACAACTCAAGTGCGTGGCAGAGGAACTTCAAAACTTTAGATGTGCTCTCAAAGTTGAAGTGTGGTAAACTGATGTGCTACAGAAAAGCGACGCAGGCAGCACACTAAGTGTATTTATGGAGAAGCAGGATTCTTCACCTCCAAATCTACAGGCTTTTCTCCCCATCTGGTAAACGCAGATCAAGACCCAAAAGTAATGAAAACCAGATACCAAACTATGAGAGAAGCTGCATAAAGCAGGTAGGCACCTTGGAGAATTTAAAGTAGCTCAGATATTTGGAAGAGTCTTGTGAAAAGCTTCTCACTAAGGCACACTTCTAACCCCTTGCACTCTCTGAACCGAAGTGTTGCCTTTTTCATACCAATAACCAACAGCAATGAAGAGCACTGCTCACCACCCCAGCTCCCAGATGACCCACCCCAACAGGACAGTGAAACCTGACTTCCAGGAACGTTTCAAATCACATCCTCAGCTGCTCTAAGTCAGAAGAGTTCGACGGCTTCCAGGAGAGTCACGCTGACTTTTATCAGAAGATCTGACCTAAGAATCTGACCTTTGGAACACAGTATACACCAAGGAAATCCCACATCATATCAGATAACTAGTTAACCAGCCCTTTGTTTTTCTCTCTGATATCCTGTCTCTCCAATTGCTGCAAGCAATTAAGTGTCCACCACTTGTTTGAACAACTAAACCAAAATAATTACAAATGCATGTTACACTACAACAATTGCATATTAACAAAGGCTTGGGGCCAATTAATCATTACACCATCAATATCTAATTTGCATAAAGCTATTCTCTTTAAAGACTCCATGTTTGGGGTGACAGGGTTACCTCATCGATTATGTAAATTCCCCATCAAGCTTTACAGAAGGAGTCAAAGGAAATAAAAAGGCCTGTCTGTTTTCAGGAGAGTCAACAACCTAGAGCAAGGAGGCAAGACAAAATTTCTTGGAAAAAAAAAAGAAAGGGAAAGGAACGGAAAGAAAAACAACAGTGTAGTCTTAAGTTTTAAAAGGCCAGACTGCAGGTCGGACAGGGGAGCACAAAGCTGCAAAACCCAAATTCAGAACATGCCAATTTAGCAGGTGGATTGACTTCTATACAGCCTTGTCATCACAAGAAAGCAGAGGGCTCAGAAACAACATTACCATTTTCTGCATTGCCTAGGGCCTCCTCCAAGAGGAGATACTTGACTCTTCTGGAAAAGCCAAGTCCACAGACAAGCCTGACAGTAACACCCGCCCACCAACAAAGCCATGAATTCCCTGTATGGCCTGGGAGATTCATTTTCCTGGAGGTTTTCTCTGGGAGAACACTGGCTTCTTAAAATCAGCAATTAGCTTCTTGAGTCATACGAAGAATTCTCACCCTTACTGTGGGCGATATTTCTAGCCGCAATATTTTTCCACCCGGAAGCTTGCACAACTGGACCGCAAACGTCTCCGCGCCGGGAGCTCCGGCCGCTGCTGCTCGGCCTTGCCAGAGAGGCCGGGCCCGTCCTGCCACACGCGGCCCCGGCCCCCGCTCGGCTGCTGGGACGGGGCAGAAGGCGCCGGCCGACCCAACAGCGATATAAGGAACAGACCCTTTCCTAGGAGAGGAGGGAGGCAAGGACGCACATTTATCCTACCCCGGACTAATCCTCTAAGCCCAAGACAGGCAACCCTCACCTGGAAGAGCCAGCGCTCCCTGTGGCCACGTGTCTTCCATATCACCGTGAGGCACGGAACAAAATATAAAATAGCTAGTCCATGCATACAGAGAAGAGACCAAATATTTGGAAATTCCAAATAGCAAGGGTCCGAGCTCAGAAAGCCACCTAGCAGGGAAAGCAGGAGACTTGCTATGGGCCGTACCGCCAGCCGGCAGTACGGGTGACACCACAACCCGCTCCATGCTGCGCTCTCCAGCGGGGCCTTGGAGATACCAACATGGGGGCAAGAGGAAGAGCTGCGAGTTTAAAGTGCAAGCTGCACTCTCTGCTCCAAAAAGCACACTGTGCTGATTTAAAAAAAAAACATTTTCAAAAATGCCTGTGGGTAAATTTGAGCTGCCCACAGCTCCCCAGGGGCAGTCGAACTTGCTGTCGAGCCATTTATGTGGATTTCAGTCAAATTCTAATTTTAGTGTTCATTAAACATTGGTAATTCCCAAGCCAATCCCTGCATCACCTAGTATACATAATACCTCTACAATATAGGTCATGCCAGCTTAGAAAACATATACAGACATCAAAGTGCAACCATTTCATTATAAGTATTAACTTTATAAATAATTATGAACTTCATAACTCTTTACAAGATGCTGTATAATCACAAATGTTTAAAAATCATTACAACGGGCAGAGGGATGGGGGGGGTGTGGTATACACCTAACATATATGTGTATATATATGCATAATCCCCACACATGGATATATATTATGGAGAAAGACCAGTCTCTGTATGCACATGTGTATCTTCCCAAGGCAGAAGGAAGGACTGCCTGACACCCAGGTGCCTGTGGAGAAAAACTGGTGTCTGCTTTAACCAAGAAGGCCAAACCTGGTGTCCTGTGAGGGATTCGCAGCCTCTCCATGTTCTCTACCGGGCTCTGGTGCACAGCGGGTCCTACCCAGGCCGGTTCGACACGAGTAGCTGCTGGTTTCCAGTTCCTCTGAGGTCCCGGGGCTCAGGTGGGATCTGGCAGCAGTCTGTGAGCACCTCATGTCTCTCTGCTCTGGTGCTTCGGGAAGCTCGGCACAGATGTGTGCGGTGCAGCTGTATCTTCTCTTCCCTTTGTCCCCTCACCACCCCCAGCAAGGGCACTGGGAGGCTGCCCCTTGGTAACAAAACGCAGCACTTGCTTTGCACGTCACAGAAGACATTTTCACGTGTTTTTCAGATGCTGTGAGGCACAGAGACCTGTGATTCCGCAGCTGCCCCGGAGTTTGAAAAGGGGATTGCTCCCTGTCTATGCTGAAGTGAAGCAGAAAGGAAATACTTCAGCTCTGTGCTGGATGATGCCAGTACTTGTAGAATAACTAAAGCTGGACAATTACAAGAGACCAGAGAGGCCTGACACAAAGCAAGAAGGAAGTGACAAAACTGTGAGTATGGACCGTATTGCAGTGCACTCTGCAAAGGATGCACTTCCCGAAGGACAAGGATATTCTTTTACCATGCAAATCCCAAAGTCCAAAGAAACGGGCTCTGTGAGCTTCCTAGAAGCTACATTATACAGCTCTAAACAAGATGCCTCCACCTGAAAACTCAATGCCCACGGGAAGAATTTCCCCAGATTAAGCATTTGGCTTTGTTACCATTTGGCTTTGTTACCATAGACAGAATACGACGATGCTTTTGCAAGTATATGTGGCAAATGGTAGGCTGTGTCAGAGAAAATCCCCTTTCTCAGAAAGGAGATGTTCGGTAAAAGCCTTCTTTTTCTGCCTTCAGATCGCAGACTGGAGCGTAGAAAAACAAAGGGAAAGGAGCAGGGATGTTTTAGGCCGGAAGGGGCAATGCAAAGTAGTCTGGTCTGAGACCTTCAAGTGCTCACCAAAGGTAAAGCAGCTATACTGAGACATAAGCTCTTGGGTAAGTTCTCTAAGGCACAGAAAGACAGCAGCCGCTTCTGGAGATCTTCTTTGGCTGCCTTTTTAGTTCTGAAAGCTAATGCTTTCCAGATCAGACTGAGGATAGCCTTGACACAGAGATGACAAGAAGTCACCCTGGGTTCTAATCCTATTTCAGCCGAGAATATCTCATGATAGCCCTTTCCTTCCACAGTGGCTTTCTCCAATATAAAAATGGGATCACTTTCTACAGCACAGGGAGCACAATGAAGCTTAAAGGCCTGCAAAGTGCCTTGAGATCCTCAAGAGATAGCCACAGACCACAAAGCATAAGTGAGCCATTTATTATTAAACACTGTGATCGTATCAGAAGCATGGACATCTCAGGTGAACTTCAGAGAATTACAAAGATGCTATCTCGAAGCCAGACAGCGGTTGAGTGGGAACAAACACATCTCAGAGCAATAATTAAAGCTAGCTCTTTCTTGACAGCTTGAAAGGTGGCCCTAAGATCCAGGGACCAGCGCAGCACCCATGGCTCCAAGGCAGCCCTCATGTCATGGTCCGTCCCCACGCGCGAGCGGAGGCTCTGCAGGAGCCGCGCGCAGCTCAGAGCCGCTCCGCATTGGGGCTGCGGATAAACGTGCAGGGCTCGAGCCCAGCTGACTTCTTCAGGTAGGCCCAGAGAAGCCTCTCTGACATAACGCTCCCTACGAAGCCATTATTGTTTCCTTTGCACAACATCTGTTACTAATCTTATAGTAGGACGTTAATATGCACCCTTGCACAGCATTAACCCGAGAAAGTGGATTAAACATACTTGGACTGCTCGCATTTTAACAGCTCCATAGTGAACACTGTTTATGGGCTGTTGGCTTTCTTTTTGTTAATTTTTATTGATCTGAAGGGCCCCGGAAAGCCGAGGCCGACAGAGGTGGCGAGGCGCGGATGGGACCGGCCGCCCGCGCGCCCTGCCCCGCCCGCGGCGCCGCCTCACGAGCCGCAGCGCGCGGCTCCTCTGCCGGCTGCGCCCGCAGGCCGGGCCTAACCCGGGACAGGGTTAACTGCCTTCTGCTCGCTCCAACGCAACTGCACTTGCTCGCAAGAACCCAGAGCGGAAACATGCAAGTCTCCACCTGGCAAACGTAAAAACTGTGCCCTATTCAAAGAACATGGCAGAGAAAAAAATAAAGGAAGAAATTACAGGTCAAAGATCTGCCCTTTCTGTTAAAAACTACTGCACTAAGAAGCCCTCTCCAGCAGAAAGGCTGGAGTTGCTCATCGCAAACGGCTTCGTATGGTCTAGAAACAGCCCCAGGCCGCGGCTCCAGCCCCTTCCTCTGGGGCTCTCAGGCTCCGGCAGCCTCGCGGGGCCACGGCGGGTCAGGGCTGGCTGACACCACAACCGATTCCTAGCCCTTCTCCAGCCTTAGCAGGAAATTGCAGTGAGATTGATCATTTGGGATGGGATTTCAGCCCCTCGCACTCCTTGCTAGGTCACATGCCGTGGTTTATTTATATCTACTTCCGTCATCCTAAGGACAAGCGGAAATTTGTCGATCACCATCCTAGGGCAGTAAGACAGGAGCAAGAACAGAGGCAAACGCAAAGGACATTTTTAGGTTTCTTTCTGACTTGGCCCCTATTTGTATACCTGAATCCTGGTACTTTAGCGTAGTTATTGGCTAAACCAACCCTGTCGCATGCACTAGAAGGAATAATTTAAACAGAAAATTGTGACTGATACTGAGAACATCGCTGATTAGATCAAAAAGATGCAACCAGGAAAGAAGGATCCAGTGGGTAAAACGTGTCTCCAAGAAGAGAAAGCAGCTACTTACAGATACCAAGTATGTATAAATAAAATTGATAACAAATGGAGGAGAGAAGAAGAAAATTGAAAAATCTGGATATAAATGAGAAAATAAGATATGAATGAAAAATGAAAATGAAAAAAAAAAAAACAAAGAAAAAGAAAGACATAGTAAAAGGATATAAGAAAAATACTACAGTCAACAGAATTATCAGCAGTGAAAATTCATTTTCAGTACGCTAAAGAGACCTGACCTCCTACGAATGAAGTGGGAAGATGCTGAAAAAAGCAGATACGGTCACCAAGCTTGGTTCAAGGCTGCGAGATTTATGACACATGCAGAACAAGAAGTACACACCAAATAACACCTGAAAATAGGAAAAAAACAAACAAACAAACAAAAAACCCAATACTGATTCGCATGTGTTGAAGTGTCATGTTCCCCAGAAAAAGGGGCAGGCTCATTTTCAGCAGGTCCAAGTTACAAGATGCCCCTTGTGCAGCTGACGCTCTCTGGTTGCAAGCACGAGCCCAACGGGAGCTGCTGGCAGGTGAATGCTGCCTTCCAGGGGCTGAGGTTTGGTGCCTGGGCACATGCAATTCCCCTAGGACACCCTGGCTGGACCCAGCTAGACCCAGATGACCCCTCACCTGGAACCAAAACATGTGGTTCTAAAAACCACAAACCCAGCAAACCCGAAGGGAAACAAAAGACTTCATTTAGTCTTCCCAACGGAGGATGAGTATTTGGCGGCAATAATCAAAATTCCTCTCAGAAAATTCCTCAAATCATATGTTCTATCAAAAAAAAAAAAAAAAAGGAGAGAGAGAGAGAAACAAAAAAAATGTCCAAGAATGTTCCAGCTGTAATGACATGCCTAGTGGGATGTTGCCTGCGCTTGCCTAGTCCGTATCCATTCTCAGATGCACAAAACCGCAGTGAATTGCACTAACACTGACAAACATTCATTTTGGCAGTTCCAAAATACATCATCCTGACTGAGGCGAGACTCTACTGGGCCAGCTTCACAGGGGACTCGTATTCCCTCTCTTGGCTGAGAGGGAAATTATCACTTCTTCCTTTCTATCTCTGAAAACTCGGATGTAGAAGGCACAGGTTTAATTCCCATCTCCAGTAGAGTCCCACTGAAAACTCACCTCACAGTGACTGTTTAACTCTCCGGGCTGAGGCTCTGCCAGAATCCCCTCCCCAATACTGAGGAAGCCACTGCCCAGCGGAAGAGCAGGCGCAGGCACACAGTGCATAAAACTGGACTGCACTTTTACAGCAGACTAGCACAGGGGCCGCTGCAAAGTGAGCGTGAAATGCTCTAATACTGGAACCATATTTGCCTTCATTCCTGTAATGCAAAGTCAAGATACTTAAGAAATTATTCTTACCGTGAAAACACAAAAATCACAATAGATCTCTGTAAAAATAAGCACATAACCTTATGTGCCAAAGCTAAGAAAAGACCCCAAACACCACAGTCCCACTGTACACACTCACGTGGTCTCACTCACCAACAAAATCCCACTAACCTTCCCCTGGGTTTAGCAAAAGGCCTTTCCCACACCAGTGCAGAAGCTCCTGTACCTTGAGAGTGGCTATTCCCCCGCCATGACCTTGAGAAGCAGCATTCCTGGCGGGCACGCCAATAGTTGTAAAACAGGGAGTGCAGGAGGAAATGGATATGGATAGAGGGAAAGCAATTCTGTTGTCCTTCTGCACACTCTCAGTGGGATGCTGGATGTGTTTGAACGTGATCCATCAAGACATTGATCCCGCGGGAAGCGGAGATGCGTACGGAAACTGCAAGTGCTTTCTAACCAGTCCCACCTACAGGAGAATGTACTGAGCAGTACAGTAAGAAGATACCTATATTATCAATAGTCCCATGTCACGGGACAAGCCACAGCGGAGGTGAGGGGAAATCAGATGTGTTCCGGGGCTCTAGAGGTTATATGTTCACTTGGAACAATTTCTCCTTGAAACATAAGGAGCAAACTGCTCTGCAGTGGTCTGTTTAACTAGCCCCTGCACCAAGATCAGCTGCAGGAAAATGAAAACGCAATAGAGAACAATACCTTCCAAGAGAACATTTTAGAGGAAACACTGCAGAGACAGTATTATACTTTAGAAGATGCCAAACTCCATAATTAAACGAAAAAACACGTGATTAACTGCAAGAATTTTCTGCTTATGCCTAAGACCCAAAGAATTAAATCAAAATCCCTAAAAGCCAATGCTAAATGAAGGAAAAGCACGAGCTGGCCCTAGCAGTGAAGTCTGTCACCAACACAGGCTTTATCCAGCTTAAGCCACTTCATTCTTTGATCAGCAAGGAGAAGAGCGGGGCTCGAGCAGGTTTATTTCCGAAGGCTGCGAGGGCCCCAGCGCCCACCCCGCCGAGCGCGGGGCGAAGCCCATGGACGCTCCGCGGGGCCGGGCCAGCCCAGCGCGGAGCACCCGCAGCAGCACGGTCACACTGCACACCTCTGTTCTGCAGAGGGATTTATTTAAAGTGAAGCTACACACTGCATGTTGCTGCTCCCCATGCTTAGCTTTGCGAGGCTTGATTTTGTGCAGTGGGTATTTTTGGTGACACAGGTCTTCAGTGATGGAGTTTTGGATCCAGTTCAGATGTAAATTCGATTGGTTAATTCATCAGTTGGGTTTCCAAAGAAGCTGGAAACCACTGGAGCCTCTAACCATGAAAAATGTGACACTGCTCTTTGATTACCAGCTGGGATCTCCAAGCTCTTCTGGCCTACAAAGCGACAGTTTTTCAAAATAAACCGCAAGTAATATTTCATGTCAGCTGGCAAGACTCCATAAAATGGCTTGGACCTTATGGTGCACTTAAACCTTTTGATAAACAGACTGTATAGATTGAGCAGATGGTGGTTCAGGAGTTCAAAATGCTCAGGTTTCCAGCTGAACATGCAATAACCTGTAGGCAGATGCAGAGTAACATCTGAACAGGTTGAAACTGCATCTGGGCTGTTTGGTTCCACTTGCTAAAAGCCGAGGGGAGGCAGCTCCAACCCGGGGAGACAGGAGTGGTGGGGACGATCCATCCACAGGGAAAGCACCCGGCTCTGCCGGCGGCATCCGCACGCAGCCCTTTTCACGAGCCAGGCGAGCTCCCTCTCAGCGGTCGTTGGCTTTTGCACGCCCGTCACTTCATTTGGAAGGCAGCATCGAGTCCCACCGCTCCAGGGGACAGACACTGATGTTTAATCTACATTTTAAGTGAATTTACAGTGAAACTCAAGCTTCAGCCTTCCCTCTGCACCTTCCAAGGGAGAGGGCTGGGGGAAAGACAACTCAGAGCCACGCGGAAGCAAGGCGGGAGCGCATGGATCCGAGCTGAGGATCCTCCCCAAGGCATGGGAAGGGAGGCAGGTCCTGCCTGGCTGCAGGGCTCCCCATGCAGCCAACGGCCCCCGCTCCCAAGGGCGGCAGGACCAACGCGCTCTGCGCCAGCACGACAGCTCTGCAGCGCTGCTCCCCAGGCACGGCCCTCCACGCGGTCAGCGATCCCACGGGACAGGCGACCGGCTGCGCAGAAAGACGCCTCTCACACAGCTATTCCTGCCTGCAGCAAATCCCATTTTCCTCCTGGCCTCTAGGTGCCCATTTCTAGTGCTCCCGACCCAGCTCCTCCTGCGGGAAGCTACCAAGCGTGACACCAAGAACTGCCCATTCCCAGGAGGAAAGCTGAACACCTTGCACAAGGTGGAACAATTTGACCTTAAAAAACTCTCAGCTCTTTCGAACTCTCTTCTTTAAGCTGAGAGATCGACTTCCTGAGTGGGTGTCAGTTACGGAAGGAAAGAATATCAATGAAACCTACTGGCACCAATGCAACGGAGAAGGAAAACGGTTTCTTTTCCTCCTTACGGAGCTGGATGTTGACAAGCAGCTAGAGCAGCCGACAGGAAGCAGCTCTGAGTCATCATCATAACGCAAAGAGACTCCAACTCAGGCCTAGTAACTGAACAGTTTCTTTCCTCGTGCTTTTAAAAAAAGGAGGACCAAGGGTCTCACAGCAACAGACCTGAGGAGTCCTAGGAGCTGATGTGGAAAAGACTCACCTGAGAAAAGGCCACGTCTGAGACGCTTGACACACATCTCCTCAGAGTCAAGTTTGGAAGAACTCAGCAAGGCGTTCCTACCTAAACACCAGGGCAAACATTACTGCCAGAATGGAGGCTCTCTGTGACATCCCTCACATCCTCTGTGTTCCGTGAACACAAGTCTCGGATGGGGGATGCACAAACAGGAGGAGGCTGATCCCACTCCTGGGAACACCCAGGCCATCAGCCCAAGCAGGAATAGCAGTTGGGCCTAAAAGCAAATAAATTCAAAGAATCTTCTTTTTGGTAGTCCTTCTTTCTCTTCTTTTTACTATGAAAGGCTTTTTGTTTTCTCTAGATTCTGTCCCCCCACCCCCAATAAAAAAGACAGACTGGGGAAAAAGAACGTTTCCAGAAATTAAATGGCAAGTTGTGTTATTTTTAGGGGGTTAGATGACAGGAGGCATCACATTTGAAAGTACTCACTTGATCAAAGAGCCCTAAAAGGATTCAGCAGCACTGAGAACTATATATCAAATAGGATTATGACAGAATTAAGGGACTGAGCCATTTATAACTTAGGGCAGTCTCCCTCTTTGAAGCCTGCCTCAGTAATTGATCCATTTTTCTATAAACCAGAACCATAGCATTGCATTAAAAACCTGTATCTATTCCAAAACTATTAGCTTTGTACAAGATAATCAGGGGAAAAGGTAACATTTGTATGTGACACTAGAATTTTCGCTTGAAAAAGAAAATAGTTATGACATCTAAATAGAGAGAACTTTTTTTTTTTTATCACTGTTACTGTGTCCAACAAATTCTCTTCTGCAGCATGTCCAAGCACCAGTTGTGCATTAAGAAAACGAATCACACAGTGAAAGTGGAAACTATTGTTTTTTTGTGTTACACAAATAATTGAAAATGGCATGAATGTCTCAGTGGCATTTATTTAACTTCCTGGGACATTCGAATCATGCTGGAAGGAAATCTGAAGAGAGAGATGCAGATGCTCTTACTCATGCAGGCAACGTTTGGTTGTGGGAACACTCTCCTGGGGAGAAACCTTGGCCCCAGTGAAGTTAATGGCAAAACTTGAGGCAACTTCGACAACATCTACTGATGTCAGGGGGCGAGTGAAGCCAGGGCTCCTCCTCACAGCACAGAGGCCTGGGGATCTGGACCTCATGCTTGAGGCCACGTAAGGGCTTGGTTTTACATCACTTATCCTCAGGGACACACCGGGTCTGCTGGTTTCAGGGGTAAGAAGTGATGCTGCCGGTCTCTTCCACTTTGCACATCATGTCACTGGACTGTGAAGCAGTGGCTAGGAGCAGCAGAGTCTAGATCTCCGACCATCACTATTGGAACAAAACTAGTTGGAAACTGCTTGGGAGGAGGAGGAAGGAAAAAATAATCCTAAACAACTGGTAACTTGTATGTCTGCCAACCTGATGGCCTCTGCAGGGACACTGGTTTTCAAAAGGGGTCCAGCAAGCTCAAATTCTGAGTGAAAACAAGCAATGTAAAGAAGGGCTGCCATGCCATGACCATGTGAAACCATGCAATCCACAAGCCCCATGGGCAAATCCACAAAGACTTAAAGACAGGGTATTATATCACGCTTCCCTCCAGTCCCACCCCTTCACTGGACTCTAAATATAAATATTCAGTGTATTTACTTGTGAAAGATTTGAAAATAATAATAAAAAACCTTTAAAGATGATAGGGAAAAACATACTGTGGTAAAGTATTTTTGACCACAATCAGCCTGAGAGGCAGCAAGCTAAACATACAGAATTTAAATTCAAAATTAAAGGTTTGCTTGACATTAAAGTAGCCCTTTTACTTGTTAATTTATTAGAATTATTAGCCTAACTGAAAGAAGAGAAGGAATAATGCCAAGCTCCAGACTCCAAAACCCACTGCACTTATTAAAGCACTTTCTACAGTCAAGTCAGGTTTCTGCTGAACTTAGTGGATCAAAGCACTGCCCACCTATCTGTCTTACCCTACAGCAGGCAGATCCTACCTTTTCAGATAATGGAGATATAAATAGGACTAAAATATTAGCAGATCAGAAACTCAGAGAATATTTTCACCGGCTAATTCACAGATGCTACAAGAAGATGTAAGAGCCTAACGTGTTCTACCCTGTTCTGGCACCATGGTTTATCCGCCGGTGGCGCCAACCTCTCCGTGCCGACCGCACCAGGCACGTGGGAAGCTCAGAGCTCGCACGAGCGCCGCTCCCCGGCCCCGCCACGTGCTGTCCTCACAGGCACGTGGTGTCCACAGGGCCACCAAAGCCGTGACACCTCCCAGGCACGTCCACGCGCACGCACGTAGGAACGCGTGAGACAGAGCGACGCAGGGCGCTGACGGCAGCTTGCATCCACTTAAATGCATACCCACTCCTATGGCACAAAACTTGTTAGTGCAAGACCCTTCATCTGCTATATGGGGAGCATCTCACAGCTCCTCTGCTTAAAGTGACAGAGGCAGTGCTGAAAGAGCATCTTTGCTACTATTTAGAAAGGGTTCTTGGTAAATTCTTAGCTGTTCCTACCCATTTATTTTATGGGAGCACACAGCCACACACACATATAGGTATGGAAGAACCTTGTGGGATGGTAAGAAAGAATGTAGACTAACCCAAGATGACGGCCAAGAATCTACCTGGTTGTGTATCCAGGTGGAAATGGGGCCATTTCACCACAGGGAAAAACATGTCTTACGCTTTCAGATCTCCTTTCATGTGTTCCACCTCGTTTTCTTATTGGAAAACACACACACATTAAACATATTTGAACACAAGTTGTTTTGTGGCCTATGAAGGATGAAATATGCCCAAACTGAAAAATAACATTTTGAATCTGAAAATGTCTTCTGGACATTTCTAATACCCAAGACTAGGTTCCACATCACACAAAACTGATATTTCCTTCATCAGTGACTACCTACCTACCACTCACTTGGGTTCCCAGCCAAATTCATCCTGGAAGCCAGCAAAACCCACTCAAGTTCATAAACTTACCCTGCAAATTAATTTTTCTCCCCTACATACTCAGGGGCACACAAACATCCCTTGTCCTTGTATTGATTTATTTCATTAACTTCCCATTTCTGCTGCATTCTGAAGGTTTAAGAGGGATATATGAGATTGCAGCATTTTTACCGGCCCTTTAAAGTGGGTTGGATTTCTCCCTTGCTACACACCACTGCACAAAATTATGAAGACAAGCCATTTTTAACCATTCACTTCAGACACAATTACCACAGACTCCATCACAGTTTGTGGAATTACTCTAGCAGATCCCATTTAAATCGGAATCAGCCCACACCTTACATTTCGTCTACATTCTTCCCATTAAAAATACATATATATATATATTATATATATATAAAATTAAAGAAGCTTAGATTTAAATAGTATTTACAGTTACAAACTAATGATTGTTGTCAGTCCAGTTTGGTCCAAATCATGAAATGTTGTTCAGAATGACCCTAAAATAGGACAGTAAAAGCCAGTTTTGTGACTTGTTTATTTTTATTTTTTCTACATTAACTCAAACTTCATTTGGGGTTGTTGGTGGGGTTTTTGGGTTTTGTTTGTTTTCTACAAGCAAGCTTTGGAAACTGGACAAACACACAAACGGGGGAACTCACAGGTTGGTTTCAGTTCTTCTGAGCTGCTTCCCTCCAAGCTCCTGCAGCAGAACCGGTTCCCGCAGTGCGAGCACAGGCCCGCGGAACCCAAACCCAAGGAACAGCTTTGAACTGCGCTGGACAAACCCTTCCCCCGGCCCACACGAAGGATCCGGTGACACCAGGTGAGGACACAAGATTGGGGCTCCACAACGCTGCAGCAGACGCTGAAGTGAGAGCCTGGCCCCAGCAAAACGAAGCGAGAGGCTGGCCTCCGACTTCAGCTCCTGGGCAGCACCAGCCCACGTTTAACAGGCCACGCTAAACTGGGAGCTCGGATACTCCACACGAGCAGGACAGGAACAGCAGCACCGCGGACGCGGTGGCAAAGCGGCTGCAAAGAGCTGGGAACGCTCTTATTACTCTGCACGCAATTACACTATCACCCGGAGACTCCAATTAACAGCGTGGTCTCGTTGCACAGCCCGGCTTCAAAGAGAGCTTGATTTAAACAGACAAGGCAGGTAAGTGAAGCCTTAGGATATACACCGCGCAGCCGAGAGACCAGCAAAAGTAATTAAGTGACTTGACCAGGATCATACAGAAAATCTTTGGCAGGGCCAGACCCTGCTTCCCACCACTCTTAGCCCTCGCCTGGAGCACACGGCAAAGGACCAGAGAACCTAGAACAGATCCAGGGCAACACGACTCTTTCTACACCTCTTTGGCGATAACCTTTTCACAGGAAGCCAACTACACGTTACTGGCAGCCGTGTGTAAGTGCAGCCTCGAAGACAGGCAGGGAAGCTTGAAGGTGCCAATGCTACAAATGACCAGGACCTGCTGCAATTTCAAGAAAGGAGGAATAAAAGTAGGCGTTTCAATAATAAAATTTCCTTTTGCTTTTTAAGATTACATTAGAATACACCTGACATATTTCTTACGCCAGTTTTATCTTCTCAAGTTGCCTTTGATCCAGCCTGTGAGGATGCCAAGTAAACTTAATTGAAGGATAAAAATACTTTTCTCTTTTCTCTCTTCCTTCTCAGAAGCGTAACGGGGGAAAAAATTGATAGAGCCTGTTGTTGTAATTAGCATGAAACGTTCCACTGTGAAATCAGGTAGCACCAGAGCATTAGCTAGGAGGAAGTGCCATATTTCCACCACCCCTAATGCAGCTGAATTCTTCCCCAAAACACCTGGCAAACACGAGCAAACCAGACCTGCCAAGACAGAGCCAGCAGGAGAACCTGAACGCACCTTCATCTGCTCAAAGGGAGAGCAGCGAGGCAGAAACTAGTGAAACTGAGACGATTTTTCCCTGAGGTTTTCTCAGCAGGTTATCGGTTCCGTACGTCCCTTCTCCGCAGGTGTCGCAGGCCTGAGGCCCTGCGGAGGCCACCAGCCCTGAGGCCGGATCAGCCCCACGCAGGCTGGGCCAGGCCGCTGCCTGCCGGAGCGTTGGTTCCCTGCGGAAAACCGCACGGACGGGCATTTCCACGGAGGAACCTGGCAGATGCGCTGGGTTTCTTTAAGCAAGTCATTATGAACAAGAGGCGAAGACTGCAGATTAATTATCCAACTTACTCTTCCACCGCTGCTTAGCGAGATTATAACTGTGGCTCTTGCAGAAAGGGGACACTGCAGTATAATTGTCTTAAAAGCTCTCGGTAGCTTAGCGAGATTTAGCCTCTAAGTGCGATAAACCTGCGTCAAGCAGAAGCAGAGAGGCCCCGGCAGCGCTCAGGTAGTGCGTGCTGCCTCGCTGCCAGCGTGGAGCGTGGCTCAGGAGAGATCCCGGGATGATACTGATTTGGGATGCTGAAGGCAAAGCCTGTCTGACTGATTACGGAGCTGATTTAACCTCGGTGCCCAGGCTTAGCGTACTTCGGGGCCAGCCTTTACTCAAGCTTCGGAAAGCAGGAACTGCATAAAAACGTTCACGTTTTCCTCGCAGGCAATTTTTCTGAGATTTATAGTGGCGTTCCAGTTTATTTATCGATTGATTCCTAACGGAACGGAAATTACCACCCAGCTCCCCCCGCCTCCCGGCAGCGCCGGCCTGGCACCTCGGCCTGTCAGCGGCAGAGCCGAAAGCATAAATCGTCTCCGAACCGAACGCAAGCAAAATTGCCTGCAAATATTTAGATTAACACCATTTGCAACAGGAACAATCACTCGTTTTTCTTAGGCCCAGGTATTTAACACTTTTTGATTCTAGTGACTGTCAGAGAAGAACCTGCCCTATTCTCCCCGAGACACAGGCCACCATCCCTGCTCTGAGGCTGGGTTTTCTGAGGCTAAAAGAGGCCACGGACTCCCCAGGACGGGTTGTTCCTACAACTACTGACTGGTTACACACAGCGTTAACCCCCGCAAGCCACAGTTCATTAACTGCTGGTATCCGACAGCGAGAAAGGCCTCGGGTTTAGCTCAGTCATCAGCTCAGCCTACAAATCACACCAGTCGGTAGTTGGGAGGAGTGTGTACATGCACAAACACTCCGAACTTCAGCAGAACTCCCCATCCCGACCTCAATCACGTTTAGCACGGGCTGAACCCATCTCCCAGACCTGACCTGCCTGAAACACTCCAGAGGAATCCCCTGCAGCTCGGGCCAGCCTGGGCTTCAGCACCAACCACCTCTGTCCCTTGGCTTACAGGCTCCTGTATTAAGACAGTGATGGGATAGTGGTCAAACATTTTCATAAGAGGAATTATTTCAGTGTTCACTTCTGAAGAAAGCATTGATTAAAAACATATGGCAACAAATCCAGGTCGGGCAGCTGAAAGGGGTATGTCAGGTGCAGGTGTCCTCTAGATCATGACCCAGATTCACTAAGCACTAGCCTAGGATTTGTTGCATATCACCTCTGCAAGGGGAAGAAATTCAGTATCTAAATACCTTTTGCTTATTGACCTGAGTGTTAGCAGGTCCAAAAAGACAGCGACAGCAGCTAGTAGAAGCAGGAATCGAACAAGGTTCATTGACAGAACTCACCAGTCCCCATGGACTGGCTGCAATTGGCAGCAGCTTCTCCTTTTCAGTGTCCAAATATAGTAAGGTAATCACAGAGCTGAGACATCCGCAGTCCAGGCTCCACTCATCAGCAGATTTTTTCCCTTTCTTTTTTACTAGACTAATACTAAATAGGAATTTGGTGACAGAAATAAAAGAAGGAAGAATAACACAAACAATAATCAACAAAATTTTGTTTTTAAAGAGTGAGAAGTACAGGCCTTATTTAAGCACTCAGCAGAAAGTCCGCAGAAAGATTCCTATTCACCTCTCAGGGGGCCAGATCAGCCTCTTAAAGATGTTATTAAATACCTAAGGAAATGCTTCCATTCATTTGACACAAACTTTTCCTAAAGAGTTTTTGCAGAAAAACAACTTGTGTTTCTAGGTGCAGCTCTGCTAGTATGGCCACAAATCAAATGTCGTCTTCAAAAGTCCTAAGGAGCCTCTCTCAGGCTACACTGAGTTACTACATATGTCTCTTTATCCAGAATAAAATCAGAAATACAAGCTTGCTCACCACACAATGCAATACCACCTTCCAAATACTTGAATAGTCTTTTAATACCTTGCCATCATACACCATTCAAACCGGAGCTCTCCATAGTCTGAAGGAAACCTTGGAACCACTTTTAAGTAGCAATAAGTGACCGACTAAGTATGCGACATGGATGAGTAGAGACCAGACCCATTCCTTAGCACGGGAAAGGGCTATGAATCCACAGGCCCGCACATCAGCCTGGGCTCTACCGCTCTCCCAGCATAAACCCTTTCACAGCGCAGGCCTTGGAGCCAAACAAAACTCTTTCCATTCTCTTCAAGCAGAGCAATAAGTAGACGAAAGAAGCTTTGAAAAACCAACAGTTTCCTCTGCCCTTGCCCTCCCATGCAACGAGAACGATCCACACACACGGACTGTGCCCACGCACACTGCCCCCGCGCACCCGCTCGCAGGGAGAGCCGCTCAGCACCGGCTCCGCGTCGCACCCAAAGCCTCCAAGTGACCAAATGCCGCAACACGAGGCACAGACAAGGACAGGAAACAACCTGAACAGGCCGTTGCGTTTCTCTAGGGGTACATCCTTGGCGGTCGTGGAAGGTAAGTTGTTAGACTGTTATATTCCATGATGCTGCCTCTAAAGGGGCTGTTCAGAAATTCAGGGCAGAGGCCTGGGACTCTCCGGACTCCTCAGCAAAACCCTTGCGCTCACCTAACCTCTGCTGAAAGGATAGAAGGGCAGGAAGATGGGCATTTGCTTCCACGCTAAAGGAGATGTAAGATTTGTAGGGAACTCTAGGTCCTTCAGGTTCTTAAACACTTGGATTTGTCCTAAATCTATCCAAATTTCTTAAGCTTTCTAAAAGGTGTCATTCCATGTACACCCAAAAGAGAGACACAAGTCTAGCTTTCAGATTAAGACGTTGCATTAGGTTGCATTGTATGGAAGCCGCAGACACAGGGCTGAGTTTTTCAGCCTTTTTACTAATCACATCTTAAATAACCACCACTACGCGGCAAGCCTGGACACACGCTATGACAAAGCTCTGTCGGCCCCTCGCGTGGCTGCAAACGCAGCGAGCGCCGGGAGCAGGTCCAGTCACAGGCCGCAGGGGAAGCGCTCCGAGCACTCCGAGCTCCGGCGAGCGCTGCGAGCGGACGCAGACCCACCTGGGTTTCCCAGGCCTCGAGTGTTGGCTGCTCTTGCTTTAAATATTTACAGGGGATGCAGGAAGCGCGGCTGGAATATAATGGCAGGGAAGAGATGGCGAGAAATGCGTTCTCTCCAACTTTTGTTTCACTTTAATCCCCGGTTGCCGGAAGTCAGGAATTCTGACACGCTGCGCAGTGCGGGGCTTTAGATCTAGCAGGCTCTGGGCCCCTTAGCGTAGGGTTAAATGTCAAAAGCAGAGGAAGAAGCTGTCTGTAGTGAATGTGAATTAAGTTTTCCCTTTCTCAGCAACCCAGAAATGCAGTTTGCCACAGGATTATACAGCAACTGCCAAATTGCTGTATTACAATATATAATGTCTGCTTCAAGACATTATGGTGGACAATCACTACTACTAAGTCTGCAGCATCACCTATGAATGAAATCCAGCAGATCATATGCACTGTCTTCATTTCAAGTTACTTAAAATCTCATTTTGCCTTTCACACAGTCCACTGTTTATCCCTCTCCCATTTTGGCTTTGCCAAATAAGACACAAATAAGCCACTATTAACTATATTAATCAATTATGATGTACCCTCTTCTTGCAATTAATCCCATTCATTTCAGTGGAATCTTATATAATTACATACGTACGTTAGCAAGCCGGTTAAGCTAGCTATCTTACAGCCAATAACAACATCAGTCAATGATAATATTTCTTCCTCCCTACCAAGGGAGCATCTTTGTCCCACGAGCCCAAGCCCCCGTTTCCCAGGGAGCCCCTGGCTCTTCCCAAAGAAGCACAAGGCAGGTACTGCGAGCAGCGTGCCGCTCGCTCAGGGCACGAGGAAGGTGGAAGAGCGAGGCACAAACGGGTTCCCATCCGTCCCACACACAGGCACAAGGGCTGCGAGTAAAAACCAAGCTTTTCTTTCTAGCAATGGGACCATTTTTTTTTTATATCTCTGAAGCTTTTCTTTTAAACAAGCCTACCCTGACCAGGCTTCACTCCAGCACGGCTGCATTACGTTACACTGACAGCAGAGCTGAGGGAACAGAAAATATGAGCACTTTGGTGGCTTGAGGGTAGCTCTGAAAAAAAGCAAGAAGGGGAGATGTCTCCTCCCTAATTTGCTTCAGATAAAGACTTGATGTGCCCAAATTCTTCACACCACCTCCACAGTGAGGAGAGCAAACTGCCTGTGCTCACATCGATGACAGGGTAAGGTCAGGAATAGAAGCAGAAAAACTAAAAGATGAGGTGTGTGACAAAGTTTTGTCTTATTGTCACAGCCACTAAATAAAAGCCAAGCTGTGGCGTGGGGAACCATAAACCCCAGTACTTCCCAACACATCGTTTACCAAAAGGGGCAGCAGGAGTGAGCATGTCTGAGGGCCCCGGCCACAGTATCCTGGGCTCAGGGAGGAGCAACGAAGCAAAGGCCAAGCAAAGATGAAAACAAAATAATAGAAAAACAAGCAAGCAAACAAAAAGTGCAAATCCTTTGAAGAAGCTTCTACTCTGCAGAGCTAGACTGAATTTGCACCGTTATAAAACTTATTCACTACTTACTCTTTCAAATACTTCTGAACTTCTGGAATATCAAAAATGTACTTTGTTCTTCTTCCATTCTTCCCCTCGGTTTCATACAAATTTAAATAATAATTTCAAAAGGTTTGGGGTTTATTTTTCTGCTTTTGCTTGTTTGTTTTCTTAGGCAAGTAGTAGCTTTTCTAAAGGAAAAGTGAACCAAGGAAGTTTCAGAAAACTGCAGGGTCAACAGGAAAATTTTAAGTCCAGCTGTCCTGCAAGCACCGGAATTTAAGATCATCTCCCTACTCTTCTTTGCGTGTCAACAGCAAGTTCCTGAGTGGATTCTCCTGTGTCTAATGAGAGCTGTGTCCACTCAGATATTTGTTTTCACACAACTTTGGGGCACTTACTGATACCCTGATACCCTTACTGTCTGTAAAATTTAGTGAAATAGGACAAAAAATAGTAGTCACTGAGAAGGCAAGCAACAGGCACACACACACACTGAAAAGAGTGATAAAAAAAGCCTTTGGGAACCAAGATAATAAGAAAAGCAAGGTTACAAAAAGCCTGTAGATGATAAGGAAACTAAAGAAAATGAAAACTCTAAAGTCCGAAAATCTTAAGTGCCATGGCAATGGCTGTAATTATTTTGCTGAGAAGAAAAAGCCTTACTTCATAGTACTAAACTTTACAGGTACGAATACAGGGAAATGATCTGAAACTCCAGAACTGCTCAGATCTTCTATAACTGGTGTTTTGAGGCCCCAAAAGCAGTGTAGTCCGTGATGACCAAGTACACGAGGTTACATCGGCTGCCTTCGTTCTGCATGAGAAGTTTCCATAGGAGCTGGAGCCGCTCTTTCTTTCTGTCCTCTAATTAAGGCACATAGCAATTCCATTTGGCCTGAAGTACACACAGTAAAAGTACAGACATGTAGCATGTCAGAAACATTAAAAGGAGCAAGTTTTAGAAGAACTTCTGAAGATAAAAATTCCATTAAAAGGAATAAGGTGGAAGAACTTCCAAAATGATACAAAAAAGAATACTCTGGTCATTTTTGACCTACCAGGGTTACTAAAAGCTTAGGAAAAGGCCTTGGGGATTATCGCCGAGCGTTTCGAAACAGCATCACTTGTTTTGCAGGACAAAACCATCAGCTCCTGGGCTTGGAGCATTCGGGCTTGGCAATGCTGCTTCCCACGTGGGTACCATCACTTCATAACACACACGATGCGCCGCCCTTTCCATGCTGTGCAGCGCGAGCAAGATGAATCTTGCTGGCGAGTTTGAGCTTGGAGCTGTAATGGAGACTGCAGCTGTCAGCAAGCTCATCCGATAGAATAGGCCTGCTGGGAGATCACCCAGACGGGGTCTCTTCTGCTCATACCTGTTCGAGCTTCACACCAAAACTGAACTTTTTAGCTCAAAACCCAATGCCTGACACCCTGGTTATAATCACAGAGCAGCCATTAATGAGTGTGATAATGGATTTTAGCAGAGAGAACCACCCTCACTGTCCTCGGACACTTAGCCAGTGGCATGGGCCATGCCAGGCACCGGGGACTGCTCCATGTGAGCTGCTGCATCGTCCTGACGCGCACCCTGCTCGCAGCACGGCACCCATCAGCAACAGACACGCACCCACGTTATTACAGACTCCAGCGACGGGACGTCTTCCCGGTGCCTGGCATGTTTGGACACTCAGCCTGGCACGTAGCACTCACCGGCATCAGCGGGACAAGAAGCGACCCGTTAGCAAAACCGCTGCATCAGGTCCCTGCACTTGTCAACCTGCCTGCCCGGCCTCCCGGCGAGGGCGAAAACGAGACGTTTCCAGAGCGGAGGAAGAACCTGCACGGTGCTGCCTTACCCAGAACTCGCTTCCAGGCCCTCGGGAGCTGCTTTTTCCTTCCAGTGCTGCCCTTTTCCCTGCACCCCGACCCACCTCTGTCCCGCCGGCTGCTCAGGCTCTATCTGCGCGTGAGGAGGGCAGAGGCCCTGGCGTCGCCGCGGCCCCGCGGGCGCTGCTGTCACCAACGCACCAGCCTGACAGCGGGACCTGCCTCAAATAACATTCCAGAGCACTTGCTACATATTAAAATGCACTAAGTGATGCGTTATCTGCAGAGGAGAGAGAAAAATGCATAAAGGTCAATAATTAAATTTTTAAAAGCCTGCAGCTTACTGGTCACTGTTTGTGCTAAAGGTGGCAAAGTCTTTCAAGCGCAGTTTGCTACAACTCAGCTAAAAAAAACCCTGAATACATAAATGTGTAAAGCCACAGGGTTAAACCCATTACACTGCTCACAGCTTGTCCAAGGCAAAGAAAACCCCAAGAACTTGGGGAGAGCTCGTATACAAACAGGTCTAGAAGTTCTTTAAGCTTCACATTTGAAAATCAGTAAGACTAAGGAAACAAAAATCAACTTCCTGGGAGCAAATTTCCCATGGAAAGTTTATTTACTCACCTAACGTCTATCCTTGCATTTATAACAGAAGTCTAAATGACTTCTGTTAACTGATTTTGATTTGACTTTATTAAATGCTTAGCTGGACAGGAAAGCCAGATTTCCTAGACACTTACAGGAGGCTGACAAATAAAATAGACTCTACAAAAAGATGCCAAATCAGCAATCTGATGTGGATTTTCTCTTCCATTTCTGCAGAAAGTTGGGTGCTCTTTCTTTAAGCCACAGAGTCTCAGCGCCGCTGCAGTGCCGCATGCCCACGTGTCCTTTCCAGAGTTATCCCAACCTTGCAACACAGCCCGATTCCAAATGAAACCAACACCAACCACTCCGCTCAAGCCACAGCATCCTATGGACTCCGGAATGCAGCTGGGATGCAACAAACCTGCACAAGCCCCTGCTCGGCTCACACCTGCGCTCAGTTAATTCTGCAGCTTCTGGCCTTGAGTCACACACACACTACAACCAGCACCCGAACATGTGCTGGAAACATCGTGACCCGGCGTCACAAGTCATTCTTTTCACACAAATAGGATCCTAAATACCAACTGATTGTTAAAAGGGCACTTACCAAGGTTTATTAAGTACATAGAACATAAATCCATTTGGCATGCAATTAATTCAAAATTACATGAGCACTAAATGCGCAATTAAATCTGCAAAGAATGTTCAGGCCTTTAGCTGGCATTTACAAAGGAAGCTACAAGAAGTTTATTAGCTAGCAATTTATTGCTAAAATACTGGCAATTCATGAGCATGTTGATTGAAATCTAAGTTGCTATCACTATATTGTTATAGGCCAATTAAAGGTCTAAACAACCTTTTCAAGAAAATTAAGAAACAATACAAGTTTTATGCATTAATAAGAATGCTGTAAACCACACAACTGAAGCTCAACAAGTGTGAGCTCCCCAGCTGCACCAGCCTCCCCATGTCACGGGGTGTTTCTCAGCTCCAAGGAGACCTTGCAGACCTGCTGCCAAAACTGCACCACTGTCGGCAGGTAGATGCTGCCCAGGACACCGTACTGCGGGTTTTAACCCAAAGGGGCATTTCAGGATCTTTTCCAGGCAAAACCATAACACAAGCAAAGCTTAGTGCAGGCTGAGACAGAACGCAGCACAAGAGCGAGTTCTACCTGCCCCTCTGCCTGGAAAGTTCTCCCCTGGGACCCACGACTAGCTCATGGCTTGGCCACCTCGGCAGAAGAGCCCCGCGTGCCCTGCAGACAGGGGCTCCGGTGCTGCCACGTGTCCGTGGATCCGTGTGGATCGCACCAAGCCTCGTCCAGCCGCAGGGAACAGCCTCGCCGCGGCTCAAGGCGCTCGGGCTCCTCCGAGCCCACCTTTCAGCCCAGCCCCAAGATCAATTCCTGCCTTTGATCTTTTATTTTGCCTTGATCAGGGAATTTACAGTGTTAAACACAGCCTAAGTAGTTGAGGGGCTGTAGCAACTGCTAGTGTTTCTCCTTAGAATATCTGAATGCAAATGTTGCAGGTGACATTACTTTGAAGTTCTATTCTTAGTTCTCTAGGAGATGTCTAATGACATCAGGAATCATTATCCAAGGCAATAATACAATTAAGCGTACTGTGAAATCCCTAACAGAAGATGCCCAGCGCTGGTGGAAGGCAGGGTGCCCGTGTCCAGGACTGAGCATGCCGCGAGACCTCCCCCTCCAGCTGCCCACCCGTGGAGCAGGTCTAACTTCCACGGGGTCGTAGCCAACCTCCACAGACACCCCAGTGCCTTTCTGGGCGTTCAGGTCACGCACAGGTTCACCCTGGAATTTTTCAAGGTACTAGTAGGTACCAGGGTAACTTAATGACAAGACACCGCAGATGGCTGAAGGGTTTGCAGCCAAAGGCTGTGCCAAGTGCTGGGAAATAGCGGGATTACACGTGACGCTGTCGGCTGGAACCACAGAGCATTTCCCTGCTCCGCTTGGGATTCTGCAGAGCAAACCAATGGGAAACACAAACTGTGGTGCTGTCCTAGCAAATTCCAGTTCCTGTTTTAATACCAGCCTGCCTGTGCATGCTAAATTTTCATTGCAAAATGACCTACAAATGCGTAATAAGTTGAGGGGGAGGTTTAATCTTGGGGTGCTACTGGTATTTTTAGCCAAGGTCCATGTCAAGCTTTGAGTAGTTGTTCACCAGGACAAATGGTGTCTCCTGAGCTTCTGCTGCACATATTAATGCTGCTAATTTACATGCAACCTTCATCCAGTCCTAACCTGGCCCTGCTTCCTCAACCCCCACCTGTTCTTAGGCCACAGGGCATGCGTCTCCGGTTGAGATTGATTGACCAGAGGGGGCAAAGTTGCCGGGATCGTCCCGCAGAGATGGCCAGCCCTAGGAGATGCTGAGGAAGGGCTATACGCACAAATATATTCACCACCACCACCAGACGGACCGGTGCTCGCACCAGCGCGGAGCCGCGACGAGGACAGCACGAGCTGAGCTGTTGTCAACGTTCTTTTGTTTGGGGTCGAGCAGGACCGCGCAGCTCCCACGGGCAGCCATGAACAGGGCACAGCAGCTCCCTCCTTCCCTCCCGCTCCCTCTCCTTCAAAAGGCTTTTCCCAAACTGCTCCCTTCGCTCCCGAGTCAGGGCAGCAGAGGAAATCAGAACTGACTGGGAAGCCTTCCGTTTTCACAAGGCTACTTAGGGAAAGTCAGAGGAAAAAATCCCTTGGGAAAAATCTCATCTGAAAAAAGCACAGCATATTCAAAAAAAAGTATCAAATACAAACATTGGGCATGAATATAACAATATGTCACTAAATAAAAATAATCCTTAGAGCTTGCACAGAGCTTTTTGACTCTACAAAGCAAACATTAACCAATTAGTTAAAGCTAAAACACAAGCGTTAAGGTCAGCCACACACTAAACCGCTGCACTGCAAATACGAGTTAAGTCCACAGACTTAAATCCCAAGTGCTTTGGATTTTTGGTATAGCTGACAGCAGGGTCTGGCCAATTGATTAAATGCAAAAGACATCCCAACCTTTGCAAAGCAACTCGGTGTGCGCACGCACACGCAGGTACTGTCAGAACCCGGGGCTTCAGGACGAAGGTCCCCAAGTGCCACGTCATGGCGAGGGCCACTTCACAGCAAGTGACCCTTTAGGAGCTGATCATCTCCCTGCACAACAAACCCTGGGCAAGCAAATATACCAACGCTCCCAGCCCATCTAGTGCCACCACCGTGCTGGAGCCGCTGCTCTCTGGAGCTCAGAGCTCCTGAGCTCGCCGCTGAGCACAGCCAGGAAAACCACGCTGCAGAAAGCAGCTTCCTGAGCCCCCGAGCTGCCCGGCTCTAAAACAAACACGCTCCTCTCTCTTTAAATCGGCCTCCTCCTAACCACAAACATGTATGTTTTTCATAACGCTCTGGAAACTGCAGGGGCCCGAGGGAGGGCACCGAGCGGCAGGCTGGGCCGTGGAGCGGAGCGCGCGGTGCCCGCGCTGTTTGTAACAATTACCCGCACACACCTGTACGGCGGCGGCAGCGCCGCGGCCACAGGGGGGCTCATTAGGATTGCGCTAGGGCTGCGCCGGGAAACGGATAATGGCCCATAATGAAAAATGCCAAATTTTCTATATAATAAAAATGAACTTGATTAATGAAAATCACTTTCAGGGAAAGAGTTACAGCGTTGTTAGAAATAAAAAATGATGTATTAATCCGACACTCTTACAGATGGTCCCAACCTCCTGACAACTGCTATTCATTTGAGATGCTATTAGCATGCATAATTATGCTAATTAAGTTGTAATTAAGCACCAATTCTTCAGAGGGCTTTTTTTGTCTATCATTTAATACAACTCAGCTTCAAAGAGTGCTTAAAGCTTTACACAGTGTTTCATGAGAAAGGGGTTCCCAAGTTTCTTAGTAAAGATTTAGCAGCTGAGCTGTGGAATAGGGCCTGTAATCTTTGTTTTGGTTAAAGGGAAGCCAGTAAATAGAAGCAGGATCTGCCAATTGTTGATAAAATAATTAACACTTTCTGCTAAAATAGCACAGTTCACACTAGGACAATTATGAAAAGGGGAAAAATGGTATAATTATCAATGGAGCCAACACCAGTGGCCTATTATGGCTGCTACCCCTTAATTTGAAAAAAATAATTCATTGAAAAGTAGATTCCCATAAATAATAATAATGGTCCTGATTCAGATACTCTTACTCATCATATGCAGTGTCTCATTCCAAGACTACTCCTGCTGGCTTAATTTAAATAACAGAGCAAACTGCATCAGCTCAATTTAAATTGATCTGAAAAATCAATTTAGTTAAACCAGAGCCAATCTCAGTGTGAACACTCCTGCTTCATTTTAACTTACACCTGTTTCCAATTGATCAAGGATTTGATCCAATAAAGGAGTCGAGATGAAGCCTCTCTTTTACTTCACGGCCTGTCCTGTTTTAACGCAACTTCCTTGTTTAAACAAGGCTTCACAGTGGGGAAGGGTGTCAGAATCAGATGGAAAACTAATAAGCCTCTTTGACAGCTCCTTTCTAACAGTTTTATTCAAATATTTATTAAAATGAGAGATATAGCTTATAAAAACAATCAGACCTCCCAGTTGCTGTTTGCAATCGCTGGCCAATCCTCCCTGTCCTGGCTGGGACCCGCATGGGCAGGACTCAAAGCCACATTTGGACAACTCCCCATCTCCCTCTCCCCAGCAAAGCGGATCCCCACTCTGCTATTCCAATAGGAGCAGAACTCCGTCACATCACGCAAGATTTTATTTTTTAATCAATTCAGCTGGTTTCTTGCCTTGTGAGCAGAGCTGAAATGGTAAATAGCTTCTTAAGGGGAAAAGACATACAGACAGACAGATAGAAAGAAGCTCATGTCAAGAAATGAAACTGTCGTGTACGTGCGAGGCAGCCTTGGCTGAATTCCTGGGACCCGAACGTTTGGCTCTAATCCTCATTTTAGCAGCCTGCAGAACCAAACGATTTTGCCTTCTTTTCTACTCCAGGTTCCATCCCAAACATTAAGTGCATCGTCAATAAAACTTAGATCAATGTGGTATGATTTGCCTTCACACGGAATACTAAGTGCTATATACAAAAGTATATATTTAAAAAAAAAAAAAAAAAAAGTGGGGAGCATGCACGGTAAAAATCAAAAGTCTCTACACTAATCTTTGGATACACACAACTGATTTCTGTTAAGAAGATGCCCTGAAGGGGATTATCTAAACTACTGTTATGCTGCTGACAACTTGACTGTCTCTTTTATTATTATTACACTCTTACTCAGTGCTCTGCTCCATCACCTGTTGCACTTTCAGAGCAGTCTCTGCTTTTCAGTTAATTCAAGTTCTCAAACACTGGCCCAGTCACTCCGCTCAGATTTCAGTTAAAGCTCTAAAAGCAGAAAAGCCCTCTTACGACCAGGATGTTTCTAACCTTTGGGGTCCTCAGGAACAAAAAAGCAAAGTAGAAGCAGGGAATTTGTTCTTTTTGTCTCCAAACAAACCACACAATTTTCAAAGCAGGCCAGCCTGCTTTCAACACCAAACAGATAAACTCCTTTTAGATGGATGCCAGCTAAAAATCTCTCGAACAACGTCTGACACCAGATTTGCAGCTTCCTGCATGGACAAGTTCTCAGGCAAAGCATGATTTTCACACGCGTGATCCTGCCATTCCCACACAGCCCCATGCAATGACACAGGGGCACTCACAGACCAAACAGGGGGCTTGCAAGTCGCTGCTGAAGACACAGCCCCACGACCAGCCTGTGCTGAAGCTGAAACATCAAACCCTGCACGCTCACTTTTTTCACAAACAAATACAGGTACCTAAAATGAGGAGAAAAAAAATGTTTTGGTAAACAAAACATTTACTTAAACAAAGACTGCTGATCCCCTTTATGCTAAAGATAGACACAGCGAAGTAATTGGATGGTATTGGATTAAAAGTGGAAAAAGCACCTTTCAAATAAACTCCAAGAGTTTAAATTACTTAAGCATAAGATATATAAGCTATCTAAAGGCTTATGTCACCTATGGAAAAAGGATTTGCAACACATATGATATGTGCCTGAATGAAACGGAATAGAGCAGAGAATATTTGAATGCTTTTAACTCACAATATTTTGTGCATTTGTTTTCAGTCTGCATTATGTCAGCTATATTGAAAACTCCCCAAACAACATAAAACTAGTCCAAAGCTAACAAACATGGCTTGTTCTTTCAATACAGATTGTATTAAACCATCATGTGTTCTCCGAATGTCAACCAACCATTGAGTATTGGCAAAAAGCAATTTCTTTAATAGCAAGGTTAATTGAAATACCATTGAAAGCTGATTTCTACTGCACAATGAAAATTAGTGGCTTTATCTGAGAAATCCAATTGGCATTGAAAAAGGTTGCTCACTGTTCATAAAATGATGAGAATAGTGCCTGAATGAGTAAAATCATGGCTGGGGAACAGAGCAGGCAGGTTAGACTCATGTTCTGTCGTGGACTCGTTGCTAGAGCCCACAGCACAAGAAATATTTCTTTTTTTCAGTTTTGCCGGTATCATTCAAGCTATATTCCTCCAACACTAGAATATGAATTTCTAAAAGATCTAAAAAAACTGTTATGAATTCTAAACTTGCAATGAAATCTGAAACCAACAGATGCTTTTTTCCCTACAGGATTAAGTCCACATACGTGAAAATGGATACACTACCAAGGCCTGATCCAGACCCCGAAGTCAGTAAAAACACACACACACAAAAGTAAAAACAAAAAGGCAGAAAATACAGTGGCATACAAATATACTCATTTTTAAGTTACTTTAAAAGAAATAAAGTAAAACTCTCACAGAGACTATAGACCTGAAAGTCCAAAATCCAGGTCCTCATTACTTGTTTGCTCCCACATTACTTGTTTGCCCATTTTCTTCTTCTGAAAGAATCCCCTCTTGACTGTACTTGACAAAAAATGAAGCACAATTCAATTGGCTTTCTTTGAAGAACAAAGAGTAAGCAATCCAGAGGCTGCTTTTTTTTATTTCCCCCAGTGGAAAGGAAACAATGAGAAATGATCTTTTGTTTTCCAGTGAACTCAAAAAGCATCACAGCTCATATCGCAGACTGTGACACTTCCGAATCAGGGCTTAGAAAGAGCAAAAATCCTATGAAAGAAAGGAAAGGAATTGAAAGCGAAAGGCTGGGGGTGCTCCTCGCCCAAACTTCAGCCTCGTGCAGTAGAAATCCAGGGTGATACAATGGGATCAGATTTTCTAAACAAAAGAATTAGATGATTTTTAAAGACTTGCTTTGGGGCTGCCACACTCCTGTGGAAGACACAAGGGTTTGTATTTCTAGAATAAATGCTGATGGCACTATCGACAGACCCTACCTGAGCAGTGACATTTGGCTGTTTCCTAGGGGATAGAATTTCCCCAGTAATTTATTGGTTTATAATAATAAACTTTTAAAAAAACCCACATATTTTCATAAAAGACAGACAGGTGACATTAGTATTCACATTGAGCAAAACAGTAGCTCCAATCATGTTTTTCTCTTCATTCTTACTGCTCCATATTTACCAGTTTTACCAAAAACAAGGTTAACACCCCAAGAGTGGATAGTTTTTTCATAATAAAGTCAGAACAAATTTTCCTCAGTAGAGCAATATGTCCTGAACGCACATAAAGCCCTTACATTTTTGATTAAGGGTAGTTCATCTACTCAGAACCCTGGGACACCATCACGTGAGAAACTGGGGAAGTTCCAGTGAAACTAGAACATATGGTTACTGTAAATAACAGAAATGTTCACACTGAAAAAATGCTTCACGGGAATTGCACACAGAAAAATACTTTTGTCTATACCTTTCCAGGACAGGTTCCGTAGAGGAGATTTTCTAAAAGAGCAACCAGTCTACTCTTAAAATCCCAAGCGTGGTGCTTCCACTCTCTCTTCTGATGCACTACATTTACGAGCCTGCCACGCACGTTTATTTCACTGCTGCTTTCGCTCATCAGGGCCTTATTGCTCTAATAGTCACCACGCGCCTGGACAATCCTCAGGCGACACCTCGAACGCGTTTTGTCTGGCAGCACGGAGCACACTCGGGCTTCCATGGCACCAGATTAAACCCTTCCAAAACCCATTCGGCCCCGTCGCCGCTCGCCGGGCTCGGCCGTCGTCCCTGCCGCCCCCGCAGAGCAGAGCGCATCGTTCCCACAGCCTGTGCGCCGGAGAACACCCACAGCGGAGCCGAGAGGGATCCCGCCACTGCTGCTGTCCCTCCTGCTTGGGCTTGTCTGATGGTGGGCTACCTGCTCAACCTCCTGCAGCCCTACGCTGCTCCCCTATAAAACAGGACTGGTGAGAACAGTAACAGATTACCACAACTTTTTAAATTGTATTTCTGTGGTTTAAAATATGTACTAACAAACAATGGAATTTCTCTTTTCCTAATACATTAATATACCAGTCACATCCTGCTTCTTTTTTAAAGCATCTTGCTTACATGAATGTTTTATTTTCTAATTAATTCCTGATGGTAAAGAACATTAGAGTCCTCAGATAAGCAGTCCTATGTAAACTCAAAGAATTAAATTACTATCTGGTTTCCTTTTGTAGCAGAGCATCAGAAACATTATAGCACTTTGTCACACAAAGACACAGCAGCTCTACCAAGTTTCTAAAGTAGACAAATACCTAGATTATTTTCTTCGTCAGTTATATTTGCACACAAGGTAAGAAAAAGAAACCACGTTAAACACTGCTATGGGATCTTGGCAGTGAAAACAAGTCAACTGAGTGATTCACACAGAAAGCTCCAAAACATTCCTGCCACTTGACCTAAAATTAACAGATCTGTCAAGTTTAAGAGTAAGGTTTCCTTGGCAGACCAAAAAAAAAAAATCCCACAACCTTCCCTTCTCTTCTTAGTCACCCCTTCAAGGAAAATCCCGAAGCCAGAATAAAGTTTGCACAGGGTTTTAGTTACAGTTAATGTATAAGCCAACAATGTTTACTCAATATTATATAGGCTTTGCAACACACCACGGCAGTAAATTAGCTTGATATATTAGTTCTTGCTGAGAAAACGAGACTGTCTCCAAGATCTGTAAAGCACTGCAAGTATTTCCCTTGTGGTGCAAAGATGAGTTCAGGTCACAGCAATAAAATCTAGGCCAACGTGCTGTGCTGCACACAGCAGACACCAGCAGGCTCGGGATCCTCGCTGCCCTCACGTACACACGTGCCAAACACCCCTGCCCACCACAGGGGCAACGCGCGAACACAGGGCCCCAGGTTCCTCCTCTCCTTTCCATGGACACCAAGGCAGTGCCGAGCGCCACGCTGCCCTTCCTCGTCACCCCAGCCTCCCCCAGTCTGCCTTCTGAAACGAAGGATCCCCAGTCTGTGAGAGGAAAGGAGGATTAAAAAGGTCAGTGTGAGCATTTGGGTCATCTCTCATGTTTGTGGCTGTGCTGGTCCACCAGCAATAACTCCCTTGCACAGAGCTGTTTCACCACCACCAACACTGCCATTGGATCCTCAAAGACAAGTGACACACAAGGAAGCTGAGGAGCGAGGCCCTCCGCAGGTCTCTGGTGTTAATGGGAATGTCCTGGTCCCTACCTGCTCTCATAGCAGCTGCCTGCTGAGGGGATGTCCTAGGGGCTGCCTCACTGTTGCTCCATGTGACAGGACGGAGATGGTGGCACTGCCTTTTCCTCTGTAGACCTTATCCTTGTCTGGAACTCGGTGTGAATCTCCGGGCTGCAAACCTGCATGCTGTGAGCAGGCAGGCAGGGAGGGGTATCTATAATCTCGCTAGTTCCTCTGGATTCGGAGGGTAAAAAGCTCCAGCAGACATGTGGGTAGAAGAGAAGCTGAGAAGCCCTGTGGAAAAGCCTTTCTCCTCACTAGGGAACCTGGTCCGTGCATTTTGTGGCTATGTTCTTGCAGGCAACAGATATCCCCAAATGAGCAAACAGCATTTGCCAGGGGCTGCGTTACACATCGCTTGGTTGCACTGTTATTAAATCTCTTGTTGTTCCGGGGCCACCGGTGACATGACACAGCTCATACACACCCTGCGGCAAAGCTCTCTAACTGGATGCGATGTCCAGCCACGTGCTAACAGTTCTGCACCTTCCCTCACAAACCAACCCGCCGCCTTCTCCAATTCCTAGTGCAGACACAGCCAGAAGCGTCCCCGTCAGCCACCTGGGCCGCCCTCGGGAGCAGCAGGAGCAGATCCTCCTTCCCACAGCCCTGGCAACCTGGGATGAGGGGCACAGGGAAGCAGGGCCAGGCCGCGCCGGCCGCCAGCCCATCACGGCGCTGCCCACACCGGGCCGGACACTCACTCAGAGCTGCCAATAGCTCTTCAAGGGCCTGGGCCTCGCGCTTCTCTAAGGCTGCAGGTGGAACTGGGACTTCTAATCCACGAAAACAAGGAGAAGTGATAAAGTACTCGGCTTTCAGAGAAAACGCCCCGATGAGCATTTGTTTGATTCCTAAGAGGCAAGTATCAAAACCTGCAAATGGGTAAAGCAAGAGCTTTTGTAACTAGACTGCCAAGACTGGATTTCTATATCCTGCTGTGGCCTGAAGTTAACAGGTGACCCCTGCAAAGCCATTTCCACATTCTGCTCTTCTGCATCCCCACTGGCAACATGCATGTTAAGATCTCCTTGGTGCACGATGACAAAAAGGGCCTCAGAAAATCAGCATTTGTCAAGCGTTTTGAATGGCTGAGCAGAAAGTATTCTGCAGCAGCCAAGTACTCCTAGCTACAACCTAAACTGTGCCGCTACTTGCTGACAAAGAGCCTGCGTTACCTCCCTTTCTCATGCTTGTGGTTCACCATGTGGGCGTGAGGGGATGAATGAAGGAGCAGCAAGTGGTTCACTTAAAATCCAAGACCTTGGACTGAACAGTCCCTTATCTCCACAGCTTAACTAGAGGACGGAAAACACAACAACCAAATCAAACACAGATCATGTGATTCTCATTATTGTATAACGATAACAGAACAAACAAGAAGATATCTGGGAGGACATACAAACGCCACAACTTCCAAAGGAGTAAACTTCATATCTTGCCAAGTTCTGACAACTTTTCTAGTGGTTGGCTATCTACACACTAAAACCAAGAACACAAAAAAACAATTTCACTGCCCTCTTTAACTGATTCAATAAATCAAATAGCACAAACCCATCCTAGCCTCGATACCACATATATTATGCCACAGTCCTGGTGTCCTGAGGTATGTGCAATACAGATATTAAGCCTACCACTCAAACATATAACTTTTCAATGACCCTGTTATCTATAGCAAAAGCATACGATGTTTTGACTCTGTCTTACGGGAAGCTATCATTAGTGAGATTGTAACAGCTCTTATTTGACCACAGAACCTGAAACATGTATCTGCCGAAGAAATGTTGCCAGATTCCTTCACATTCACAGAGCATGAACTTAGTAAACACCACAGTATTATTATCCAGATACAGAAGTTTTATCAAGTCTGCTTGCTCATTTAAACATGTGATTAGCTACTGAGGTTGAAAGGATTTGTCCTTCCTCTTGCTTGTATTTTAAACCGTGTTTTTAATCTACTACTTTTTATAAACAAATCTAAACTTAACCACTCTCCAACCTTTGCTCTACATATTTTACTTATTTATTGAAAAATACCTTAGTGTGATATGTTGAAAAGTATATGTTGCACTGCAAATATTAAAGCTGGCTAAGCGTGGCTCTTTTAAACTAGGAGGAAAAGAATGAAAAGCTGACTTTATGTAGCAAAAAAGAGAAAGACAAAATGGAGAGCTCAGAACAGAAACAGCACAAAACGAAAAAATGCCTGGGTTATAGCATCCCAGTGAAAAAGCATTTATGAGAAATGTCTGCATTGCCAGAAACCTTCTATTTGTCAAGCAACTCAGTGTAAAACTGTAGGGCCATCACGACCAATTAGCACAAGTAGGATGTGCTGTCCTGTAGCAATGTCAGGATTAATTAACTCTCTTGCCATTACCCACATCTGGCACAGGTACGATAGGGATTTTAGGATTCTAGTGGAGTTTTTGGAAGTGGCAGAGGACTGCAACAACACAAGGCCAGGATTCTCCTGAGTTAGCCTGTGGTTCCCAGCGAAGTCAGCCATTGACCGAGTCACTGAGCCCCTGTTAGCGTGAGTAACTCTGAGAGCAGAAGCTGAGATGCCCCTTGCTGTGGTCAGACCCACTTGTAGAGAGCAGAAACACTCCTGTCCCTGCCTGCACACCTGGGCACTAGGGGAATGCAGCAGGTTTGCCTGGAAGATCCAAGGATCGTCTTCAAGAATGGAAAGCACCACATAAGAGTTCCCCCATCCGCCCACTTTTTTTTTTTTTTTTCTTTTAATAAATCAAATCAGAGCAACTGCTGTCTTCAGAAGACACATGTGGACCTTGTTAGTGATAGCAGATAAATCTTGGTAACTAAAGCTAAAAACATGTACCACTAGATGTTAATAGCAAATGAAACAGTTTCATCTTGCACTGTAATCCGGGGCACCATTCTTTTCATAGTCTGACCCTGAGCAGCACTTGACTTAGTACTATTTGTATACCTGTCCTGGTAAAAATTTATGGCCTAGTCATTATTTTAAACCATCACCACTGCTCGGAGAGAGGATTAAAGCACGTTAGCACAATATAAATAGTACTACTGCTAACAGCCTCCTATCTCTTTAATCTGAGGAGAAGGTATCACATCTGCTGTTTAAGGCAAACCAGGGTTGGCAAGGAAAACTAAGCTCCTGCCCTCCTAAAACAGGACTTAAATGCCTAAGCAAGTAAATTTAGAGTCAAGGAGGTGACAGAAAGGGGTGTTCAGAACACTGGATAAACATCCCAGAAAAGGTCACCCAAAACTGCACTGCGGGGTTTGTCCTTCCCTCGCAGGGCTCCCCCGACAGCACTAAGCAGCTCGCAGTTGCAGAGTATACTCCCTTAAAGACCACGCAGGGAAAACCTCTATTTGTTTAGGTGTTATGAACTAATCTTGACCAAGTTCTCCTCACAAATCACAGTATAGAGCAGAGTTAAGCAAACTTACCTTCTCTGTTCTAAACTTCCAGGAAAGCCTCACTGAATGCCACACAGAGAAGACCAGGCATTTTAAAAATGCATTTAAAAAAATACAAGTTTTGGCAGTTGAATTACAATCCCTCCAAGTAAATGTGCAAATAGGAAAAATAAGAAAAAATACTAACAATATCAAATGAAGAAGTTACCTTTTGTCTTGCAGTTCTGGGGAGATTAATATGCGAGTTCAGCTGATCAGAGCATTTTTCAAGGTCCTCAGAGCTTGTTTCCGTAAAGAAATTCATATAGTTTTCAGCTTATTGTACTGGAATGCCTCAAAAGTACACACACAGGATGGTTTTGTGCAAAATTGCTCATTGGCCTGGGAATAGACTAGATGCTTCACGTTACCACTCCCTTTTGCAATTAACAGAAAACAAAGCAGCACCAGTAGCTTCTCACTCTTATTTTCATGCGTGTTACGTTCTCCCTTTAAAGGGCACTAAGCCCACCTGTATAGGATATAAGCATGATCTCTCTGCCTTCCCACACGACGTTACCACACCAGCTTCCTCACGCAGGTGACCCCAGAAGGTCCTGACATGCACTCGAGGCCTGAGGAAAGTAGGGCCAAACCTGCCTTTCTTGGTTCCACTGGCCAGAATGCCACATCTCTGGATCTGACCGACTCCCCAACAGCTTCCACTGTGCTAGTTAGAAGATTCCTCTCTAAGGGATCATGGACACGTGCGGAAGAAAGCCCTAGCATTTAATTTCTTAATATGTACTTAGGGATAAACAGATCCTTGCTCATTAAGTGCTGGGATATAGGAATTGTAAATTTGTCCATCCACAAGGAAAGCTTTTCTGTGTCACGTGCCAGCAGCCCACCAAGTTGCTCCTTGGTTAGCACTCGGGATCTGCTCGCATCTGCTCTGGACACCACTGCCACTAATGGCACCACGGGGATGTGAGCCACCCCTTTCACATTTACACCCAAGACCTCTCGTAGGCCTCCCTGCAGCTCTGAAACAGACTCGAAGTATTTCAGGCAGACATTGGAAATAGGTTTTCCATTTGTGTAATGGTCTCTTTTATTCTGAAGTTACTATAAAGTAACTTATAAAAGCTGAAAGAGTTGATAACACTGAAATTTACTGAAAATTGGTATCATTATGCAATCACATGGAATCATAGAATGCTTAAGGTTGGTAGGGACCTCTAGCACACACAGGGTCACCTAGAGCACGTGGCACAGGACTGCATCCAAGCAGGTTTGGAAGATCTCCAGAGAAGGAGACTCCACAACCTCTCCGGGCAGCCTGTTCCAGTGCTCTGTCACCCTCACGCTTGAGAAATTTTGCCTTAACTTCCTGTGGAACTTTTGATGCTTTCGTTTCTGGACGTTTCCCCTAGTTCTGTCAGTGACCACCACTGAAAAGAGACCAGCACCATCCTCCTCACTGCCTCCCTTGAGGTACTTCTAGACACTGATCAGGTCCCCTCTCAGCCTTCTCTTCTCCACGCTGAACAGGCCCAGCTCCCTCAGCCTCTCCTCATGGGGCAGATGTTCCAGGCCCCTGACCATCCTTGTAGCCCTGCGCTGGACTCTCTCCAGCAGCTCCACATCCCTCTTGTACTGTGGAGCCCAGAACTGGACACAGTACTCCAGATGTGGCCTCACCAGGGCTGAGTAGAGGGGCAGGATCACCTCCCTCGACCTGCTGGAGATGCTCTTCTTAACGCACCCCAGGATCCCATTGGCCTTCTTGGCCACGAGGGCACACTGCTGCCTCATGGGCAACTTATCATCCACCATGACACCCAGGTCCCTCTCTGCAGAGCTGCCCTCCAGAAGGTCGGTCCCCAGCCTGTACTGGTGTCTGGGGTTATTCTTCCCCAGGTGCAGGACCTTGCACTTGGCCTTGTTGAATTGCATGAGGTTTTTCACCGCCCAGTTGTCCAGTCTGTCCAGGTCCCTCTGGATGGCAGCGCAGCCCTCTGGGGTATCGGCTACTCCTCCCAGTTTCGTGTCATCAGCAAACTTGCTGAGGGAGCACTCTGTGCCTTCATCCAGGTCATTGATGAATAAATTGAACAGGACTGGACCAAGGACTGACCCCTGGGGGACACCGCTAGCTACTGGCCTCCAACTAGACTCTAGACTACATTTCTTTTTGATTACATAAATAACACGTATTTATCAAATGACAGTTGCTTCCATGCAACATAGCCATTTTTACATAAAGTATAAAATTCAGGGCAAGCTGCAGTTTTTACTCTGCCTATTTTTATCTTTTTTATATACTTTTTCATATACAACCTAAGTCATCCTCAAAGTATATTCAAGGCGGCAGACACTGCAAGGGCAAAGGCCACTGAAGAAAGGACAATATGTTTAACGCCCTTTTTAGGGGACCTGCTTAATTAGAAGATGACCTTAGTTACATGAGGTTGCATAAAATATCATTTCAATGGAGTGCTTAGGGAAACTTTCCTCGACCACGACAGTGCTGCCAAAACCTAATTAGAGATTCATTTAGACATATATATCAACATTATTGTCTGTCAGGCAGCCACAATGTATCATGCTTAAGTGGAATTTTAACTGTCTAAATCAGTCTGTCAAAACAACATAAAATAGGAAACAAATCAAAAGGCCAGTTAAAATCATAAAAACGACACGTATTTATACTAGGATCCCATTTGTTGCATTAGGGGGTTTAACGGAGGGAGAGGCGCCGGGTGCGAGCGCCGCACTGAGGCCGGGGCTGACAGGAGATCGCGGGGGGCTCCCGGCCCGTGTCCCGGCCCCGCCGCCCAGCCGGCGTGGAGGAGCCCTCGAGGACGCGTCGCAGAGCGGCCGCCACCACCGCGGTGCCACCTCCTGCGCACGGGGCTTCGCAGAGCGGCCCGAAGGAGCTTTCAAGTCTCTACATTCACTGAAATGTGTAATTTGCAGTGAGAGTTTATCTGTCGAGGAGACACAAGTATTCACTGACAGCCCAAGGGAAGATTTATGCTGAACACAGACCCAGGATCGCCCTGCCTCAGCGTGGGAGATGGTCTGTGGGAGGGGAGAACACCAGCCCCAGCCACCTACCCACCGGGGCTGCCAGTCACCCCGGTCACAGCAAGGAAGGGTTTTGGCTCCTGAAACTGAAACCTGAGCGGTTATCATGGCTGAAAGGCCTGTATTTTAAAGGAACACATTCATTCTTATGCAATGACATGTCATGAATTTTGCATGAAGCACAGCACTCGGTGTCAGAAATTATATCAGCTCCAGCTAGGGGGACAATGATACATATGTTTGTACAAAACACATAATATGTTTTATTTAAAGTGTGCCATAAATATTTTTGCCCTGAAGCAGGGTGTAAAATGAGCTCCGTAAGGTGTCATAACAAAATGTATGTTCAGAAAGGAGAAAGAGGTGCATCTATTCCTAAACATCTAACTTCATCCGCAAGAGCTGCGGGGTGTTCACTGATAGAGCTGCCACCGCGTCCTGAGACGGCAGACGAACACGAGACACGCACAGCTGCACCTGCTGCCCCGCTCACGACTCGAGCATCAAACCTCTGCCTCCTCGGGAGTCTGAAGAGATCCAGGACACTGGGAGCAAAGCAGCAACTTGGGCTGTAGAGCACAGACGTGGGACCCTAGGGGCTATTCGGTATGAGAAAGGCAGCAGCAATCCTGCTCATAAACAACGAGGGTCTCGGCCGTAGCAATAGCCCTCAGTTTGGCAATCGCAGGACCCATCCAGGCAGTTCTGCTTGGCTTTGTCAGGGTCAGCACATCTGGGCCAGAAGCAGAAGGAGCTCAGGAGCGTCTCAACAAGAGCTGTCCTTGTAGCGATGCATCTCTCCTCGGCTCAACTGCTGCCTTCAAGTGCCTATTGTAATTGTATTTATGTCCTTACTCAAGCAGATAATGGAGCATTTGGATCCTGGAATTGCTCGAGATTACGGGGCACATAACTTCAGGCCAGCTTGTGGAGCTGTGCCATTACAGGAGATTTGTTCTGCAGAAATAATTGAAAAGAATAACTCAACCACTGGGACGTCACATCCACTTAGAGCACTGGGCTATCTCTAGGTAGATCACTGATTGAGCAAGGAGCCCGCGCTCCTTCCTGCAGCTCGGGGGTGAGATCTGAACATGCACATTTGTGCACACACAAACACACACACATACGCACCAGGAGCCAGGCAGGGAGCTAAGCCAAAGAGCTCCAGGCAGCCACCACCGCAATCGACTCCCTTCAGCACTAAGTCACTCTTCATAAATCAGAGGTGTCTGTCTCCTCCTTTCTCCAAGGAATGGTTTTAAACTACTCCAGAAATCCCCATCCAATATCAAACCCTAAGCAGCAAGCTGCGTAAGGCACATAGCGAGTGACCAGAAAACACACAGCCCAAGAAATATTAAAGCTCACACAGAACATATGGAAATAAAAAACTCCATAAATAACTGCAATGATAATAGCGGGGAAATCTAAGTGTGTCCACAGTTGCCAAGGAGCCAGACTCTGAGCTGCACTTCAGGGCCCGTTCCCCACGCGCGGTGCAGGGGGAACGCGGAGAGCTCTGGCAGGACAGCTGCAGGCCTGGCCGCCGCCGCAGCGCGTCGGTGACGGAGCTACCAAGGCACACACCGGCCACCACTGACCAGCTCGAAACAGCCCCGTCCGTGCTTGCTTCCTCCACTAAGGAAGAGGCTTAGAAATGCCCTCATTTTACACCTGTTCCCAGCCAACATAACACTTGTCTGAGCTATAACTACCTAGTTTGATAAGCACTGGAAGAAGAAGAGTTTAGTGCACGGTGAGTCCAAATCACTCAAATGCCACATTAACACTGAAGCTTTCTGCTGTGTTGGAGGCTACGCTGAGACCTGCTGTCTTAGACACAGGATACAAAGCCATTAATGCCAGAAATGGCAGCATTTTAGGTAAAGTAAGAGTAGAGATTAAAAAATAAACACAAAACTCCAAAAACTAGTACAAGGCCTGACAGCAAAAGATCAGCAAGGTTCGGACACTCCAGAATCAGTCTGAAAGGAAGGGCTGTTCACAGGAGCGCGGGGGGCTGAATCAACACCCGACGAGAGAAAGTTACGGGAACTCACAACAAGGCGCAGAGGACTCGTCCCGCTTGCTAACAGGACAGCTCATTTTCTAAAGCACCAGGCACAGAAGATCCTACAGAGCTGCACACTGCTCTGTGCTGACGTGCAGCAATCCCCCTCCCTCTGAAGCACCTTATTAAATCCATGACAGCCTTTCCATTGACCTCAGTAGGACTGGAGGGGACCCACAGGGGAATCGATCCCAACGGTAGCGAAACAAATGAAGGCGATGGATTTCTTCATGAGCTGCTCACCGATAGAATTAAGCCAATCGGATAGCATCACATAATGATTTACAATCCAAAATAAAGTCTTCTTTCTCCTTAACCCACACTGCTCTTCAGCTCAGAACAAAGATCTGAGCCTCATTCAGTGCAAGGCAAAGTAAATATTACAGCACCCAAATTTTTGTATTTTATAACCTACCAATGTTTTTACTCGGTGCAGACTAACTGCATAAAATAAATATTTACGTCATTGGGAACAGTAGCACAGATAGGTCTAAGAAAAAAAAAAGTAAAACAACTTGTATTTGTATTTTTGATGTGCAACCTAATTAGACCAGAGCATCTTTAATTAAGTGTCTCAGCCCCAGTGGAAACCACAGAGTTCAGCGCTAATAAGGCTGATAAGGTTTTTATTTTTCAGACTTAGTTTATTTAATGCCTCATCCATGTTAAGCCAATCTGTAACATATGGGCAGTTCTCTCACTATGGATTTATCATTTGGGTGTTTCTTTTTGTGAATTAATGCAATCAAACTCCTGCCAGTGTTAATTATTTTTCTCCAAGAGCAAATCCCAGAATTGAAAACTCACATACACACCCCTGTTATTTGCTGCGTAAGCCATAGCCTAAGTACTGAGAAATAATTTTAAAAGTGCTGGGAGAACCAAGAATGCTTCTGGATTGCATGAGTGAGCTTTGGAAAACGTTCAAGAAAGTAGTATTTATATATCTGGCCTTAAACGAGAGTCATAAAAAATGCAGCAAAACTTAACTGCATATTCATGTAGAATGTGACAATTTGGTCTTTAAATATTTCCTATTTGCATTACCTTCGCCTAACAGTGGAGAACGAGAAGGAAGCTAACCAATTATTGGGACAAACTGTAATGTCACGGGGCAAACTATTCCCGAGCTTCTTGCTTCTGCAAGCCGCCCTCTGCGCAAGCACAGCCCCAGCTCGCCTGCTCCTCAGCAGCCCGCGGCCTCCCCGCGCCGCAGCCTCGCCAAGTCACACACATTTCATTGCCCTTCTCTGTCCTATCAAGAACCTTCTTGCAGGCGTCAAATGGCTGGTACTGACCTGCAGCCCTGCAGCAGTTTATTCAGGCTTAATGGTCCTCTTTCGCCACCTTCTTGTTACACCAGCCTGCCAATGAAATGAGTTGTTCAGGACAAATTCAAACCCAGGTCTGTCCACTGTTTTTTTTGTTTTTTTTTTAATTATTATTATCACCCCTTTGAAGCCTCCAACACTGGCTTCTGCCGTAGCACCCTGGTATTTAGCCTGCACGAGTGATTCAGATACCCGTTTCCAGAGTCCTCACACCTGCTTGCTTTACTTCAACTGCAGCTCCCAAAGGAGGAGCAAGAGTGTGTCTGGTTCCACATCCAAACAGGATCCCATCTCAGGTGTAAACACTACCTTTAACTCTCTCCTTCTGGGTTTTGGAGCTGCCTGGACAGGGAAACCAAACACAGTCCTCAGGCAGAAGTTTAAAATAATTCTATTAATCTTCCAATGATTCCATAGAGAAATCTGATTTCTGGGAGCACAGATGTGAACTGCTGTCATGAGAGGAGGGGCTCTGTGAACCTGTATCCTCTCAACCTGGAACACACGAGAGATTTGGGCTCACACAGGTTACTTGCTGCCACTGCTTTAATAGCAGGGATGTTACTATTATTATATTATTATTTATCTCAGGGACCCTAAAGTGAAGCAGCTGAAAAAGTGCAAACACAGCATTAAAACATTACCTGCACCCAAAGTCCTTGCAGAAGCAGAAGGAGGGCCCTTGAGCTTCTGCCACTACTAGGAGTTTCCAGCTGGGCTTTTTCAGCCTGCAGAGTGGCCCTGCGCAGGACATGCGACTGCTCCCAAGCAGGGAGCTGGCACCGCGAGGAAGAGCGCGAGGGAGAGCGCGAGGAAGAGCGCCCAGCCGCAGCGCGGACGCTGCCACGCGGCCCCAGCGCCCTCCGTCTGCACGAAGCCCCGCGCAGAAGCCAGCAGAGCAGAGGCAGCCCCGTCCGTTCCTGCCAGCAGGGACGCGGGCAGCTGCTCAGCAGCACGCGGGCTCCCCAGCACAGCCTCGCTGTCCAACGCGCCTCTGAGCACGGGAAGCTCCTGCTTTGCTGCTCGTGCCCATAATCCAGAGGCTGCCATTCACCATATGGGCTGTGCCAGAAAAATCCCACCAAGCCTGGAAAAAAGTCCTGCTTTGTACAGCGTATAAATAAACGTCTGAGTACTGAGGTCTCCAGGGCTCAGCCAGACCCAGTCTCCTGATTGATCTGGGAGTATTTAGAGGAGATTCTGAGGTTTCATTTCTTGGCACCAGACCCTAGCTTGCGCCAGGCAAAGCTTACCTCTCCCTACATCACACTCTGATAATCATGCATCCATTAATCAAACAAGGTAGGATTGGGCTGCTCGCATTAACTGCTTACATGTGTTGGTGTGGCCTGTGGTTGCTCGCCTTCCACCACGCTGCAGGCCCCGCAGCCAGGCTGCGCTGCCAGCCGCTCCGCGTGCTCCCGGGCACCGGCACCAGCGCTGCCATTCGCGTGGGCACCTCAAAGGGGGCACAACCACATCTCCTGCACCGTTTAAAGGACTTTACACAGCGAGTCTAAACCCGTTACTACAAGAACAAAGAGACAAACCAGATCTTTCTTTGGAGACTCATCACTGGGAGACACTGAAAGCAAGGCGAATCGCTCTGCAGGATTAGCAGGTGCCTTCACACAGGGCAGCAGGACACACATGGGTCACGCATCACATCTGCCTTCCCCTCTCGGAGATGTTGCACCAACCCCTCGCAAAGTCTCCTCGAAGCCAGGAAGCCATCCTCCTCTGCCACGGAAACCTCCGGGGCTTTTTGTTTTTTGTTTTTGTTTCAGAAACCTTTACTATCTATCCAAATATCTCCAGGGCTTCTTACTTTTTGATCTGGATAGTTCCTATCTGACCAAGACAGAGCATAAAAAGCATAAAACTCCTCAGGGGACAGTCTTTTGCCTTATGATACATATTTTTGTTTCCTTATTTATTAACAGAACAGACAAAAAAAAACAGAAAATTATATTTCTGTCTACATTTCCACACAGTCTAATAAACTGTAAGAATAAATGGATTGAAAAAAAAAAAAAAAAAACCCGCGCAGGTTTCTGCCCAGATGAGAGGCAGAATTACAGACAGGTGATCTGCCAAGCCAAGCAGGAACACTGGTTAACGATCCCACCTGGAAACCTCACATAGGGAACAGCGATGGACACGACAGCAGAGCATCTCAGACAGATGCAGTCACGTTATCCCGTATGCAGCCCTCGGCCAGGACGGGCCGAATCACACCGTTTAGATCTGAATCCCTGCGAACTGCAGGGGCTTTGGCTGCCATCCTGCCACATGGATCCAGTAGCAAGTGACCCAGGAGGAGGCTCTGGGAGCGGGAGACCTTGGAGGGTGACCCCGTGTCTCCAGCCACACTGCTCCTGCGCTGCAGCACAGCCCTGGACAACGCTGCACCGGGCTGCGCACGTCCGCTCCTCCCTGCGCAGTCTGCACGGGAGCGACGGGCAACCGGCTGCTGGTTTCCAGGGAGCTCACGCACCTCTAGCTAAAACGAAGGGAGAGCAGAGAGAGCGATTTCTGAGCTGTATGCGGGACACGCAGTGCGGTCCGAATCTTTTGCTTCTTTCCTAAATTAAGTAATTCAGGGACAACAGGTTGGTCAGCCGACCTCCCTTGCTGCTACTGGTAAATGTTCCCAGTGTTAACAGCTCCACCTCCTCTCCTCCCATCCTTTTCCTCTACTGCTCTCCTTGTACTCCCTGCCCCAGCTGCACACTCAAATCAAACATTGCTTTGACCTCCAGTGCTGCACCTCTGCATTTAAACCCCCAGAGATGTATATTGTCAAGATGTAATGACCAGCTTACACACAGAGGCAGGAGTTTCCAGTCAGGCTAGAGGTGCAAGCATCAGTGAAGAACTTGCCTATCCCCCTCCTGCCTCCAAGGCTTCTAGACAGTAACGCACAACTCGACCTTCAGCTTCTCTACCTCTAAACACTACTTAACAAAAACTGCTCAATGCTGCATACCCTGGCAACCAGCTGTAGCTGTTGAACAAGGGCACAGAGAGCAGAAATTTCATGAGTCAGGTGCCTCCATGGATCTTTACAGCATGGAACAAGTTTTCCCAAATGCTGTCAGTAAATTCCAGCTAAGTTTTGGGTGGAAGTGGCAAAATACCCAGGAGAAGCATCAAACAAAATGTGACTTTGGTATGAAAACATCTCCCTGAGACGGCCCTGACCCGTGGCTGGGTGTCACACCTGCCCACTGCTCGGCTGCGCTTCCGCTGCTGCTGCCTCTCTAGGCAAAGCGCCCGTTCTACCATCTCCCTTCCCACTCTGCTAAACTGAGGCAAGAAGATTTGGCCTCTTTGATTTTCAGCCCAGAAGGAGAAAGCATTAGGTGCGATTACAGCACTGAAGAAGAGCTTGCTGTATAAATGAAATAAGCATAGCTTGTGGATCAAAAGATAGGCAAGACAGTAAGACAGGACAAAGAATGACCAAATACCAACAACAATGAGAAAAAGCAAATTATGATATTTTCAATAATGAAAATAATATTAGGAAAATAATAGCAGAGCATGTCACTAGCTAAAAAAGGTCAAGAGAGAAGAAATAGCTGTGATCTATAATCAAATGATAGCAATTGGGATGCATAACATATAAATACATGTAATATATGGTGTGCATTCACAGCGCATAGATTTTCTTTTCCTATTTAAATTATTACCTTACAATAAGGCAATATTCTTCTCACCCATCCATAGAGAAGGTTCATAAGGCTAATGTGAGTGATCACTTATGAGACCACTGGCCTCAACTTTAAATGAATGTGACTCAGATAATGATTTCTCTCCAGCTTCAAAGTCAAGACTCTTCAAAACAGCCAGCAGAAACAGTACAATAGATCTGTTTTGAAGACAGAAAACAAGAATCACTGTTCATGCACTTTTTCTACAGTCTCCCAGCTGCCAGACCCATTCACATGAACAATGTTTGAAGTAAACTACCAGCCCCAGATCAAGTGCACTCGATGTCAAAAGTGACTGGCTGAGGCAGACAAGTAGCGCTCGGTGCCTGAACTCGACTCACTGAGGGGTTTAAGAAAAGATGAACTGGAATGGTGGGGCATGAAAAAAACATGAACCTGCCTTGCTGAAACCATCAAATGACTCTGGAATCCTTGCAACCAGTATTTCTTTGTAGATAGGTAAAGGTGGGCAACTGAAGCCTGCCCGCAATGAGAGAAAGCCCTGGCAGGGAAGGGGAATTAGTCCTTTTTCTGGTCCCAGCCAGCTCTTGGTGCCCTTTCGTTAATCTACAAATATTTTGAGATCTTTATGGGACTTTCTGCAAAGCAAGCAATTCGATGCCAGCATAGAATCACAGCAGAAAGAAGTGCAGTTAGAAAGACAGTGCTTCAAATTGATTACACAATGGTCCAGGAAGCTTTTGCACATATTAGAAAGTGCTTTTTACAGTACTGAACAGCGAAAACAAGACTGTTCTTGGTACAGTGAAATACAGCATTTCGAGTTGAGCACTTCCCAGAGAAGGGAGGTTGCTGTGAGGTGGCCGGTCCTTTGCCTTTAGGTAGCAGCCCGGATAGGAGCCTGCCCAGGTAGCTAGACCTGGGCACGAGAAATTACAGGCACTTCGTCTTCCGAGTGACTTACGACGCTCCGTGACGGTAGTGAAAAGCTCATGTTCTCTGTCCCAGACACTCCAGAGCAGGATGTTTTATTGAAGTGTGATGGTGTTTTCTTTCTGTGATTTATAACCCTACATATTCCCGCATGTACTGAAAGACACTCTGAAAGTACAGGGGCAGTCTTCAGCTTAACAAAAAGCAGATACTGTTTTAGTTAACTGCACTACCTGAACAATCTCCATCTTAAGAACACTGAAATCAAGAGAAAAGCCAAAAGGTAAACCCCTTGCAACCAGAGGATTAAATGACTGTCTCAAATGTTTTTTCAGATCTCATCACAATCCTGCAACAAGCAGCCACAGTGTAAACTCGATTTGATAAATATCACTGAAGCTTTGGTTTAAGCTCATCTGTGGCTCAAGATTAGGCCATCAGATAAACTTTAAACCAGTGGAAACCTTTTCCTTCTGTAGCTCAGAAGTATAAAAACCTAAAACACACAAAAAATCAAAACTAAATACAAAAGCATCTCCATGCAGACTGAACATTATGTGTTACAACAGGAAAAGAAAAAAAAAGGCATCTTATCTTACTGTAAAGGTTGTTAAATCATAGAATGCTTAAGGTTGGAAGGGACCTCTAGAGATCATCCAGTCCAACCCCCTGCACACACAGGGTCACCTAGAGCACGTGGCACAGGACTGCGTCCAAGTAGGTTTGGAAGATCTCCAGAGAAGGAGACTCCAAAACCTCTCCGGGCAGCCTGTTCCAGGGCTCTGGCACCCTCACGCTTGAGAAATTTTGCCTTAACTTCCTGTGGAACTTTTGATGCTTCAGTTTGTGGCCGTTTCCTCTGGTTCTGTCAGTGGCCACCACTGAAAAGAGACCAGCACCATCCTCCTCACTGCCTCCCTTGAGGTACTTTATAGACACTGATTAGATCCCCTCTCAGCCTTCTCTTCTCCAGCTGAACAGGCCCAGCTCCCTCAGCCTCTCCTCACAGGGCAGATGTTCCAGGCCCCTGATCATCCTTGTGGCCCTGCGCTGGACTCTCTCCAGCAGCTCCACATCCCTCTCATACTGTGGGGCCCAGAACTGGACGCAATACTCCAGATGTGGCCTCACCAGGGCTGAGTAGAGGGGCAGGATCACCTCCCTCGACCTGCTGGAGATGCTCTTCTTAACGCACCCCAGGATCCCATTGGCCTTCTTGGCCACGAGGGCACACTGCTGCCTCATGGTCAACTTGTTGTCCACCATGACACCCAGGTCCCTCTCCGCAGAGCTGCTCTCCAGAAGGTCGGTCCCCAGCCTGTACTGGTGTCTGGGGTTATTCCTCCCCAGGTGCAGGACCTTGCACTTGGCCTTGTTGAATTGCATGAGGTTTTTCACTGCCCAGTTGTCCAGTCTGTCCAGGTCCCTCTGGATGGCAGCGCAGCCCTCTGGGGTATCAGCTACTCCTCCCAGTTTGGTATCATCAGCAAACTTGCTGAGGGAGCACTCTGTGCCTTCATCCAGGTCCTTGATGAATAAATCGAACAGGACTGGACCGAATAAGTATAAATATAAAAATATAAACCCGAATATAAAAATATTTCTTATCCCAAAGAAAACTACCTGAAAAGAGTACGCTATGAATTTTACTCTTTTGATAATTAAGAATGAAAAAAGCGGGGGAAAAACAATACAAGACAAAGAAATATCAGTTTACATATAAAGTCTCTTTTGGAGCTTTGCTATTTTGGAGTAGTTTAAGGTGTTTTCCTCTGTGGAGAGCATCATGTTTTACAGAACCAGAACACGCTACACGGCACAACTCTGAGCTTAAGGTTAATGAGGAGTTAAATATTTCTTAGGAAAAGGCTCTTTAAAAAGTCATTATCATTATACGAGAGGCTTCACTTCTTACTCTGTTCAACGACGGGCACGATGAATTGCTCTGAGGCAGTTATGACTGAACACGTTTTAGAAGTTTTTTCTGTAAGTTGTGCCAAAGAACTTTTAAAGAAAATGAGACCTTTCTAAAGGGCCGAATGCTGGCCATGCAGGTAACAGCCTATGTCAGCGCGTCGCCGCTTCCACGGGGAGCTGCGGCGCAGACACGGAGCGACGCGGAGGTCCTACCCAGGCGCCGCTCGCGCAGCTCCTGCCGGGGTTTCACTGCTGCTCCTCAGCCTTGCCCTGCTGCTCCCTCCTCTGCTCCTCCTCTCTTTTCTGCTGAGAAGGTTGCTTTCCTTGGATGCCTATCCAGTTACCTAGGCATTTACATGGCTTCATCACAGGGTGGTCTCGGCACCGTCCGTTCTAACTTTATTCCCAGCTCTCCAGTAAGAGAAGGCTATCGTAACGTGACCTTACAGCTGGGAAATGCAGCCCAAGGGATTGAATGAATCGCCCTCAGCCAGAGAGGAGGGCTGTGGCCTGTGGCAGAGCTGAAAATCCAATGTTGGGTCCCCGCTTGCGACCTCAGCCCCGAGGCGCAAGCACGGACTGCACCAACAGCTGCTGCTGGCTAAACCAGCCGCGCGCGGAGCATCCCCGGGGCTCCGCGAGGGGCATCGCCATCCAGGCACACCCCACGTGCCTGAGGACGCACTGCACACAGCACTCAAGTCATCCTTTTACTGCATTTTCATACAGTAAAGCAAAAAGGAAGTTTTCTATTTTCCCATGAAGCTACAGTTAGTTCAGCTTCATAGGCAATACTGAAAACTTGTGTCTATGATCTCCATTAGTCATGCATGCCCTGTTTCTTACACATTTAACAACAAAAGAAACTTAAATGCCATCATATCTATTTTTAAAAGCTACATTAAAACAGCAGGAATATGCATATTCAAATCTCTGTGCAAATCTTTGCACATGGGTTTATGTTCAGAGCTTCCATTAGAACCAATGCATAAATCAAGGTTCAACCATGTTATCCCAAGACTGATGGTAAATGACAAAAAATGCACAATGCTTAGGATTTAAAACTCTTGCAGCAGCTCAGCACCATAAAGCACATTTCAAAGCTAACTGTACATTAATTCTGTAATTAAGCTCAGCTTGCTGAAGCCCTTCCACTAAAGTCATGCAGGGCTTCCAATGGGAAGGAGATAACCAGAGCGATGAGAGAAGGGGGGAAGGAGCGATGGCTGCCCATGTCATAGGAACAAACCTCCAGGGAAACAACGGAGCAGCATCTGCAAGCCAGCAGCATCACAACCAGGCAGCTCTCCTGGCAAACAGCCCAGCGACCCACAACGCTCCCCAGAGCCCTCAGTGGCCGGGCTGAAGAGCCCAGTTGCCACCTCCCCCTTACCTGTCAGAGGGCAGAACTGCCCCCAGCCTCATTGCTGCTGGGCCATGTATTGCTAACCACGTAGGATGCACACGTGTACAAAACTGGTAGATGCTAACGCTGCCAGCTAAGCCACCCTCGTTTACTCTTGCTCTGCAAACCCGACCCCACCATTTTATTTCAGGAGGAAATGCAGCCGTCTCCTCTGCATCCCATCTCCAGCCCACTGCTGGAGCAGGCCTGAGCACAGTAACCTAGTGAACAGCAATAAGAAATCTCCATTACAATAAATCACACACACACAAATGTTTCACTTACAGAAGATTTCCTGCAAGGGTGAATTTTTTGCAATTTCCCCAAGAGAGGCATTAGCCACCCAGGACAGATTTACACCAAGGATAAATTTGGCCTTTCTTGCACATACACTTGACAGCAAGGAAAACTGCACAAACTCTAGTGAGGTTCACGGTTTGTCCTAATCTATGTTTTATTCTTTCACATACACCTCAATTTAAGGGGAAAAGAAATAGATATCAGATGTGACAAGTGTATGTTTTTTTCTGATATCTGACTGTTCATTTTGCCTTGGAAGGGCCAGAGCACCTTTCAAAAGTTTTAGCCCTCTGCTTCTGAGGAACTTATCCTTGTGGCATGTCTGTCAGTTCTCACAGCGCTCAAGCAAGTCTTTGCAATTCTCACATAATGGCAGTTGTTGACAGGTTGTTAGGGCTGACAGTGAATATGTTTGAAAAACTGTCAAGCTGGTGAAAAAAATTAGAGGGAGAGAGAGGGAGCCTCCTTACATTTGTAACAGCATGTTAAACTGTAAACGCATTCTCAAAATGCATAGGCCTCCTTCCAGTCATGTTACTTGCTCTACATTGACAGCATATGTGAATATATGATCCTTAAAAGTTAATGTCAGTTTGTCACTTTATAGGTCATAGTCGCATTACCACAAAACTGTTTACTTTAATGTTCAATAACAGCTGTTTCAAGCAAAGGAATTGCTGGAAATACAGCGCTATTGATGCTAGCTGCTAATTAGCTTAACACTGCTGCTGCCTTTGGTATTACCGGCTACGAGCCCATGGCAACGCGGGCAACCCGGCTCCTATCAGATGCATTTTCCACCACCGTGCAGAGGGGAGAAGGTCTTTGAAAGCTCCTGACCCGAGGAAAGGCCAGGAGCAGCCACGGCCAAGGCCCCGCTCCGCACGCTCTGCCGCTGGCACCACCACCAGCCGCACGGAGACTCCAGCGGCTCAGAGCTGCTCCAGCTCCTCCAGAAGGGCTTCGGCACGGTCAGTAACACCTTTATTGATACTGGAAAACACAGCGTGCTCCCAAAGCGGTCTCTCAAACCAGCTGGGCCGACACATAGAGAAATACTATGGCTATGTTGAACGGGAAATTTGGTCTCATTATTTTAGTATAGTTTCCACTCGTATTTCAACAATCCCACACCAGCATAGTCAGCATTTCGCATAATTAAGGAGTTATTTCTTTTCTTATATCCTTGCATTATGCAATAATTCAGCAAGAATGATTTGTTTTGACAAAAGCTTTAGAATTCAACTTATTTCTGTTAAATACAAATTTACAATAGTCTGGCATACAAGTTCTCCTTTACATAAAGCATTTCTAAAGTAATTTTTATTGCAATTTAGAAGGCTTGTTTCTTTTGGTCTCTCCTAGCACTGCTCTGGTTACCATTACAAGGGGAAGCCAGTGGGTCTCAAGTGCCACGGTGGGCAGCAGGTCTAATTCACCTAGCACTGTAATAGACTAAAATAACTAGGGGAAATAAATGAGGGCAGGTTAGCATAATCACAACCATGAATTACTGTAACCATGGTAAAGAACTGTATACAAGATTCACAACAAAAACCTGGTCTAAATTGTTCAAGCAGAAATATGATCAGGTGAACTATAAAGATGAGGTGTTCCAATAGGCAGCATATCCAGCAGAAAAGCAAAGAAGCTAAAAAGAGAGGAAAGAACCGAACTGGATAAATTAAGGGAGGAAAATAACTGCAAAGGCAACATGGAAAAGAATTCATGAGAGAAATACTTCCCAGGGTTACATGCAGCATCAGAAATTAAATACAATGGGACTTAAAAAAAAAAAAAAAAAAACAGTGAAAAGTAGCCAAAACAGAATGATCATAAGGAAGACTGAACGTTTCAAGAAAAATCATGTATAAAGAGAAAGTGAAGATACAATGACTGGGAAATACCTAACAGTGCAGCACGAGAGGGAGGGTCCAGGAGGCTGAGTGTGGGTTGCCTTCCGGGTCCAAGCTCAAAGCTTGATGTGTCACAGGAGGCTTCTTCCAGCTCCTGCTCAAGCCAACAGATCAACTCCTATTCCATCTGAGGGGGCGCAGGATCAGGCCCTAATTCTTCTGCCTTGCTATGCTGTAAAGTGAGGATAATAATTGTATTGACAGGTAATTCTGTCTCACAGGAGTATTCTGAGGATTACGTAGCGTCTGTACTGTGCTGTGAAATGCTAAGTGCTAAATATGATTATACAGGGATTTCCATCCAAAGATCTCAAAGCACTTTCCAAACATTAATAATTGAAGCTTCATAATACCCTTAGGACTGCACATGTAAAGAAGGCAAACAAGATTCAGGGCTCAGTAAAGCGGGCAAGGATTATTAGACCTATTTTACAGTGGATAAACTGCACCACGGTGAGATTAAGTGACTTGCCCGCAGTAACAGCGACACGTCAGAAAACGAGCCTAGAAGGGCAGATTCCTTCAAACTTAGCACAGGAGGAGAGATGCGGGTGGCATCAGAGGGTCAAGCAGCAGTTGGAAGGAGCTGGGTAGATCAGGCAAGAGCAGAGAAGTGGAGCACCCGGAGAAGACCAAGAGAGCTCAGAGGAAGGAGCTATTGAGGAGGGGTGGGGTTTGGCTGAGGAACTCATGGCAGCAAAGGCAACGCAGTGAAGTGGCACAACATGTAGTTTACTGACAGAAGGAACAGCCGCTGTGAAACACAGTATCAATCAATTCTGCATCTCACGCATCCATGGAAGATGGAGAACACGTGTCAGAATTCATATTGATTCCCCAGGAGGAGGGGAAGATGAAAGCAAAGGAAATGAAAATCATGTTAGAACAAGGAATCAAGAAACTAGAATGACTGAAGACTGATACAACTCATGGACCAAACAGCCTCAGCCTCTGCAATGAAGGGCTTTCTACTTACAGGATCCTTCAAAAGCATTTTGCTACCTGCCAGTTACACAAGCCAACGTGATGCTGGAACGAGGTGACACTCAGGACTGTTTCAGGGAATCACAGCCACCCTGACGTACCACAGAGAACGGACACACAAGCAGCCAAAAACATTCTCATCTAGCAAATACAACTGAGTATCAGAAACGCGACTCTAAATTACATTGACTACACTACAGAACTACAACAGGACCAAACAAACAAGTACGTTACAAAGAAGCTGATGTGCCAATACATTCAAAATGACCTTTAGATTTTGGTAAAGAAAGGGCATTTGCTTGGCAGTTTCATTTCACAAAACAAAAGGACAATAGTAGTATCCAAAAAAATACCAGTGTCTTGTCTCTCCCCGACTCCAGGGATACAAGTCCCTGCCTCCCTACTGCAGCAGCTTTGCTATCGCTGTATCTTTTTTTCTTATGTCAGGCTATATGATGCTGTGCACTTAGCTGCAACAGATATCATCTAGTAATTACTTACCAACTACTATGAATACAAAGAGTTAATACCAATCAAAAGGATAAACTCTAGGGCCTCTCATTTCTCCTTTTCAATGGAATTAGACCAGAACAAGATTTCACGCAGAAAGAGAACTTTATGTCGTGCTTTGTCACAAACACACCATGTTTTAAGATTTCTACTTTCTAGTTAAAAATTATCTAAAATTCATTGCTAACTGTTCCCTTCTCAAAAACCTTACAAGATCACTGAAAAATACTGGGGATGTGTAGTTAACATTTATAAAATACTTTTCAGAGTATTTTATAAGCAAAACTGAAGCTCCTCTTTAAGCCAGGGTGAATGTTTCCATTCATTTTCAAGGAATTATTGCAAAAACACAGGTTAAAAAGAAAATTTATATAAAGAAAAATAAATTTCCTTAAACCTTGATTTCTTCAGTTTCCAAATGAGTTAACTGGAATTTTGCTACTCTCTTCTCTAGTAAGATCAGGATAAATGTTATTATATAAAATGATAAAACTATAATTTGGTTCTTCTGCTTCTTAAGTAAAATTTAGGATTTCTATTATCTAAATTCCTTTTCAAATACAGTCTCCGTGGTAAGAAGCTGATGACCTCTCTTTGACATACGAAGGCTGTTCTTGCTCCAAAGAGCCTGTTGTAAATTCAGTTTTGATAAAATCTGCCTCTCTGCAAGTGAAGAAACATTCCAGATACCAAACCTGCACTCTTACTGTTCTCATTGCCATACACTATCTGCCAGACTAAGGAATTTTGCCAGCATCAAGACTGTAAAACTTTATCCAGCATTCTTTCCTAAATCCAAGTATATAATATATTTTTATTTAAAAAAAAAAAGTATTCGCAATGTATGTTCACAATGAACAAGTGAACACAACTAAGAACAGTAAATAAAGTCACCAATTCACAGAGGATTTCTGTTTCTGAGATGAAGTTACACAGCACTACATCTCAATATTTTAAAAAGATATATTTGCCACATTTTTTGAGAAGTGACATCATTTAAAATACAGACCATATTATCCTCCTATTGAAAAAAGTTCAAACCCTACCAGTGTAAGTCTAGAACAAGTGATTTTATATTGGATGAGCCCTGCTGTTTAAAAGCAGAAGAAAAAAAATAGTGCAGATAATATAAATACTTGCATTAGGAAGTGATGGACAAAGAAACTCTGAATGCAGTAGTGCATTCACCTTCCTTTAATACATTTGTTCCTTGATATTTCTGCCTGACATGTCACATTTGGCATAACTACTATTTTGTATTCCAGGAAGCAGCACAAACCTTATGTTCAACAGAGATCCCTAACTCCGGTAACACAGAACAATAACATTAAAAAAATCTAAAAATTAGTCACAAAAGAAGTAGGTTTTTGTCATTCTAAAGTAAGCAACTTTTTGCTATTCATTGCCATTAACAAGAAACTTGTTATCTAATAAATGTCACAATCAGTTTCATTTAATTAAAATAATAAATATTATATAGTAATGCAGATTGACATTTATATCTTCATTTACGTGAAGCTGGATTTATGGTCAATGCTCTATTTGATGGAGGCCACAAATAATGGCTATTAAACTGCCACAGGATGGACACAAGATCACTTTAATGAAATTAGACAAGGCAAGGCACTGATATATGGAGCCCTCCTGCTAGGAAATAAAATAAGTCATGTCCAAAGCAGATGTTTTCTTTGGCTGCAGCTAAGTTGGCTAAATTTTAAGCAGGCAGTTCAGCCCCGTATGCAAAGGCACCAAGTCCATGCTGAGACGATGTCTTTCAGACTGTACCGAGGTGCCATGAGCTCTGCTTTCCTTGTCAAACATGTTCACACAAACCCGATTCCTAAGAGTAAAGGTATCTAATACAATCCTAATCACTAAATATGAATTAAGAAACCTGAGGCGTATGTAATTGGTGGAATAAGTTCCTCATCTCTCTCTCTCTCAATTACTAAACATATATCCACAGAATCAACAATAAATACATTCCATTTCCTCTTGCTTCCCTCTCCCCCCCACCCCACTTTGTCTTTTTTAATAAAAGAATTATATTAAAATTTTTGGAATACTGCTGTAAGGCTATTGCAGGGCAAAGAAAAGGGATCAGAGGGTAAAGACATTTCCACCAGGACAGACTCTCCTCTTACCTCCACGTTTGCACCCTTACCAGTTTTGCTGTCCATCCTGGAACATGATGCACTGGGTGATAGTTCATTGCTTCTCGCTCCCAAGGTTTCCATGAAAGACAACACTGCCGTATCCATCATCACGGAGCTCACTTAACAAATCAGGCTTGTCCGCAGCTCTGCTGCCGTGAATAAATAATCTCACATAGCAGAACATCGTGAAAAGTCAAACTAACTTGCCTTGTGGGCAAATTATCTAACTGGATGCAGGGTGCGAAGTTCAGATAAACATCCAGCCACATGGAACAGCCTCTCAAAGTTTGATATTTATCTCTGTGGATTTATTTTCACCTCAGGATCTTCCTGCATCATGCTAAGACAACGCCACACAGGTACAGGAAAATGGAAAAGTAAATTGGCCACGGCCATTTTTGGAGGCAATGTCAACAGTAAGTGACCTGAAACTATGAATTTTGTTCTGCTTTCGAACTAGCCTTACGGTTTATAAAGTGGCATCTCCTTAAGAATAGGTCAGTTTGGTCATTTACGTTAAAATTTGAGCATTTTACAAGCCTAAGGGTTTGACCTAAATCACAATACCTTCATTAATCAACTTAAAACAGCTAGGATCTTGTTTCTGGCTCTACAGTGAAGTGCAATATAGCCAGTTGAAAACCTGCCTCACATTCCTGTGCTCAAGGGAAAACAACACTGGGAACAGCTTAGATGCTGCTGTACAATTTACTCACTGAGTGTGAAGCTTCTTGGTCTATTTATTAGAAGACATAGAGCTTTACCTGTTTGGGGCCTTATTCCAGAGTAATTTCAATGTTCTAGTGCAAATTCATTCCTGAATAAAACTCATTTCCTTATCTATATAAAGCCATACTTAGCTTGCTTGAGAAACTGCTGCAGGTAAGAACAAGGCACTTCTATCGACACACCACAAAAATAAATAAATTATATATAGATAGATATATAAAATCAATCACACAGTGATGAAGTTTTGCTGGGTCCACATGATGCAACTTTTCGCCACGGTCAGACACAGCCCCGGCCGCTGCCTGTGCTGAAGCTGTGACCTTAGCTGCAAACGCGCCACACGAAGGCCCAGGCACATCCCTATGGAAACTACAGGCCTTGCTGCAGGCCAACGAGTGCTGAGAGCTACCAAGCTCCAGGTGATGGCCACGACACCAGCTGGGCACAGAAACCAGCACTGCTCAACCAAACTGGCCGGCCTGGCCAAGCCGCGCTGCCGGCCTCGCTCACCGCGTTCCTCCCTTGCACTGCTCAGCGCGAATAAGGGACAGGGCATCTTTTTGACTGTCAGCAACGTAACTGTAAGGGTGTGCTCGGTCCTTCCGAAAATCTACAGCAAACTGTTTATTTGGCATTGCACAGAGCTCCCTTTCCAACAGCAAGGAAATGATTAAGAATAGACTTACATGTTAAACCAGAGAAATAATTCTATTCACACCTGATTATCCTTATGTAATATTTAATTACCTCCTTTCCTACTCCCTTGCTTCAGCGACAATTTGCTCAATGATGCGCCAAGGAGATGGAGAAAAACAAACCCCACGAGATCAGGTCTGTGCTGTAACGTGCCGCTGTTTGTCTGCTGAGGGCCGAGGCTCCGCGGCTGCGCGGGCCCCAACAACCACAGGGGAACACACTCTATTATCATAAGCTTAAATACAAGGCAGCAAACGTTTCCCACGTAAGAAACGTGGGCTCTCCAGGAGAGCTGACACTCTACTGATAGGGTGATGTGACTCCCATAGACATAGGAGGATGAATTTTCACATGCTAAATGGCCACTTTGATGGAGCTCAGGGCCATCCAGGGCCCGTGTGCCTGTGGCCTAGAGGAGGCTTCAACACGGCATCACTTTTAACATTTAAAGCTTTACAGCATGAATGGGCAAGTTACGAGTGGCCATTTCATCTGACTTGAGTGATCTGTCAGGGACCAAAACACAGTGGGGACAGAGCTGGGCTCACAGCTCGGACAGCGTGGACGAGACGATGGCAAAGCTGCCCAACCACGAGCGCTTGTGCAACGGCGGGCACGCGCTCCCACACCTCGGGATAAAGGGCCTCAGGCCCCACGGCCTTCCCAGATTTTTGGGCAGGATCTATCAATTTCCCTCTGACGCTTTCACCCCAGATAGCGATGGAGGGAGCAGTAACACCCTAGGTGCACCATTCCTGGCACAGGAATTCAAGCGTTACTTGGGTGTGTTTGAGCAAAATGTCTACCTGAAAAACAGCAGCCACCTACACGCTCCATACACTAGGGTCCTCATCCCTTACAGCAGCACGAGAGCTGAACAACTGCTAGCAGGTATCGGGGAAAATTAGGACAAGGAAAAAGGAAAGGATAGACAGCCCTAAGACCGAGGATACCATCACTACAACTTGACAGACCATTAAAAAAGGTCAGCATCTACTTTAAATAAATTAACAGTATACACCATGTCCAGCTATGTATTAAGAAGCATTAATGAGAATCAGAATAGCTTGCAGTTCAGTTTACTTAGCTCTTTAAATAAACATGGGCTATTGGAAATGTTATACAACAACGTGAGCACCGTAAGTGCAGCTCCAACTCCTGTCATTCCTGCAGATGAGTTACAAATCTACAAGAACTTGTCTGCTCCATGCTTGCAGCCACCGCTAAACTTAAATTAGTAACTGTGTAGGCCTCTTCCAAGGCATATCAGAGACCAGCTGTGCAAGGACCTGTCACCTTCTTGTCAGTGAAAGTTTTCTGTCCAAAGAACTTTCGTCATCCCTCATTCCTCAAGTAGCTGGATGTCACTTGAAGAGACAGCTGAAGTCACTTGCAATGAATGGTCTCAAATCAGAGCTCACTGCCCTTGTCACAGAAAGTCTCACCCCGCAGCTAAAACTGTCACTGATCATGTTTAGATATGTACGCTGAGGTATCAGATTAGAAAAGAGTATGCACGAGATGGGAGTTTAAAAGAGGCCAAGTTGCAAGGAAAATCTTAATAGGGAGAATGGAGGGCTTGAAGGGTTAGCCCTTTTCCAAGCCCAATTTATATTTCCCATCAAATCCAATAAAAAATATCTAGCTTCTAAAAACGGCATGTTTCCAACCAACATATTCAAGAAGGAGCTAAAACTTTAAGCACTTTGGCCAGAGAACAAGTAGATTGCTAGGATATTATGGCACCTCTGCAGCAAGTTACTTCATTAAGAGAAAAATACCCAAAAGGCATATTCTGACCTCAAGATTAATGCTCAAAATGGCGGGTGCATATCCCACAGCAAAAGTAGATACTTGAGTGCTCCTAAGAAACTCAAGAATATGGAAACATTTGCCATTTGTTTCTGAACCTCTTGCTTGCTTTAGCAATGGGAGTCACGTCTACTGGTTATGGCAAGAGATTTAGCAGTCAGGGGGTTTGATGAAACTACCAACTTTCAGGTGACTCATTTAGATTCTCTCCAACCTCTTCGAAATTCAGCTTAACCCCTGGCTAATGCTTGCCAGCACGTGGGGTTGCCAGAGTGTACAGGGGACATTTTCCAGCTGTGGCCTCCATGCTAGAAATAGTGAAGCAAAACCTGGTTACGCAGAAGGACGATGGACACGGAAATACTCAGAAGATGCTGCAGATTCTCTCCATCTTTTTGCTCTGTGCTTTCATTGTGAGAGGAGCACGTGTCACGGGACCTCGGTGCAGGGAACCCTGCAGATTCCCTCGCACCGCAGCCCCCGGTACCACTCGGGCCTGGCTGGAGTCGATGCTTCCAGCGCCGTGCTCCAGGAAGCCTCTCCCACAGAAAAACTCTTGTAGGGGGGCAGTTAGGACATGGAGAGCGGCTCAGCCCTCTGCTCCTGCAGACATTCACACGAGAGGGCAAGGCAGCCGCCTGCTCCATCCACAGGAGCCTCCTGCAGGCCCAAGGGAAGCCAGGAGATCCTGCTGCACCCGGAGACAGGGCGCTCGGTGGCTTTCAAAGGGGAGCTCCACTTCGTGCCTGCCCAGCTCTCCCTCAAGTCCTTAAAACTCCTCTTTTAGAACTCCTCATCTACCCTAAGAATTATAATAGCTGGCACCCTCTCATATAATTTGTTCCAGCTACTTCTTTTAAAAGTGTACTTGCTACTCATGTTCCAAACGTATTTGCTACGTTTCTGCTTGAAAACATGGCAAAAAATTTTGTTCCAAAACTCTCCTGCTAAAAATCTCTTCAAAAAGTCAATACAGTAAAAAAGTAAAATAATTTATTCCAATTATGTTTTTTAGAAAAAGGGTATTTGTTTTGTACCTGCCTGAAAATATAGCAGAGAAACATTGCTCAAAGCCTGATGAGTAAAAATCCCCACTGAAAGAGAAACCAAATACGGAGAGTTTTAGACCAAACAGTTCATCACCTTTCAGTCCCCCCACAGAATCAAAGCACTTAACAAAACACACGTAAGTTGAGTTTGCAACGTGCATCTACACTTTTTGCTTCTGAGGAATAAATGTAAAGAAATTGCTTATTTTCCACCACGTACCAGCAGGAATTACTATCCTAGGAATTAGCATCGGCCACAACTCATGGGTCCCGGTAGCGCACAGCAGCGACGCCAAATGGGAGCTGCTGGATGCAGGGCCCTTCCCAAAGTTTAAGGCCACTGCCTTAAAAATCTAAACACAGGCTCAGGATCCCACCCATAGGCTCCTATTTTTGAAAGTCTTCAGTCTTTAATTTTCATAGCATGGTAAACAAAGCATCTTTTTTTCCTTCCCCACTACAAAGTATTCCGAGTTCAGAAGTTTACTGGAAACAGAGCTGACATCCAAATCAACGCAGGCTGCAAGAACAACCGGGCTGACAAGACAGAACACTTCCAAAACGTCACGCTGATCCTTAGCAGTAGAACATTAATATCATAAGCTTTTGTACTCACAGACTCTGCTTTATCTGGGCATAGCTCTTTAAGCATCGGAAACCTGGGAAAATAGACTTTGAAGATTAACAGATGGGCTTGCTTTCCAGCAAACAAATACAGGATCAACCAAATTGAACATGATGACTATTCTACAGGCAACAGCAATGCTGCCGTGCAGATTTCCAGAAATGTCACTAGCAAGTCTCTACTTCGCTCCTGGGAGTCAAAGAAAGCAGGAGTAGATTGCTAGAGACATTTTGGCAATTAAAAAAAATAAAAAATAAAAAAATAAAAAAGAGATGAAAAATAAACTCTCCTCAAACTTAACTGTCAGCAGACCCAGGCTCAGGTTTGGGAGCAGAGGGAACCCACAGCTTTTTAGCGAAAAAGATAATGTATTTCAGCAAGTCTTCAACCAAGCAAGCCATTGTGCTAGCACTCATGGAAAAGAGGAAAAACAAGCCCTGTAAAAATAAATCACTCAGCTCTAATGTAAGGGGTCCTACATACAAAGTTTCGGATTTAAACTAACATGCTTCATTCTCCCTAAAAAATTCAAACAAGTTGCTGGATGAAAGGCCTATTTGTATGCTCCAAACTAAAGCACATGGCAGTTTTATATATTGATAAGACTGGAGATGCCTTTTTTTTTCCCCTTAGCAGTGAAGGGTCCTTCTGTTCAAGTTTCACATGTAAAGTAACTGCAAATATGGACTTCATATGTTTTAGTGACATAAACGCCTGCAGCCCTTTCACAGACAGACCTGGTAATGATCTCAATGGGAGTTACATATGTGGAGAACCAATACTGTTAACACTGAATTAATGGTGTGCTGATATACTATGTTTGATGCATGATCATAAGAAATAATAATTCTGCAGCTTGGCCTTCCAAGTTGATAACTTTTACTGGGGGTACTGACTGCTTCACTATTTATATTATTTCATTCTTTTCTGGGGCAATGACTTTGACCTGGCAAACACCTTCTCCTTGCCAAAATACATATTTACAGTGGGGAAAATGAAAAGCATCACTCCCTTAACATCTATACGAGAGAGTTTGGCAGTAAAGCAGATCTTTATTATTGTGTCACTCCGTGCAGATAGAGTTGTCTGAGTTTGTCAGCATTTCCATTATAACCCTGACCATACAAACGTCCTTAGAGCGGGGCCAGCAAGTGAAGGACCCCGACTCGCCTCTCGTGCCCAGCGATTCCAGCGAGGAGTCACACCAGCCCAAACCTGGCAGAGGGCAGGGGACACTGCAGGTCCTGCAGGAGCAAATGTTCTGCCTATTTGACCCTACATTTGCAGGTGTCCACACACGCAAGGGCAAGCCCCCTTCAGCACCAAACCCTCATGAGTTCTGAGCCCAAGAGATCTTCATCACAGTTGATCTGAATACACTGTGCCTACTCTAGGCTTGTCCTAAAGTTGTTACTGTTACCGGTACGAACAAGACAGTAGAGTTTAATTTTACAGGTCATGTTCAAAAGGTGTGTTTTTAATGAAAGGCAATCTGATCCAGTGAAAGAAATACAGAACTATAAAGACAGGAATTTCCACATCTTCATCCCACAACTGCCAAGGATTTGATGAGTCACTTTATGAGAGTTCACTGCCCTTCTAGATTATCACCCAGCCACCATTTGTGCCTGGGGACACTGGCCCTTGCTCACTTTCCTCACGGGGGTGTTGTGAGCGCTCAGGAACGTTTCCACATATTTGGCACCAGGGAAGCACCAAGGGGTTCAAGTGTCTGGGTAAGGCTCCCTTTCCCAGAGGCCGGGGTACAGTTACACTTCTCATTCTAAACTTACCTCATCTTGCCCATCTTGGTGGAGGAAAAGTCTCTCCTTAGCTACATATCACAGAGCGTAGCTTCCAAAACCAATACCAATTTTCAGGTCACAAATGAACAACCCTCCAGTTTTTGAACCACTAGTCTGTGTTCTGCTGAACTTGAAGGAACAAAAGCAGCCCCACACTCACAGGTAATTTTAAACCAAGCCTTATTAGATTCCCGGATTTTTCTGTGCTCTGGCCACCCTGCGCCCTGCACGCTTCAGGAGGGCCCCTCGCTGGCCAAGGTCACCCTGCGGCTCCTCCGAGCCACGGGCTGCAGTCCCCTGCACAACCACTGTTGTCCCAAACACAGCCCCAGGGCAGGAGGAGGAACCCAGCGAGGAAAGAGCATGGACACCTAGGCGAGAGGTCTGAGAAATGAAATGCACAAAACGGCTGTGACAGCTTAATGGGATTTTGGTAACGTGCTGTAGTTTTCCAACTGTGCTCAAGTGTGATCTTGGTTCTTAAAATCTGATTTTCCTTACTTTTATGGACTTGAAAGAACTACATCCATTTTGCTCAGCACAGCAATCTGAAAGTTCACACGTCTGATTTTATTATTTAATGTGTAGGAAGAACTGCATTTCAACGCCTGCCGAAGAAACTGCCTTTTATAAAGACAGTCTATAGAGATCTGTTTGGAATTTAAAATCCTAGTGTTTTGCTTTTTCTTTAATCTTTTATTAATGGTTTGTGTTCCCATTACTCCAAACTGAGCATTAGTTTGCTGGGGAAAGCACCAATCAAGTGTGTAAAACAACTGGAACTTATTTGAAAATAAAGAAGGTTTAGCTGTTCAAAATCAGTATTTCTGGGACTCAGGCCTATGATGGACATCTTGTATTCAGAGGGAAGGGAAAGGGGAAAAAGGAAAGGAAAAAGAAATAAAAAAGAAAAAAAAAAAAAGAGAGAGAGAGAGAATCGTTTTGACAGCAGCAGGATGGGAGACAGTGACAAAGACTGGAAACCAGCTCCCACTTTGCTTTAATTCTGACTGATCAATCTCAGGAGGTTGTGACAGAACCAAATCCAAGTGCCCTTTACTTTTTTGTGACAGAAACGGATATAAATTAATTCTGCAGTCTGACCCTTCCATGGCTCCTCCCAGGGTCCCTCCCCACAGATCATCCTGCAAACGAGCTGTGTATTTGCTGCAAGTTATGAGAGGCAACAGCAGTGACTCACTGGAGCTCAGCTGCTGGGAAAGAGGAGACCAAAACTTTTTCCTCCCCAATACTGGCAGCTGAACCAGCTAAAATCAGGTGTCCACAAATTACAGCAAAGAGAAAAGAAAGAGTTTTCTTCTTTAAAGCACACAACTGTCTCAAAAAAAAATGTGGGGATGCAATTCCATATATATTAAGATGCTACGATCATTATTAGAGCATATTATCCTTCCTTCTCCACTGATTTTATAGCATTGGGGTTGGACTAGATGACCACTGGAGGTCCCTTCCAACCTTAAGCATTCTATGATTCTATGATTTAAGGGGAAGTTTTATCACTTCTAAGGAATTCCTCAGGATGTAAAGCTAACTACAAGAGTCATTTTAACCAGGCCTAATAGCAGTGCTCACTGTCTTGATTTTAAGGTCCCTGCTGCTCTAACTAGTGCTTGCAAACTACAAACACTTCCCTTTTTTGCTCTCCGGAGGAGTTGTGCGGATAGCGCGATGGCTCCATGGGCACCACACGTGAGCACAAACCTTGGCAAAACAGGGCAGGGCTCCCTGCCGGCGTCTCCACGAGCGCTGGTGTCCGCAGGGTCTGCGGCGGGGAGCAGGGCACGAGCACCCGCGAGGAGGAGGAGGGATCAAAATCCAGGCCCGAAGCTCCGGAGAAAACAAAACAGTTCCTAGGACAAGAAGCTTCCTGCAACAAAATACTGAGGAATCTCTACAGATACACACAAGTAATCAAAGTGAAGAAATTATGATAAATACTGATTAAATTTCTATGAGTAATACGACACAAACTTGGAGATCATATCATGTCTTCTATTTTCCAAGCTTATATTTTGGTATACGAAGTAAAACGGATAAAAATCACAAGTGCCAGAAGCAGTAACATAGCACCTACGCAAGGCTCAGCTGAAACTTCTTACGTGCAAGCAAAGGATGATTTATTAAACACTACAAGATAGGTAGTGATAAATATGCATGCAATATTAAAAAAAATAGAGTGATTAAGTGAAAACAAGGCACATTATTAACATTATTAAAAGCAGATATGCTCAAAGATTTTTGCCTGTGTCAAGAGTAGGATCAGCTCTCTGTTCCTGCAAGTCTTTTATGCCCATACAAATCAAATCATTTTCAATTGCACAAAACTGTGCACAAGGTGGTACAACTACATCCAAAACATTTACAGGGTAACACAGGAGCCACGACAGGCAATGAGTCCAAGCTACACCACACACTTTTCACGTTTATCATATTGCTTCCTCTTCCCCCTTTTTTTCTTTTCCCCTCACTCCTGGGCAGATGCTTTTGTTTTGCTTCGGAATGTCTCAGGCTTCAAAATAACAACAAAACAAAAACAAAACAAACAAACAAAAAAAAATAAACAAAAAAACACACCAGAAAAATTCAGGGCTTAGGTCTAGTCTTTGCCTGCACATCTTAGGCTGCCACCATCTCACGAGCTTGCATTTCCTTGAGCGTAGAAGTATCCAAGCATGTTCTGCTAGACCCCGATGCCCACAATAATAACTGTCATTTCCACGGGGTCCAAGACCTCTGGAGTGCAGGCTCCTAAGGCAGTGCTGAGGAGCACCCGCTTGCGTGAAAACATGAACCCCTCAGCAGCAAGTTTTGTCCTGCAGTTACCACTGAAGCTGGGGAACTTCACTGTGTAAAAAGCACGGGGCACATTTAAAGCAGACTGTTCCGAGACCGCAGTATGAATTTTGCTCTACCTTCTCCTACATGAAGCAGAACAGAGTATAATCTACACGTTGCAGAGCCAGAAGCCAGGAATTACTCCGGCTGTATCTCTGCAGATGTGGGGGACCCTCCAGAGGGAAACGCATCTGTCCCTCCAGCAAAAACACAGAAGGATTTTTAAGATCCAAGACAAAAGACAAGAGAAATTGGCTGATATAACAGGGGTGACCCGACCAAGGGAGGGAAGGGCAGGTCTGAAGGATAAGGGAGGAACTTGCGGCATAGCAGAAAGCCAAGGAAATGCTGCCTTCCCTCCCCGCCCAGGGAAGAATTAGGATGAAGATTCTCTAACAACCCATGTTGCCTACAGTGACACTCCTCCGTGAAAATAGGGGACAAAAACAAAATCGATTTTTAAAATTGAGTTCACAGTTGAACAGACAACAAAAGTATATTTAAAATACTCTAATTCATTTAAAGCTCATTCCTTTAAAAAGGCAGGTACACAGCAACCTTTCTCAGCATTTGTCCATCAGGGTCTCTGTGCAGAATCGAGCTGCCAGCCCGGGCCGGAGCTCTGGGCTAGCGCTGCCTTCAAAGGGGCAAGTGCCTCGCACTCCTGCACCCACTCGTCTACTGCCCAACATCTCCCTTTTACTTCTTTCATTCTGATGCAGGAGAAGATGAGACCATTCGAAACACTCAGGCAAACTGACCCGAATAAGGTACTCGAGACAGTCGCCGGTGACAGCCATGTGTTGCAATAACACTTCATTCTCGAACAACATTTGAGTTCGCTCCCACAGGAGCCGGTCAGGGAGACCACTGATCCATCCTCAGCTGAGCGGAGAGCCCGCGGCTCCCACTGGAAGACATCAGCTCCACAGCAGACACCACCAGCTACCTCTGACCTCTTCAATCCACCACCTCCATCCTCCTTCCAGCAAAACTTTCCACACAGAGATACTGCGCATCCCATTAAACAAAACCACGTCTGACATTTCTAAAAAGCATCACAGTTAAACAGTAATTTTTGTTATTGAAAGAGATGGAGTATTTTCATCTTGCCTCATGGCTTTCAGCTTTAATCACCTGTGATATTTCGGCCATGCCAGGCAGGCACTTATCTGTACCACACAGGACATGAGCCTCTGCCCCTCTGAGTGTTTAGTTGTCGCACTTGGCTGAAGATTACGGACAGGCTTTCCCCGTCCCTTCTTGCTTACTTAACTAATATACTCCTTACTTCCAAATCTCTAATTCTGCTAGGTATTGAGCAGTCCTTGGGTGACCTATGCCAAATGAGTAGTTGCTGCTAGGAATTTACAAGTCCAATTACAAAGGAAACACTACCATCTGCTGGCCGGTTGGAAGATGCTGTTACCCTAGAAGAAAACCAGTGCAGGACTCTGGCTGGCGTGACGCCTTACGGAAATACAGACTGTTCCAGGACCAAAGCAGCCTCAGGCGCCTCAGTCAGAGGAGCGCACATCAACACTGCTTCTCCTCCCACCTACCTACCACCACCACCTCAGAAAGTAGGAGGGGAAAAAAAAAAAAAAAAGAAGGAGAAAACCGATATAATAAACCCTATCCTGAAACACTCTGCTTCTCTAGCCCCGCACCTGGGACCACTGCACTCGGTGAGTTAACTTGCAGTCTGCACTCAGTCCACACTGGAGCGGTGACAAACCTGGGAGAGTCAGGCCTGATACGATGAGCTATTTTTCAGGCTCAGCCTAGCAAGAGCAGCAGGGCTTCTGCAGAACGCAGAGGTTTCTCTGGGGCCAAGGCCGCCTGCTGCAGCCACCGCCGCCAGGCGCAGGAGGCCACGGGGCTGCGCTCGGCCCCGGCCCCGCGGGGCTCTGCACCGCACGGGCGGCACGAGGGGCCCCGCGCCCGGCCGAGGGCTCCTCTGCGCAACGGGGGGGTCCGAGGAAGCTTCTTCCGCCTCTGCCTTGCCCCGTTCACACAGCTCGGCCCTGCTCTCTGCAGCTGAGGAGTGCGAGGGTAAGAGGGATCCCTCTAGGCTACACATGGTGCAGTAGCATCTGAACACGTCAGCTTGCAACTGCTGAAAGAGGCCAAGGCTTGTCTAGCTTTTTCCACTTAGAGAAGCAGCCTTTGTTGCATTAGATTTTGTAATTTATGCCCCTCTAAAACCTAATTCTTTCAAGTACACAAGGTACTCGACACCACCTGTCTGTGCCTAGGGAACAGCTTTACAATCTCCTAAGATAATATAAAACCCTATTGTTACTTTTCTTTAAGCCATTAACCATTTTCATACCCTTTACATCAACTGGGAACCATATATAACAGCCATAAAGACAGTCTCATTTGTTTTAACAGCTAAGTAAATTCAAAATGGAAGCGACTAGAGCAATTTGTTCTTGTGACTCTCTCCCAAGAAAGGCTCTTCCAAGCCCAGCCAGGCTCACACGGCCACGTCCCTTCTGTTTGGCTGCTGTGAAGTGACACAGGGCCTGCAGTGCCCCGATTTACACTGTGCAGGAGGGGAGGCGAGGCCGGCAGCAGCACGATAACAGCAGCCACCCCGACACGGGCTGCCACCAGCGCGGCTCGAACGGCTGGAGGTGGCACTGAGCACCTCGGACCAGGCAGCACGAGCTGCCCTGAATCCAGGATAAAGCTGGGCTAAACAAAGCAAGGATTGGACCTCAAAAAGGTCTTTAACTTAGGATGTTTTTTACTGGTATTCTTCATTATACCTTTCAAAGTCTGCCTTTCAAGCAATGATGCCCAAAACATGGAAGAAAATTGACAGAGAAACAAGCTGAGCAGAGTAGTTGCTGGTAGAGCAGTCGCTGTGTCAGGCGCTGTCCAGGCCACGATGGCCACAGGACTTTGCTGTGGAAGTGGAGCAAGTCCATCCTTGGCAGGCAACGAGCAGTCACCTGCCGTCCCTACACCTGAGTAGCCCTCATCTGGATTCCATAGAGAGCGACAACAGTGATACTGTAATTTGTTTCCAGCACAACTGAAGCACTTCAGAAGACTAGGAGCAACTAGGAGCAAGGAGGAAATCACACTCTTCTTTCATTATCTAAAGATTCAAATGTTTTGGGCAATGACTCATCCATCGCTTTTCCCAGCTTTGTTTCCCTTTATGGGAGCTTCTCAAGGCCTGAGGCACGTGACCACTAATGCCTCCATGCCTGGGGACCAGCACATACTCACTTTATTCTTTCATTACTTGCAGCCTACTTGGCACACCTTTAACTTACTGTACACAACATTTCAATCCTGCACAAAAAGCTGTTCAGAACATGCCAACAGTCAATTTTATTAAAACAAGTACATGAGAAGTATAGAGTGTCTCAAAAAACTGCTGCTTTCATTATGATATAAAACACATGTCAGCTGGTTCTGAAAAAAAAAAAAAAAAAAAAAAAAAAGGCAGCCTCGCAGTGTTTTAGCCCTGTACCTAGAAGTGAGACAACTCGAACTAGCAGGATTTGATGTAGTTCAGAGTTTGCCTGTCCTGAGCCTCTTCGAACGAGATGCAGCTACGTGACTCGGTACCGTGGTGCTGCCCCGGGTTTCACAGCGCACTCGCTTAAGCAGATCTGCTCACCTGAAGGGTCACAGAGCGCCTGCTGGGGACAGGTCCCTATTCACGGAGGGGACTGAACAAGACTTTAATCAAATCACGATATATATGCAGACATCATCATCATTCCTTTAAATCCAACACAACTTGGGATGCTTACTGTTCCTTCTACAGATTAGAGGGAAAGAAACTAAATAACCTTTAAAAAAAAAATGAAATGGGTCTACTCATCTTCACTGGAGTCCACAGACTTAAACAGAGCTGAAATGCAGGCCAAAAAAAAACCAAGAGACAGGACAACGAAGTGTTAAATGACAGAGTAGCACAGGCGAAACAACTAGAATTTAATTATTTCATCCCAAAGTACAGGAGGGACACAACTTCAGCTTGGTGAGGAAATCAAACAATGATGAGGTTTTCAACAGATATACAACACAGACAATAGGTAACTGCTAATGAACTTAATTAAAGTCATGTGTGAAAAACATAACGGCCCAGATAAACTGCCAAAAAAAAAAGTTGTTTCTGAACTGCAAAATGGATTTATTTTGATTAAGAAATACAAGAAGGTAATGCAGAGAGCAGTGACCAGAGTTTCAGATCATACAGCAATAGCTAAGGAACTCATAAGCCCCGTAGGGACATAAGGCTACCCACCCACACACAGCTTATATTTCAGGTCTTCATTTTAAGGCCATGACTTGACCTCTGTTCATGGAGACATATTAAGGTCTTGGCACAGTATCAGATGCCTAGAATAGTGAAGTATCATAAACAGATTTAGTGTATGGAATTTTACACTGGCCAAAATTAATTGGCTAAGAGGTCAAATTACAGCTGTTAATATTTTGCAGTAGGAGCCAAAGCCCTCCGATGGCCCTGCAGTTTATTAACTGTTTCCAATGTTGAATTTTACATCTTCAGCTACTTTTTTGAAACTAGTCACTCTGAGGTTTTCAAGTTGACAGCAAGTATTAAAATGTAGCTCCGCTTTGTGCAAGTCCTGCTTTCAGCCAGCTACATAAGTCACTGATAAAGACACGTCCTCAAAGAAACTGGAGGGAAGAAAGGGCCAGGGGTTACGATACCCGCCTGGAAGCCCAATTTAAGCTACAGCTGCTCTCGCAGCACCACCACCTTCCTACATAAGCTCCGGCAAGTCAGGCACTACTGGCACTATCGGCTGTGAGTTAGGACCAACCTCAAAATCAGTCTCCTGGGACCAATTGCAAAGGCCAAAAGCTGCTCTCTGCAGCAGCCCAGTCTGACCCTGAGAGCTTTGATCACCTTACAGACGGGCCCTCCTCTGCTGCAGCCCACCTTGCAGCTCATCGCCCTTCCTTCTGCCTGAAAATATAAGGATGTCTGGAAGAAGAGCTGCCTACAGAGCAGTTTCTAGCATGGCTCTACCTCTTGCTGTGCTCCCGGACCTGGGAAATATCTTTAATTCAGTCTGGAGTAACAGCAGTCACATTTACATGGTTGGCTACAGTTCGGGCCAAAGTTTAATACAGGAGGAGGACTCATTTCATGGCTAAACCTCGTTAGCATGTAAAATAACAGGGAAACAGTTTCTAGCTCTACTGAAGTCAGTGGCAGAAGTCCTATTAACATCAGGATTTCAGCTTACAGTACTACAGCCCTATCAGCAGCTCCCACACAAAACATTCATATACTATTGCTGGAGTTGAAGTACACTTGAGCTGAAGAGCAGAGCGCAGACCGGGCTATGTAGCAGTGATAACCAGGTTTCCCATCAATGAACCCCTAAGCATTGTGCCCATACTTCATCCCAGAGAAATGAATTGCTGGACCCACTTCAGCAACTGTATCTGTGTCTGACTTGAGTCTGTAATTGAAGTCAGAGATGCAGGAACTCACATTTATAGATTTTGAGTTGTGAGAATAAACAGATTTTTCTAATTGCTTACACACTCGATTTTGATTAGTGTTAGTCTACAATCAAAGTTTCTTGAAAATGTCCCAGTGAGGTCCATTTTAAAGCCAGGACAGCTCACCTCTGCTGACCTGTACATCTCTCAACATGGCAAGTATTTCAGACATGAACTTTTTAAGGATGCTGGTGAGACACCAAGTCAACTGCACCATAAATGAACGAACTTTAAATCAGCACCTCTTTCAGAGGTGAGTACCTCACAGTTCTGCGGTGGCCCCTTTAAGATAACATGCTTTATCCTTGTAACTATATATGTATATATTTGACACACACACATTCCCCGCACCTTTTGTGGATTTTGAAGCAAAACACTATGGGCCAAATCTCAAAAGCTACTGAGCAAATCCCATACTTTCCCATCAGCTTTGCCAAACACGCAACTACCAAGTTTCACTCAAAAATATATCAAAAAAATAAATAAATAAAAAGCTAGAAATAAGTATATCTACAAGGAAAATTAAGCCAGGAAGTAGAACAGTTTTGATTCCTTTTCCCAGGAAGTGCAGGGAGCACTAAGCTGGAAGTGGTTGCAATCCGGGCCTCCCTGCTTCCTGGCAAGCACTGGCAACTTGAGCTCCCTTCGCTTCCGTCAGGACGTGGCTACTTACACTAAGAAGCTGGGCTGTACTAAAAAGCAAACAAACAACCACCCATACATAAGCTTTCTGCTTGCACCTCTGCTACTTGGAAAGCCAGCAGCCGCTCTTCCACGAAGCCACAGAGAAAGGAGACCACCTCATCCCCATCAGCTCCAACCCTGCCGCTCGGCACTGCCCAAGCTCCATCCTGCTCCGGTTGGGCATCGCACAACCAGTGCCCCACGGTTCGAGAGCAGCCATGGGGTGGCTACAGCGTCACCTGCGGGGAAGAGCAAAACCAGGGAGAGCTCTGGGCTGCCGCTGTCTTCGGCGGGACCGGCCCTGCTCCTTGCAAAGGCAGCGCCAAGCCAGGCTGCTTCAGCTGCTCACTGTGTCTTGCCACGTGCTCAGGGCCTTTCCATCAGGAACCAGACGGACTGCAAGGTGGCCAAGAACACAGCCAACAACTGAAAAAACAGCAGAAACATTTCTGCTCATTTCAAAAGGCTTTTGAAATTGCGCATTTCTCAAGCAGCCATCTCACCAGGCTCCTGAGGGTACTGTTGCCATCTTTTTATCTCCATGTTCAGGTTTGCAAAAGCCTTGTTTCCACACGCATATTCATATTTTACTCTGCTGTGGAGGTCATTACATTTATTCTCATTCTACCTGGAAGTCTTGACTAAACTAGGGTGTCACTGTGGCAAAGACCACATGAAAATAATATCTTGCACTAGTTGCACAGACTAGCCTTGGCGTGCCCTTCATCTGAGAAGGGGACTCGAAATGCACGACTGCATCGCTTCGCTTGCACTTTGTAAGATGACAGTAGAAGTCTTGAGTTTTCTTCAGTTCTTGACATCGAAGTGCATGGGTGTGAAGGAAGTTGCATCCTAAAACAAGGACCCTTTAAAGCCAGAAAGCCTTTTGATTCAAGCAATTTGCAGGATTTCATCTGAATATCCTTCTGCAACACTGCAGAAAATGTACTGAGAGACGAGTTCAGATCAGCGCCGGGCTGAGCAGTTAAGGAACAAACTCGGCGACAACCACAGCTTCTCGGTATTGGAAAGTGAGGCAAAGGCAGCTTCTTGGCTGTCTTTGGTGCCCCTGTTCATTAAAACAAGCTTCTCCCAAAGGTGAGAATGACATAGGGCGCCCCAGCTTCTTACTTAACGAGACCAGAAGGAGGAGTTGTAATGTGGAGAGCCATTAAGGAATATGGAGAATGTACCCGCTCAACCATACAGTTGCTGTACCCTACACTAGGAAGTTGCACTCTGATTTTGTGATTATTTAAAGAAAACACACTGCTGTATTCATGCCTTTTAGATGCTAACATAAAGCATCACTGCACAAGGGTCTAAGGCAAGAAAATAAAGAGGACACTTAAAGCCACAAAGTGGCCTGAGGAGAAAAAAAAAATAAGGCAAGAAATAAAAAACTAAGAAAAAAAAGTAGTAAATTCAGTTTTCACTTATCTTCCTATTTTTTTTTTCTAACTCAGAGCACTTTTAGCAACACCTGCAATGAACTGTTTAAGTTGTAGGCACATTTGTAAATGCACATTAATAATATGTAAAGGCAACATTATTTCTGTGCAGACCACTGGGTAACCATGTAGACGTATCTGTTGAAACACAGAGCCAAGTAAGTCAGCCAGAAAACTATGCACCGAATGGAAAATTTGAAACAAAATCATCCTGTGATTACCATCTCAGTGTCCCTGTAAGCCAAAATAAACACTTAGCAGCCATCCATCAGTGGAGTTAGTAGGCGGATATATTTAAGCTGACTCCCATACATTGGCACCAGTCTAATTGGGGTGGGATGTTAAACACGCCACCCTTTCCAAGCAGGGCCGATTTCCCATCGCAGACAAATGAAAATGAAAGCACATGCCATCCCTGAGAAGGCCCAGAGCCCTGCGCTCCCGAGTGAAACCCAGTCCTCAGTTAAGGCTTGGCAGGCGAGCAGCTCCCTGACGTGCAGCACAGACGATGCCTCTGGCACGCCGGCCCGATCGCTTACACTTGGGCTCTGCGTGCCCAGCTATCCCAGGGGCCTGACTGCACACGTGGAGAAACTCGGCTCTAAAATAAATGATAATAATAAAACAAAACTGCACGTGCATCTAGAAACTACTAAAAAACATGGAAAGACTGAGAATTAAATAGAGTGGAAGGTGACACCAGGGGCAAGCCAAAGCCAATGCTCAGAATTTATCCAGATAAAAGACTGGGTAAGACACTCAGCGAAAGTTTGTTATTATAACACTCAATTCGCACAAAAGAAAATTCTGGTTGCGAATAAAAGCAAACAATTTAAGGAATAATATTTTTGAAGACAAAACAGGATTTTTTGGATAGATACAATTTCAACACCTTCCTCACAACCGTAACTGCAGCGTCAAGGGGAACCTCACTCCCAAGCAGTAAGACCAGTCTTCAGCACAAGACCAGCAGCCAAAGACCTTCAAGAGAAAAAAATATGAAATATTGTTTGGAAATAGGACTTGTGAACACTTCAGAAACTGAAGGGTTGGAGTTTTTTGTTTGTTTGTTTTCTTTTCTTTTTTTTCAGGGGAAATGTAGGGGATTTGAAGTGGTTTGAGATTTAATTTTATTTCAGACTTAGAGGATTTCAGTATCAAATCAGCAATATTTAGCAAAGGTCAAAAAGTAGTTGAAAGAAAAGATAATAATGAATAAAGTGTTAGAAATGGAATTTTTAAAAACCTGTTTGATGTGAACTGCCTAACTCAGAACTTTATCAGGAGTTTAACAGTACATTTAAACATCTCTATTGTCGTATCCTCCAATCTATTATTGTACAAAGAGAATGCTCCGATAAGAATCAACTTGAGCAGCACAGTAGCTAACTGTTCCTTATTACAGGGTATTTCCTACACTTAAAATAGGCATTACAACACACATCACAGAACATTAAGTACCCCAAATCTATCAGAAATCATTGCAAATGATTGGGGGCAGGGAGAGAGGAAACTTTCAAGATTCATTTCAAAACATGTGGGAGGCAGTCCCTTCTTGCTTGTAATAGATAGATACCCAAGATAAGCTTGACATATTAATGGGACCTAACCACTTCTATTGCTTCTAATATTTAGCTCAAATACATGTACACAAAAATACCTTGTCTTATATTCAGTATTTCTTTGTATTATAATCACTCTAAGGTGACCTAAAGTACTAGCAGACCAAAAAATGAACAGCAGTAACGTAAAATAAAGTCTTAAGGGCATCACAGTGCATTAATCTGTTTGTACCAAATTCACTGTTTGGCTACAGAATTTAGGTACACAAGCCAGGCTTTCCCCCACCAGCCAAAATTTCTACTGGGAAAGAAAACACTGTTACAAAATACACAAAGGTCCAGACATCAGTTTAAGTCTTCTTCAGCTTGACCTCATGTAAAGTAAATATAGAGAACAAAACTGAGCACAAAAAGAGAATGTTGTTTTCCATTAAAAGAAACCCAGCAGGGAATTATGCAGGTGCAAGAGTCTGAAAGAGGAAAAAAAAAATCTGTTAATATTTAACTCTCAAACAAATGCTGAGATTACTGCAGAAAGGTTACAATTTATAACGCATTGCATCAAGCAGTTGGTGGAGCATTGAAAAGCCTGTAAAGTAAAATGGTCATTAGGACTATTTAGATTCTTTTGAAGGAATTTAGCAAAAGATTCCTAGGTTGCTTCACACTAAACACTCCAAGGCTCTCACTGACAAGTCCTAATGCGATGAATGGGAGCGTTGCAGTGTTGATAAGAGGACCTTTAAAGCTGAAACTTGTTAAGATAATTTTTGACAAACCAGATGACAGCTCAGAGTGGAAAATACATCTGAAGAGGCAAGAGGTTTAGATCCCTATCACCCTGCAAACAGCCAGGTCGTGAACAAATCTGTCCAAGGATGCTCTGAGCTATAATGCAGTTTACATGGAGAGCAACGGATCTTTACACGGCGCGAGGCGGAGCAGACGTTCCCTGTCAGCAGCAGCACTGCTAGATTATGAGGAAGGGAAACCTGCCTTGCTGTTCGAGAGCGATACTGATCAGGACGAGCTACTAGTACACGGTGCCCTCCTTTTAATCAGCGACAGATCTAGACACTTGTAGCTCAAACACAGCTTTTCATCTGCTGTGCTGTTTAACAGGTTTCAGATCGGAAACTTCAGCGTTATCTGATACCCAGCACCCCACACCAGGCAGAATTGGTCGTTCTAGAAGCTGCATTTTCACCACTCAAAAATGAAGCAAGTTTGTCATGCAGCTGATTAACAGGCAATGGGAGATTGCAATTATTTAATTAGTTGAGCAGCACAGAGCTAAGTTTTTCACTCCCTCAATTAGAAACACATCAAAGCAGCAGTGTAATTAATGCAGGCCGGTTCCTCGTGCTCATCCCCTCCCGCCGAGACGCAGCCCCCGCGGTGGCTGTTTTCGCTGCCGGCCTCACGCTCCGCCACGTCCTGCCTCTCCACCGCGACAGCCCGGCACCAGAACGACCCCGGGGCTGCGGCCGGCCCAGAGCTCCCGGCACCTCCGGGACCACTCGCGCTGGTTGTCCCGCGGGACCCGCTTTGCACGGGGAAGGAGGGACGTACACAGCAGAGCGCGAGTCCACAGCCCACAGTTCCTTAAGGAACCAAGACACATTCAACACCACTAAGACAGCAACTCCCCTGGCAGCGTGCAGGCCTTTTGCTCACAGGTCATTGCTCTTCAGCACGAGTCACAGAATTGCTCTCCACTCATCTGCCCCATATTTCTCAGTAGTTGTTGTGCAAAGGGATAGGGGAGAAAGAAGAGGAGGAAAAAGCAAGGAAGGCAAGGAGAATCCTCACTCCTCAGACATGAGGTCTTCAAGGCACATTCAGAATTTGACAGGAGAAGTTATACTCACACACCTCAACTCAAAATACGAAAAAGAAGAAAAAAATCATAAGAGGGAGTTCAAATGGGAGTTCAATAGATTACTCTCTACTCAACTTTACAATACTAGGATAGAGGAAGAAGGAAGGTACCAGATGTTGTACCCAAAGACCATATCCACAAACACCTGCACATATTGGTATCTGGAATCCTTTAAATAAGAAAAAAAAAAAAAAAGGGAGATGATTTAGTAAGAGCCTGTGTTTCGGCCACAGAAGCAACAGCATAAACCTACCACTGGTCAGCTGAAATCAAAGTCGGTGGGGAAGAGGAGGCAGGGGAGCCTATTACGAACGCTGCTGAGGAATGGCACTGTCTTACGCAGTAGAAAGACCTAATGTCCACTAAATCACCTGCGAGGAGAGGGCACTCGCTGTGCTCCCTTCCCGCTGGCGGGAGGCAGCTTTCAGGGCCCCCTCTCGCACAGCGCCCTTCCCCATAGCACAACATACCCAGTGAACAGCACCATCAGAATCACTGCAGCAGGAGCATCTGCATGTGCTGGGACTGGTCACACAAAGCGTCACCTGCGCTGGGGAGCCCCTCCACGGCGCTGAAGGCAGCAGCACTCGCCGGCCCGCTCGGACACGCCTGGGATCCGTACGGAGCCGAAACACCAGGACTCGGCGAGGCTCGCACGGAGCTGCCACTGCGTTTCGGCAGAGAACCTACACGCACAGTCATGATCGGTAGTAAAATACGTACATATATGAAGGTCCAAACTGAAGAAACAGCTCTTCCAATTTATAGGTTAATATTTTAATGATCTTTCTTTTAAATAATGCATCATCTTTTGAACAAGCTAATACTTTATAAATGAGAATCTTTATCCAAATGTAATTGAGCTACAGTGTTTCTATAGCGGGGTCCCCTCATCCTGAATCTCTTTTAACACTCATTGATTTCTGCCAAACATTCATTGGAAGAATTAATTAATTTATGAACTTGTCATTACAAGTCATTGATTAAGATGTCCTTCCTTAAAGATTTAATTATGCCCAAAGATAAAAGATTTGCTAATTATTGTCTTTTATCTAATTGAAGCTTTGTACTACAAATAAAGTTCAAAGGTTTAAGACAGTTGCACTTTCAACCATTTGGGCAAAGATGAGAATTTAATTAGAGGAGAAACCATGTCCGCCCAGCATCTGCAGATGCTGTCCAGGAGCCATGCAAGTAACAGAATTGATGACTGTTCAATGCACAAAGACCCTAGGAAATCTTTTAACCTTCAGATGTTTTCACAGCATTACTCTGTTTTGGATCTATCAAGCCATTTGACAGCCTGACCCAAGTAGCAAAATATCCTAAGAGATTAAAAACTTCCACATTTCTTTCTTCTAAGTTTGCAGCTTCTTAGACACAGACATTAAGGATGTCAATTCCTTACACCGCAGGTTTTCAGGCTGTTAGAAACAAATAGCAGCAAAATCTCATTTGTAAGAGTTATTTGATGAACAAATCAGAAAGGCATCAGTGTCCAAATGTTAGCATTTCTTAACAAATAATTCAGAAAAAAAAGATACACAGAAAGTTCCTTCATGTCACTAAACCAGCTCATGAGCTCATGTCTTAGTAGCAGAAATCAAGAAGAAATAGCAGGTATAGCCACAAAATAGCAAATCCTAACAGAAACACCACAATTCTTAGCAGGAGCATCCACATAAGCCTGAAGGACAGGGCTGTCATGCTTGGTAGACACAGATGAATCTGTCGCTCCTGCATGCAAATATCACTGGCAGGATCTGTACTTGCAAATTATAGCAAAGATCCCACACCGTGTCCATAATTATTCGGCTTTGCACACAGTTGCAAACACGCAGTTCTGAAGAGCGGCCGGCTGGGAAGCCTTCCTTCCCAACAGCAATTCCCATTACCGCGTCGGGAAGCCGCGGGCTCACTGCCACCACAGGCACGAGGCCCTCCCACCCGCGGGCGCAGGAAAGCCCTGACGGCACCTGCTCAACACAGAGCAGCTTCTCTGCAAGCACAAGTTATTCCAAGCAGTTACATGGTCATAATGACTGCCCGCTCATCTCCCAGCTAACGGAATTCCTTCATATTTATACATATAAAGCATGTTACATATATACACACACACACACACACACACTTTCAATGAATCTACCCATATACAATCAATAGCTTTAAAAATCTTCAATTTATGATATAGCTTATAAAAAGAGAATATTCAACTCCGGAGAGGCAGTGTTTTCTCCCATTTTACTTCTATCCCTCAAATATGCACTAGGCACAAAACAGGGAGCAAGCTTTCCAAGGGCCCCTTACAGCAGAAATTGCCTATCAGAATATTCCTGAATTTACAGGGTAGGGAATTCAAGTTCCTTGTGCAAATTGCAGCAAGTTTTTTGTACTTCTCAGAATGACTAACCCAGTAAATGCCCAAGGTCATCAAGCACTGAAGAAACAAAAGACATTAATGAAAAAAAGTGGTATAAAAAAAAATCACAATTTTTGTGTGAGATCATTTCCTTACTTCTTTATTTATGAATAATGAAGAGAAAAACTGACAATATAAAAGAAAGTGAGCTTTCTTCCTCTTTCTAAATGCTGATTAAATATTAACATTTTCCTTATACGAAACAGTGGATTAGCAGGAGAGAGAAATAAAAGCACTTGCTAAAACCTGAAAAAATCCATGGCAATTTACTGTAAAGCATCTGCCTTTGTACAAAGGCAACTCAGAGACGGTGATTTGCATGCACTTCCCTGGAAAGATGCACCCAGAGCTGGGCAAGCACCGTGATGGCCCCTAAAGACTGCCCAGGATCCCACCAAGGACAGGGCACCTCAAAGGGACTGGCTGAACAGATTTCAAGTTTTTCTGCAGCCAGTCAGACGAAAGTATTAACAGCAAAATGATGCTGTAACAATGCAGAACATAGCAGCACAATTCAAACATCTCAATCAGCTAGAAAAAAAAAATCACAAAGGAGTGATTCCAATCAACGGATCCATTTTTTTTTTCTTTAAATATTGATCTTGCTGCATGAACACTACAGCTCTCCAGTAGATAAGTGAGGCAGTTCCCAGCAGCTGATGAATTACTGCTATGAGCACCCTTGAGAAACCTCCGCCTAAAGCTTCTGCTGAAGCCAGGGGACATTTGGCCCTTGTTTCGGTGACAACAGAATCAAAGTTCATATCCCATGTGCACAAATACTAACAGCTTATACCAACCAGTATGAAACTGAACAGGTTACTGAAAGTAATCCTCTGTTTCTATTGGTTGATGAACTGATTTTAAATAATTAACCAAACACCTTCAAGTCACAGTCAGCAGCAGCAAACCAGCACCACCTCAAACACAAAATGACATTTAACCAGAGTTGCTGCTGCAGTACAACCTCGGCTGCAGCAAACTGCAGTCGGGTTCCACACGAGCTCATCTCCTTACACACTTACGTGAAAGGGATCCTGTCCCCTGCACAGGAAAGGCTAAGCAGGGATAACTTCCCAGCAGCCTGACCTTGTACCAGCGAGGCTTCACTCAACCTGAACACCTGCATTTCAGATGAGTTTGTCTGGCCTGCTGTACAGTGACCAAAGCGAAATTTGAACAGGACTAGAACAGCCCATATCCAAACACTCCCAAATTTCAGGTTTTAGGCTTAATTCTCTGCCCAGTTACTTTTTTTTTTATTTTCATTTTAGATTAAAAATTTGGAGGGATACACAACTAAATGCAGATTTTTTTTCATCTTTGTTATTTTTTAAAAAAATGCTACCTTACATTATGATTTACTTAACAGTTTGCCCAGGGACCACAGACTTAGAACCTGGTCACTGCCTTACAGGTGCTCCACTCAACAGAAAGTGGAAGAGTAAAGCAAAGCATCCTCACACTGGAAAGAAGTTTGCATCTTGTCAGATTTTTATGTGGTTTATTTATCTTCCTAAGTAAGCTACAGTATCTGGGTACCTCCTAGTATTATTTATAGGCATTTCTATGGAGCTCATAATCACAGTATCCGAGTGCCTCACACTATTTACGATACGCCATTTATCTCTGGAGGGTTCATCTCTCCTCCCTTCTGCTTTGAAGTGGGCTTCTTACAGAGATAAGGTGCAGATGATTAATGCCCTCTGCTCTTGGCAGGCTGGTGACATGGCTGTTAGGGGAACAGCAAGTCTTGAGCCATATTCTAAAGCAGGATTTGGGAATCGCTTAAAGAACAGTTAATTAAAAAAAAGTAAAGGAGCGGGAAATTGCACAGGATGATCAGCAGCTGCAGGTTTGCTTTTGCTCAGCTGAAGAAGTGGACATTACAAACGACAAAGCATCTTTAAGGGACAGCAGAGCTAAGCCCTGGCTCCAAATACTGGATGTACAATATTCCCACGTCAGGCAGCTTCATCCACACACGTCCCAGGGCTCACCAGTATTCCTGGGAACACCTCCTGGTCTTTGAGACTGTCAGGATGTTTCTTGGGAGACAGAAAATCCAGCACCTTTCATACTGATTGACTCTAAGCAGTAGTTTTTCTGCCTGCCACAAGCTGGCAGTTTCAGTGAGCACTCAGAATCAGTTTGCCCTGACGGATGAATTCAGTTCTAAGACTTTGTTAAGTTTCATACAAAACATTCAGTAAAAATTTAATCTGATAAATGGCAAGGCCCTAACAATAACTTTACTATTCTATTCTTTTTTAATTAAAAAGAGTAATCAGGATCAATATCAGCAAAAGGAGAGATGATTTAAAAGGATGAGCTGTCCCACAGCTAAAGAATATTTTGTCAAAGGTGGCAATTCTCAATTTCAGAAGAAATGGGAAGAGTTCAAATGAAGTACTAATGGGTGTAAACAATGTATTTTGGTCCCTACGAAAAAGTTATTTAATCCTAATATTAATTATTAAATTATCCTTAATGGTATTACCGATTCTTAGACTCTCCCCTCCCCTTCCAAGGGCGAACTAGAGGAAGACCAAAAGAGAAAAGCAGCAACAAAGGATAACTTAGATTAAGTTTTTGGCTTTACTTGGTTATACATTTTCAATGTCTGACATCAACCTTAAGCAGAACTGAAATACAACAAAACAACTGACAGAGGAGCTACTGATGAGGTTCTACGAACACTGGTTTCCCTGGTTAAATCAAATTGCATGGACCTTGCTGACACACAAATTTCAAGCCTTTCCATGATCAGGATTCTGCAGCAATGGCCACTGCTAAGGGACGCAACTCATGAACATATGATTTATGTTAAAACTCCACAGAGCTCTTAAAGACTTGCTACAAACCAGCCACTCTAGAAGCTCGACGCCTCTCTCCGCTGGAAGACTCGTGCCCAGCATTTCCACAAGCTGAGTCCTTTACTAGTTACTACACACTTCCCTGTCCACATCTCTCAGTCTGTCAGAAACAGGAGCATTTTTCAAACGATGGATGCAGAAAACCCAATGCCTGGCTACGAAAGAGCTGAATTATCAGATAACTGTTAAGCACTTCAGAAAATCTCACTAATTAATCCTTCAGGTGCCAACACAGGAACAAAGCTCTTCTGACAAATTACTCCCATGACAGGGAATGTGGGGGTCCTTCAGCCCTAGGGTTAACATTCTTTATGCTTCTTATTTTCAGAAAGCAATGCTCAGTTTGAAATATTTTACATTCTTAGTATGACTAAGAGGAAAACAAAAAAAAGTAAATAATTATATTATGCCCCAAAGTTCATATTTTCCACAGCCTACTAAAATTTAAGTCAGAAACGCTATATGCTCAAATTGTAATACATAGGTCCTCCCCAGTTTCCCACATGTGGGGCCCAAGGGTGGTATGATGCAGGTTTTTTTTTTTTACAGGGAGGAATCCAGTGAATCTAAATCCATGGCCTCGTCTGGCACCTCACAGTCAGCCGGCCAAGGAACAGTCCCCTTTGCTGGACTAACTGCTCCTACGCAGAAAGGGAAGGCTAAGCTTCATTTCTAAACTTAGTGTTTTACCTCAATTTAAGCACAGGATGGGAGAGATGTGAATGCAACCTTATAACCAGTTGCAAAGACAGCTCTGCCTAAGTCACCCAAGTAAGACGGGTATGGCACTGGGAGGATTCACAGCAGAATCTGTGCACTGTTTCTGACTAGGAACTTATTTCCAAAGCAGAGAGATTTCCAGAGAAAACCACCCGGGGAAAGAATGAAAAGACAAAGATGATATATACTGAGAGGTATAAATAGAGGTGCAGAATAAATCAGTCCATGTTATTCAGGAAGCATCGTAAGAAACAAGGCACATCCATGGTTACAATATTATGTATCATTTCATTCACATGCAGCCCAGAGAAAATAGCTGTAAAACCTAAAAAGGTGAAGGGCAGCAAAAGTAATTGAGACTTTTAAGAAAAAGATGTTTGTGAATAAAGATTAGCTGAGGTTGCCCTCTGCAAGCCAAGAGAGACAACTGCAAAATGAGGAGAGGGGGTTCACGTTCTCAGAGACGAGACGGGCAAGCGAGGGGCTGATGCAAATCAACTCTTTCGAGTCGCTGTTTCAAAGCCAAAGGGCCATCAGCTGGAGCCAGGGAGAGCGATAACAAACAGTGCAGTTACATTTCATGCAATGTGTCGGTACAGAACAAGAAGCCAAAGTCAGCAAGGGAAGCACCATAAATCAGATCGAGAAACAAATGAACACACGAGGCCTGCTCTTCCTGCTTATCTATTCTCCAGGCTCAGGATTGGTGCATTCCTACAACAAACAAGTCAAGCAAGGGCGGCAGGAGACCTGTGTGGATGGGCAAGGAGCTTTTGGGAAAACTTAATGAGAAAAAGAGAGCATATGTAACGTGGAAGAAAGGACAGACCACGTGGGAAGAATATAGCAACACAGTCAGAGAATGCAGGGATGCAACAAGGAATGCCAAGGCCCGTTTGGAATTAGAGTTAGCAAGAGATGTCAGGGACAACAGGAAGAGCTTCCATAAATACATCGGCAGCAAGAGGAGGACTAGGGAAAATGTTGGTCCACTGCTGAATGGGGAGGAAATGGAGGATGCAGAGAAGGCAGAGTAGTAAATGCTAGCTCCTTTGCTTCAGCCCTTCCTGCTACGCCCCATCCCCATGACCTACAGAGCCTGGACACGAGAGAGAACCGGGAGAGAGGGAGACCCGCCAGGCGAGGACGACTGGGATAGGGATTACTCAGGCAAACTGGACACCACAAATCTATGGGCCCGGATGGGAGGCACCCGCAGGTGCTGAGGGAGCTGGCGGGGGTTATTGCCTCCATCATCCTCGAGAGGTCACGGGGAGCAGGGGACGTGCTGGAGCACTGGAAGAAAGTCACTGCCACTGCAGTCTTCAAAAGGGGCAGAGGCAGGACCTGGGGAAGGTGAGGCTGGTCAGCTTCACCTGTGTCCCTGGAAAGGGATGACTGTAGAAATTCAGAGGAGAATTAGGCTTGGGCTTTGTCTTCTTTACTCCTTTTTTGAAAGTTCTTGGGATGAAGGGAGAAAGGCAATGGGATTGAAAAACGAGAACACTGGCAATTAGATTAGGTACCTGAGCAAAGATGAGGTCCTGGGGGCTCTACTGATGTAATCAGACAGAGATGCTAGCTGAGTGCTATATCCTCCACATGGCAGAGGTTCCCAGAAGTTCCACCAGCACCAGTGCTGGATTTGGCTGGAGACTGCACTTAAAGTGCTGAGCCTAGAGGTGGAAGTAGTGGTACTTCCACAGGCAACACTGTGATCAGTGTTCTCAAAACAAAGCCATTCCATACAACACACTCTGAACCACAGAGATTCAGAATTCCTTGTGGAAAACACAGGAAAAAGATAGGACATTAATGGCAACATTTTTTTTTTTGCCTTAATGCAGCTACATTGTTAAAATGCATTGAGTTTTGTTATTAGCAGTGCTAAAGTTCACACACACACACATCAAGTTCCTCATTGCAGCACACAGACCTGCAAGCTCAGCCAGCATTCCTGCTGCCCGGCACTGTGGGGCTCACAAGAGCTTTTACAAGGCTTGACACAATACTTCGCAAGTAGTAAATTTTTATGGAGTCATATTGGGGTGGGACAAGGAGGGAGCAGGTATCTTCAGCCACTTTAATACATTTTACGTTTCCAGATGTTGCATGCTAGTTTCACTAGGAAAAGCTTTTCATTATCCTAAGATTTACACACTCTGTAGGCTGAAAGACACTCTCCAATTTGATAATAAAAAGCACAGTAATTTCCAAATGATCAAGAGATCATGTAAAGATGCTACATGGCATGCAAGGACATTGCAAACTATCTTTTCCAAGGACTTGAAAAACTGACAGTCAAAACAATAAGCCTCTTAACACTTCCTCCTCAGTGTTTTCCTTCATGCAGGATAATCTCTTAATAACAATACTGAGCACTCAAGACAGTATTTGACATTTTGAGCACAATATCAACATTACTTAACTCATGCTCTAGAGCAGCCCTGCAGTTTGGTATAAGAATTTGCTGAGAACACATGAAATATCCTTTGAATAGTGCATTAACATGACCACTTCTTAAGTGCTCCTCAAGCACCAGAAGCACAGGTACATCATATTGACGGATTGCATCAGTGCCAGTTCAGTGTATCCCTCCTTAAACATTTCAAACTATAGTATTGCGAGATAGTACACCAGAGACATTATTCATTAGGGACAAAGTTCAAGAAACACTGTGGAAAACAAGAGATAAAATATCTCCCTGAGAGCAATATACTAAGTTACTTTAACAAGTTTATTCCAGACATTTCAAAGCTTGGCTCAAGGCCAGACCAAGTCTATATTTACCTTAATATAGCATATTTTGGAGAAGAACTCACAGCAGTATGCGCCAACTTTAAATTTAAATCAGGAAAAATACACCATTATTATGATCCACAGTATAATCCCTGTTCATTCTTGCTTAAAAGCATGATACCATCAACTTCAGCAGAACCACAACATTGCTGTTGCTTGTAAGTAAGACTATGATTTATCAAGACCAGTAAGGTCTTCTTGACAGGTGCCAGTTTTAAGCTCTTCTCCTGATGGAACCAGAGAAAGAAACAACAACAACAAAAGACACACACACAACTAATGTTCATTACTAACAGTTCTCTTCCACTACCACCCTCTTTTCCTCTATTACACACTAACTGATCACCCTAAGAACCTGTCAAAGTTCTGTCCAGAAGCAGCAGTTTGACACAATTATAATTCTTAGAATTATCAAGAAATGGGATTTTAAAGGAAAGTAAATCATATTTTAAGAGACAACTTTCCATATTTTGGAAATGGTTCAACTTATAACAAAATCATTGGAATTTTAGTTGTAAAGCCTGGCTAACTGTAATGCCAAAAAATGAAATCTGCAAATTTACTAGTATAATCCAGTATAATCCACACCCCTAAAAGATGGTCTTCAGAAGGATCACAGCTACATCAATCTTTTCAAGCAGTGAATAATATGTATTACAGAAACATGCACACAATGTAGAAGTATCACCCTACAAAAATTAAAGCTTCACTGGACCCGAGTAGCTAGACGTGCCTGACCAGGGTCAGAGTTAACTGGTAATCTGACATTCCTACATATATTCAAGGGGTCACTAAAGGTTAGAATTTCAGGAAGGATATAAGAAACAGTGGCAAATTCCAGAAGTAAAAGGCAAGACTTAAAATAGCAAAGCCACCATCCACTCTTGTCATCTTGTTCTTCGACAGTGCCATGACAGCTGCAAACGCTGCGCTAACCCCCAGCCTGCAGCACGTGCCCCCTTGCAGAAAGGTTTTCGTAAAACCTGCTCATCAACTGGGGCAGGGGTAGTTCATGAGCAGGACAACAAAAAGCACTCACTGAATGAGATGATGTGCATCACTGTTGCCATGTGAAAAGGAGACACTGCACAATACACAAACTACAGGAGGTTTCTTATGCCCAAAAGCCGTTGGCTTGCAAATATCTCATCCACCAAATATTTAAGAATGAACTTCTTGTCAAGGGACCTATGTTTCCTCACTACTTCAGAGTAAACCAGTGGGAAACATGTCTGAAAATAGCAGAAATGCACCACAGCAAAGCCAGCACAATCTATCCAAAGTGGATGTTTTAACTTCATCAATCCATTTAAGCTGACAGAGATCCGAAGTTATTTACCTCACAAAATGGTGTAATTGCAGTGTAACTCAACCCCAAACTCAAGGATAAAGTAGGGCAGCGTCCAAAGATTTACATGTGCATTATCAGCCCTCCACTGTCAGAACTACAAGAACTTGGGAGCAACAGTGATGAAAGAAACTTTTTTTTTTTTTACGTGATACTAAAAACATACAGAAATCAGTAGAAAATTATAACTGCTTTAAAGCAGGCTATAGAATTTTATGGCAAGGATATAATTTTCTGCTAAGTTTTATAGACATGCCCAGAAATAAAACACCAGGCCTCTATTTGAATTTTATAGGGCTTTTCTGTAAGAGTTACAAACACTGGTATTGAACAATACTCGTGGATCAGTTTGCCAGCAGCCCTGAAGCTGAAACTGGATTACATAAACCAGGCATTGAATAATTTGGGGTAGCGAACAAATTCATAAAAAGTCAAGGGCTGTTTGTCAGTAATCTGCAAACAGACGAAGTGGGAAATTCATTGAATAAAAACCCTGGCTGCGATTAGTTCACTCAGCTGTAGTGCTCTGCCTTTAAGGGACTGCCTGAAGGGCTTGTAACTCCACAGCTTTCTTGCCAGGTAATTTGTGCAGCATTTTTAAGCAACAGTTAAATTAAAAAACCCTTATGGGAAAACCCAATGAATTTAATAAGAGATGAAATCAATACAGTTCTACAGAAATTACTTTAAAAGCTTCAGTTAGATCCGCTCTCCCAATCTCAGCCCCTTTACAGCCTCTTTACAGCACGTAGCAGAGTTGAAACAGCAAAAGGGAATCCTGAAACAGTGTTCAGGATTCACTTTTGCTGTTTCAACTCTGCCTCACGTGCTGTAAAGAGGCCTGTAAGGGCACCTGAGATTGGGAGGAGCGGATCTAACTGAGCAGTGAGGCAGCTCCTTACAACAACCCCAGGATGCTGATGTGGCTTAACTAGGCACCAGTTGTGCCAAGAACCTCGCTAGCTGCCTAGGGTAATGAAAGCTCAGTTTATAATTCGAGACAAGGTCCTTTCCTCTGGACTAGTCAGGCAGCCCACATGGGAAGTTTATCTCAACTGCTGGACTACGATTGCTCAAGTATTTCTACAGAAAAGCTGGCCTTTGCTAAATGCTGTGAAATACTTCTGCTCGCTACTCCATCATGCTTACGCCTTAAAAATTAAATAATCAGAAAGAAGTCAATGATACCGAGAGTAGGTCAAATTCCATTCTTTCCCAAATGAACAAACATGCCCAGGAAAGCCCAAGAGGGAACCACACAGAGAGGTGCAACATAAGCTGAGATCACAGGCAGTGCAGCCAACCTTAACCACAGCTGCATGACCACGGGGAGATTGAAACACAACTAACCCTGGGAACAACAAGTTCATGGTAAAGGTGCAGAGAGGGCGAGAACACGGAACAGCAGGAGTACATTGCACCCTATTAGCACCCTTAGCATCCAGAGCAGACACTGTTTTTCCCTCATATTCAGATTTCACAAGCCTGAAAGGAGAAAAATCAGTCCAACAGTTCAGAGAATGACTGGTTTTACCTATAACCACGTCTTCCTATCTTTCTAGGATAGCGCATGGAAAAAGGTATTGAAGTCCACGATGTGTCAGATTAGAGGACAAGATCGAGGTTCAATTCGAGGTTCAAACAGTTCTTTAACTTCAAAGGAAAAAAAATAGCTTTTACCCTTCCTTCTAATTAGCCTTTTAAATTAGGTTTAGTATCCAAGTTCCTCTAAAATATAACCACCAAAGAAATAAAATGTAGCCGAAAACACAGCTCTGTGATTAAATCTGTTTAGCTTTTGTAGCTTTGTTTAGTCCTGAATATATTCATTAAGGTGCAGTTATCACCCTGATAAACACAGATATCACTAATTACAATACTAGATTTTAAGTGCAACTTGAGTAACTCCAATACCGTTTAAAGCTGTGCCATACCATAGTTTTAATTAAGTTTGATTTGGCTATCAGTTCAATTTAGTTTTTGTCCACGGTTAAAAACAGAAAACCCAAACTTCACAGCCTTTAAACAACCTGTTCCAAATACATCTATTAAACACGGGCAAAGCCTGCACACTTGTTTTGATAAACAAATATTTGTTTACCTTTTTGTCCATCCATGCTTAAATGTCATCTTATTCTTTATTAGTTGAGTGGAAAAACACATACACACCTCTTTTCATTACTTAAGGGATGCATGAGCATTTTTCCACTCAATGCTCAAAGAACTGGACAAATAAATCCCCCTGGTAATTACAGCATGTAGCCTTATCTGAAGTTCAATCTGTTGCACTAGAAATCTCTCTTGTGACATCTAAAAGGGCAGGCTGATATAACAGAAGATTTCTGGAGTCTGTTCTGTCCTCCATCACTGAAGCCAAGAACAACAGGACTGGGTCTCAGAACTGCTTCAAGCCCTCAAGTGTAAAACTCTGCCTTGTAATGAAGTCCATGAAAACCAACTGTTGTCCTTCTGCCCTTTGGAAATCCCACGGCTGCATTCCTATTTATGAGCAGGATTATTTCAGTTTTACACAGTGACAGCACTTAGAGGCCCCAGCAGAGATTAGGGCCCCGCTGCAGCAGACACGGAGCAGGGCCAGAGCAGCCGGGCCCGCCGGAAAGCGCACGGGGCAGGAGGAGAGCAGGGGCACAAGGAAGCGAAGGAGCTTGCTCAGGGTCACACAACACATCATTAACAGGCCGAGATCTTCTCATTCACTGCAAGTGTAAGAAACTCAAAAAAAAAAAAAATCCCCCACAAGAGATAAATTCTTCTTTCTCATGGAAAGATGATACTGTCTTTTTAAAGTTTGTATACCAAAATGTCTCTCACCTGACAGTAAAAGTGCAATATTCTGAACGTCAGATACAAGGTCTAGAAGACTCTCAGCTCTGGTGCATTGTAGAAATGCTGCTAATTCTACCTGGCCTTCGAAACAGGGCCTAGTGAGGCCCTCGCTGCAGAACTCCTGCCTGTATCACTGCCCAGTACACTCAGCAACTTCACTTGGTCTCCACCCCACCACATACAACTCTCTGCATGCTTTATTATATTAATACTGATGAGTATCGATAGCTAATAGTTATATATAAACACTGATTCATTACATTTCTGGGAAGTAAATATGTACCTGCTCAAAACACAAGTATGACCCTCTTAAAATTATTACATTGCCCTTGATTTGAATGGAAATTGAACTGAGCCGATGCACAGAAAAGAGACTAAGATTTAGGCCCCTCAGTCCTCCATGGTTTCACTTCTTCAAGTGGCTACTCTGTCTTCGCTAAGTACAGCATCAATTCCCACCGAAAACAGGGAATTTGTTTCAAGTTGCTGGTTCCAAACATGCACTCCGATTCTCCAAATCCGGAGCAGGAAAAAGCTCCAATTGACAGGAGCCACATTAATCTGCAAGTCAATCACTCCAGTTTGTCCTCAAGAGATTTGGAAATTCACAGTGCTGGAGCAGTGGAGAAACTGCACCAGAGCAAACACACTGCTACATCACTGCGGCACAACTGGCTGATTATTCCACACGAAAAGGAATGTCAAGTTTTGACCAAAAGATGAACATTAATCAAGCGTCATTCATAAAGCAGCAAGCATCCAAAAAGCCCCTTTTCTCAAGCCATACCAAAGAACTCTATGCAATATATGGTTTAATTAGAACCCCAAAATGCTAAGACTTCCAATAGAGAATGTTCAGAACATTCCCCGGCAAGTTCTGATTTTCCTCAGAACCAAGCATCTGTTCCTCCTTCACTCTGACACGAAGCAAAGAGTAAAGTGCACTGGGTGCCAGAGAGGTGTGGTGGGAGTTGTCATAAAGTCCATCAGGACTAAAGGTAACCTAAAACAAGAGGGGACAGGGTACAGAAATTCCTTTTAGACATTAAGTGAAGGTGGGAAAAAAAAAAGAAAGAGAGATCAGTAGGGCAGAGTGCATGTGTATGCACGTAAAGAGATCATAAGGAGGCATTGCCCGCTGTTGGCACACAGTCGGGCCAAGTTACAGCCTCCCCTGCTTGTTGACTTTTTCCAGGCGTGGATTTCAGTCTGTGAGACCATCTCACTTTCTGGCAGCTCCCATTACGGCAGTCTCTCTTGCCCAAAGAGCACGTATTTAAATATCACCTCTAACACAGCCACTGAAGCCATCCAGGGTTCGTGCCCCGTGTGCTGCTCAGCAGCCAGGCAGCGACGGCTGCATCGCTCGCTGCAGCGAGGGGGGGAAGGAGCCAAAACACCTTTGAGAGCAGCTCTCATCTGCTGCAGTCACAACTAGACCCGCAGAAGGCACTGCAGGTGAATCAGCATAAGATCAGCAACTGAAGGGAAAAATCAGGACCCCACACTAAGAGATGGGAGCAGATCAGAATAAAACACCAGATTAGTGCCTTGGCAGCATGGAGAGAGGCAAAAACTTACCTCCTTCAGAAAATCATTTCCATCTCATATAACTTGAAACTGTATTTGATTATTATTAAACAATGTTAGTTCCCACTAAACGCTGCAACCCAGTTATGTGACCTCCTGCCTGCATAGTCAGCCTGCTGAAATCCAAACTTCACTTAAAATCCAATGATTTAGCCTGCCTGTAATTTTATTGGAATTTGAGTTCCTCTCCGATACCTCTTCCATATTTGCTTGGCAACCAATACTGGCATTTCTTTAAAAGGACTGTAAGTCTAGAACCAAAGTCATTTATTATATTGACACGAAAGTCTGAGTAGAGCTTGTTCAGAACAGACCCTTGGGCTATGCAAGCTGAAAAGACTCACGTTCAGATGTCAGAGAGTAGGAAGAAGTAGCTTCAACAAATGCTGACAAACAAGCGCATATCACAACAGAGATAATTTCTTTGATTAAGAGAATCACACCCTGAGATCCTCTAAATATCAGTACTCTGCCCTGTAACTTACAAATCATGAGAACAGTTTAACATCTAATTGCTATTGAACTTATTTTCTCATAACAGCTGCTGTAAACAGGGAAGCTGGCAAGAGTTGCCAGTTTTGATTCATATGCAGTTTCAGCAAATGAGATGAGGAATTTTTTAAATACTTAAATATTTATTGGGTCTGACAACACAAGAGTAGGAAAAAAGAGCTGTCCTAAATAGGGTGTAATGCAGATTTAGAAGAATCATTTAGTAGATTGGAAACTTGCCTCAAACATGGCAGAACTTAACTTGGTTATTGCATGTTATCCAGAAAGGATGCCAGGCTATAAGGATGGACAACACCTCTGGGTGCTGCAGTTTACTGTTTTGTGAGGATGTTCCCCTTAGTCCAGGGGTCCTACTGCAATACATCCCTCTGCAACCCGCTTAGGCACTCGGATAATTACTCCCTCTTGAAAGGCCAATTCCTAAAGGAGACAAGATCATCCCAAACGAACCAAAGCCAATCCCTCTCCCTCTAGCCCACTGAGAAAGCAGCTGTGAGGCTCTCAGTGAGGGAGAGGCACGAAGGCTTGCCCAGAACAGCATGAGCTGCGCGGGGCGGAGGGGAGAGGCTGGCGAGCCACAGGGCACCGGAGCACGGGGCACTCACCCCGCGGCGCTGCCACCGCGCACCCGAGAGCCGCGAAGCACAATGCAACGCAGGAGCGTCCACAAAAACCTGCGTTTCCACGTTGGCTACTCGGAAACCATGCGCCAACAGCTATTTTTAAATTTATCTAAGAACCCCACAGCAAAGTTTCCAGGCGTGAAAGATGGTGTACACTCTATCCAGCCCCATTCTAGCACTGTCAGAGCCATTTCTATTTACTTGAGAGCTTCCAGTTCTAAGACCATCATGTAAGTTTATCACAGGGATGCTGCTGTGACACCCTTGTACATTTAGCAACATCATTCAGGTGTTTTTTTTTCCCACACCCTCTGACTGAAGAATGATTGAACTGAATAACACACTCTGCTAGTGAAGTGACATGCAGCTAAAGAAGGTGAGCAAAGCATTTAAAGCTTCGCTAAGTTACAATGACATATGCAGGAAGAATGTGACTGGTGAGGTAGCAATAAAACAGCTCAATCTAGTGTAAATCCTTACTTGCTTCCAAGAACTTCTATATTGGCCACATATCACCTCTAAAAGCTTTCTGGTTTACTCCTGGATTTATTTCTGGTTTTGAAGACAGCTATGCAGTCCTGGAATGCATACAGGGAAGGATTAAAACAATACCAAATTAACTCCAGTGACAAAAGAAATAGACTCCAGCTGGCCTAATCTATGATTTATGAAAAAAATGATCTATGAAAAAAAAAAAAAAAAACCCACAGAGTTTTCACCCTGGACACAAAGTTTGGAACAACCTGAGCTTTGCACCACACCCGAATCCCCGAACACGCGTGCCCCTGCCGGGAGCCCCTTCCCGGCAGCTTGCAGATGATGCAGGCCAGCAGCCACCTCACAGGACAGGCAGCTGCCCTCTCCTCCTCAGCACAAGTGGCAGGCAGCACCGCCTACAAGCATAATTGGTTTTCAAACACTTGAGCAATGTAAATAAATTACACAATTGTTTCTCTTTAAAACTGGGTAATCTATTTTTTTTGCTCCAAAAATCACTAAAATTCTAAATATAACCCATTTAGACCACTCCACAAATTCTTTTATAATTGCTTTTCTCATCACTGTTCTATAAGCTACAGTTCCACTAACTCTCACAATTTGCTCTGCAAACTTTCTTTAATAATAATTGGAAAAAAAAAAAAAAAAAAAAAAGGACTTCAGGAAAAGCTCCTAATAGCAAAATTGCTGTAAGGACTCTTTCCCTAGTAAATGAGATAGTGATGGAGAGCTCTCATGATATATAATTACGTGCATATGCTTGCTGTGGTGTTCTCAGAGTAAGGTTTACAAAACCCGGCTTTTAGGTTGCTTTGTGCTCCTCCTTCCAGTCCAAACTGAGCAGAAGTAACATGAGGTTATCATACCACCAGCCTACAGGCTGTGTTTCTGGATCATAGTTTAATTGGGACTTTCAAAGCCAACCCAGAACACGTAAGCAACAGCAAACAGCTCTTGTCCAAAATACATCATTATCACAGAATTCCAGAACGGTTGAGGTTGGAAGGGACCTCTAGAGATCATCTAGTCCAACTCCCCTGTTCCAGCAGAGACACCTACAGTGCTTATATATTATCTCCCAAAGTCCTTCTGCTTTGATTTAACACCAGAGAAATGCCTTCTCACATTTCAATACTGAATTTCAATATATAGTTTCTCAGAAACATGGCGCATTCCCGCACCAATTCCCTACTAGCTCCCTGGCCATCAGTAGCTGATCTGCAGGCTCTTGATGGTTATGTATGAAGACATAAACTGCCTGGAGTCCAGCTACCTCCACTCCTTCCCATGGAATGGCAATTACAGCCTTCTACTGCTTCTCACAGGTGAACGCCATGGAGTGGGAAGGAAGCAGAGCTTGGTTAAGGCCCCCAACACTAATATATGTCCATGCTAGCCACTGTTCAACAGCTCCATAAGAAACCTTCTAGTTTCTGGTTATCTTTGTTTATCTCTTGAATATTTGCACATGCACATACCACCCAGAATAGGTCACAGAAGCCTATGACCATACCTTAAACAACTGCCAAATTGAAGTGCCTCAGTAATATAAAAAAACAGACATGTAAACATTACAAAAGCTGTGGTGATTCACTCATCTTCCAGATGAAGCAGGACTATAGTTTAAATAAAAGCACACTACATACATATTTAGCTGAACTTTACGTGCTACTGTTAATCAGAATCATTACCACAGTATCTAACAGACACGAGAGGTGCACTTGGGATAAGCTGCCACTACCCAAAATGAAGTTTGGCCACTAGGCTTACTCTACTCCATGAAGAGCATTTTAATAACTTCAAGTGAGGAATATATGAGTATTCTACCTCACAGGATAAAAATACAAAAGCATCTTAAATTACTATTGGAAAAAACACCATTTGGGTTTTTTTTTCCCCTCCAAGCCTCACAAAGAATCTAAAAATGCAAAAATAAGTCAACTCTCCTCTGAACTCTTACCGTTTCGGCAGGCACTCCCTAGCAGGGCAGGACTGTGGAGTATTAGATACATGGCTCAGCAAAGCCCTACCTGAGGTAGGGTTCTTTTTACTAGGTATTCACAGCAGACCACACAAGATCTTACTAGTCACCAGGAACTGCCATGCTCAGCAGCACTGCTGGTGAGCAGATAGGACTGTTCTGACTAAACGTTATCCATTGAAATAATCAGGTTAGCAGGGCATGCTGAAGAGGAGAGAGGCAAGGAATGAAGCACGGTAGGGCATATTTGCAGCCCCCTCCAAAAAATGTCCATCTGGATGATTTAGAAACCCAGGTAGGAGCGTGCTCACCACTGAGATTTTGCTTTGCTGCTCCAATACAAGAAAAGTTACCAAAATATCAAACATTAGTTTTGATGAAGCTCTGCATAAGCTTATTGCAATTATCAAATAAAGTACCTCTACAGTTCCTGCCTTTCAACTGAACCAAGGTTATTATCAATTTGCTCTTGATATAAGGAAGCAGTTTTCATGTACTTACATCTGCTCTCAAAAGGAAGAGAAAACGGTTCGTAAAGTTCTCATTAGCATACAAAAGCAGCAACATCTGCTGGGAGTCTTGAGAGCCTTATTGCCATCCCTTAATCAGCAGCACGGGCTACAGTTGGTCACCCCTGCCCTCATCAGCACTCAAGGTGTGCAAGCACTAAGAAGGGCCTTTTTGAAGGTCTCCAGAGATGAGGGGATAATTTGACCACAAAACAGTTTCTGCAAGACTTCTGTATCTACAGAAAAAAAAAAAAAAAAAAAACACTACCCTTTTAGCTAGCTGGGGGTATTGAATCCACATATGCTGATTCCGCCTTGCATAAACCTGTAAATAATATTAGAGCTAAATTTGTTAATTTTTTTGTACAATACATGACCGAATTGGCATTTTAACAAGCAAAGCAGTTTCTTCAACATCTGCTTGGTTCAATCAGTATAGCTGTAGCACCATCTAGAGGATTTGTGCTAGAAAGCCTTCACACAACCAGGAGAAAAGTATGCAAAATTGCTCAACAGGTACAGAAGAAATGTTTTGATGCTCTGAGTTACCATCCTAGCTAATTTTTATTCTAGCATATAACTACAGAGTAGCTTCTTCAAACCGTTTCATACATGCCTACACAACAGTTTTGCTTAAATACTTTCATAGTTTATATGTTTTCACCCTTAAGTAGATGTCTTAATAAAACCAAAAGCAAGTTTCAATCATGCTCTCTCCCTTAATAAGTTGTTTACCTTTTTCCAGGTCATCAATTTCCGTTACTGTCTGGTGCACCACGGTGTTCACTGGCACTTCATGAAAACACCATCTTTTCTTATCTCTGAACAAGATAAGTGCTAAGTATTACTGCTCCTCTGAACATGGTTACAGGTGACAATCCAGTCAGATTCTCAAAAAGGCCAGAAATACAATGGCGCAGAACTAATCATACAAGTCAAGGCTGTTTATATCTCCTCCACTCCCATTCTGCCCCAGAAGAAGAGCATCTCTAAGAACTGGTTAATTTCACTCCATCTGCTCTGTGGAACCAGTACCCAACACCACACAGAGGAAACTGAGGAGGAATGGAAAACTGGCACCAGCACCTCCAACTCGCATTTAGCATCGCTGTGCTAGGCATGTTTGAACAGAGGACTGCAGATGCACACAGCTAGCACACACATGGCGCCCAGGGGCTTGGAAAAAAGGAGAACTATGTTTCCAAGAGCAGTTTCCTGGATGATAGAAAAGATGCAAGAAGCACTTAGGACTTCAGAGTGAAAAACAGTTATTTTATTCTGTGATATTTATACTAAAATGAAACTTCAAAAGTGCAATACCGTGGCCTGAAAGACAGTTCATTTTATATTCTAAGAAGTGAATCATTACCTGCTTATTTGTGCCAGTAATTCTCACACAATCTTACATACCTGTTTTACCAGAGCACTCTGCCTTCTCACCCAATTAACATAAACTTATCAGTTAATTCTATCCTAATTTCAGCCTTAACATGAATTTAAACACTATCTTAGGTTTCCACTGATGCTTATATTCACACTGAGCCCATAAAATCCCTTAAGGATGTGGTATCATTACCTAATACAGGAACAGTTCATTGAAATTTCTCATTTCTCTCTTCTTTGCAGTTTTACACAGAAGACTTTTAAAGTGCAAGAAAGCACAAAAGAAGGCAGAATACTCCCAGCTGCAAAGCATGAGCTCTCATTTACCTACAGTGATAATAACTGCAATCAGCCAACCATCCACACCTGAGCAAACACTTTGCAATTTACCATTTCATTGACGAGTTTCAGCTGCTGCAAGTTGTCCACTGCAAAACCATGAAATTCAAATACGCCTTTGCCAGTTATCTGTGAATTTTGTTCAGCTGGTTAAAAAATTCAAAGCCTGCTCAACATACCAAAAACTAACATCTCAGGGTAACAAAATCCATTTTTTTTTAATATTTCTAAAAAGTTCTGAGCTGACTCCTTAAAGACTGGTGGATAAATAATTAATTTCTAATATTTGCTATGTAATTGCCCTACTAAGTTATCAAGCAGTAAGTCCAAATAGCTCCTATTTGGTGGTTAAAGTGCAACTTGATCGCTATCATTTTTGGTCACACATCTGTATCAGAAATTCAAGCTTTTTGAACACAACTTAGGTTTCTTTCTCCGAGTATAATATCAACATTACGTAACACGAAAATAACCACAATAGGGTTTTTTTTAGGTATTTATAATAGCTGTGGGCTAAGAATGGACTTCCACTCTCTAGCCTACAGGTCAGCTGCTTCTATCAAATTTCTCTCAACACTCTTTAGCGAGGAATAAAAAGTGGTGTTCCTCCTGCCCTGAATTGTTTCCGACCATTCTGTAAGGGCTAGCAGGACCCAGACTGCCTGGGGCACTTCACTGGAACTCAAGCCTAAGGAACTCGCCGTGGCTAAGGAACACGATGCTCTCTTGTCCCTACCTCTTCCGGGGTCTTCAGGTTCTACCAGTAGTGGAGGATTCAACTTCTCGCACTCTCAGTAGCAAAATCCTCTTCCTAGTTCTCCACATGGGAAGTTGTCTGCCACGGCCTGAAGAAAAGATGTGTGAATAACCTTTAATGTTCTTCATCTTTCGATTATTATTTTCTCGGTCTTATTTATAAATGCACATACTGTAGGAGTTCGAACACAAGGCTCCAAGTCCAAACACCTGAAGCTTAAATTCTCATGTGCTATATTAACAGCAAACATTCAGACCTATTGACACACAGAAGCTTTTTTTAAGATTTCTAAAGGAAAGAGATTTAAAGATTTTTAATTTCTAAAGTCACTAAGAAAATATTTTCATTTATTCTTCCATATCTAAAGTTTGAGACTAAGCCCATCTGAGTACCTCCAAAAGGCTATATGTTTCAGTCTTTCATGCTGAGCATAAATAATGCTTCCAGAAGAAGCCAGGACCAAGGTAGCTATCATTTTGGTTCCAGGTCCGGATTTTCTACAAAACTATATCTGCTATTTTATTGGTTTTAAAGACTTGGGCATCTTGCGTCTGTGAAGAAAAGAGAAATCTTGAAAGAAGCACTGAAAATGAAGGGCAACAGGGTGGAATAACTGGAAAAACTTCTTGGTATTTTCCTAAATCCTTGGACTTCCTGTACAGTTACTATGGGCAAGATTATTACCCTCACTTGCACTACACCTTCCCACAGTGTGTTCACTTTAGTTGAGTTGTAATAGCAAGGATCATTCCTCCGACCAGTGCAGAGAGCAAGATCAGCCTCACATTCTATATTCCATAAGTTTTCATTTAAGAACATCTACTGATCGTACTAAAACAAAATTGCACAGCAGATATTCCAATCAGATTCAATAATCATGCACCAGTGCCTCCAATGCTTTTAAAAAAACGAGCTGAAAGGATTTTTTTTTTTCCCCAGCTCTTTATTTATCCAGTCACAGTGCATCCCTGTGTGTAAGAAGTCAGGCAGAGGGGGCAGGAGACCTGCGTGGATGAGCAAGGAGCTTGTGGCCATGCTCAAGCAGAAGAAGGCGGTATACAGAATGTGGATAAAAGGACAGGCCCCCTGGGAGAAATACAGGAATGTTGTCAGGGAATGCAGAGATGCGACAAGGAAAGCTAAGGCACGTCTGGAACGCAATCTGGCAAATAACAAGAAAAACTTCTTCAAATATATTAACAGCAAAAGGAAGATCAGGGAAAATGTGGGTCTGCTGGTGAATGGGGTGGGCATCCTGGTTACGAATAACACAGGAAACGCAGAGTTGCCGAATGCCGCCTTTGCTTCGGTGTTTACCAAGGGCAGCCCTTTAGAGCCCCAAGCCCTGGGGACAAGAGAAGAAGCCTGGAGAGAGGAAGACTCACCCTGGGTAGAGGAAGATCGGGTCAGAGAGCACCTAAGGAAACTCGATACCCACAAATCCATGGGCCCTGATGGGATGCACCCCAGAGTGCTGCACGAGCTGGCGGATGTCATAGCTAGGGCCACTCTCCATCATCTTGAGTTGTCCATCTCCATGGACATCTCCATGGACAACTGGGCGGTGAAAAACCTCATGCAATTCAACAAGGCCAAGTGCAAGGTCCTGCACCTGGGGAGGAATAACCCCAGACACCAGCACAGGCTGGGGACCAACCTTCTGGAGAGCAGCTCTGCAGAGAGGGACCTGGGCCTCATGGTGGACGACAAGTTGCCCATGAGGCAGCAGTGTGCTCTTGTGGCCAGGAAGGCCAATGGGATCCTGGGGTGCGTTAAGAAGAGCATCTCCAGCAGGTCGAGGGAGGTGATCCTGCCCCTCTACTCAGCCCTGGTGAGGCCACATCTGGAGTATTGTGTCCAGTTCTGGGCTCCTCAGTGCAAGAGGGATGTGGAGCTGCTGGAGAGAGTCCAGCGCAGGGCTACAAGGATGATCAGGGGCCTGGAACATCTGCCCTATGAGGAGAGGCTGAGGGAGCTGGGCCTGTTCAGCTGGAGAAGAGAAGGCTGAGAGGGGACCTGATCAGTGTCTATAAAGTACCTCAAAGGAGGGAGTGCAGAGGATGGTGCTGGTCTCTTTTCAGTGGTGACCACCAACAGAACTAGAGGAAACGGCCACAAACTGAAGCATCAAAAGTTCCACAGGAAGTTAAGGCAAAATTTCTCAAGCGTGAGGGTGCCAGAGCACTGGAACAGGCTCCCCAGAGAGGTTGTGGAGTCTCCTTCTCTGGAGATCTTCAAAACCTGCTTGGACGCAGTCCTGTGCCACGTGCTCTAGGTGACCCTGCCTGTGCAGCGGGTTGGACTAGATGACCTCTAGAGGCCCCTTCCAACCTTAAGCATTCTGTGATTCTATGATACCTCAGTTTTAAAAACCCAGAGCAGCACAGCCGTTCGGGTGACGGGCACACGCAGGTGTACAAGTGGGATGTGACGGGGGCTGCTCTGCTGCAGATGACACGTGTCAGCCCTTCGCACCAGGCCTGTGTTTCGGGCTGCACAGTGCGGGGTTTGGGCACTCTCCTACAATGGCACCTTCTGCCAACAAACGCATTGTGGAACCACGTATACACTTACCTGACCAGGCAGCAATTTCAACCCCTCTGATTTATGTTGGTCCTTATCAGGGTGCGGATACATCATTACGATTTTCAGACAGATCAAGGTCTTAAGGATCTGCAGGTCAATAATTAATCTGATAACATATTCTTAAGGTCTCACAATTTGTTTTTTAAAGGGGATGGTATTTCCATATAACAGCACACTTTAAACATGTGCTGTTGGAGCACAGCAGCTAAAAACACCTCTAACGCTGAGGACTCAGAAGGCTTCATACTCAGTACAGAAGACCGAGCCGGACCAAGCCTCCTCGCTGGGCAGGGCACGAGGGTGACCTCTGCCACCCGCACTATTTACGTTACATCAGGCCTCCGGGAAAGGATCCTCACGGACCTTTCATCCCACGGTGCCCACGTCCCTGTTGTTATGGTCCACCAGGACAACCTAACCACCCTGCAGCACCACACAAGCAGCCTGCACAGGCTGAGCCACTGCAGCACGAAACAACTTAAATTTGAATTATAAAAAATAACAAGTCCTTAACACCTTCCAAAAGCAAGGAGCCTTCAGCTGGTGCCTCCCTCCGCTCCCACCTGCGCGTGCACGAGCGGGTCCCCGCGGCCCCGGCCGCCCCGCCGTGATGGCGCCGCCGCCCTCGCAGCGCGCCGTTCTGCGCCACGAGGCGGCGCCCGGCGCCGGCGCGTCACTTCCGCCCCGCGCCCTGGCAACGGCGGCGGGGGACGCGCGGTGCCGCCATGGTAATGGCGCCCCGGCGCGGCGGGGACCGGCCCGGCCCGACCTGACCTGACCTGACCTAACGCGGTGCCTCTCTCCCCGCAGGCCGAGGTGGAGGAGACCCTCAAGAGGATCCAGGCGCACAAGGGCGTTGTGGGCACCATCGTCGTGAACGCTGAAGGTAACGTGCGGCCGAGGCCTCGGGAGCCTTGATGCCGCCCTCTCTGAATAAAGCGTGGGAAGGATCATCGCTTCCCAATAATTCATGGTCTTACAACGTGTTGTCGTTTATTCCTCTTATTTAATCACATTAAACTCTATTTTTCAGAACCAGATCTCAAACATCACACAGTAGGTTACAGAAGTAGAGCGTGTGTGTGACACTGCACAGCTGCTTTTGCAGTTGCTTGTGGGTCCCAAGTCCTTCATGTGTGCGGGAATGCTCACCAGCACTTCACCCTGTGCCTCTCCTCTGAAGAGTCAGTAAGGTAACAGAGGAGAAAGCTTTTCCCAAGGGTCAGGGCGCCTCCTCCCGTGGCACAGCAGCAGGGCTGTGCTACACCGGGCACTGCCTGGGGAGTGTTGTGACAGGTTGACATAGCGCCTCGCAGGGCGAGTTCTGTTTTGTGTCCAAGGCTGCAACTGGGCCTTGGAGATCATGAGCCCATTGTGGAGCTGGTCACAGAAGTCTGCTTTGAGAAGCTGAGCTTCTAAACCTAGTTTTGTTTAAACCACTCCACTGCAAGTAGGGTCAGTCAGCAACTCCACCATACCTCACCCATGTTAAAATTTCATTGTTGTCCTTCACTTTTACAAACAATGAAGTCTATTCCCTCAGCAGCACTTCAGCAGCAGCTGAAAATAACACCAAGAAGGAAGCCCAAGGTTCTTTTTAGTCTTTGGAAAATCTAGACAATTTGATTTGCATGCCTGGACATGATAAATAAAACATGTCTCTGCTCACAAAGTAGATGGTGCAGGTCAAGAGAAGTGCAACCTAACAACCAGTAATGAAAACCTGCCCTGTGCCTGCACATCCTCATTTCTATGTATGGCTGTTTACTAAGCTTAAAAGCAGTTTGGTTTTAGAACAACTATTTTTAGCTGTTTCAGGATTCTGTTTAAATCAATGGAATGTTACTTGATCCAATGAGCCTTTATAAACTGGTTAATTTGCAGACTAAAACTGAAAAACCCAACTATTCAGAAAACACAGTCCTTGTTGAGTTTGCACACATACATTTCTTCTAAAATATGTCAAAAACACTAAACTAATTAATAGGAAAATAACAACGTTTTCTTGTGTTCAATTTCTCAAGCATTGTGCTTTGGTTTTTTGGTGCGATACGGGTCAAATACCCTTTCCCATTCATGTGTGCTCATGTCTTTACCTCCAACATTTCTACTGTCTATTGAGGGAAAGTTCACATGTAGATCTGCAGAGTCTTTGTGCTATTACCACATTTTTTGTTTTGTTTTAATGACAAATGTTATGTTGTGGATTCCTTCTTACTTTTCTTGCACAAAGGGGGTAGTACAATCCCTTTCCTGCACATCAGGCTATTCACAGCAAGGCAAAAAGTTATCTCCTGTTCAAACTTCTGCTTCTTCACAAACCTACATGCATGTGGCCACCCTGAAACCCAGTGCAAAAGTAATGAAAAGATTTGGGGTTTAATTTCTTAAATTATTATTCACATTGCCAAATGTGAATACAGCACACCATAGGATGGGAGAATGTATGCAAAGTACCAAGAAGTTTAGATTCTACAGAATAAATTTGTCCTAAAGGAAGAACAGCTCACTTTTAGCTAAGGATGTCACTTGTGTCAACATATTTTCAGATATTATTAGACCCCAGAGGGTGACCCATTTCATTAAATGTGCTACATTTGCTGAGGTAATCAGTTAGATAAAAGGTCATATAAACTTGACTGGGCTTCATTCCTGCTTTTAAGAGATTTACTATTTTAATGTTGTCATTATATAGATATTTTTGTGTTAATGTAGTACTTGGGAAGACCTGTTTGTTTCCCCTGAATCCTCAGTTTCATCTGTGTAATAAGCATCAGACACACTAGATCATCCTGTTATACTTCTCTGCCAATGCAAGTTCTCAGGTTCACAGTGATTTTGGGTGACTCAGATGATACTGTCCTAGAAAAGTTAAGGAATAGCTTAAATCTAATGTAGTACTATAATTTCTTTTATTCTCTTGCCTCCAGTTCTCTAACTGACATTCAGTATTTTTGCATGTTAATTCTTTCATAAATCAAGCTCTTCAACTTGTTAAGTCATATTATTCTATTTTATATTCCTGTTCATCTGGAAGATACAGTATAAATGTATGTAAAGAGAATATTGCCTTGCCAACTTTTAATCTCCTTATTAGTAGGTGACAGGAAATTTTTAGTAGATGAAATAAGCTTATTAAAGCTAAACAATTTTACACTTGCATGATTACTGTGACCCTTATGCTCACTTCCACCTGGTATATATCAAAAGCATGATTTGACAAATCACTGCTAGTCAGTGACTCACTGAATTATCAAAAATTAATCTTAATTTATGTGGTTATATATTAATAGTTCGGACTGATATAGTATGTGCTACCAGTTGTTAAAATTGTGCATCTTGATTATAAGACATTCTTTTACAAGTGGTTTATTTGCCAAATGTGTAGCAGCAGTTAGGCTCTTCCAAAATATCCATAAAATAACTCAATGTTTAATTGCCACTAATTAATAATAATAATAAAAAACCTTAAAACACATGTAGGTTCCTGAAATCAATATAAATCCTTTATGGTATGAAAAAGTTGTCTTTGTTTTTTTATGATTTGCTATATATGAATAATATGCAGTTTGAGTGAGTTATGAGTTAGACTATTATTTATTTGCAGGAATTCCAATCAGAACAACTCTTGATAACTCCACAACTGTGCAGTATGCAGGTCTTCTTCATCAGCTCACCATGAAAGCCAGGAGCACGGTGAGAGATATTGATCCTCAGAATGATCTAACCTTTCTTAGGATCAGATCAAAGAAACATGAAATCATGGTAGCTCCAGGTAATATTTCTATTAAATAATCATAAAATTGAATGGACTTGAAATTTCTTTCAATTCTTCATAAGTGAAGCTGGTGTAAGAAAATGCATTTTAAAAATTAATATCTTAAAATAAAGCCATAAGAAGGCATCTTATAGATCCTCTCTGAACATATCTATGCTGTTCATTATGTACGCAGATGCTAGCATGTTAATGTAACATATGCAAGTTTAAAAGCAACAAAATAAGTGCAGATCTGATCAATGCTTTGGTTTTTGTGCCTTTTTCAACCAACAGAAAATTGGACAAAAGTGAAGTATCAAGTGTGATGTCGAATTTTAAAGGCAGCAGATCAACTGTAGCTCTGAACAGATGCCTGAGATAGCTTTTGTTTCTAAAAATTGGTTTTCATCTAATACTGTATGATACTGTGACTTCTAGCCATAGGTGGAATGTGTTACAGATCAATATGGAGTATTAATAATCAGCAACATGGTGACTGTGATATATTTCTCCTTAAAACAAGCTGCAGAATATAGCAGCCTGTTTCACTGATGTTTATATAGATGCATAAGATTTGTTCTTTCTCTTAACTAAAATAGATAACAAGGCCAGATAATCTGTGGTCAAGGAATAAATAGTACAAGGTCCATCAAGCAAAGTGGAGGGGATTAGATGGGGCTGAGATTCTGATGTGAGCACTAGCTTTGAAAGGGGAAAGGTATTTGGGAAAAATCAGGTGGAGGTGTGTGGGACAAACAACGGGACAGCCCTGTATTGACACGAGGACAAGTTGGTGCAGCGATGGCACCATCCGATGAGATTGTCCTCTGGTGTTGATTTCATAAGCAAACGCGAGCAGAGGCAGTGCACGTGCAGCACTCCTCGCTGGGAGTACTGGTAATGCTGGTATAAAACTAGTACGGTAAAATAAGCTAATACTAAGATAAAAAAATGTAGACAGCTAAGTATCTTGGAGTATAATACAGCATGTCTTTTAGGTAAGGTGTCTTGCTCCTTGATTTAAACTGATGCACTTATTTTGCAATTGCCCTTCAGTTATTGTTTAGAGAGAGGCTAACTGTCTTTGACTAGTAACCACTAAAGCATATTGACCTTCAAGTAAATGGTGTTGAATGTGAAGCTTTTTTGCTAACAGAGAGATTAGTTACTCAGAGGCTTGACTGCCTCTTGCAATAACAAAAAGTAGCAAAATAATTTTTATCCTATGATTTATACTACCTTCTTTTTGGATGGAAGTGCAAAGTAGCAGAGAAGGAGAGTAGCTTAACTTTTTAAAGCAGATATATCCCTAAGTTCATTGGATACTTTAAAGAAATCTTTCTTTTAAAACAGTTACCATTAAGTAGCCATACAACCTAATTGTTTCCAAAACTGTTCAAGCTTTTAGAATTAGTAAGTGAGTTCTTAAATGCTTAGAATTTACTCATAGTAAGCATCTATTCAAATCTTTCCTTCTGTTTTCATCCCCATATGGATCTTTCAGTTTTGAATAAACTAGGTAGGGAACAGAAAAGAGTTCTCTGCACCTGCAGAAGAGGCTGCAGCTGTCTAAAGTTTGTTGTTTTAAGAAGTGTGAACTTCCAGGTGCTTATCTTATGACTTCCTGTTCCTTAATACTTAATAATTAAACTTGCTTGTTTAAGTATCTTAACTTCTATTTGAAACCAAATTTGCTGCTTATTAAAATAGCTAGTATTGCATATGTTAATGAGTGCTGTAGTTTTTCATCTGAAATTTCAGATTTTTGTAAAAAATCAACTTTTGATTAATATAATTGTGTTTTAATAAATATGATTTTGATTAGAGAGGAATAGATAAGAATATCAAGAAAATAGATAAAATGTTTTAACTAAAACTTCTTATGTCTTGCAGATAAGGAGTATCTCCTGATTGTTATTCAGAACCCATGTGAATAGTCCTATGACAACAATATTTTTAGACAGTGATGTAGCTCTACTTTTTAAACTAATATTCTTTACTGATATTTAATATCAAACATACCACTGAGTAATTTTCATAATGTGTAACTGTCATGACTGAAATGTTGCCAAATTAAAATTTTCAGTTGTAGCTGTATCAGTTTCTGCTTGAGCACAACATAATGCACGTATTAAAATATTGTATGTTTATCTTGGTACTCAGAAGACCAATAATAAAGCAAAATGCTTAAAACTCATTTTTGCTAGATATTCAAGCTATTCTAGTCATTCTCTTTAAATTTCTAACTTTATGCTAGCGGAGAGGTCATACCTCATGGGAACTGGGTAGCATGGATACAAGCTTTCTCCCTTGAAACGCAAACTGCACTTCAGGGTATATACTGAAGCACTGTGAAAAAGAGGGGAGTTTGTGCTGCATCTGTGCTTGAAGTATTGCCCAGTCATACTTACATTAAACACGCAGGGGTTTGTTTCAACCTGATGTGAACTGTGGCCATTTCTCTTGCATTGAGTTCCAAATTGGACACCTTAAAAATGTTTTACCAAGCGTTATGGTTTATGTGGATTATATATACACATATATATATGTATATATGTATAAAATCAACTAATTATTTAAATTTTCCAAATTTTGGTTTGTATGGATGCAGTTGATAACAAGGAATTAAAGACGATTTAAAATGTGGGATGGCAATAATCCTAGCTATAAAGTTAAAAGCTGAAAATCTGACTAGTGCTTGGGGATCTTTGTAGTCTATAACATGAATTGTGGTTGGGATTATGAAACTGCTAAATCACAGAATGCCTCAGTGGATGTGCAGCCAACAATATTCTATTACAGTTTTGTTATTTATCACACAACGCCTCAACTAGGGAGAACCATGCAGGCAGGCTGGTGTTTTCCCCAGTCTGTGCAGGTTTGCTGTGACTTCACTGGAGAGCTTGGGCAGGACAGAGCGCACTGCAAAACGTGCGCGGGTTTGGGGGCTCCGGCGTCTCGGCCTTGCGGTCCGCGCGGGTCGCGGCAGGGTGGGCAGCGGGGCCGGAGCTCGGAACATGCAGGTGGCTGCAAATCGGCACAGGGGCCCCAGGGCCAGGCTTGGTGCGAGCGAAACGCAGCGGTGCAGCCGGGCAGCAGCTCGAGCCAAATGTGGAGACTGTGCAAGTCATGGGGACAGGTCCTGGTGGCACTGACTGTTCGGTGCTGAGCAGGAATGATCTCCTGCATTAAATTCTGTGGAGGGTTTCACTGTCTAACTAGCAAACATCCAGAACGGCAGTTCCTGACAAACGTTTATTGTCAGAAATATTGGTGTTACAGTTTCAGCCCTCAGTGAAAGTGGCCTTTTGGCCCAACCACCCCAGAAAAGCTTCATGCCTGGCACTGCTCTTTCATTTTTGTCTCTGATACATGTGTTCCCTCTGCCGACTTTAATCCAATATTTATTAAGCAGATGATTGCTGTGGCTTGATAAAGCACTCAAAAAGACACTTAAGCCAAATCATTAAAATTAAACATATGCTAAATCATTTTCCTCAAAAATGTTTTATGTGGAAAAATGGTCTTAAGCAGATGCATGTAGTTCTCAAAGGGTCAAGTACTGCTCACAAATTAGTCTCTTCCACTGTTTCCTCAAGAAGCGTAAATGCAGATAAGGGGGCAAAGTTTGGTCCCATTTATAACTGTGCACGTAGCAACAAGCGCCGCGCAAACCAGGCTGAGCTCTGCTGCTGCCACCTTTCCTGAGCAAGACAGTCTCTAGCCAGGGTTCCTTGAAAGCTCTGTAGTACAAAATTTTAGCAATATCTTCACTAGAGAGGATAAATTGAAATTGTTTCATTTCCTGCTATGTTCCTCTTTTATATTAGCAAAAACAAACTCAATGCATGCGTAAACTTTCCACTGAAGTCTTGAAGTAGGAAGTGGAAACAAAAATAGTTACGTTCTTAGCAATGCTAACGGAAAACCCTAGTCAGCACATTAATCTGAACAAAGATGGGCAAGTGGAGCAGTTGAGGCGAAATAGAGGGAAGCAATTTTTAAGTTACTTGAGCACCACCAGTGTGTGACAAGATTGTTTGAGCTGTCATTTATGTGAGAGCAGCAGATCTCTTACCAGTCGTGTAAGATTTAGAATATTGATACGATTAACTGGCGGCTGGGGCTTGTCTGTGGAGGGGCATGTTAAGAGATTCATTTCATAAATAATCGTTTTGTCAAGTGAGTGTTTACCGTGGCAAAACGGCTGCTGTTAGTGAAAGGCAGTTTTTGGATTCCCTTGTAACACGCTGGGTAAGGAAACAGCCTAGGTAAGGCTGTGTAACACATAGCCAAGGAAGAGCTCATCAGCATTGCATGCTTGGGGTGCTCACAGTCACCTAAAACAGCAAATTCTTGTAGAATTCAGCTGGACACTTTCAAAAGGCAAGTACCCTGGGTTTTCCTCAGCATACAGTTTTGCAAAATGCCTAATTCCTCACGCGGCAACAGCCTTTGCCAGTTTTCTGATTTATTTAAACTTTTCATTCGAGGCAGTTCATTTCCTAAATTTTGCTCATCTCACATTAAAATAGATTTTTAAATATTTCATTTAACGCACATCCAATGCATTTGGTAATATATTTTTCTATGAAGTCACTTGTTCTTTAGACATGTGAATTATCATTTAACCTACTTCACACAATGCACGTGGGAAGTGCCAACTTGTGACACTATCGTCAACTTCATGAGAGTAGGTCAGCTTAATAACATGTCACTGTTGTGGCTGAAAGAGCCATTGGGAATATATACATATATATACATTCTATTCTGAAGAGTTGTTCAATGAGTGCTGGAATAAAAACAGTGAGAATGGCACTTTTCATAAACAGGCTTCTCCTATCACAGGAAGCAGTCCCGGTTCCACTGTCTCAGCTCAGTATGAGGCAGGTTCTGGAGTGGGCCCACAGAAAAAGCCCCAGTAGTCCTAAATAAACCCATGTCACCCTTTTAATTATGTTCTAGTTATTAAGTTACTACCTAGAGACAGCAAGATAATTCCCCTATTGATTTTTCAAGTCTCAGACAGTTAAATCAGAGAAGCCAGGAGAATTCCAAGTTCATGTTTCCTTTGCCTGGCACCTGAACAAATTAAATCTCTCAGTTTGTAGAAAAATTAGGTCATAACAACAAGGTTCACTGTGGGACTTCACAGTATCCATAGGAGAAGGGAAGACTGATGTGTGGGGGGAAAGCCTAGTGTGTCCCAGGTTAACTAGACGTAAGAGCAGAGCTGCATGGGATGCCTGCATAGAGCATAGCACAGACCTGAATTTCTCTGAATTTCAGGACATTCATGTTTGAGAACATAGTGGACTGGAGGCAGGCTCCACTTTAAGGTACATATATATATATATATATATGCAAGGCCTAGCAGGAAAGTAGAAGCAACGGGGAGATCTCAGCTGATTTCTTGAGCATTACGGACAATCTGAGGGAGAAAATCTGAATTCTCCTTTAGGCTGCCACCACAGAGAAAATCGGCTGGTCTAAACATGTACTGTTTTTAGGCATCTCTGCAAGTTCAGGGGGACATTATCTTTAAATAATGGTCAAAGCACTCACTGAGAAGTTCTTTCTGAGGAGTTTTTAAAAGTTGCCCTGAACAGGGCACATTTTAATTTTTTAAAACAATACTGATTTAAGCCCAAATTCTTCATACTGAATGCATGACAAGATGTCATAGGTTGGACCTTCCCTCACCCTACTTCTGACAAGCTGGGGCTCTCAAGTAAGTTTAATCTTAAGTGTCCTTCTTCCTCTTCTTCTTCAAAAATAAATAAATCAACCTTTGATTTGACTACCCTTTCAGCTACCCTGGCTCTGCATCATCAGCTCCAGTGAAAGAGTTTCAATCTAAAATAGCTGAAATGATACATGACAGATACCACCAGCTTGAGCCCATGGCAGCTGGGTCAGAAGAAGTCTGGACATGCTTGCAGAGCCTTGTTGCTAAAGGTACTGAGCAGGAAGACAGCTACAGGAGAGCATTCTTCACTGAAAATGTATAGAAGTCTGCATTAGCTATTGGCTGGCAATACCTTAGAGGGAGAATTGTTTAAATGTCATGATCATAAAGAATAGAACAGCACAGAGAATATCAGAAAAAATAACTAAATAGAAGCTCAGGCCAAGAAAGGTATCTGCAATGTGGCTGATCAAGAAGAGTAGCACCCAGAGGCACTTTGCATTTTCAGAGTAGAATAGGAACGTGGAGAAGAATGTGGGACTGCAGCCGTTACCACAAGAGGAGAAACAGAAGGATATTCAGCTTTCTCAGGTGTTTACATATATGGACACCTAAGTTAAATCAAAGAAGGTGTCTGCAAAACGTGACTCTGCAGGATACATCACCACCATTCAACTGGAGTGACTTTCCCAGCATGGAAGATAAACTCTTCCTCCAGCCAGCAAACTCTTCCTCCCTGCCTTGTCCCAAGGGGCACCTGCATTTGTCAGACAAATCGGTGTCTGTCAAACCTGTCGCAAACTCTGCCGAAGGCAGCCTTACTCTCACCCAACCTTTGTCCTGAACCAAGTTCTTACGCGCGACCTTTGGCGAGGCCCTGCGGGAGCCTCGCGGTCGGTCTCCACGAGGTTCCGGAGCTGCTTGCAGCAGTTCACTGCCTCGCTCAGGCCAGAACCCGGAGCAGGGAAGCAAACAGGATAAGACACACAGTGAAATACTTACACTGGTAATAGGGCAGTGCTATCTTCGTAAGGAACTCCTACTGCCACTTGGGAAAAGCTACCAGTCTTTTTTATGTTTACCAGCAATCCGCAGTGATTTATAAAATAATGTCCAGCACCAGATTTATCTGTTTCTCCACCAAAAGTCACGGAGCATTCACAATACGCTTGCCCTTGTCTAGCTCACATGAGGAAACACAGCTCACATGAGGAAATACATGAGGGAAAAAAAGGTACAATCTGCAGGATCAGATTGACATCTTTTCTACTAGTTTTTCCAAGAGAATAACTTCCCTGTTTCGAATGAAATTATTCAGCATTCACACAAGTTTTGCTTTCCCCTTGTGTGTCCTGTTTTGGAAGAATTTCAAAAATACAAGTAAGATGCAAGGCTCAGCAAACCACAAAACAGAAAGTTACAGGGAATAAAATTCAGTATCCTCACAACACTGCTGCATTTTCAACCAAGCTTACTCTTTTCCTTTAGAGAAAGAGAGGAACCACAGCTGATCTCAATTTATTTACACCACTGCGATCCATTAATAAGACCACGGAAACTCTCCCTTGGCTACTAGCAGGATTCGCTTCGCCTGTCTTCTCTGTACAATACACTACCACTTACCTATGGATTCACTGTAAAGACGGGGTATGAAGTAAGTCATTGTTCTTAGAGCAGCAAGGAAGCTATTGGCCTATTGAAAAGACTAGAAACAATAGATCTAACAAATATAGAAATCAGATCTTATTTTCATCCTTTCATAAAAGTAGTTACATTTTCACTTGTTTTCCCTCCACTGCTGTTGTTCTAGAAGATAAGTTACGAAAATTTTCCTATTGGCACAGTCTTATTACTCAGAAACTTATTTTTAAGTGTTCCGTTGATCACCGTTTCCCATTCACGGAGGTTATGACTAGCAGCACCATTTGCATTCAAAACAAGCAGAGCCACAAGGAGAGAGGAATTTATTCATGTACACCATTACTTCAGCCTCATGTCATAACAGAAATTGCTACAACCTGTGATATCTGGATTAGAAGTATCAATCAAAACAAAATCATAAGCCTTTCGAGTGTGGAAGAAGGTTCCCCTGAATTTCCAATGAAATATAAAGGAGAAAGCTCCATAGTTAGGACCAAGGCGTTCAATTTGGAGAGCTCTGTTTTGACTTCTGCTATCATTCTTGTGGACAATATGAGCTCAGTGCCAGTATATCAGATAAGCATGGTGGATAATGGGTATACAAATATTAAATGTGTGCAATACAAAAAGTCCTTGCATGAAAACTTGGCAAGTGAATGCTTAAATTAGCATTAGCATATTCATATTCAGGCTTTTGTGAGCAAACTGGCTATCTTTGGGTTTTGTTTCACAAAGAATAACAAAAGTGGATATTTTCTTGGCACAGAGGAGGGCATTTCCAACAACGCCATGAAATTAAAAGGCAGATTTCCTCAATCAGAGCAGCATAGCCAAGCCATGCTCTATCCTCCATCCAGTGCCCTTTGCTACTTAAAAGTATTAATGCTGCTCCCGGAGATAAAGGAATCTGGAAGGTGCTTTGTAATTCCAGCTCTCCTCAGCCACCCTTAGTGCCAGACGTTTCTAATATAGATAAGGACGGAGCGGATATTAAAGCGGAACGTCTCCCCATCTCGGTTACTGGAGCAGAGCTGCTACCTGCAGCCCCTCCTCGGTGCTGGCGAGCGGTGTCAGCCCTGGCCCACGGCACCGCGGCCTCGGGCTGACGGCACCATCCCCATCCCCGGCTGCTCCGCACGTCGCAGGAGCAGGAGGAGGGCGCAGCGAGGGCAGCTCACAGACCAACAGGGATACATGCATTTGCTCCATCAGTAAATAAGGAAAAATTTCCACCTGAAATTACAAATTGCCATGCATACAGAGGTCGGTATTTGCTTTAAAATATACAACATTTAAAAGCAATATATGGCCAGGCAAAGATGGGATTGTTTTCTCTAGTTCTTAGCAGTTTTCTATTGTGGAATCCCACCGTTTGCCAGTGGCAGCGCACACGCCGGGTAACACACACCAACGCCTGGGCAAAGGCCTGCATTTCGTCTCGTTTATTCCTGCTTGTGCAGCCCAAGGCCCCGGTGGTTCAGAGCAGCGGCTGCACACAAGGCTGCCGGCTCCCGCGTGTGGCCGTTAGGTGGCAGGCGACAGAACGAGCGGCTCCGGGCGTTGCGTCCTCAAGGCTCCGAGAACGCTGCTGCTCCGCGAACCAGCGAGCTCCACATCCGCTCGCGATTAAATACGCCGATCCCAAAGGCCTCTTCAAGTCACTTTTCTCCTTTCTACTCCCAAAACGTACATTGTAACAGACTAGGGCCCGCAATAAAAGCACATAACAGCCATTCCTTCCTCTTACAGTCCAACTGCATTCGACTTAAAGCAGAAAGCATCTTCGCAGCCTCCATTCCCCACCATTTCTACAGCCCTGGTTCATCCCTGCAATGAAGTAACTGGTCTCTTCTGAACTATGAATGCTTTCCCTGTGGCCGGATTTCTCAGCAGCATGAGAAAATGCCTGACGTTGCTCTCCTGCTAAAGAGAGGTTTAATCAAGGGAGTATAACCACACTTCTGTAGCCCCATTCTTGAATCAGCAGTGCAATATTTGCAAGGCTATTACCTACCTGTGTCAAACAGATATTGTTTTTTCACAGATGCGTGACAGTGTTTACCCACAACCTGCCAACACTGGGAGCACATTTGCAATGCCCAAAGATATATATTAAGCATGTCGCTTCATATATGCAACCTTCCTGTTCTACAGAGACGCACTTAGAAATTCCCTGTTGTTGCTGTGATAGTGGGGAACATCTTTCCATTAATCTTGTGGTGTTCTTTGGAGATTAACAATGTGATTGTACCAACAAATGGGTTTTCAACCTATCTATCATAGCTTGAAATAAGTGTAACTGGTAGCACTCTGTTTCTAAATGAAGAACTATGAACATATGCAAAAACAACATGAGAAGCTTTAGCTGACATAAGCTGTGGAAATAGCGTTTTATAGACATCTTGACTAGCTATGGCCTCTGTCCCATCTAAATAGTATCCAACCAAACAGAACAATCCAAAAAACTACTGTTCTTCCAGAGGTGTTTTTCAGAGCCTTTCATTCCGAGTACAAAAAAGGCCTTCCTACCTGAACCAAACGTTTGGAGGACAAAGGGGGGCCTCGTTTACGCAGGGCTTTCCTGTTTGAGCAGTCCACCTTCAAGAACTGCCTGAGTAACACCTGCAGGAAGAAGGGGCAACTCAGTGTTAGTCATCCAAGAGCTGTATCCCACCTAATAAGCAATATTCAAAAGACTTTCTTAAAATGCTCAATGCAGTTTAGAATCATCCAAAAATCTGAAAAAGAAATTAGTGTTTATGTGCTGTTACCTGAAGCATCTACAAAAGGGCTTAAAACCCATCTCTAAAATTTTGAGCTCAACATAACACTGCAAAAAACTCTTTCTCCAAATTATCGCACTTCTTCACAGTAACTTCTCATTATTTTGTTATTAAAAAAGGTGTCAGTCTGAGGAGATCTCCTGTGTAGGTACATCACATCCAGGGCACAGTGCAGAGTAAGTAGGAACATATTTAAAAAAGGATGAATTCTTCCACTGCGTATGTAAAGCACCGAGTGGCAGGTAGATACAATATCGCCCTGCGCTGACCCGGGCACACTCATCTCGCCTACCCGTGGTACCATCACCAGAGCCTTGGAGGTGCAAGAGTCACTCGTCCGTGCCCCTTGCCCAGCTCCCAGGCCCGGCGGGCACGGCCGGACGCTCAGCGAGGCGGCGCTGCACAGGGCTGGACTGCCGGCTCCGCACAGCTCGGAACGGTCACTGCCGCGCAGCCCTGGGCTGCCAGCACCACCCGGCGCTGCCTTGGCAGCTAAGCAGCCAAGAACCAGCCACTCCACATGGAACCACGTCGCGAATCAACCTTGCCCAACTGCACACCAACTTCATCAATTAGCTGGGGATGCATTCATCTGCTGCAGAAACAATTACTTCTGCATATTAAACTCAAGGGCTATGCACTACATTATCTTGATCAGAAATTAATACTTTGGCATGCCAAGATTTGAAAATTTGCCCAAGAAACGGAGGCCACAGCTGCTGGCGCCTAGTAATGTGCTACATGATATTTCAGAAACTGTCTACTGTTCAAAGCTTATTACACCACATTCTCCAAACACAGCACAATATACAACCTGGACATTTTTAGCACACACTACTGTTGGCCTCTGAATACACTTTTATGTACTGCAATTATGGAATCTGTCATTTAAATGTGGAACTTATTTTTAAAATCTCCATGTGGGTAATGAATAGCTCTATTTTATTTTATTAATAATATTACTAGATTAGAAGATATTTTATGGCCTGTACTCCATATGTTCTGGAAACAATTATAACAGATACTACATCAGAGTATGTGTGTTTGCATCATCTACTTACACTGTCCTTAAATATACAAAAGGATAAGTATGAATCCCACATGTGGGAAATTGCTAATATTATAGCACACAAGAAATCTTAGTGAATATCCTTGTAATATTTTATTCACTACACACAGTGCTTGAAGCATCAGAGTTCCCATGACTACAGTATAGAACCAGGACATTCACAGTATAAACAGTGAGGTAAAAAACAAGTCCCAGCATAGCTAGCTACCTCTCATGGCACCTCAGAAAATGGTTAACAGCACAGGTAGTTGTTCAGTGCAGAATAACTGAACCTGAGCGCTACATTTTCTAGATGGGATCTCCTACGACATCACACTTTACGGGTGCCATTTATCTCCCTGGCACTTCAGTGTCCCAGACTTCCAGACCTATCTCTTGCGCTGTGTTCCCACTGTCTCTCTAGACCCTTAGTTCTTCTCTTGCTTCCTTGCTCTGTGGACAGAGACCATCTCGTAAGGCACCTCTTTAGCAGCAGTAGAAATTTTAATGAAGATGAAAATTACGTTGAACACAGTGCAGAATTACACCCGCCAATGCTGCCCAAAGACTCAGCATGAGCCAGAAGCACAGCTCTCAAAAACGCTCATCTGACTTTGAAGCCCAAGTATTTGAGGCAATTTTGGTATTCTTCTCCGAGATTTTGAAAGCCTGACCAAATTTTGAACCTGCAACTTTACGGACAAAAATATTCATGGGTTTAATTTTGCATCTGCAATTTAGCCCTGTGGGATGTCTTAGAACTTTTCAATCGCATAGTAGGCATGTGCATGTGTTATCACCCCTGTTACAAAGCTACTTACATACTACCCTTTTTCAACAGCTTGAGAGCTCTCAGCTGGATATTCATGTATAATTATTTTCACATAGTCATCCTCTTCTTGGGAGCATTCACATCGACCTGTCACTGAAAATAATTGCTGCAAATTATTTTTGGCTGATATTTACACATACAATGAGCAAACGCACAAAGAAGACAGCACGTGTAAATTCAGTGAAAATCATTTTAAAGCCATTATTCTCAGTTCTAGACTGCGCAGGACTGATTTAGCAATGTTTTCATGAGGGAGTTGAGGAGTCCCAGGAACTTCCACACAAAAATACAGGCTGCTGTTGCAGGGTTTGCTTCCATCTTCCCCTGCAACCGGATTCTTATAGCAGCTATGAGAGCTCCAAGGTAAATGTTCACAACTTCTGCTTCTACCCTTCCCTGCCCATCATCGTACTCAGAGACGAGCTGGGTTGCCCACCTCATGTCCACCTTGTTAACTTGACCGGTTCCTCTCCAGAATTGCTCTGTCCTGATTAATACATTCACTTTTTCTTATTACTCCATGTCAGTGCACTTCAGATTTTCCTCTCTGCCATTTTTTAGAGCCTTTACTATTCATAGATGAGAATGGGAGGAAAAGGGGGAAAAAAAAAAAAAAGAGGAAAACTCGTATAGGAAGGCACAGCCAGGACAGGAGTGGCAACGTTCAGTACACGGGTGCAGGGCCCACCCTGGCGCTGCCCGGCAGCCCCGCGTGCTCCATCCATGAGGCACCCCCGGCTGCCGAACCGGAACCTGCGCTCCGCTGCCAGAGGTACAGGCAGCCGGCGGACACCCCTCCCGGGGTGTTGCTGACGTTCAGGGGAACAGCTCAATTAAATAGCTCTGTGTGCCTGCCAGATGCCTCGTTCTTTTCCTCTTCTTTCTGATGCACCAATATTTTACTCTCTGAGCACTGACAATGGAAAAAGATTATCTGCGGAAAGCCTGCATAACCTCCCGAATCTGCACATCCACCTAGGATTGCAGGCGCTGATGGAAGCGGTTTAGAGAAACCCAGCTCCAGGATCAGAGAGCTGCGCACATACCAAGGGCATTAGGCAAAGCCAGACATGGTGTGGGTGGATGTCCAGGCTTCTTCACACTGGGGACAGGCCCCGTGTTTCACCACGCAGCTGACGGGACTTCCTCTTCCCGCCACAACTATTGAAGCCACCAAACTTGGTGAAGGATGAGCAACCGTCCGCCTTCTCACTGAAGCCAAAGCAAATACAGTCACTTAACCTGAACAGCTTGAAAAGAGGCTTTTGATTACCAGCTCTTTACTTAAAATAAAAAGCATCTGAAACACCCTGAAATTTTTAGCTTGTAAAAAAAAATCTGAAAAGGAACTAAAAGGCATATTAATTATCATTAAAGCTGAGGACTTGTAAGGCAGTTCTAGCTTGGCATGGCTTGAAACTGCTGCTTTGTAAGCCCGCAAGAAATGAAGTTTCTTATGCAAATCACAGATGCTTTAAACATACCCCTCTGCTGCAGTGAACGGAGAAGAAGGCACATAACCATTTCGCTTGGTTAATTGATATTCTTCCAAAAGCAGTTTCCATGAGTACCAGCTGCACGCTTCTCGCTGGCTGCTGCTCCCACCAGCCTTTAAAACACTATAACCTTCTCCCTCCTCAGTGCCCACCCAAAACTTGCATCTGTAAGTCATAAGAATTTCTAAACAAACACAGTTTTGTTGTCACACCCATCATTATGTCTTTGGATCATCTCAATGACTAATAGCACCTACCATGACTTTTAAACTTGACAGATGTCAGCTTCGCGTCATATTGGGAAGATAATAATCTGCAACTTATGCTGTAACTAAATAAATTGCTGTAAACAAGCAGCAGAAAGTCAGTGTCAGTAAACACAGCAGACAACAATTCTAAACAAGATCTGTGGTTTCCAAGCCGTCTGCATTTCATTTTTATCTTTCAGAAGTACTAGCACAAAATAGACCTTTGCTAGTGTGCTCCATATATCCTCTTATGGATCATTAATTATAGTTCTCAAAAAAAAAAAACTAAAAAACTATAATTCGGAATAGAATTGGCTGAACAATTCGTAACAGTTACACTTGTCTGGGAATGTTGTCTGCAAGTAGATCATGATCATCTTAGCTGTATTCACTATTTAAAATTATTTGCCAAATGCCTCCTACAGATAGTTCATGATCTGCAGTTATTTGGGAGCTGTAAGTTGCCAATATTTAAAATTTATTTGCTGGGCATTCACAGTTTGATGCTTGGTCAAAAGCACACATCTAGTCGTCTGTTTCTGAATCACCCATCTACATTTGCATGTAAACATCATTCTGAATGAGGGTAGCACAGGAGTTGGCACCGTGAGCGTGCGTTGCTGACCGGCGCCGCGCTCCTCAGGCACTGGCTGCCGGTTTCTACCCTGAGTTGAGACCCTCTGCTCTGTGGATATGCAAAAAGAGCAAGGAAGGGCTTCCCTGGAAGAGCACGAGAGCAGAAACAGATGGCAGAGCAGCACAGAAACAGCTCTGCCACCCTCTGTGTGCAAGTACAACTGCTTTGGGAACTAATTTTCTGAACTGAAAAAAAAAAGTAAGAAGAGGTGAACTGAAATGACTGAATCCCGTCTTCTCATGCATGAGGTGGAAAACTAAGGGCCTGAAATAGAAAGAAACTGTCAGCTGGAATGCCAGGATGAAATCCCTAGGAAAGAGACTTAGCCAACTTGGCAAAAGCAGGTGCATTCCAGATGTGGATCTTTCAAAGACTCTTTGTTTATGCAGACAACGTCCCAATATTACAGCAGTTTACGTATTTGATGAGCCAGAATCTGGTAGCAGATGCTCCAGTATAAACCCATCCTCCACCACTGAAGTCATTGAAATTACTCTGGATTTATAGCAGTATAAGTGAGACCAAATATTTCTGAATGAGACCTTTTGCTCCTTGGTGATCTTTAAGAACCAGATTTTTTTAGACATATTTCTCAGAACCACTCCAATTAAAAGTCTTCCAACCATCTTTCCAACCATCCTGCCCTGACTCAATACCGTGCCTGTTCAGTGCAGCATCTTAGAAAGAAAGGTTCTTGTTACTAGAATCCCCTAATGCCAAGGGCTCAGAAGTAGATTGTGACAGAGACATAGGTAAGTGCAGCACTAAATAAGCATCCCATATAGGCAATGTGCTAATGACTTCTATTTCTCCTGAACGGAAAGAGGATGGAAGGGAAGGAGGTTCAATGAGAGCCTGAAAAGCACCAGGACAGAAGAAAAGCAGTAGTAGGAGAAAAAAAAAAAAAGATTTCGCAGGCAGAAAAGGAAGCCAAGATATCTTGACACAGTTCTGAATATAGACTATTGTATCATGTATAGACTTTGGTGGGACCAGCTTATCCTCCAGATAAGTAGCAAAACTGATGCACTTCACTACCTGGAGTAGGAAACTTCCCAAAATAAGTCCCAACATTTCTAGTCCTGCTACAGTTAGAAGAATCATCTCTTATACATCAATTCATGCTTTTTTCAACAAAAGATCTAAAGCACCATTTTGCTTACATTCATAAGATCTTTGGTAAAACTTACAATGAGTCCTATTCCAAAAATAATGTTGATCTGCTCATATATTTTCTTCATTAAGTATAGAATACAGAATATGCTGCTATCCACACCACTGCTCCTGCACCATTCACCAGCTGTTGCTTGTGTGTCCACAACTCTGTACTCACATTGAAAGGTTTAAAATTGCAATTTTTGCAGGCTGCTCAGCTACTACTGAAGGTTCAGTCCTGCTGCACACTTTGAGCAAGACACAGGTAAGCAGACAGTAACTGCAGATGTCATTTCTCCCTTGATCTGCAGTAGCACAAGTCAAGATACAGTCTGCTATTATTAGTGTTACTCAATGACCAAGTTTTAACATAGTCTTACAGAAGTGCTACCTCTATTACTGTCCCATTCGAGGTACTATATCTTGCAAAGTCTTGGCTCTGTAGCATCCCCTTCTCTTGTCCATTTAATTTTTCTGGTATTATTAAGAGAAAATCCTGCATATTTTATGTTTACACTGAATCAGTTCTGGGCACCTTCAGTCACTGTCATGTCATATGTTAGAGAAATGACTCACGCTCCTGAAGGAGTACGTGGCTGCAGATCAGAATTTGTCAGGAGCTTACGAAAGTTCTCATCTGGGATTAGCATAGACACCATCCACAAGAATTATAAATCATCTTGATAGGTAATGCCTGGAAAGTGTGCTTAGGAATACGCAAAGTAAATCATACTGGGCCAAACTCGTGCCTTTCACTCCCGTGCACCAGCTCTCATCTCCGTATCCCCCGGGGCTGCTCGGCTCCCTCCGCGCTGCCAGCCCGGGCACCGCTGCTTCTCGCTTTGCCGGGGGACTGTTCAGGACTGACCTGCAGAGGACATCTCAAGAAATGGATGTGCTGTTACGAGCTCAGTTGTAGCCCAGAACGCACACAGCTAATTCCTGTGTAATGGACCTAAAATGTAGCTACCATATTTTGTATGCCCAAATGGGATTTTCCAAAGAATTTGCATGCTCACAGGTATAGCACGGAGGCGCTACTCGGCTCTTGCAGAGAGAGGATGGAAAAAAAGGGAAAAGGGTGCAAACTCGTGCAAGAACAGATGGAGGAAGAAAGAGAAAGATCCTCTACTGAAGTTACTAGAGCTGCGATGATTTATACCCCCTGCAAAGCAGCTCCTTAATCTACAAAAGCAGCGTGTCAGAGCGAGGCCTGGGCAGCTGGAGCGAATACAGCTGTGCAACAGCCATGCTGCTCCGGGTTGGCCTCGAGCATCATTTGCAAAGCAGCTGCCTAAAACACTCCGCTTCCAGCCCTGTTATTGAGTGTGGTGGCTGCTGATGTATGAAGCAAAACACAAACTTAATGATCACATTCTGGGTTCAGCTGGTGGGACTGGCAGCTAGAGAAGGAACCTTCTCTTGATGTGCAAACTCCAAGACTACGCTCAGAAGAGAGCAGAAGGAAGGCGAGCGTGCGCACGAGCTGGCCCTGTGGGTTTGTCTTCGCACACACATGCCCCCAGGTGTGCAACCTGGGCCTTGCAAACACACCAGCTCTTGCAGCTAAAACCAGCATATGGAAAAAATGCTATGAAAAAACACTACCTTGGTGATTTATGTGTCTCCAACTGTTATCAAGCGCAGAGGGTCTTATCTTCAGGTGAACTGTTCATGGGACTATCTTCAGGAAGCACTGAGAAGCATGAGATATGTGTCACAACTGCACACCAATATCCCAAACTCTGCCCCCTTTATAACAGATGACTGAAAGCAAGTAACAGTGGCTAAGGAAAATTAATGTTTCAAGAACAAATTAAAAAGGCACTTTCCTAAGCTGAGGAAATAGCAGCAGGTCCTTTCAGTTCCACCACAGTTGAAGACCTGCATCTCCTCCACGTGCAGCTACAGGATGTGACTTCGCTCCATGAGTGCCAATGCCTTTGCGTATGGAAATTGGAAGGCTTCGTTACAACACGGGAAAGGCCTGCAGAGACCAACCCGGCAGGTCTGTAACCATCTCCATCTCTTTAGTGCCTTCCTTAATAAGGCCACTTGCTCCCCAGATTTTGCCTCACGTGTCACGTTCACTTCATGTCCGGCCTCCTCAGGGTGTTCCGGTGCCTTGGACTTGGCACATCTGGGTGACCAGAAGGCCCTGGGTGCCTTGCAGGCCCCTACTGAGCTGTGGGGAGGGGGCTCGTACCTAAAACCCTCTTGTGCCAGTGTCCCCGGTTGCCACCCCAAGAGTCCCCTCCTCCCTAACTTAATGAGCTCCGTCGCCGCACGGCTCCCTTCCCGACGAGCACGGACAGCCGCGCAGGAGCAATATTCCCCGGAGCTTCGTTAGCCCCGGTCCCCAAACCAAAGGCAGGTGACACCAACACTAAAGCAGGGCTCATAACTAGGGCAACAGCATCGCACACACGCGCTGCCCTGCTGCTCGGAGCCCCTGTGCTGCAGCACATGGGGCGACAGGTACGCGGGTGGGGGAACCAAAATACCAACAGCCTCATGCCCTGCGGGGGCTCCTGTTTCAGCCCCGGAGTTTGCAGGAGCTGCAGAGGGCTATTCGTTAATGCTGCCACTAATGCACAGAGATCCACCCCGTCCGCTCCGGATGCACCGCGCACACCGGACCCCAGCGCGCTCATTTGCAGCAGGTAGCACAAAAAGGATCTTCCCCAAATTAGACCCAAGCTGCTTGTCTGCTTTAGCTGGATCTTTATTTATAGACACAGAGTCCAGGAGCTTTTTGTGTGCGGAGCAGGACATAGTGACCTACTCTGGCTCAGTTGTATAATAGTTTCAAAGCAGACTTAGTGTAAATTGACCCTAATCTGATTTTGAATTGTGACACATTTTATTCCAAAAATAGCCAGCATTTGTCTAGCTATGCAATTCATTGATTTTTCACAACTGCAAATAAACTGAACAATGGTAAATCTATTACTTACTAACTTCTTAAACTTTCTGAAAAGAATGCCTCATCCTATACTCATTGAATATTACAATTAACTAATATGCCTAATATACCTATATGCCAATTCTTGATGTCAGTGTTTTTTGTTGAAGATGCATTGTCTTAAAATTTGCAGAGCCAAATTCAGAAACAGGTGAAACCTGTGCCCACATCCAGACACACAGGGAGCCCTCCTTCCCCTCCAGTATTTGAGCCTACAGCAATTTCCCTCCAGTGCTTGAGTGTGCAGCCTCTTTCCATGGGCATCTTGACTGCACATTTCAATTGTATTCATGGAAGGGGAATACAAAAGAGGTATAATCACAGCTCCAAAAATTAATTTGCAAACCTGATTAGTATTCACAGATACTTTTAAAACATTTGCTTAGCTCTTGCTGATAAGTAGTAGCTGCATGAAAATAGAGAGACATTTTCAGAATGGTCTTTAATAACTTTAAGCAGTAACTCCCTGCCAAGCAACTGATACAAAAAGGGCTTAGTATCAATGGAAAACAGGCCCATCACATTTTCTTTATATCACTATTAACTAACTAATCGGCCAAACTTAATATGCATGTTATTCAAATTTGGCCTTTCTAAAATGCCATAGCTTGTGCTCAGAGTGATTTCTTACATCGTAATAAGTGTATTAATTTATAGCAATTATTAGCTTGGTAGAAAAGGCTCCCGTCCTGCAGACGGGACCTGCGTGCGCAGATCATTTGCGGACAGCTGCGTGCTAAAGTCCTGCACAGATCAGATTGTGCAGAGGTAACTAACTGATGTTCTTCTTTACTATCAGAGAGTAACACACTGATGAGTTTTGGCTTCATGCAAAAGCAGTAAGTGTGATGTTTTTAAGTGCAGCTATTAGGGTCTGCACTAACAGTCTTGGCATTATGCAGGTTATAAAGTGTTTATGGGTTACTAGAAGCCACCTTCTGAGATACTTCTCCATTCCTCTACATATGGAGCCAGCCTTTCTCCGTTTATTCAGCAGCACAGAGCCTCCTACTTACCCAGAGTAGCTGGAATATTTTATTTTGAAGTCTAAGGGCAGTAACAGTTTTTCTGTTGGCTGCTATCTGTTCCTAAAAAACAAATTGTTTCTCTGAAACCGTGCTTGTCTAACTCCCTTTTGCAAATGGTTATTTGTGTATTTTTTGTTTGTCACAGGTAGTTGATTCTTGTCCAAAAGATCTTGCTGCACAAAGCTCAGCTTGGGGATGGTGCTGGTTTTCTTTGCAGACTTGCAGGAATTAGCGGCAGAACACTGCACCATTTGGAGGCGTACTCTCCCTCTGCCGTTTCGAAAGATTCATTCTGGGAAAATTACCTCTCTGGACACCAACGTATGTTATCACACGGAGACACAGCGTTTGACCATACTGTGATAGCCACACATCGCTCTCCAGAACAGACTTCATCACAGGCCTTCCAAAACCTCATGGTCCCTTCATGTCCCTGATACTGCTATCAGGGCAGGGCTGGCTTGTTTATCCTTTTTTAAGTAAAAGTTTATAGCATAACACACACTGGAGAGGGTTCTCATGCTCACCCTTGTCTTAAAGGAAACTCATGGAGAGAGGTAAATTATTGCTGCAATCCTCTGTTTGCAGGCCAAAACTTTAAAACAAAATTTAGTTTTAGTGCATCAGTTGCATTCCCATTAATGTGTTTAAATAGGCACCAGTTTTTTTTCTTCAGAAATAATCCTTTTAAAGTCACTTGTGTTTGCAAGTAGACACTATTTTTGGCAGGATAAATGCACTGCAGAGGAAAGACTCTGTTGTAGGCTGCTGTATTTGGGAGTAAATAAGGGGCGTTAGGAATGAATTGCTCTGACTCCAGAAGAGATTAAATTACATACACCTGGCATGGAGGGAAGTGAAAGTGGTGCATATTTCCCATAAGATTTATATATATATATATATAATTTAGATCTTCCTATTCAGAGTACCTGTGCTCTGAATAAATATTTTCATTTTTTAACCTGTAAAACAAAACACCTAACTGAACGTATATTAATGAGCTTAAAATAGTTCATCTTGATATTGATTTTCCTTTTTACCTACTACCAACATCTAGCATTTTTAATTAAGAGCTGAAGAAAGATACACATATAATCAATCCCAAAATATATCTTCAAAGATTTCTCAAATTATAGAGGAGCAACACTATAATAAATTAAAGGAAGAGTGGGGGAAATTTTCCCTTTGTGTGTGAATCCACAGCAATAATTCTGTCTTGATATCATCTCTGGTCCCAGCATGATTAAGGAGCAATTACCTGCTCCAAGGCAAGTAAGCACGTTGTGAGAGCATGGTGAAATAGCCAGCGGTAAGTGCGAGCTGCCACCGTACGCGCTGGCCACAGAAACAAAGAACTGGACAACCAGAAAACTCCACAAAGGACGGGCTAATAAATTTCAGATTCCACCGAAACAAATTAGATGACCAAAGGCTGCAGGATTGCACAGGGGACTCCGAGATGCAGGGATGAGGCTTTGCAGGGGCACAGTTACTGAAGGTGTCTGAAATAGCAGCTGCTAAAGGTCAGGTTTTAAGGCTGTCTAAAATTGGACCCCCTACTGAGTACTTACAACTCCATCTGAAATCAGTTTTATCATACAGCTGGTTGGGGAGTTTCTGCAGTAAGTCTAGAGCTCCACAATAAGATGAAAGATCTGAGATGAGCAGCACACCCAGCTCAAGTCTGCTGTCATGTTATGACTCTAAGATGCTGTGATGCCCTTAAGAGTCATGCTTGATTTAAAATATAGTTAAATTTCACAACCAAAATTTAGGAGGGAAAAAGCAATCTATTCTTTCTTCCCTGGTTTCCCCTGCTAGGGTGGAAAGTTACACTCCAGTTATTAGAAGTTAATAAATCAGTACCTCTGCAGAAAGCAGAAAGGTCTCAATACTCCAGGCATTTCCAAACTTTCCTCTAATGATGCCACCAGGCACTTTCTTAGCAGAAGCCCACATGTAGTCAGCAATCAATTTCATAAATATTTTGCATATAGCATTTTCTCTATTCTTGCTAATGATAACTGGATTATAAGTATCTTTGGGACATAGCCTATCTCCCATCTCATAGTTTTACATGTCCTTCAGGAAAAGCACAGCAGGAGCTTCTGCTAGATTGGATCCCAGGGTACTGCTACAACTCAAACACTTATTAAGGATATGTACCTGAAATCAATAAGAATACTTCATGCTCCATATTCACCCCCAGTCATCTTGGAGTCTTCAGGCAATGTGCCTAGACTTTCTTACTCCAAATAGTGTTACATGATCTCAAAAAAGCACAGTCATCAGAAAAACACAAAAGAAAGAGATTGACAGGAGAGCACAATGAGCTATAAAACAACCTCCACTTTCAGGGGAAATCCCTTCCTTTTAATTGCCAAGATACCCCAAATCTCCAGCCTCCAGTAGACTTTATCATTCCTGAGGGGGATCAGTGTCCGAATCTGCCGGTGTGTGCGCAGGGAGCAGGAGCGCAGGCTGCAGGCGTCGCAGCCACGAAGCCCCATAACAAGGGAACTTCCCATAAGGGTGCTCACCAACTACCCCAACTCATCTGAACAGCACTTGCAAATCAGGACAGGGGGAGAAAGAAATACAAAGGGACAAGCCACTTCTTTAAAATACTATATAACAAGGGACCAGATAGCAAAAGATTCCTTGGGAAGGTTTCCGCCGAGGCACAGTGGTTTGCAAAACAGGTGCCCAAGGAACTTCACAGACAGGACCTTAGCTGTTGACCAGCTGCAAAACTGCAGCATTTACTGAAAGCCAAGGTCAGTAAGCTGGGACAATGGCACTTCCCCCCTCTCTGCCTTCAGCATGCACTTTTCCTGCGGGACAGGGGAAGGTGGGAACCAGTTCAGGTTCTCTGGGTAGATTTCAAATGTCATTTTCGAGAGAGAAAAATAATTTGTGTTGCACCTTTTTTTTCAAGCTTCATAAGCACTACCAGCTCAGTATAGCATTAGTCATATCCTTACGGTCCAGCAATGCTATAATCACTGCTTTGCTATGCAAACACTATCACTCATGCTTAGACTTTAATTAACTCCTTCCTCAATGCACTCAGCCTGTTAGAAATCTTGCTTGACAGCTCTTTGATACCTACACAGTACATTTTTAAGCCCTCAGCAACAAAAGTCAAGCATACACAATCCCTCCTGACGTTGAATCTTATCCAAGTAAAGGGTTGAGTGTAGACTTCAATTATTTATGAACTATTATTTTCCCAAGCTAATCAAATAATTTCAGCTAAATAGTAGAACAGTTTTTACCATGTAGCACAATGCAATGCTTTATCTTCTCTCTTGACAATCTACTGCCATAGGTGGGGACAAATTGCTGTGCCCATGACATGCAGATTGAACACTGACAATGGACAACCTCAAGATAAACAGCAAGCTTCCAGACACATTGTACCATACAGAAAACAAGCAGTGCCAGAAGTCAGACCAGAAAAGTCTGACTACTCGGAAGTAGTCCGAGATAAATATGAAAAGGTGCACAATCCCGGGCGGCGAGCTTCCATATGGGGAGCTCGTCTGGAATAGCTAGTGTGGACATAAGGTATTGTGCAATGCTTAATATTGTTCCTCAAGAAAATGTACACATATAATTGCTTGGAGGACAACATAGCTAGTCACATACAGACAACATTACCACATATTACAGGAATCACAAACCAAGCCCCTTAAAATCATGAGAACAAATTAGAAATTTCCAAGGTGTCTTGTTTGATCTCGTCTTTGATTCTGCTTTTGCCATTGCCATTGGCTGGGTTTGTCACAGGCATCTCAGTTTCCACCTCCAGCTGGTATCGGCCGCATTCTCCTCTCCTGTGATAGCTGCTGTCTCCATTTTGCTGTCCTTCATCTTGACCAGCAATCACAGCCACGTTCAGGTTTCATGCTCAGCTGTTCTGGCTATTAAAATAGCCATTGGACTTGCTCTTGTTCCCCAGTTTATAAGATTCAAATACGGATTAATGAATTATTTAAAAGATATATGACTGATGTGGTTTTGTTCATGGTTTTTGATTATTTTTGTATAAGCAGTGGTCATATTTTCAAGCTTTTCTAGTCAGTCATAAATCTGTTTTCTAAAGTAAAAGCTGAGATTTTTATTTAAAGGACTGAGCTTTCATAAACATTAAGTATTTCAGCATTCATGATAAGAAGTGCAAAACCTGGTAGCACTGCAAAGCCAAAGGGAGAAGAATTTCGCCTAACTCTAACTCACACAAATAGCTTTCACATTAATACGATTGATCTTCTATTTATTTTTACCTCGAATTTTCCAAGGCTGCTTATCTGTTAGTTCACAGGAGTGTTATCCTGAGCATGACAATTCAGAGCATCAACAATAGATGGAAAGATTTTTTTATTTTTATTAGTAAGATATTTTTCCACCTAATTGAGGCCAATAGAAGAAACACTTCCATAATGTGAGAAGGTCAAATACTTTCCTTGATAAAGGATTAAATATTTTTAGGGAATGAATAAGTACAGGTGATTACAGCCTCACTTGCAAATTCAAACAGCTGGACTTGCAAAAAAACCCTCTCTGCTACTCTTCAGAACGCACTGTGGTCAGTGGAAGAGCCTCTGAGGTCCACGACATTGCGAGGATGACCCCATGTCACCACCGCAGCTCTTCTCGCCGACGTGTCTAGCACAGCCGCGCAGGCTGAGCGAGGTCTGCAAACACCTGCACGCCCAAGAGCTCGGCTGAGCCCAGAGGGGCTGCTCAGGTCAGAGGATGCCACAGCCTTGAGACAAGCCTGGGTAGAGCTGGGAGTGGTGGTTTAGTACTTTACGGTTTCTGGACCTCTGCTTTATCCTTATGCCAGAGGTGAATGTCAGCCAAATGAGACGTGAATTCTGCTTCAGCTGCCACAGTTTCTTGTCCGGGCTGTTGCTTTAAACCACGGCTGCTGATTCATGGATCCTGGAGCTGGGCGGGTTGGGCAACTGGAGTGGCAGGTTTTAAAACCACTGCAGTTAATCCAGCAGAGCTATAAACCGCATCCCTACCCCACCGCTGGGGTTGACCCTGTCATTTGAGTTCATATTGGTAAATGCAGAAAATGTAACCCTTGAATGTAACTTATTACTGGCATTTCATTTTATGCAATGTAATTAAATTGCAAAGAACCATGTTCTTCATACTTCCAGGATGTTTTAACTATGATTTCTCATTTTGTATTATGGAACTTCAACTATATCCAAATCTCATTCCCCATCAGAAATACTGTATTCAGTTTCCTCTGTGGAATTCTTCACATATTTTTAATGCCAGTGTTATTGGGCTGCACTATGAAGTTATTCCATTACAACAGTTCCAGTTTGGGAAAGCAAAAAAGCTAAAAGTGGGATGTAAAGCCTAAAAGCAAGGATTTGGGTTACATGTTGGCATCCTGTTTCATAGTAAGATTCTATTTATAAATTCTATGTTATGTTCACCAGGGGAGTATTGGCAACTCATTTGCAATTAAAGTCTGAGTCAGAACACTCTTGTTCAAGTCAAAAAAAAAAAAAAAAGGAAAGAAAAGAAAAGAAAAAGAAAGAAAAACAATGACTTAGAGGCAGAGCTTCATTTGTGACACTAGGGAACATGTTATTCCTCTAGCTCCTATCTTTCAAATTTGGCACTTCAAGCCTTTAACCTGTGGAGGATTCATGACTCAGCCACAATCGCTGATGATCATCTTGCCTGGCACTACAAAGCCCCCGTGTGCTCGCCCCTGCCCTGCCGCGGGTCCCTGCAGCCCCTGGGCCAGCTGCCCTCCTGGGCCATGCCAGGGACGGAGCCAGGGGCCTCCAGCTCCATAAAAATACAAATACAGATACAGATACAGATACAAATACAAATACAAATACAAATAAATCATGTGTCCTGAGCGAACACATTGGAGGCCGGAGCACCATGGTGAGCAGCCAGCGTTCCCGGTGGCGCTGCCCGTGCCAGCCCTAGATTCCTGGAGAACAGGAAAGGCCTTCTGGAAAGCAGGCTCCGCTTGCAGGCAAAGTGCTAAGGGAGACACAGAACATCTCAGCTGTGATCGGCGGGCCACCCTGGCTCTGTCCTAAGCACCACCTATATCTCACTTGAAAGCACAACAAATTTTTATGCTTAGCAGGAGAGCTTCTCTCTGCCGGGTGATAAATCCCCATCACGAGCTCGCTGGAGGACCACGAATCTGAAAGGGGCTGATCTCCCCAGCTCGTGCACATGCTTTTCTTGCCCAAGGGGTACCACCATCTACTGCAAACGCAGGCACGTGCGTGCGACAGTGGAGACATCATGGGATATTAGTATGTTTACTAAGACTTAAGATAATATCAAAGCTCATTTCTCAGTTAAGAAGATATGTGGGAAATATATTATTGATTGACTTAAAACTTATGCCTGACCCTTCTTGCCAGGGAGCAAATCAGGGAGCAGGAAGGAAACACTTCAGAGGATGAACAACATGAGGCATTTTTACCACTTGGGTCTTCTTGTTGTTTTTTCGTCTGCTGCTATTTTCATTTTGAATTAAACCAGAACCACCGTTTCTAGTAATGGTCTTATAATCTGTCAAAGAAGATCTGCTAGTGCCCTGCAAAATGTATCCTTAGCTAAAGAAATAATGAATATGTCAACTGAATCTGTCTCTCTAAAGCTTTTATTATCCTTTCTGCATAGTTTGCCACTCACCCACTTTCAATAAAAGGTGATACGGTATGTACTAAAAATAATAGAAAATAAACCAATTTTAACTTGCAGCTAATACTGGCTAGTTCCCACATTCTTGACTAAAGAAAACCAGCAACACACACTGACTCTATGCTGCCCATGGAACCCCTTAAAACTAATGACTTCAATTATTCAATACATCATCAGCAGATGTGACAATTGCTTATTCAAACATCGACTCTAAAGAACGCAACAGTGACACTTCGAATTTATGGAGCACTAAACTATGCCCTTCCAATAGCAGATGCATCTTGCAAACACAGATACAGTTTGTTTGTTTTATTTAATCTTGACCAATAATGGGGCGAATTCCACTCTTCCGAGTACTGCTTGGTGGCGTCTCTAAAAGAAGCTCCTCTAGGACCTATAGCATTGCCTATATTTGTCTACAAAATAATTAAACTGTCAAAGTCCACAAAATTGTGCAATATTTGTAATAGGCTGATAATTGCATATTAATTGTAAAAGGTTTGCATATTTGCACATCTTTAGAAAGGTCTATAAAATCCTTTGATGATATAATCTAATGATCCATTTGATAAAAAGAATATATGGTAGTTTATAACACTTTACAAAGCACTGAAAAGTGAGGAATTTGTGACTATTCTTAACTACATTTACTTTTCTGTTCTCTCTATCCCTTGTCTATTTTTTTCAGAGTGTGAAAAGAGGTGTGAATAAAATGACCTAAGCCATATGTCTGCCATTATTTTAAACAGACCACTGCATTTTTTATACTCCCTTTTCCTTTTTTTTTCTCTCTGTATTTTAGTGCTGCAATGTATTATACAGCAAAGTATGTCAATGAAAGAGAAGAAGTGATCTAATACAATGATGCTACCAGGTAACTCTTCCAGGTATTTTAGAGGCGACTGCCTGACCTTGTGTGTGTGCATATCCGTGTATACACACTCGGTCACTTACATATTCACATAGGATATGCAGGAAAATGCCAGTACTTACTGATTAGCTCTATTCATTCCATGTTTACAGAATAACCTGGGTAACTGCCTTACTCTCTAATGTTCCAGAAGCTGCCAACCAGCAATTAAACTTAGATGTAAAGCTTCACACACACAACCAATACACACCGGGGTTTGGATCCGTATGATCCTCCGCTTGATATATAGTCGAGGGAATTGACCCATGCCTGCATGTGTCTCATTAAGGCTGCCCAGATATGTCATTTCCAATTTTTCATGTTGACCCCTCTATCTCCTTTGCTTAGCTAAAGTGTTCATTCAAGTCCATCCTGCCACAAAAATTCTAAGCATACAGCTGATCCTGAGCTCTTCTCTTGACCCTTGGTAACACTTAAAATATGAGATGTTAAGAAATGCTTAAACAACAGGATATATCCAGTACTTTGAGGTGACAATGAAAGTCTTTAAATAAATAAATCATATTTCTTATATGGGTGTGTTTAGAAATATATCTTTATTTGAAAAATGTGCAACAACTGTGGGGTGTTCCCTAATTTATAACTCTCGGCTAAAGGGTACAGGTTAACCCCGCAGCCGCGCTCCACTGGGCGCTGTGCCCGGCAGGGCCCAACGCGGGCGCTGAGCGCGGGCGCAGCTCGCGGCACCGCGGAGCTGCTAGGGATTCCCATGTGCCCACGGAGCCACTGCTGCTCATTCAATTTTGCAGGGAATGCAGCAGTTCTAGAGAGTTCTTGTAAAAGGAAATACGTCTCTTAAGCTGTCAGATTGAGTTAATTCCAAGTTCAGTGGAAAGGGCAAGAGGAGCTACCGTTTACCTGCCATATGGGGACAAGGCTAGAGCTGTTCACTTGAACACAGCTAGTGACATTGGGTCTATACCCAGTGTGGGCACACGAAAGAGAAGGGTGACTTGCCTGTCACCTTTGCACCTCTTACACACTATGGAGCACATACTGTGACTCTTGCAAATACTGCAGGAGTTCAAAAGCTGCTTCAGAAGACTTACAGATAAATGCAGATTTCATTTAACACTATTTTATCTGTAAACTACAGTTCACAGCCCAAATTCTGTTCTCACTTGTCCTTGCAATGTCTGCAGTCCATGAACAGTGTTACAGATTATGATAATCCCCTTTTAAATTAATCAGATACAGCCTGCTAGGTCGACTCATTAAAGAGCTTTATAGAAAGGAGACATCCTTCCATTTGAGTATAACCAAACTTAAAACACAAGAAATTGCTGCAGTACAGGAAAAGTATTAAGGATCACACCTAAAGGTGTGACAGTGACTCAACAGTGTGTTGGACCAGTCACGTTGTGTCTGGGGAGGACCTGAGCTCATGACCCCACTCACACCATGTACGGCTGCAGGTCCTCACTGCAGACACAACCTCCTTTCTGCATACATCTGATGGCTCTTCAAGTGCAAAACGAACCACTTGACTGTGGTTCATTTTTCTTCCTAAAATGGCTAAACAAGCAATCTGAACCCTAAGTCATAGTTATCTAATACCAAAACCACTTGTATGCCAAAGCTCTGACTAGTTGGGTATAATTGCACATTTATTAAAAAAAGTAGAAAATTCTTTCATTACAGCCCTCTTATACTGCCACAGAACTGCACACAGGTAGTAAAACCCTATGACTGCCTAGGAGAAAACTCCCAGCACAACCAGTGCACCCCACCCTTTGGTTGTAAAACATACAGGATCTCCATAAAGTTCAGAGCAGGAGGCAGAGGGTGGCAGGAGAAGCTACTCCTCCAAAACATGCTACACATGGTGCTGCTTTATTCAGATTGCAGTAGTCATCACCACAGTATCTAGTGCCTAAATACTTGAAAATAAGGCAAGCGCCAACAACACGAGATTTGTCTGCCAGTTCCAATTTTTTCTGCAGGACTCTCGGTGCCTGTATCAGAAACAACTGGCAGGACCGTTTCACTCCACACGCAGGTCCACAGGACTACCTCAGGGATTTCTAAGGAAAACTGGAAGCTTTAGTGGAAATACTCTCCAGTCTGAGAGGATGAAGAGCTCCTTCTCTGCCCACAAATGCCTCTCCCATAGATATCTGCTCTATTTGGAAGGGAGGTTTACTTCAGAGAGCACATGATTATTAAAAACAAAAGCAAAAAAGCTGCCTACAACTGCCACTGCTCCTGCAACAATGCAGTTTTTTCAAACACAGGTAGATGAGCTGGGTTGTGCCTCCACAGAATTCTGCCTGAAGAACATGGAGCTCAATGCCACCTAGTTTGGTTCTGGTGATAAGTGTCTCCATGGATGGACTGCTACTGGAGTGACTAGTTTTAAATTAGTTCAGGCATTTTGCCCAGTGAGATTTAAATATAGCAGTACTAACATAACTCAGCAGAATTTTCAAGTAAAAGCAAACCTGTATTACACCAAAGTTGAAATTTTTGTCTTCTACCACAGTGCAATTACATTCTGCAACACTTCTTCCAATTTAAAAGCCTTTGAGAGACAGGAAGTCACATTTGTGGTAAATGAAGCTTTGGGAGAAGAGAATACATATTACAGAGAAGTACTAAATGGTTATTTTACTTCTATCTTCGTCTAGTTTCCTTCTCTTGTGTTGCAACATACTTAGATGTAACTGGTTAAAGGAGTAATGTGAAGTTAAGACATTCTTTGCCTTGCAGAAGAAATGCTGCAAACCCCTGCACGCCATTTACCATTTCAGGAAAAGATCTTTGTATCTCTTTCTATATGGCTTGACATTTGTGATCAGGAAAACCTAGCTATATCACAGACCTCTGCTGAAAATTTTGTTGGTCCACTGCTTGTAGGCAATGGCACACACTATTTTACCCTTAATGATTTCCTCCACTAATTATAAGTGATATGAAGACCACAGCACTTAGCCACAGCATCAACTCTCTCAACAAAAGCCTGTGTGCAGGCAAGTATTTATTCTGGTTACTCTTAGCACTGGGTGGAACCTCAACAAAGGAGAAAATCCTAGACAAAAAAGTATCATTGGCAATAAATTCTCAGTTCTGGATTCTCTTTGATGACAAAGCATCTTTAAATTTATGTTATTGCAAAAGAATATTGAGAGGGGCATAAGTATAGTATGATACACTTAGTCCACCATGGTCTCATGTCTGCCGGCATGATACAAAGGTGACTGAGCAGTCACATCTGTTCCTCTATAACATTATGTTATGTTATGTTCCATATTAAAATAATGTTTAAACATAATGTAACAGAATTGCCCTGAACTTCTAATTTGCAGTCTATTGTCCTTGTCCTCCAACAGCAACAACAACAAGGCGCTGTCAGCATCATGCTCCCAGATACAATATAATCATATTATGCAAGCGAAGAAGTCAATGACAGCCTGACTCTCAACCTGTACTTACTCAGGAGCCGACTTCTATTGCCTGCCAGTATGAATAGGGATTGCTCGGATGAGTCAACACTGTGCTATTCACGGAATGGGAGCTATACAGCAGGAACGCACCGGTGTCTACTGGCCACATGTTTTTAGCTCCATGATAAAAACAAATTTCTTTCTGAGCCATAGCAACCTCAATGCACATTTAGAAATAGATTTTCAGCTGGCATAGGTACATGGATTCCCTCGGCCGACTCTCTGGTGCCAAAATTCCAGCGGTCTTGGAGAATCCTCCGGACATCGTTCTACCAGCGACAGCTGGAGTACCTCATACAGCATGCCAGGAGAAAAGGAAAGAGCCTGTGAAAGCCTGCATCTTTCTAAAAAATGACTCTGTTGCACAGCAAAATTCACAAAGGCTTGTCTGGAGCTTGTCATCACAGGACATCTCTTGCTTTCTCTGTCAGATTGCAGAATTTTCTACATTTCATGAATAAATCCAGCATTTTTACCAGCTACCAGTATTTTACAAGCTACCATCCCATTTATGATTTTTAAAAGATTGGACAACTTTCCAAAAGCAGTTTTTAACATTGCAGACTTTTCTATAGTAAATGAATAATGCCATTTTAAGTGACTAAAATTTATTTTCCTAATAAGCAGAGATGGATTTTATCAGTTACTTAAAAACCTAGCAGCCCTAGTTATGAAAGTAAAACCAGTCCCTCTCACAAAGAATTTGCAACCTTATTATGTAAGACACAACTGAAAACTTTCAGTTCTAACAAATAAATGAAAAATAAAATTATAATAGCTGATCCAAGAACAACAGTGTCAGCACATCAGCATGTAGAGTTCTTTCCTAAAGAAATATGGAGAAGAGTGACATTCATCTCTAGGTTATTTACAAGAAGCTCTGTCCATGCCTGAGGGACACCTTGGGAACAAGTACAAATACTTGCTTGAAAGCTGAAGTAGTGGGATCACAGCAGCTAGGAGTCTGTCCTACGTGAAAGGTGAATCAAGGACGATGTTAGTGAACTTATATTTGCAGATGAAAAGTGCACACAAAAAAAAAGAAAAAAGAGCACTGAGAGAAGAGCCATAGGTGGGGCAGAACCCTTGCAGAATCCCACAGGAAGTTGAAACAAAATGGGGACACGAGGAAAATTTAGAGAGGATTGAGTCTTAAGAAAATGCAAGCAATTTCAAGATCTTCTAATCTGACAAAAATGATTGAACGGCCAGAGGTATTCTGAGGTTTGGGTTAAAAATAGAAAGGCGAATGAGTTCCTTATAAGATTTTGGTGAGTTACCGGTTTCAGCTGAATGCCAGGCCAGAAGTTAGACTGAAAAAAATGGACAGAATGGACAGAAATGAAAGCAGACAGAGATTGGATGCACCCCTTTCAGAGAGCTTTACGATCAAAGGAAGGAAACGAGCAATGACTGAGGAGCCCAGGTGGAAGGACTACGGAAAAAAGATGAGTAACAGAGCGCAAAAATATTGGGAAGAAAAAAGAGCTAATACTACAGCGAAGGTGATAATCCCTCTTTTCTCTGGAAAACTGCTTGTGATCTAGAGTGAAGAGAGATGGCATGAAGAAATGTCACTCTAGGCAAGTCACTGCCAAGGAAAGTGCAGAAGACTTCTCTGAGCACTAGCATACTGGTCTTAACCAAACGTAACCAAAATTGTGGTGGATTAGTTAAATCATTCTTACTAGATTAGCTTGACGGAGCTTCCCAGGAGCATTTTTAAGGCAGGCAGTTAATTCATCTTATTCAGAATCAGTGAGGGACATTTACATCAGCTCTACAAGCACAGCCACTCCATCTCCAGCAGCAGCGAACAGTGAGTCTCCCGTGTGTGTTCTCGTCAGAAGACAGCCAAGAGCTTCAGCTTCAGCTCTGCAGTGGGCTCCCTTGGCTGCTGAAAGGTGTGTGACACGTCTCTCACTGCCTATGCTGGCCTCTTGGTTCAGTGCTGGCAGAGAAGGCCCTACCACATATGAGCACCACCTCATGTGAGACCTCAGCTTCACTTGCGGGTCTCATTCCAGGTCTCCATCACACAACTGGAGTTTTACTACACATCAAGATTCTCAGTCTCATTCATTCAGACTTCTTGTTGCTTCAAACATTGAAGTAATGTTAAGTAATGCTAGTTCTACTTATGCAACCTCTAATGCAATTCAGTTTCACTGTATATTATGTGTCATTTGATCCTGCAATTTCACAGCCTCTCTGGACTAAATCTGACCTTAACTGGTTTAGCACTGCCGGCTCTGAACCAAACCAAAATATTGACTTTGAGGTTGAATATGTGGTTGAGAGATCTTTTTTTTTTCTTCTCCCTAATTGAGGCTAGAATTATATTGACAGTGATATTCAGTTTTAAGGTCATCCTAAATGGTAGAATTGAGATGGAGATTTTCTTCATTCATTCTGATGCATCAGATGGAGATGGAAAAATTCTTTAAATGTTTTGGCTTTGGCAGTGTATCTAATTTGTCCTCAAATGAGCCTGCATGCATAACTGCATGCACTGCTATTGAGCCTAATATTATACTTGCCTTCAAGATGGTCCGCAATAACAGTAGTTAAGACTCCGTTAGCATAGCAGATTATACAAACTGAACTATACAAATGCAAGCTCAGAGGACAGGCATCTTCACTAACAATGTGATATTTGCCATGACAAACAGCAGTTTCCCAAGTCATCTAGCCAAGCCCACGTATTTCTGGCTGCTAAAGGAAAACATATACTGTGTCATGCTCTTCCTCCATGGCTGTCGATCTGGATAACACTGTGCAAACAAAGCAGAAGTCCCTTCAACTTTGATGACATCAGGACATCACCTTCAACTCATGTATTCGGCGTGATGCTAATTACAATTCATACCAATCTATTAAAACCGACTCTAAATAAAAGAATCTACAGTTGGCTCCAGCCTAGCCTGAATCAGACACTACAACTTCTGAATTATTTTACTAACCACAGTGCACTAAATCAATAGTATCTGGATCAAAACCATCTCTCTTTCAGCCCTGTAATTACAGAATAAGATTCCTCATTGTACTGTTATTGTGGATTAAATTGATTCCACATATTTCTACAGAATGGTATTTTCAAGGCCCCCATCTGTTCCTTTCTTTGCCATCTTGTCCTGTCAGCTAAATTGTCAACCTTTCAGTCCTTACTTGGGCAAATTCAAAAAATTTGGGCTCCTCAATTCAAATGTGTAACCAAGGCTGACATTTCCTATTGTGACTTAAATGACTAGAGCACATCCGTTGTGCAGGAATGTACAGCAGAGATTTTGGTACAGGAGGAAATGGGATGAGAAAGTAACATACCTCTTCTGATCCAGAATTAAGTGTATTTGTTCTTACTCAGAGGAAGGGGGAAAGAAATCCAAAACTCTAAGAGGAAAAAATAAAAAATGAAAGGAAACCAAAAACGATGACTGCATATTTTGATGATGCCCCAGGATATCTTAACTTTCCAGCCAAGATATGCTGGGTTTTCTGAAGCTATTGTGTTTAGTCTTGTTGTTCCATAAAAAATAATTAGTTGCCATGGCAACTGCCACATCATGTCATGCTTATGTTGTTTCTGGGACAGAGAGCACCTTCTTCAAGAAAAAGTCATCACTTTGTGGCAAAACGCTTTTGCTGTTTGTCATATCTATGAGAAACAGTTTCACTTTATTTTCAACTTCCTGCACGCAGATGGCACAAAATGGCCATACCACGTTCTCTTCCCTTTCTCCCTAGCAGAATAAGCCATTTGGATCTGCATTAAGGAATTCAGCAATGGCCATCAAAACAGCAGATCTTATCACGTTTGCTTTCCATAAGTCAGTGGTATTTATTTAAACATAGGTAACAAGACAAAAAAAAAAGCCCTTTTCCACTCCCAGCAGCCCTCCTCTCTCTGCAGCTTACGCCTTTTCTTATATTTAATGCTAGCACAGCAAGTTTGCTGGAAGGTAAGGTTTTGCTGTTGCTTTTCACAAGGTCTTCTTTACAAACCTTGGTATGAAATAACTAGTAAAGGTGTTCTTTGCAAGAGATAGTCTGATCTGATCCAATTTTGCATCCTGTTTTCAACAAACAGGCCAAGAGATGTTTATCATTTTACCATTCAAAGCCAAGGGAAAAAAAAAAAAAAAGCATTTGAGGACTCCTTTGCTAACACACAGGCTCCACTTGCAGGATGACTCTACCCCGTGGCTGCAGCCCCCTTGGCAGGCCGGGCAGCGGAGCGGGGCCCTGCGGATGCCGCTCCCTTCCCGTGACTCAGGCGCGCGGAAGCGCGGCCGGAGCAGCCCCGGCGGGCGCAGCGGGCGGCGGGCGCAGGGCTCCGTCTGCTCTGCAGTAACAGACTCGGCTTCGGGCTGTGTCCAAGGGTCACTGTTACCTTGAGCTGAGGCACAAAGCGAAAGTAAAACCTGATTATTTCACATAAGCAGAAAGACAAAAAGCCAAAAGGAGGCAGAGCGGAGCAGAGCCTAGAGCCAGCAGCCGGCTGTGGTCACCACTCTGCAGCCAACCCTTGGGGACAGAAGCCACCGCGCCCTCTCTACAGCCCTCGGCTTAAGGGCATACATGCTCTATAGCAAGCACTGCCTATATCTCCACTTTGGAGGCTTACATCCTCTTTGAAAATTACCCCTAATATAATTAAGTTCTTACTGTAAGCATGGGCATAAGCTGCACTTCCACGCTGTGCTGGCACACAGACACACGCACGGTTTCCTCCCGGGCACGCACCACGGCGGGGCTCGAGCGCGGACCACCAACGGGGCAAGTCTGGACACCCAAAACGAGACTCAGATCCAATCAAATAATATAGCAATAAAGCAATCGGCACAATAATGAAAATTGGCCCATTTTTTGCCCAAACCTGTATTTATAGATCCATGCTGAAGGCTCAAAAAGTCAGATGAGATTACCCAGTACTAAATGTATTTTAAAAGAAAGCAGTAACAAAAGCATACTTATCAAGGTGTGATGGAAAAGATTAATACAACCCTGAAATCAGTAATCTGAAAGACTACTTTGTCATATAGTGCCTGTAAAAACATTGGGAAAATATTGATGCATCGGTCATTCAGTGTTTGAAAACAACACACTTTTCATTACACACACACCAGAAGAAATGCTATCAATTTGGCTCTGCACTGACAGTGCTATCACTGTGTAAGTTATGTCCATGGTGTCTCAAAACCATGAGAATGCAACAAGTGCTTTTCTTCACTAACACCAGGAAAAAAAAAGGTATAGTTTTCTAAAGACAGTGTAAAATATGGCAAAATATCCTAAATGCTTCTGTAAATTCTGCGTTAGGTCTCTTTGCTTAAAACATCTGAAAATTCTACATTGAAAATACCTCCAGTCACTATCATTTCACTGTTATTAAATTCACCCTTTGTGCATTATTTATGGACTATGTTACACTTACTGTATTAGCATTTTATTAGGATTTAGTTTCAGATTATTCACATTAGATACATCCTTATCAAAAACACTGAGATGAGAGAAAATTAAATAACTATTCTTTTCATATCAATTCACAAAAGGAGTCAGACAAATATTTTCCTATTAAAACTAAAGGAGGTCTGCCTAACTGCTCAACGTCTGAAATTCATTTCTTTTAATCACAAAGCAAATTAAATACTTTTTTGTAAGTAGGAAAAAAGATTTCCCACATGGTCAAAATCCAAAGAGTTCAGCTATCACTGGAGAGAGAATTTGTTTTTGCAGCTAGCTTCTTTTTCACATTTCATCTATAGAGAAATACCACACATGAGAGCTAGGCTTGGCCACCTGCACTTCTGGTGAACAACTTTTTCTTTCTGAGCACAACCGCTCAAAAATGAAGGACATGGAATAAAAGACAAGGCAGACTGCCTGACTTTTTTCTTAACTACCCCCACTGACTTGGAATTGAAAGGTTCATTCCTCTTTCTACACTTAGATTTTCTCTCAAGTTTTCTCCTGTACAATCACACATCATTTCAACCCTTCCAGGATTAGAAATCCATGAAAGAAATCCATTTGAAGCAACCGTCCTATGTCAATTAGTGCTCACAGGAAACATATTTTTCTTGTATAAAAATGACGCCAAAATGTCATTCTGCTCTTAAAACAGTGCTATTACGACAAAGAAAAGTAACAATGATTATTGTATGTATGAATGTGCAGCCAGTGGGAGACAGCAGGCAGGCAACGCTGTGAAATGTTTAGCAGACATCATTACATACAATATATTTCTTATTTCTCAACAGCATGAACAAATTCTGGTGCTGTAATCCTTGCCAAACAGCAATTGGACCTCAAATGGACCATTCATGTCATCTTGAGAAAGGCTATAAGAATATGGCCCCAGCAAGCCCGGGATGAACCAAGGAACAAAACCTTTCAGCACAACAGCTCTGTTCCTGCTCCATGGACAGATCTCATTTCTTTGAGAGCAAGAACATGTCAGCTAAGGATACTCGATTGCGTTGTCAGATGAAAACCTGCTGTCTCCTAGTATCACATACTGCTCATGCCGGGTAAAGAGCTCTCTCCATGCCCTTCCGTAAAGTAATTCAGCTGAGGACCTGTTTAATATAGATTTCAGTGAGGGTATTGGCAATCTGAGGGCAAAAGTTATTTATTTTCTGTATCTCCTTACTCAACTGCCTCCTAAATTGCTCTGATTGTGAATGTGCTTTTGGCTACAGAGTGGGTTTCCACCGGGCTTTGCAGGCGCCTACATTGGGCTAGGTAATGGCACTGTCAGCCCGAAAATACTGCTGGGCCAAGCTGCATCCCACCTTCTGGAGATTAAAATTCACAAATTAATAGTCTCAGGGGTTGAAGGCAAGGACTGTCCGCCTGGAAACTGCTTCCCCTCTCCTAAAATCAATTGCAAGGAATGAGGCAAGGAATGAAGCCAGCCAGCGTGGCAGGCGACGGGGCAGCTCCGTCAGGGCAGCGAGCGGAGCGGGTTCCTCTGAACCGGCCCTAGTCGGGCAGGGCAGAACAGGCTCTTCCTGCCTTCGGCAGCACAGAGTCTTGCAGGAAGGAGCCATGCTCCGTGTCGACAGAGACGCTCTTTTCCACAGCCACTCACAGAGACAAGGACGTTGCGCACGTTTCTCCTCCAGAGCAGAGTTTCACACTCTGCGGCTTCTGCCGGGCTGTTTTGTTTGGGCTGTGCTAATTTACATGGTGTTTCCTCCTGCTGGGAGATTGCAGGGTTACGCAGGGTTCAGGCTGTATCTTCTTCAAATCAGGATGTAAACAAGCCTGGAGAACTCATGTGATACCGCTCGGCCCACTCCCTTTCTTGTTTGTAAGCTTTTTATTAGCATCAAAAACGATCTGGGATCCTTTGACAGATCCAGTTTCATACTTCCCAGCATGCAGCAACGTGGAGGAGCATAGGGGGGAAATGCCAAATACTCTGAAATGGCCACAGCAAAGGAAGCACCAATAAGCAGCCCAGAGCACCAAGGACTCGCCAAAACAGTAACATCCTGATGCCTGAATCTTCCAAATGGAAACATTCCCATAAAGCACCTTCACTTGAAAGAGAAGGAAAAAAAAAAAACGAGAGAGAGAAGGTTTGATTAGCAACGGAGTGGGCTCGGGATAATTGGAGCTGGGGAGTGCCTGCCAGATCCACTCCTCCACACATTCCTGCCCGCAGCCGGAGCTTGCTGTGCGGCGGGCGCGCGCCACGGAGGATCAGTTCCCATCCATCTGCATCCTCTCCTCAGGGCTCCAACTGCGGCAGGATGGATATTTATAACCCCACGCAGATCCTGCGCCGCCTCACACATCGCATTCGCACACCGGGCAGCGCTGAGGCGAAGGGCGGCCTGTGCGGAAGACGCACGTGCCCCTACAGCTCCTCATGGTGTTCCATGGAGCCGAGGCCGCGCTCCACACGGACACGTGGGAAGCCTGAACTCCGCACTGCTTCCAAATTAAGATAAAAGCCTATGCTCAAACGCCAGGTTTTCCTCCCACAGGTACTGAGCCTATCTGGACATATCAAGCCAGGTCTCCTTAGGATCTGTCCTGAAACCAGGTCGATTCAGTGTTCGCATTAATGAGTCGGATCGTCGCAAGGACAGCACAGAAGGTGTGGATGCAGGAAGGCTAAAAATTCTCCAAAAGACTGTTGAAGAATTCAAAACTGAACTGAAGAAATAGCCTTAAATCAGGCAAAGAAACTCAGTAAAGGCAAGAATGGAGTAGTAAGTTAAGGAAGCAGAAATCAAATGGACAAATAGAAAATAACTACTCAGATAACAGTACTGCAAAATGAGTGCTGGGACTAGAGGGCCACGGGTGGAATATGACTCAACAGCATGACACACTGCAGCAAAAAGTAAACCTTATTCAAAGACATATTAATAACACTGAATGCATGTCAAATATAGGAAGGAATTATTCCCTCTCATTAAGCAGCACTGAAGCTCCACTTAGAGCTCAGTTCGGAATGCAATATTTTATTGAATATGTAGACAAATTTGAGAGGAAAACATCCTCTTCTATGGAAAAGCTGATTTTTTTCTCTTTGTTTGGTCTAGAAAAGCGGACACTCGGGGAAACATGAGCTTCCCAAACAGGGAGCAAGAATATCTGATGGATAACAGACAAACTGACTTAACTCAGAGCCAACAATATTTAGGCTATATTTTGGAGAAAGTTTCCTAAGAACAGGTAAGGGCTGCAGAAGGGTATCTGCAGGCTATCTCTGTGTCTACGTAATTACCCTTGCTCTCAGCGTGGCTGCGGCTCCCAGGCCGGCTGCACCGTGCCCGCCTGATAGTCTGCCCAGCGCCACAGCCGCCGCTGGGAGCGCCTCACGCTCCTCCAGGACGCAGCGCTCGAGCGGAGCAGGTTTGGTCGCTCCAAGAGCCCCTGCTCACCTGCAGCAGCTGGGCAGAGGTTAGCGCTGCGGCCGTGCTGGTTTCCAACAAGGACACGCGAATCCAGAGAGAAGCCAAGCGGAGCCTCACTCCAGAGGGCAAGGAGGAAAAGTGGGACCTGGTTTCAAATACAGGGAGATCAGGTCACTCCTGCCTCACACAGCACCAACGTATCACCAGGCAGGGCCACAGGGGCATCTTCTCTGCTGAAACTGCTTCTCACACTGATCTCTGAATTTCAACAGCAACCCTGGTCACTATTAGCACTGGCCGAAGTCGCTGGCCAAAGGGAGGGCAAGTTCTCAGGGTTCTTCCTCGGGAGGTGAAAGCTCTTGCCACAGGCCCAGCTGACCTCAGGATTTCAGGAAAGCAACGAAGAATAAATCCTTCTTTGTCTGTGAGCTGGAATCTGACCCAGTACGTACATATGGGAAAAAATAATTGGAATAGACAAAGCCATGGGCAATTGGGCAGATGATGTGCCTGAGAACTATGAACATCTGCTGTGTGGTAAATATGCAACCATCAGCTTCTCTCCATAGTCTATAAACAAATTCAAATAAAAGAACAGGATGAAAGCTTTTATTTATATGCAACTGCCTATTACAGAAGTCTGGGAGTTACCAGGTTCTAGTAAAATAGTAACTGTTGACAAATAAAGTCATTTGCAGACCATTATTATCACTCTACAGAGTGCATTTTACCCTCCTTCTCACCTCTCACCCTCACCCTCTCACCCTCTTTCTGTGCCCCTTTGCCATTACCTAAATCTCTTACTCCCAAGGCCGGCGTACTCCCCTTCTGAAAAATCTCACTTCCTGTGACCAACTCCCACCTTCTACATGTCCACGTCACTTGGTCCCACCACCTACTTGCTTTTGACCAAGCAAATTCTTGCTCAAAGGAGGAGGAGCTTTCTCCTCCTTTGTTGAAGCTTCCTAAAAACATCCACACTTCATAAATCTCGTTCCACTTCCTCCTGCTTCTCCTTTGCCACGGTGCCTACAGGAACTATAAAACGAGAGGACAGTTGGGTTGCTTAGCGTGCCAAGCAGTATTGTTTCATGGTTTCCTTGTTCCCCCTAGCAGTGTCATCTGTCACCTCCTACTGTGCTTAGGAAGCCAGGCTTTCTGGAGGAACCACCTTTTTATTCTGAGGCTTTGATGCCTGGCACTGCCAACTGCATCCAAAAGGAGATGTGCACATGCTGTGGTAATATAAATAAATAAAGACATCACTGTTAATTCGCCTTCTCTTTCTGCACAGAAGAGTCTGCATTTGGGTCAGACATGCATCCTGTGCAATGTCATGGAAGCAGCATTTCAAGCTAGAAAGCATCTCCGCCAAAACTTAAAAACAGACCCTATTACATAGACACTAAATTACAATTACTGGAGTAATGCTTTTATATCGTTAAAATGAGGTAGGCACATTTTATTTAATCCAGCTTAGTGGCGGAGTTAACCACAGAGATAATTTATTACTATTAAATTGTTGCTTTTCATGAATAGATTCTTGGTCAACGGCTAGAGCAAAGCTCCAGCAGAGGATCCAAAGCCTGCAGACAGCTAAGCTGATAAGAGAATGGGTTAAATAGAGACTATTCTTATTTGTGTGACAATCATCTTGTGAGAATATTTTCCGTCTGTGCTATTTTTGGTTCCAAGTGAGATGGTTCGTGCAAGAATATGGAATTAGAATCTGAATACAGGCATAGTAAGAGCTCTTTGCATGTGTGCCCACATCCCCCTCCTCTCCCCATGCTCCAGCAGGGAGCTCCACTGCTGAGCAAGGTCAAATTTTATCAATAAGGCACCGCAGGAAAATCTTCTCCATTCCCAGATTGGCTACAGAAATTAAAACTCACCTCCTGGGATTTTCAAATCAAGGAATGTTGTTTATTTTAAGGATCACTGTAGCCTTGTATTTATGACTCATTAATCACCTTGGCTTGAAAATCTAAGTCAAACGAGGACTACTACACTTAGACAATCTGCACAAGGTGGCCAGATTCTGGCTGTCATTAACAGCAGGGTCTAAGGGAAAGAAAAGCCTTTTTTTTTGCACAGAGAATATGAAATTGTGAACAAGTCTCTGCAATTATGGGCTGAGTTACTTAACCTTTCTGACACGGATTCTTTCCCACAAGTCTCTTTTGGCCAGAAGCTGCTTTCTCTGTATGTTTGCCTCAGAAAAACACTTACTGGAGTGCTAGAGGAACTAATAATTTTGGGGGCAGTAGGCACATTCCTAGTGTCATTTCAACTGTTCCTGAACAGTTTGGGTCATGGTTGCATCTGGTCCAGCACAATTTGGCCACAGTGGAGAGGGGCAATGCCGGGCAGCACACGTACGGCATCCCCAAATCAACAGTGAATCCTAAGCAGAAGCAAAGACACTGCTCGACAGATGCCCCCTTAGCGCTTCAGACGAGCGCTAAGGCACGGCCTCGCTAAGAGGACTGCGAGCAGCAGGACAGCAGGTGTGTTTTAGGCAGGACGAAGGAGGCTTCTTTCCCCGTACGGACCAAGGTGCCATATATGGACCCAATGCCGGGTCCATATTGCGCCGGTCCTCAAGGACGAGCGCCCTGCGCGCAGCCTCTCGCAGTGCCGAGACCAGGCAGCCGAGTGCCAGCGCTGGAGGCAGCTTCGCTCCACGCCGCTGCCCCGGCCGGCGCGGTGGGAGCCCCCAGCTCATTCAAGGCTTTAAAAAGACACTTGACTAACTCAGCTCTGTTTTCCATTGATAGAAGTTTTAAAAATTAACCTCCCAAGGGAACAAGAGGATACTCTTGAAAGTCTATTCATGTAAACAGCTAGAAAGGTCTATTTGTTCTACTTCTGCTGGAAGTGAGACTCCTGCTGAAAATGTAATGCACTTTTTTATCTCCATGGTATTGAAAACACAAGGCATTGATTGTGCTTTCAGCAGAAGGAAAACCACCACAAACAAGTCAAAGCTCTGAAGTTGGGAAAGAACTGGGCTGTAAGCTTTGCTTATTGAGAAGTCATTAAGGCACCCCATCTCACCCATACACATCCATAAAGCAGGATACAATATTACTGTTACGGATTACCAACAACTTAATGATGAATGCAGACTTCAGTTACATACTCTTCTAGGAGCGTTTTAAAAGCATCCTTAATTTGTCAATGAGCACTCACATAAAAACAACATTAACATCAAATGTACAATACTGATTAAGCATAACTGAGAAATTATTGCTTTAGGTTTTCAGGTCTCTCTGCAGATGTTAATGCTCAATGCTTGCACTGCGCAGGGAGGGAAAGGCCTGTTTGCAGAGCACAGCAGAAGACGCAGGAGGACGGAGCCCCGGCCTCCGCACGGCAGAGCGTGGACGTGGGCTCCCCTGCCCCGCAGCGCCCAGGGCACGCAGCCCGCGGAGCCGCTCGCCCTGAGGCCTGCGTGACTTGATGATAAATGCAGGCAGCCAGGAAACAGAAACAACCCCCAATGAAATCAGAGAGCTGAGGGAGAACCCCTAGCCCAGGAACACAGATTTGGCAGAATGGTGACCCAAAGCAAAGATATGTATAAAGGAGACCTAGGACAACTTGAAAAAGAAATGTGATGTTTTCAAAACCCAACTTCTAGGGCCTTCTTCCTTTTTAGAATCAACAAGGTTCTTACTTTAAGTTAAAACTGGTCATAAAGAGAATATTTTCATGAAGAGCCACACTACTGGAGCTTTCTGCAACAAGCTACTAAGAATAAAGCTATTCATTTCCATTAAAGGACAAGAGGCTTTTAGGGGCAAAGGAACAGTATTTGCTTTCTGAAGTTTAGGTCAGCTTCAGTGAAAACTTTGGTTGAAATAGTACAAACTGATGTGGTGATGCATGTTAACACACTTTTTGTTACTTCCGTTTCTCAAGAAGTAGCAGTTCCTGCTCTCACTATGAGCAGGAGGTGTACAGCACATAAGAAACGATGTTCTTCCTAAAGTAATGATAGCAAAATAAAAAAGAAACAAGAGTTCATGGATTGAACCTTGCAATATAGTAATTTCCAAAGAGGACAGTAAGGAGGTGTTTGCATCTGCATGGATGAGCAGATATAAAAAGGTTTCCATTCCGCTGGTCTGCAGGCTCTGTACCAAACTTCACCTCTGCATTACTAGATTAGAAGAGTTCGGTGTGTCCTTCTCACTTCCACAGTCCACAAATAATTTGTGGTGCCTAAAACTGAGTCAAAGAGAGGCATGACAAAAGGCCAGCCCATGCCTTTGTTAGAGGCGCTTCCCCTTTGCTTTCCCAGTGCCGCTGGCAGCAGAGAGTGAAAGGTAATAGGAGCCCCAAAGTGAGCCCAGGTCCCCTGCACAGCTGGAGAGACCCAACAACAGCTGCTTTAGACATAAAAGTGCAGCAGAGATTAGCCACAAAGTGGCCTCATTATGTGAGTGTAATTTGCTTTAGACTTCACAAGAAGAGGAGGCCAGAGCCTCTGCTTAGAGAATCAGTGGAGACCAAACCCAGAGGACCTTTTGTCGAGGCGAGAGGCAGGCTCCCAGGCCACAGACTCGGGGTTTTGCTGTAGCTTGGCAAGGTAGTGTCAACACAACAGCAGCTCCGGCGCACGCAGAGCGGTTCTGAAAGTAGGTCAGCACGTGACAAGCTGCTCTCAGCCGCCTCGCGCTCCCCTCTCCCCTCTCCCTCTGCAAACGAGGAGGGCACAGCGCGGCGCCTTGGGAAGCAGCCGGGCGTTCATCCTGCCGCGCCGACGGCAGCCACTTTGCTGAACGCGCTGCACTTCCAGGCTACGGCAAAATTATGCAGTGGAGGATAACATGCCATGTTTGTAATAGACTTCTTAGAAGAAACTACTTGCTAGTGCTAAAAGCCAGATTAATTGCCAAAAAGACCCTTTGACTATTAGAAAACAAGGGGAGCATATAGGCAAGACCAAAATCATTATAAATATTAAATGAATATTCATGAAAAATGCAAAGTATTTACCCAGTTTGAGTTCTGCTGTCACAGACAACGGCATTCATAGCTGTATGTCAAAAGAACAGACAGAAACTGAGTTTTAGATGTGCACACACAGCATTAATTGGAAAGTTCTTACACATTCATGATACAAAAGAAAAAACCTAACAAAATCAGGCCATCTATGCAGCCTGCCCCAGCCAGCAGCAATGGACATGGATCTGATATATACAGCAATGTCTTCTGTTTTTTCAGGTCTGTGTGTTACCCTATAAACAACCAAATAAGCATATTCAAATCATAAATGGAAAAAAATAAATAAAATAAGTACTCACAGATCAATTAGTCACCAAACAGTAAAAGACAACAAATTAATCCAAGATATTACTTGGTAGAATGGTGACTCCTTCTGCTACTTCTAATCTACCTACTTTAGGTAGATTAACTGTCTCCCTGAGCATGTCCTAAGACATGTTCTATGCTTGGAAAAACAAAGCAAAACAAAACAAAGCATCACTATAAAATTATGCATGTCAATAACAGTCATTACTTTCAAAAGGCTTTCACCCAAATCATAAATATGATAAAGCATCAAGGACCAGACAGTGAACGTCAAAAACCTTTCTTACTTTCCTCATTTACAAGAAATACCATCAATTTCAGGAGAGGAGTAATCATGAGCAAAGAGAGCCAGCTTTGGAGCTGGATCCCATTCAAGTCTCCTGGAAGTCAATGGAGCCACTCTCAATGATTGTAAAATGAGAACGATTGGGCTCATGCCCATGTTTAGTGTTGGCCCTGTATTTTTCCATGGCACATATTTTTCCAATATATAATGCAACTTTTTCTTCTTAATTTCTTTTTCCTCTGCTTAGACTATTACTTTTTGCTAATGAGTATTAAATCCATCTTGGTTTTATCATATGCTTTGAGTGTCTGCAGAAGTACCGCTACGAATTTTCCTCTGAATTGCCACAATGTTCAAGGGAAAGTAGTCATAATTGTTCCACCCTTGGCCACATGCTACATCTGAGGCAAGGCTCAAGGAGAAAGAATCGGCGTTTTTGTTCTGAAACACTGCAGGCAACTGCAGCTGTTGCTCCTACCAGGGTCAATGACAAATCTTCCGCTGACAGCCAGGTCAATAGGACCAGACAAGGACTCAGAAGACCTGGGAATAGCAGAGGAACTTCTAATTCATGTAAGACCTCTGGTGCAAAGAGCTGTAGGGAAATGCGCTGAACAGTGACTACAGGGAATTTCATCTTTGGAAAGAGTAGCTATTTATTTATTTATAAAACTGCTGTGCTTACACAGTTCAGTCATGCACCAGGACCCAACAATGCCAAGCCTTGTACAAACATAGATCAAAAAGACAAGGCCTGACTCAGAGCACTCTTCTCGTTCACATATATATACATATATAGTTTACATACACAAGCAGAAAGAACCATATGATTGTTTGTCATTTTAATATCTGTATAGACAAGGTTTCAAGTAAATGAGGCTATAGTTGACTTTTGCTGCAATAATATTTCCAAAGAAATTTCAGACTTGCAAGTAAAAAGGTTGTTTGGAGCAATGCGGAATATGCTTTGGCCAGATCTAGTCTCTAAGAGTCTTATTTGATTGTTGTTACATTACTCAAATTACTGCCTTGAGGCTCCAGCCAAGATCATGCCCAACTGTTCTGGGAAACAGATACTCCATGTTATATAAATCACTGAATAAGACACAGGCTCCACCCTAAAATTGATATAAAATCATTCTGCCGCTTCACTTATCTGAATAATCCTCTCGGTTAATGAGGTTTAGGCACCTAAAGAGTTAGAGGGCCTGACCAGGACCTGCTTGACCAGAACGGAGCCAGCGGCACCGGCAGGTGCTGAGCCCTGGCGTGACCAGACAGACGTTTCCAGACAGAGGTTGTGCTGGCACTCGAGGAGGAGCCTCTCCCACGTGCTTCTCATTCCGCACAGACCTGGTGGCCATACGTGCCCCATGCGGTCACTTGTGCCTGATGCATGCAAAGGAGCAGGGTCCCAGGGCCTAATTTTATTTTGCAGGGACCAGGAGCACAGTCGGACACACGTCGCAGTGGAGCCGGGACCATCTCCACTGAAGGCCTTCAACAGTCGAATCAGAAATTCCCACCTCCTGGAGCACAGGTCAGAAGAGTTGGAAATGAGAGCGCGATTCAGCTATATCCTTTGCTTTACTGTAGTCAGTACAAATCAGACTTTACAGTTAACTTATATGCGGGGTTTTTTTCTGCTCCCTTTCCCCTTTGATGTTAGCAATTGTGCTTGTGTCTCCCTCTACTATTTGTTTAATAACAGAGAGGGAAAAAAAAGAGAGTGAGGCTGGATGTGATGTGGGAACACTTTCTCTTTTGTATCAAAGGACCATCTGCTAATTTACAAAATACAAACAAAGTTCCTGGATGTGCAAGAACCCCTGTAGAGCAGCCAGGCACAAACAGTGCCTGTACCACGTCAGGGAAGGGCTGTGTTTACTCTGGAACGCAGAGCGCTCGGCCTTCTTTTATCTGTGGGTATTTTTCCTCCTTTCTCTCATTTTATTGATCTAAGTTCTGCATACCCAATTCACTGTAGCAAAATAATAAAAATGGAACATTTGTGGAATGTTTTCCTATTATAAAAAGCACTATTCTGGACAGAAGCAGGAATCGCAGGGAGCAGGAGCAGTTCTGCTGGGCTGGGTAGGGAGGGCTTGCGGCCCTGCCCCCTCCAGCTCCGTGTCCGAAGCCGCTGTCACCGCCAGCCCTCTGCTTTCCGGGCAGTTGGGTGACACAAGAGTCACATAGTCCAACAGCTCCTTGTGTCTCCCCACTTCCTCTGAGCACCATGCAGGGCAAGGCGCATGCAATGCTTGGGAAACATCTCGGCCTTGTCCTTTTGCAGTTGTTCTGCAAGGGATAAAAAGGCAAAACGAAAGAGGGAAGAGAGACATTCCCCTAGCTCAGTTTGCAGGAGGCAGAGCTAGTGGGGGAACTAATGGCACCCTTTTGAAAATGCGAGGAGGGTTCTGCTCGTGAGAGTTTGCACGAAGTGGTTAAGGTAGTGGCAGCTAATGTCTAGTGCTTAGACTTTTCTCTTCATTTTGGCTGGTGCTGAGCTTTTAAAACAGCCCAAAATGTTTGTGCACGCATAGACAGGGCTGCAAACCTGCTTCCTAGGAACTGGAAGTCTGCATGGCAAAGATAAGCCTGTGGACAAAATATAACCAGCACATTGCTCAGAGAACAGGAGACTAGATGATCTGTTTCTTCACAGCTGGGCTAAAATGCATTTAAATTTGGTCATTTGCTTTCTTTTCCCATTCACCTTTCCATATGAATATAGTCTTTGAGGATCATACATGGACAGGTCTGAAAGATGAAGATGTTTATTAGCAGCAAAAAGTGCCCTGAGTGCAGCAAGGACACCCCAAGCGCCTCTTCTCCTCCCCATGCCCCGGCTCAAGCGACCAAAGCAGCCCACAGGGAGGATGCTCCAAAGGGGCCACTGCAGCACGGTGCAGTCTGGCACAGGGATCGCGGGGACAGGCCCGCAGGGTCTCATCTGCAAGGCAGATACCTTGGCTGGGGCCTAGCTCTCCACGAGGGCATCGATCCTGTTTCGGGACCGAGGCGGCTGGTACACTGTAGATACGCAACTGCAAACACTAGGTTCATAACACAAAGCCAGCCCATCCTGTTTAAAACTCCCAAGATCCAAATAAAACCAAATGAACACAAGATTGTCCAGTAGCTCACAAAAGCATGTCTAACATTATGAAGCCTTTTAAAATAGCACAGTGGTCCCGGACACCACTAATGAGCCCATGCATGTACATATGTGCACCCTCATCAAGCGCCCCGCTGGTATCCATAAGAATTAAGTCTGAATTACAATTTGGCACCTCAGCCGAGGGTGCACTGCTTCTGAACAAATTGCTACAGTTAAAATCAGAGAGTCCCATCTCCTGCAAAGCAGATATATGTTAGATTTAGAGTGGACTTTTCAATACATAACTTATACATATTAAACAGAAAAAAACTCTATTTTCTGGGATATTCAAGACCACTGTGTCCTACCCTGAAGCTAGAACTAGGCTAATACTCATTATGTAGATGATAATGCAGTTCTACTCCTCTCCTCCCTTTCCACCCAAAAAACACATGGTTCCACTGAAAACCAGTGGAGGCAATTCCCGAGGCAATGGGACCGGTAGAGGCCGGGTGCTGCACCCCCGGGGCCAGCTCCAGGGACTCTCCATGCGCACCAAACACCCCATTCCCATGCCATGGGAGCCAGCCCAGCCCACTGCAATACCACCCCGGGAAGCTCTGCAGGAAAAGCACCTACCTCCAGCCTGCTTTTAGAAAGCAACAGATCTCCAGCTACTGCAAGTCATCATTAAGGGTTCAAAAGTTAATTCCAAGTAAGACTGTCACCAATCTCTTTAGTCCTTTTTTACATGGAACTCCCCACACACACTTTAAGAAATGCTTCATCCTTTCAAGGCATTCAGTATTCTGAGGTATTTCTGCTAGTCCAGGAGAGTTACAACAAACTTGATACAAGGTTCATCTGCCCTTGCATACAGCTGTCAAAAACATGAACCTGAACGGGGAAACATTGGCTACCAGTTCCCTAGTTCTGAATGGGAAATCATTAATAACGAGTTAGCTTTAGCCAACCTCCCTTCCTGGTTTGTCTCCAACATTGTTGCAAATAGAGCATGATGGTTTGTCATTCAGAAGTATTCAACACCTTTCCATTCCATATCACCTCTATAACGCAGTTTATTCACTCAAACATCCCAGCCCGTGACGGGGCTATACAGAACACACGAGGCTGGAACTGCTTTAAATACTTTCCATTGCTCCGTGTACACAGCGCAGGATTTTCCCTACCATCCTCTAGCACTTTTCCATTGCAGCCTTTGAACGTCACACAGTGCCTTATGCACCTATCAGCCCTCATATTCCATGGGGTAAGTTTTAGTTTCACTGATGTTGGCATAATCCCTCTAAAGCCAGCGGCATTGCCTGGATTTATCCGAGATCAGAAGGCTGCCTCAAGTTAGGCTGTGCTACGTAAATGCTTGGAAGGAGCAATTATGCTCTGGAGGGAAAAACATAGGGTTCAAAATGTAGAATGACACCAGAGTTAATAATCGCCGCACAAGGATGTGCTGAGCTGCTGGCACTGCTTGGCCTCAGGAGGTATTTTTCCTGAGAGTGTCATTTTTTGCATAGAATAAAGCCAAACTGCTTCTCATTTCTAGTTTTTAATAAATAAAAGCAACCTTGCACGTGATACTATTAACAGAGTAAATGGCAAAACTGGTCTTTCTGGATAATAACGATGTATTACGGCACAGTACCCAGATACTATCAGTGATGATAGATTAAATAGATTAGAGGAGATGAAAGAAATAAAACTCAACCTAAGCTCTCGCTGCTGCAGTCATGAACTGAAATTCTCATTCTCTTGCTGTCCCAAACGACTTGGCTTTGCTTGGTCTCAAACAACTGTCATATTTCACAGCAGCACTGCTGCATTCCAGTGCAAGTTTGTGTTTCAAGCGTACATTTCTAAAGCATTGTGGGATTTCCCAGTGTGAAAGGCATCATATATAAATTTAAAATATTATTATTATTTCAACATTATTTATGGATACCATCTGTTCATAACTCCGTTAGTGTCTCTTCTTTTTAATGTTCGTATCACAGACTGCCTTGCTTATTACTTGCTAAATTGGTCAGAATTCAGTTCAAGCTATCTTTGAGTTATGTGTTTACCTCAATGCATGCCTGCCAAGAATGATGTTTATGGCATATCTTGCATTGATTTTAGAATTTCTGAAAGTAATAAAGCACTGAATGAGGTTCATTTATTCCCACAAATTAGAATGTGTCATATTAATAGAGTAATATAATCCTGTCATCGCTTCCATTTGTTTCTTTCGCCGGCCTGATAGGAAAGAAAGGTGAACTTGTAGTTCATTGAGGCTGTTGGTTTAAAAGGCACAGCGGAAGCTGCCGGTTTGTTCCTAAATCTGCAGTGACCATTTAAACGCTGCTCCTGCTCGCCCTTGCCTGGGTGAACCCGGGGCTCGGCCCGCAGGGGCGGCAGGGAGCGGGGCGGCCCACGCTGCTCGCTGCGTGCGGCAGCATCGCTGAGAGACGAAAATGTCCACGGAAGAGCCCCATTCCCTAGGCTCCCACCACCCCGCTGCCGGCACCCAGCCGGCTGCTCCAGGAGCTCCGTCTTCCTCGCACCGCTCCGAGGATGACACTTCCAAGCCGCCCCCGCACTGTGGTCCTGCCTCCAGCACCTCCCAGGCCCTATTTCCTTTTTAGACGTCTTTCCCAAGCCTAAACCTGTACATCAGCTGTTATCATGTCAGCTCTCACAAGCTTTATGCAAACAATAACACACAATTCATGGGGGAAGAAAACCTCTAAATAGGATTAGTGAGGTTTTATTGGAAACTATGTGGCAGATTCACTGAATAAACGATTACCCCTACGAGCAGCCATTGCCTCCCAACAGCTGCCTGGAATTTTTATTTTCTCAGTTTTAACTTCATAACTCCACTTTCCTTTTCCTTCTTGCTTCCTCTTGGCTGACACATTATATAGCTGCTGAAATGATCCTCCAGCCAGGAATGCTGGATGAGCGGCTGCCTGTGGATCGGCGCCAGCCCTGCACTGGAAACTGGAAAGCAGCACGGGCTGGCGGCCGCCGCGTCGCCCTGCAGGCACAGATAAAGTGACGGGGCTCCTGGCTGCACCCACCTCAGCACTCCTGATCCCCTCCTCGCCGCCCCTGTGGACACATCAGCGTGTTAGGAGCCTTGCACTAACTGCACGTGATGCCAAGTTGAGCTTCCTTTTTCTCTTGCTGGGTTTGGAGAGAGCCATGCTCAGATCTGCAAGACATCAATTTTAACCCTGACTGCATTACTCTAAAGATTTTTTTGTGCATTTTTGCAGCAGATCACCCAATAATAGCACACAGTTGAAGCAGCTAACGGAGCACAAGTCTGCTTCCAATGTGTCAGATAGTAATTGTGTTGTAGCACCACAGTGCATACATGAATAAATACAACTCTAAATTCAATGAGATATTTTCCTTCTGCTGTTCCTCCTGCCGCAAATGAATACACCAGCAATTAATTACTGTGCTCAGCAACTCCCTGCAGCAATTGTGTAATGGATTCATTTCAAGTCCCTTGTCTTGCAACCTTTCAGATAAGTTTCGTGGGTCTGTAATGGCAAGCATAAAAATATATATTTGTATTCATTTAATATTTGTAAATGTTACAGCTCTCAGATGCTGGCAATAACTTCCTCAGAGTTCTTCTACACTGCTTACAAAAACTGGAGGATATTTGAACATCAGAATCCTTCCAGCTCACAACCAAGAGTAAGGGATCTGTCTCAATCTGAGAAATTTTCATGTTATATTTTATGATAAAACTTAATTGTATTTAATAAATTAGTAACGTTTGGAAATACTGTCAGTCATTTAAGAGGTTAGTCTAAAACAATACATCCTGGCCTTGGTAAAGTCAGTGGAGTTCTGCCTGTGGTCTCAGTGGAACCAGGACCTCACTAAATCGCTATTTGTGTATTACTACAAAAACTGAGAACCGAAACTGAGATGTTGTCATTGTACCTTTGTTTTGTAAATAGTTACTTTAAGGACGCCCCATTAAACTTGTTGAGCATTATGGAAAGAACTTCCCAATCAAGACAACCCCAAAGTTATTTCCTGATCCTATTCTACAAGTGTTTGAAGTCCAGTGAGGTCGTGTGCCTCGGACTGGCAACACGGTGCCGGGGGGAACATCGAACAGACATCGCCTGAGTGATGAAATGTAATGTAGTAGTTCCAGTGTCTGGATGACAATATTATCTCGTGCTGCACAGATGTCTCAGGAAAAGTCAACTTTCTGTGGTTCTCCTGGGCAAATACAACTGCAAGAAGGGAGAATACAAGAATTGATAAAAACAAGTAGGGGAAGCAATGAGAAATTCAACCTTTCTAAACCTGAAATGATAACAAAGATCCTTGGGGAAATGACTTTCCAGGCTAGACGAGCAGCACGACTAGACTGCTGGTCTTCTCCAGGCAAAACTGGAAAATAAACCTCACGATGCTTATAGCACTGGCTTTAACCCCAAGAAATCCCACATATGCCATATATCCAGAACAACTCATAAGAAAAAGTAACTCTGAGCTTTGCCCAGAAACACAGCATGAGCCAGCGCTCAGACTGCCCAACAGGGAGTCCAGGGCCTGGGATTCGGCTTCATTTCTGCCACTACTGGGCTATGCAACCAACACTAGCCTCAGAGTCACCCTTCAAGACTGTGACTTCCTCTGGATGTTCAGTGCCCTGCAAATTAAGGCTCTGCAATAAATTAATAAAACTAAATAACTCCTACGAAAAGTTCTCATAGGCCAAGACACTGCGAGCTAGTCAGCATTTGTCACTAGGACTGCACAGTGCCTGGAGTGCTTCTGGAGCTGGTGTTTGCCTCACTAAGCTCGGGAAAGACCAGGGCTCACAACACCTGCCTCTCCTCAAGGTGTTAGAGCCCACGCACCATGGAGGGAGGATGCAAACCTGACCTCTGCAGTTACTCACAGCTCCTCATTGCAACCTCTGCAGAACACCTTCATCATCACTCTCAATATATAGGAGCACTGTGGGCAGGAGCAACCACTCCCCAGAATGCTCGGGATTATGGGCTCTCCCATCTTTCCCAAAGAACAGCTCTGAGGGCCTACACCGTATATCTGAAATACACAGAGAATCAAAACTTCTTTCCTGATGACATCTGTCTAATCACTTCTGCACTTAAAATCTGGCAGATAACTGCTGCACCTCTCTCTGGGCACCGACCTCCTCAAACTTACATTCTTCTTGCTGAGATTTTGTCAATGGATATCTCTTTTTTTTCTTCTTTTTCTGCATACGACATCAAAAAATGATATTTCAAAGACTCCTGGTTTGTCAAATTTCTGTGCAGTATAACTCTACCATTACTAACCACTTTTCCATGCTGCCTGGACCTCTGGAAACAATTGAAACCTGAGAAAACACAAGGGATACGTTCTCATTTTCTATTAAATTTTCTTACTAGAATGGCAAGTGAGTCAGAGCTGAGGCTCTATTCATGCAGGAAGTCTATGGATCTAACTTTAATCATCTGCAAAAACTGTAAGGCCGAGTAACATGAAGCAAATAACCACAGGGTTGATTATCAAGAGATCCCATGTTTCCGTACATCTTCACATGACCTTAGTGCCTGTGTTTCAGGCTCCTCTCCCACATGGATGGTAACAGTTCACAGGAATATTGTGAGCATTAAGTACTTACTGTCCTTTCTTTGTCTTTGAAAATGTAAAGCTCTCCATTGCCTGACACTTTAGGTGGATGTCCAAAGGGATTTACAGAAGTTCTTAAGCAGGTTAAATGACTACATCTCACTGACTCTCAAAGACTCTTATAGACCTGGCCCTCTGTGAATGCAGCAGCAAGGAGTGGCAATGCTTTCACCCCCTGTATATGCTGGCCAGGGCACTGGCACAGCCTCTTCCAGATTCTCTTCTAGTAACTCAACCTTGTTCACACTGAAGCCCATTTGTTCATGTCTGAAACACTGATTTGAAGTAGGCACCTGCACGATCTAAAGTCTTTCATGTCCCAAACCAAAGACTAAGGTCAACAGGGAGCCTAGACCCTAAAGGTGCTCCTGTCCACATGGAGTTTCTTAGCAGAGTGCGACCATCCCCTCACCTGAATGATGGACACCAACAAAACGTGCTCTTGCAGTGACACTGCTGCGTGCAGAGGTGCCATGTGCCACACGCGCTGTCCTAGCTACCAGGTTGCCTTGCATTTGTCTTGGATTACTCGGCATTATTCTGGCATAGACGACACACACAGACTCCAAAAACCCCAGTTCCCCCCAAGCCAGACACAAAAATAAAATGGCCATATGGGCACCCTTAAGCTGCTGTTGTAAACTGTTGCATTTTTTTTCTATTAAATACCAGTTAAGACATTGCTACCAAATTGCTTTTACCATCGTCTCACAGATCTTGTAAGCAAGGTTGAGAGACGACAAAACCAGCCGGGCTTCCTAGATAAATTCCGCTGGCGTGTCCAGCCCAGCAGCCCAGCCTGCGCCCCAGTCAGTAGATGCCTCCAGACCGCGCAGCCCTGGGCAGCACCTGCGCTGAGCAGGACACGGGCGCCGCGCCGGGCAGGGGGAGCTGCACCGCGCTGCGGCACACGGGGCTTTGGAGCCCGCACGGAGCTGCCCCAGCGCTGCCTTTTGTGCCACCGATACTGGGGGGAGCTGCTTGCAGGTTCTTTGAATGTCTATAACCTGCCTTATCCCTCCTTCAGCTGTGGATGTTCCCTAGCAGCAGTCGGTGTTAGAAAGCCAAGGCTGTCACCAGAGAAGAGTGCTGAAGGACAAAAAAAAAGAGGGGTGGGAGGATGACATTATACTTTAAAACAAGCTAGAGCAATTGGCTGGTGCAGCATCAGCAACCACCTTCCTCTCTGTAGGCAGTGCCTCTTATCAGGAACATAAAATGGTACAGCTCTGGGTTTTGTCCCTTGTGGATCATATGGATCCAGGTGGAATTTGAATTTTAAAAGCCTTCAAGGCCGAACTGTCTTAGGGGCTGTCTGTCTGAAAGAGCACATTTCTCTTTGTGCATTTCGGGCAGCACTGCAACCAAGGGAGCCACATATGCTGGATCCTATTCAACTTAATAGTTAGAAATTTGGCAGGAGAGTGTTCTCCATATGGGGTTTTCAGCTGTAGGAAAGCTTCTGCCTTTGCTATGAGCTGGATGGGGACTGTCCCCCTCCGAGCGCGCGGCCTCCCAGCTCCCGCGGGGAGAGCGGGGTCGGCGGGAGCTGCCTCCCCCGCGCCGGGCAGCGCCAGCGCGGAACCACGCGGGCTCCCAGGGAGCTCCTGACGCTCCCTGGCTCTCGGCGGGCCTGATCCTCCCTTTGTCTGGATTGTATTTTTGTTTTATCGGGAGCATCCAGGGGCCTGGATTGACAGATTTTGTCAAATATTATTTCTAATAATATTTGTGTCCTCCCAGTCGCTTACTAATTGCGAAGATGCAGAGTAGTGTTGGAAGATAGGCCGTAACCTAATAAAAACTGAGCATAGAACATGAGAATGAAGGTATTTCATCAAACAAAATTATACTGGGATAAAAATACAATTGAGTTTTCTCTTTTTACTGCAGGTATGAGGGTTTCATTGTACAGACACACCTTTTTTTCCCATCAAGACAAAGGAATTTATCCTTAAATAATGAATTTATGTAGGCAAAGCCCAACAGTTCCATCATTGCCAAAGGGAAAGCAAAGAACAATTGTATGGACAGGAAAAAACCTCACAATGAGATCTCTGGGAATAATTCCAATAGCATGAAATTAATGTAAATCAAAAATAGCTCCTATGAAGTGAGTGGAAGACTCTGTGGGAAATAAGAATCAGGCCCAATAACTTAAATATGCATCACAGAGAAAATAAAAAGCAGAAGACTATGACAGTGGTATTTAATAAAGTATTACATTAATATTAATACTGAGTGATCACTGAAGGAATGAACATTCCCTGAGAATGTTTAAGTCAATGCGATATTCGGTTCTTGCAGGAATAGGATAAACTTTAATGGTAATCTCGACTCAGGGAATCTTACAGAGCTTACACAGTCCAAATGGATTCTCTGATAGCTTCCAAGAAATGCATCTTTCTTAGCTGGGTAGCAGTTACCTCACATAGCGGATGGCAACAGGAATGCTAGCAAGTAAATGCCACAGATAGGAAACTACCTCGAATCTATTTAACACTGCTGCTCCATCACTCTACGTGTTTGTCAGTCTCTTCTCCTTGAACTTTTTTCTTTTGTAGCTGCTCAAGGAAGAAGAGCTGCAAGCCCAACAGTGCTTGCACAGTGCAGGCAAGTCTATTTTTTTTCTCTGTTGCTTTTATATATTTGATATAATTATTTAATGCTTTTGGATTCAAAAGAACAAAACCTATGTTTGACTCACAGGAGAATTTGCACCTCAAGAATATATTAGAATGATATTTGTGCTCACTAACAGAGCTGAAAATATTATCCTGAGTGAGTTTATTCAGACACTGGTCTATTCTTTGAGGTGTTTGTATGTTTGCAGTGGAGGTCAGGATGAATTACAGAATCACAGGATGGTTGAGGTTGGAAGGGACCTCTAGAGAACATCTAGTCCAACCCTCCCTGCTCCAGCAGGGACACCCAGAGCACGTGGCACAGGGTGGCATCCAGGAGGGTTTTGAAGATCTCCAGAGAAGGAGACTCCACAGCCTCTCTGGGCAGCCTGTTCCAGTGCAGGATATATGCATTAGGATGTATAGTATTATTTTAAGATGGTGTCTTTGTTTGCTCAATATTGCTGTGCTTTCATAAGGCATTTGCTTTTGCTGTCTAAATGAGCTCAAATATGTAATTCTTATTACCAAGGCTTATTTAATTCATTTACTAGGTCATTGCTTGGGATAATATATGCAAATTGTACATATTAAGAGTGATATGAATTACATCAAGCATTGCCATTTATGTGCAAAATTCATCAAATGTTAATGTAAAATCTATAAATAGAAAGAATAAAATAACAATAAAACATGAACATGTAGCAGGCATAAAAAATGAAGACCCTTAACTGGCCATTCATTAAGCAAATAAGGACAGCATATTCCTAACTAGCGAGCAAAAAGGCACAAGAAATGACTGTGTTACAGTGGCACTGACAACCATTGAAACCAAGTCTCCGGTGTTCTGACAGGGTGTGTGCTCATGAATGGCGAAAATGAAAATTAATGGTATTAACTGAATTACTGGAATTAAAGGAATTCCTACAATGTGTTGGTTAGAAGGTGGTAGGAGAGATCTAAAAAAATAAGCCCACTGATTCAGTCTGTATGACAAAACTTATCACAGATTGCTTGGGCATTCCACCAAACAGTTGGAAAGAACTACAAACACAACAATAATATTTTATATCATTTTGAGTCTGTATTTTATAATTATATGACTCAAATGTTCTTGCTTTCAGGTACAGACATGGATGTTACTGGCTAGTAATAAACTGTCCTGAAGCTTTAACAATTTCTTTTTTTTTCATACTGTAAGGACAAATATTCACTTATCATTCCAGTATGTGGCAATGAAACACCCATAGAATCTCATAGAATCTCATATACCGCTACATAATCTGGCATAGCTGTCAGGCTCTTCTGAAACTGAATAACTGAATAATAATGAAGGCCATTAATAATGATTAGAAACATTACAAAGAGTGAAAAATTAGTAATATAGTTTCTTATATTCACAGATTGCCTATGAAGGGAGCATTTTTGTAGAAATCATGCATAATTATTACCCAAGAAGAGCATTTCACCCTTTTAAAAAATGCTCTCGTTATTGCCGTCTGAATTACTACATTTCAGGAAAATAGTTAACTTCTTTTTTTTCCCTAATGGTTCATATAATGCTTCTCTACTTAGTTGTTTTAATTTAAGTTCTTCTATTCCCACAGATTGACAACCATTACAACATAGGAGGTACATCCTTCCAGGAATCAGACATAAATCATAATTTTGATTGCTGATTTAAATGAAGCAGTTTTTATTTTTCTTTTAAAATCCAGAGGTCATTATTTTGTCTTTCAGCCTCTAACAGAAAACATACCTCAACACTTTTGGATACACACTGCTAGTCTTTATAAATCTCAACCATAAAATAGGAAAGTGTTGCTTAACATCTGCTCCTCTTTTCAGTGTCAAGAGAAAAAATCCCTCCCTCTCTAGCGGCAGTTGTGCAGCTTTCCGAGACTTGTGTATTCCTTGCGCTATATGTTGCACAAGCAGAATAACAAATCACTGAAAGTTAATTCCCCTAATAAACGAGTTTGTATGAGCATAAGCCTCTCGGACATGATCTGCTTTGCCTGATTTATGTTTGCTCATTTTAAATTATGCCATTTGTGGCGTCACAGAAGGTCAAATCCTGCAGTGCTGGTTTATTCGTAATTAATACTACTTAATTCCTAATAGGTCTGTCCTAAGGTCCATGTTAGTCAATTAGAAGCTTTTTGTTGATTTTTATTATCTGAATAAGGTGAGAAAGCACAAAGTGGGTAGCCCTATGTCCTTCCCAATCAAAGTTATAGATATTCACCTTATTCATGACTGCAGAATGTTGTACAACGTGTATTTAATATATTTATTAGTGCAGAATAATTATACTCTTTTGCTTATCACTCTTAGTGCAGAATAAACATACTCTTTTGGTTAACACAGACACAGCAGGAAATATGACCCATTCTACTTGTCTTTGGACGAACCCTAAGGAACAGAACAAAAATCCAATTCCAACAATCAAATGTGACAGAATACACGATTGTGCTTTGTATTTAAATGGCAGCTATAAGCAGTTCATAAAGAGGAAAGATTATAAAAACATCAATTAAAACATTAATAAATTATGACAAACTGTTTGATAGCAACTGTGCCCTAGACTGCTAATGAGGATGATTCCTCCTGCCTCCTCCCCTGTGCTTGTGGCCATCAGCAACACATCGCTTGCTTCCCTGCACGTCGTATTACGGCTACTCAGTTTATTAACCCCATATAAACATAACATTAATACAAAGTGTTACCAGATGTTTAAAAGCAGCTATGAAAACACTCCCATAGGTTCTGTTGGCTTGTGTCATTAATTCATACTCTCTTTGGTTCCTTTTCTTCTTCATACAATTTTTCCAAAAGGATTTGGTACTCTCAAAGGTAAAATCTTGCTTGCTTGTTAATGCACGAAATCTCACTGAAGTCACAGAAACTCCTCGTGTGGAAAGATATACTAAAGTTCATTACAGACAGATCAGCCATTTGGGTTTAAGGGAGCCCTTCATGAGGTGCCGTTGTGGAGAGAAGCAGTTTCGCTCCTGGTCATTTGCATTCAAAGCAAATGCTTCCACCGTTTGCTTCCAGTTTAATAATGGAGCAAAAGCAAACTAATAAAGAATAATTTTCATCAAGGGCAAAAGAACCACCAAAACTAAAAGAATCCTGCACTGCCAGCAAAAGACATCATTACCGGGCCCAGCACGGTTCAGTGCAAGTCCAGGTCCTGCAAGGAGGAAAATGCAGGGGAGAAGATGGGGACCTGCTCAGCCTTTCCTCCCCAGGCCCCTAGAGAGAGCCCAGGTGCTTTCCAGAAGGATGTCTGGATGCTTGGGAACCACTAAGGCTTCCACAGAAATGAAAGCTGCTTCCTTTAGCGATGTCCCAAGAGCAGACACTGGCAGTAACGCTGCCTTGCCGTCCCATCCCATCCCCTCCCATCCCTGGGCCGCAGGCACGGGAAGCAGCACGGATCCGCTCCGCACACCCGCACTCTTCCAACAGCGTCCCAAGTCAGCAAGGCTTTGGGTATCGTTGGATTAACCCTTCATGCTCTGCTACTTTCATTGGGTAGCCCAAACTCCCTGACAATACTGCCCACAAACTGCCCGCAAGGACGAGAGCGGTGCAGAACCGCGTGGGCAGGGGAGGCACTTCCCCACGTCCCACCCGACCTCGTGACTCCCCTCCTCTCCAAGGGGAATCCTCAGGTAACAGCCGCTTCCCACACGGGAAGAGTCGCACGGAGAGCAACGGGCATGACACTAAGAAAGCATCCTAAAAAACCTGACAACTTAAGAGAAAATTGTCTCTTTTTTTTTTTTTTATGGTTACTGCTTTTTTTTAATGTCCTATAGAAAATCTAACTGGGAGAGATGCATTTGATGTAATTCTAGAACATTAAATAAATGCTAAAAAAATAATAATTTAGTAATTCATTTTCTTAAAATTTCTCTAATGAGAAACATTTAAGTGCCTTCTGAGATCAAAACATTTGCTGTATTTACTGTAATCTCATTTCTTTCTTTTATGTCTTTCGTATAACCTTGATCTCTCCAGAATGATGAAAATTTTGCCTGGCTTCACCCTTATTGATAGCAGGGCCTCTCAGAGTTGATTCACCCCTCATTTCTAGGAAATATTTATCCCAGGTCTGGGAAACCTCCAAGTGCCCATGTCTAAATACCTACAGAATACCAAAAAATGGTGTTTTCTGATTTTTGATGTACATTACAAGTACAGTGAAAATAATGACAAAAAAACCTATGCTTGTATGAGTAACAATGAAGTGCTGATCTGTAATATTTCAAAAAACACAATGCCTGATAAATTAATTCATTATTACTTATTACTGGCCTCCTTATAAACTAAAGCAGAAAGCTAACAAGGAAAGGAAAATCCATAGCCAGGTTAATAACTCACTTTTTGCACCAGAATAGAGTTTGACTCTCCAAAGTATTTCTGATTTTGTGGCAAATTTCAGCTCATGCTTTAAAAAAAAAAAGTTCTCCAGAATTGGTCACGGCAGTGCTATTATCCATTACAAGCATAAAGCAATGAAAGTGCATGAAATCTGGCGTAGGGCCCAGGCCTGAATAAGGCTGTTGCAGAGCCGCCTGACACTGATCTATCCTCTGGTTTCCAGCCTGCGTTTTCACGGCTGCAGCAGCCCCCTGCCCCGCGCTCCCGCCGGGCTCCCTGCCCTCACGGCGCCGCTCCGCAGCAGCATGAGGCTGGGCCTCCGCGCGCGGCAGCGGGGCCTCCACATCCCGGCACCGGGGAGACGCACAGCACTGGCCAAGGGCTTGGCTGCGCAGACCGAGCGGAGCTGCGGGACACGCCGTTGGGATAGACCGGCCCTCTGTGCCACAACGGGAACACCAGCTCAGAGCATGGACATCAGTTCATATTTGCAATATGAAAACGTACATTTGAATAATAGAGCATCACGCTTTTTAGGATAGTTTTTCTTTCAAAAAAAAAATCACAGACAGGAAAGCACATTTTGAAAGGCTCATAAAGATGATTTTCCACGGAAACTTCAGAGACTTTCAATGGAACATGCAGAAACATCTGAAATGCTAATTGTCACTACAGAATTGCTACAAGGCAGAAATATGTTAACACAGAACTACCTGAGCACTCCTAACTACATCTTCGAAAATAAAGCAAAGAATCCATTCTCTTCTGCAAATCTATAATATCCAGCAAAAGCATTTTGAGTGATTACACACAATCAGACTAACACACCTACTGTGTAGGTACACAGTGCAGAACAAAATTTAGCTAGACAGTGGCACAATTATATTACCTTTTTCCAGAAAAGAAATATTTGATATAGCGACAGTGTAAAGAAAAGCTGCTCAGATGGCCAGGCCAATAAATGCCCATCTTAAGTTTTTTTTTAAGTATTTTTAAGAAGTGTGATTTGTTTGGCCCAGCAAAACAAAGACTGAGAAGATGCAGCTACTGTTGCCAGATACATATGATACACAGGAAGAAGAGCTGCTTGCCAGAAAAGAAAATGTTAGCACTAAATCATAAACGTGTGGTGGAAATATAGGGAATGTTTCTCTTTCCGAGTGAAGTTCTGAAACACATTTCTAATAGGAGTAATGGAGGAAGGAAAAATCTTGCTAGCTTTGAATGGCGCATTAGCAATTGTGCGGTGGCATCTTAGCTTGATGAATAAATAGGAACAGTAGCTCGTTATCAAAATGAACATCAACATGTTAATTCCAACACAACAACAATGTAAAAAGCTTAAGGGAATTTGAAAAATTAAAAAGCAAACCCACCAAAACCTAATCTTATTTGAGCTTCTAGTAATTTTGTAAAAAGGAAATAGGTAATTCAACAGTCAATGTCTGTACTTCAGTTTCTTTGAAATATAAAAACTCTCAGCTTGAAATATCAACTGAAATGGCACTAACAAATAACATCCTTTATTTTTCCAACTGCCTAACTATGGAACTGTCTATTGGAAAGAACAATTTGCCAGCTACCCTGAGCTGATAAGGATGCTTTCAACTAACCACATCAATCTGCAGGAGAGCATTATATGGTGTAAAAATGTTAAAAGCAACATATTACCACACAAAGTACAATACCTGCTATTTGGCATTCTAAAAAATGGTTTGAAATAAACATCTTCTTATGGAAAACAAAAGATTGCCAAGATATCACTACAAGCTTAACAACAGGAAACTGTAGTCTTTTAATAAGAAATCCTCGACTTCCTGCAGCAATTGAGTCTGTCCTCACTATATCATTAGTGAAAAAACTTGAGATGGTGTTTATTAATTGTGGTAATTCTTAAGGTCTCTGTAATATACTATAGAGAGCACTCTAGGGGTGTCTAAACGTCACTGTGTTCCACTTCTGGGCTGCAGCGCTGCTGTGCAGATACGCTGAGCGAATGCAGGGATTCCATTAGCGCAGCAGCAAAACCTAATGAAGAAAGAGTGGCCCAGTCATTGATTTCCCATTACATTTTCACTTGATAGAGAGATTACACTTGGCTGTTACAATCAAAAAGATTACTTATTTTATTCTGGGGAACTCATATTTAGATTGATTTTTCCCTAAAATAAGATTTTTGTAATTACTCTTTCCTGTTCTAACTCTGCCCTTAAGGAACACTTCCCAACATGGGAGGAACATGCGTTGCACTTGGTATGAGAAGCTGCAGATGCAGAGTTCAAACCCTTTACCAGAAGAGAACACCAGCACCACACTCCTGCGAAGGTGCTGGACTTCGGGGAACCCATTCTTGGACATGTGTTAATTTTTTAATATGAAACAGGGACTCTTTGAAAGCTCTTGTAGGATCCCATCCAGTGCTTACCGTTCCCTTCGACAGCAGCACTAGGTTAAAATAGGCACTGGGTTAAAATAAATACTCACAAGAAGGAACCAGAATTAACTATTGACATTTCAGATAATGACATCATTGGAAGACTACTTCAGAACTCAATGTGAACAAAAATATCTTCATTATTTTGTTTTGCTTGACTTATTTTAGTAGTTCCTTTTCTGTTTTTTGGCAACGTTCTCCAGAAATACAAGCCACTCACATGCAGTATAATTTTGGTACCACTGGAGAACCAGAAAACTGAACCTGGAATATATGGAAAGAAATCAGCCAGTCTGATTTCATCACCAATCTTAGTGCAACATATGAAATGGACAAAATGCAGGAATGAAGAAAAATAAATTCAGTTCATTTTCTTTCAGTTTTCTATACGAAGATCCCAAAATTCAGTATGTCAGTAACTGCATGCAACAGCCGCAGCAAGAAATAACCCTTGCTTGCTCCTTCTTCCCCAGAGGGCAGTGACCAGGAACAGATGCAAGAAGAAGGACCATATGAGCAATCCCCAGCAACCTGCGCAGCTTCGAGCACTTTGCAGTCCTGGGACTTCCTGAACTGGGGGTTACATCAGCATCTTCCTGTTTAGTAGCCCTCGGTGGACCTATCTTTCACGAGTTGTATAATCACTTTTTAAACCTGTACATACTTTTGGCATACGATATATCCTGTAACAATGGATCCCATGATTTAATTTTGCATTGTGCAAAACGAGAATTTCCTTTTCTTTGCTTTAAATCTGCAGCACTCATTTTGTCTGATGCCTTGTAGGTGTTCGGAGAAAAGGAGAATAATCTTCCCTTCCCACCTGCCCCTTGCCATGCAATGCCTCTGCGAGCAGCCTTGGCCCAGCCGAAGAGTCCTGGCCTTCCAGTCCCCGCTCCGTGGCCGTTCATCCTTGCCGGTTCCTAATGCCCCCTGCTCCTCAGGAATGCGTTCCCAGAGCTGCACCTCAGACTCAAGCTGCAGGTGCACATTCGAGTAGAGGGGCCCACTAAGATTTCTTATTTCATTTTCTGTTTTCTTCCTACTAGTTCCTAACATTTTATTAGCCTTTTTGGCTGGGTCAAAGGGCTGGAGAGTATTGCATTTGTATGCAATACCACTCACCATTAGCTTCCATTTTATTACCTACTACTCAATTTCCTGACATCTTCCTTTAATTCTTCTCAACTTCAATTTTGACTATCTTGAGTAATGGATTATCACCACACAAACATCTCAAGTTGCTACTCTTTCTCATGTCTTTACTTCACCCATGAATATATTAAAAAGCACAAAGTCCCAAACCAGATGTTTGGAGGACAACGTTAGTTGGTTCCCAATGAGAAATGGGAGCATTTATTCCAACTCCATTGTATCTACTCCTCATTTCTATTTGTTCTGAAATTTCTCCTACCAGTACCTAAGCATGACACAATTCCTCAGCCCTGGCACCATAACGCGAAAACAAACTTTGTTCCAGAATGAATAGCAATGCAGATAATTCATTTAGTTTTTCTGCCGTGTTTTGATATTCTTGCATGTGTATTTTACACTTCATCTATTGCCTATGCAGATTTTCTGGCAGAATCTCCTCTCTGGAGAAAAAGGATTTTTTTTTCCATTGGTTTTATGCCTTCAGCAGGTTATTCCTTAAAGTCTTCTTAGGTCTGCCTTATTCTGGTTTTATATTTAACTGGCCAAGGTTATGCTATATTTCTGCCTCTTATTTTGAGCCAGATGCTTTTTATTTCAGAAAGCCTCCTTTTTCCCTAATGCTTAACCATTCTGCTCCTTTTTGATAGTGGTATATATTTGCCTAATGCCTCTAAAATGGCTTTACAGGCCTACAGAATATTTACAAGCAGTCCTGCTAGCTCAATCTATAATGCAGTTATATACATTAGTTGAAAACCCTGTTTTAAAATGCAATGGAAGTGTAAGCAACATGGTCTTTTGTTTACACTAGGAAAATATTATTGTTATTAATTTGGAGGACAGGTTTTAATGTCAAAACTGAAACACTTGCAAGTATGTAAGAGAGTGAGACTGGAGGTACGTATCGCAAAGAGGGGAAGCTCTCACCTCCTGCCTATTGATCCCTTCAGGCTGTGCGAACACTAAAGGTCCCTTCCATCACCATCTTTGGTGAATTATTGATTAGCTCAACCCTAAAAGGGCCCATTTCTCTCCACTGATTGTAGGGGCAGTTTGGATAATGAGCTCTTAGGTTGACATCTACACTATGGACATTTAAAATTAGGTGACATAAATCCTGCCAAGACAACCCTCAGTTTTGACACTTCGCTGCTCAGTGAAGGTAACATAGCTTGGGAGATGTGGCATTTTGTCACTGCTCTAACATGGGCATTTCTTCACAGGCCCAGAGTATCCAGCCTGGAGATATTCAAAACGTGACAGGACACAGAGCAGATGATCTCCAGAGGTCCCTGCCACCTGCATCTAGGCCGTGATTCTCTGAAGATCCTGCAGTGCTGGAGTGATGTCCAAAGCTTTCCAAGATTAAACAAACACTGAACATTCACATGGCACCTCATGTTAACAAGAGCATTTAGGTAAAATTCAGTGACTTGATTTTAGTTAGTTGATTTGAGGCAATCAGCTAACAGAAAGGTCTCAGAGAACCCAGAACAACCCCTCTGAGAGTGCCCATCAGCACCGAGCAGGTTTGCAACCTGCACACACTAGAAACACGGTAGGGCTGGTTTAGTTTGCTTGTTTGTTTGCTTTGTTTTTGGAATTGTACTGTTTCACTGCTTGAACCTCAGTTTTTGATGTATATAGTAGGGGAAGAAGACTTCGTTTACTGTCATTGATATGTAATTTATATTATCTCCCATGGCCACAGCATTTATTCTTGGGACTGTCTTGAGAGGTGAAACTAAATCATTCCCAGCTTGTTAGCTAAGCAGTATAAAACAACAGTCAGCATATTCCCTGCCTGTTTTTTCCAGCTGTAACTCTAAATCTAGCTGCTTTTGGTACCGACCTTTCCCATTACTTGTAAACAAGGTCAGTATTCTTTGTGGGCCTTTTATGTTGCTCTAATATATCAGCCTGCCTATGGTTCTGCCTTCTGTTGTGCTGGCAATAACCATGCTTTTGGAGCCAAGGAATGGAAATTTTGCAAGTGGCGAAATTGAGGAATGTATCATTTTATGGTCATTTTCCAGCTACACTTCAAAGGCAGGTCTCCCTAGGCTGCTGCCATTACAGACTGTGAGCACCTATGGAGACTAATAGGAACAGGATGTTGCTACAGAAATTGCTATATTATGTACTGCCCCATGGCTTGTGACCTCTGTTGGAGCCCCAATCTCCTCAAAATGCAATCAGTGGGGACACACCAGTATTGGTTATCTTGGGGAGAAGGGTCAGATTCATAGGAAACACTGGGCAAGTTTGTAAATAGGTTGTCTGAGACAAATGAAATGTTATTTGTCCCGAATGATCATTTGTTGCCAGCACAGAAAGACAGCAAACTAAAACACTTTGCAGCACACTGGTAGAAGCAAAGAGTTTTTCCTGCTCTTCATAGCAGCAACCACCAAATACAACAGAATTGCTCCAGGTGTTTGCTGGTTCCAGCTGGCTCCGACAGTTTAAAGACCTTCTCATAACCTGGAACACTTGGGCCATGTAGTTTGGAGGCATTGAAACTTTCTCAAGGATTTGAAACCTTTTACCTCTGCAGATCCAAACTGTAATTTCAAGCCCAGACAATCCCATGGAAACATCACCATTTGTGTCTTATGCATTTTCTCATTTGTTTTGATCTGCCTTGGCTTTGCTTTTTAAGCATATCTAACCCAGATTCTGTTAACAGTTTGCTATCTATTCTAACACCCACTATAACATTAAGCCCAGCAGTTCCTGCTTGTCTTTCATATCATCATTCACATCAAACCCAGGTAGCAAAGCGAGTGGCTCAGGCACCCAACACAAACAGCTTGTTAAGGCAATGCAGACAATCTTAGATGCCCATTAAATGCCTAACTCTACTCCTGATTCACAAGCTAAAAGCTGTCTCAGCTCCATACAAAATATTAAGATTAAAATATATACATTAAAGGAGACATTAATTGCAGTAGCTTTATGCATCTGAAGAATAATTTGTCCCTGAATAACCAGTGTGAATGTGTTCCACTTCGGATTTTGTTTGTATGTATGCATCTTTTCTAAGTATTTAGCATAGCAACATCTAGCAAACTGTTATTGCAACAATTCTAGGGAGACTAAGTCACTATTTGTATCTTGCACAGATCAAATGCAGACTCCTTATATCAGCGTTTTCTTAACCATTTCATATCATTTCAAGACTTCTATATCACTCCTTAAAAATCTGCAGATATGTCACTGGCATCTTACAGCCTTTACAAAACTGGTCCCTGCACTTCCATTTAATATCATTTGTTAATATTGTTTTTTAAAAAGGAGGCATTACAAGAGAGAAGGGACAATGAGCCAATGTTTGTCAAACCTTCTAGCATCATCAGTCACACAACAGATGCAGTTAAGTCATAGTATTTTACCCTGAAGCCTGTTATTGCTGATCCTCTCTCCAAGCAAGCAAGCTAAGCTCAGAAGTTGGATGCAGTCCAAATCTTTCCCATTTTAAATAAACTTCTTCTCTGTTTTGTCCTATTATTCAATAAAATGTTCCCAAAACAATGGCTTTGTAAACTATAAACAAGTTAGGCATCCAAATAATTAGGTTTGAACGGAGGAACAGAAAAATGTTAAAGACAAGAGCTTGTGTCTTAAGTCAATAAAACAAACAATGATTCTTACTTTTAGTGCTCAAAGGAACTCCCAGTGCCTAAACAAGATCAAGATCCACTTGGGCTAAGTGCTCGGCAGACACAGTCCAACCGGGTCTCTGCCCTTTCCACACACAATGTACAGTGAGCAGAGGCAGGGGGAAAAACAACCCCAACCCCATCACATTTACTGTAGCCCTCAAAATTTCCACAATGTAGCTCTTTTTCCCTGTTATCTTCCCCAGCTCCTCTTCAGTCACCATGGTAAATCCAGAGCTGGAAACTTTCTTCTTTATCCCACACAGTACATGTTTATTCCAACTGCACTTTGACCAGTTCCAGAGAGTCCACAGGGTCAGTTAGATATTCTGTGGATAATAACTGATTAGTTTGGAATCTGTATTTTATAAAGAAGCTTCTCCCAAGATCATCATATCACCATTCCATCAAGCTGCCTGTCATCAAAAAGTGGGAGACAGGCAGTGCCAAGCCACAACCATAAATTGTGTCAAGTCAATGCAGAAATAGGGGAAGTCAAGATAAGAAGATAGACATCTTTTATGAACTATAAAAACCAAGAGTATATCTTATGCACGGCTTGAAGTTGCACTGGGAACGGAACAACTTTTCTATTTGCAAATAAGGAAAATTTACCCCAGTGCAACAATCTGCATAAATTCTTATGGACTACATAAGAACCACATTAAGGACCCAAATTTGGCCTTAAACTCCACAAGGCACTGAGCTGGCAGGGCTGAGCATCACTGCAGGGCAAATTTCAGCTCTGGTATGCATTTGCCTATCTAGCGTCTAAAGACTTGGGCAGAGCATTCTGCACACAAGTATATTCCTCAGGAAACAGAGAAGGAGAGGAGCACTAGTTCCTCTTCATGCGTATAGCAGTCATTTGGGAAATCCCCCACAGAACTTAGCTCTGAAAATTATCGGGCAAACGTGCCTGAGAATGTGAATTTCAAGAGTGCCGCTAGACGCAAAACTGCATCCATCGCAGGGAACTGCTTTCCTGGCCCTACCCTTCTTGCCTTTCATTTTCAGATGGGTAAGTTCAATGATGAAAAGCCTTTCCAGACCATTTTAGGTATTGCTGAGATGAAGGCAAGGTTGTTATCTATTTGAAGGAGAATCATTTTTCATTGTCTGCTCATATAAATGGGTAGAGAGTTTTTTGCTTTCCCCTCACATCCCACTGACCTAAAAATCTTACATTCTCTACAGAGCAGGATAGAGTTTCTCCATTCCATTTGCTTTAGTCCACAGTAAAAGTAATAGGGGTTGGTGACTAAAGCTGTTCCTTTCATTGAAAATTTTGGGTGTACAGATTTTATGCTTAGTTGTATTTATTTTAGGTGGCTTCATATTTTTAGTCTTTATCCTTTTTTATCATTTCTTAGCAGTTTTGCAGCATCTGCAGAGTGTAAACTAAAGAAAGCAACTACTTCATCTTGAACTTTGGCTTTCCATACAATATCAGATTGGTATAATTGAGAGCAGGAGCTCAATTTTATGTCATGTTCAAGCATGGTCCTAGGAACATGTGTCCCACCCACTGCATTATGAGACTGGATCTGTTCCTACCAGACAATCACCAAAACACTTTTGGCAGCTTCCGAAGCATCATCCATACAACTGTCGAGCCACCCGAGCACTAGTTAATGGTGCATTTAAAGAGCATCATTTCTCAAGGGAGCTTGACTAAAGACATTGACAGCTAAAGACAATCCAATTCTGAATTATGTAAAATTACTTGAGAGAACAAATCGATGAAAGAGCAGAGGTTTTTACAGTCACTATACATTTCTTAGTTCTCTAGCCTTCCTCTAATTGGTCTTTCTAACTCACAGCTCCTTCAGAATCCAGACTAACTGGAGCTAAATGAGCTCTCTGTTGCTTTTGGATCCTATGGTCTAACATCTCTCACAGTCAACAAGCACCTGAACGAGCTTCTTATTGTCAGGTGCAAAATATCTTTATTCTGGAAAATCAAGTCGTTACACAAGCTAAATCCATACTCACTTCGATGAATTGGCCGTGTGGATGAAGTTTTGAGTATATGAAAGTGTTAATTTCCATTAAAAAAAAAGAAAAAAAATCCACAAAATCATTCATTGGTACGTGAAATGCAATTCATTGGTAGGTGAAAAAAAACCTCTAAGAGTGACTACTCACCTCATTTCTCAAATCACTCATGTGAATTTCTCAAACTACCCAGGCTCTTTTCAGAGCTGAATTGTATTTTTGAGCTCTAAAATTTATGTAGACTCATTTTTCAAGGAAATTGTATTTGGAGATTAATGAACCCAAGGCTGCCCTGAGTGAAATGGATATCCCATGAGCAACCTAGTGTTTCTCATTCTAGGACTAGGCCAGTGGATTTTACCACACTCAGACATTTGTTATGGGGAAAAGAGATTCTGTCAAATCAGCAATTTTTAATTTGATCTCAAAGCATTGGGTTTTTTTACAGTTATATAGAAGTTACAAGAATAAAGATCAAAACTATTAAAAATAGGAACCTGAGTAAATATTTATAAAACCACATTTAGATTGGGCAGACTGCCAAAAGTAGTCACTGGCTTCAATGGGAAAGACAAATACGCGGTATTCTTGGAAACAAATTTTTTTAAGGAGCCTAAAGTCTCTTTGGATTTTTGAAAGAGTCAGACGTCAGAACCAAAGGCAAGAGCGGACAGCGCTGCTCAGCAAGAGCGAGTCCAACCTCCAGCGAATCCAACCTGTGCCCAGCGAATCCAACCTAAAAGCACTTCAGTGGCGTCAGGACGTGCCCGAGGAGGGTGCAGGAGGCAGCACTGCTCTCTCCTATGCAGAGCTAGGGACTTTCGATGCCCCACGTCAGCCCAGGCTGCTTGAGCTGGGGGTGGCTGCGTGTCTGTCTGGCCCATCCCCTCTCCACCTTCAGCACTAAGAAGAGCTCTTCAGTGCAGGACTGCAGATTATCTTCCACCACAGCCTGCCTGAAGCACCGTACGATCCAGCACCAAGCCACTGAGCTATCCTTAGCAAGTACAAAAGCAATCTGTATTGTACTTGGCCAGATTGTTACCGAACTCCCACCGGTCTCAGCTCTGCCTTCGTCCTGGCACAGCGCTCTGCACCTGCACCAAACAAGCCTGCAGCAGCCCCGCTGTACTAAGTCGAGTACTGCTACGTTACACAACATCGACTTATTTGGTCCCATTTGTGATTACGCAATGTGTCGCCTTGTGGAACAGCCCTTGCAGCATGATGCCTTCATCTCATAGTATTTTTATTTTTTCTTGTCCCAAGAAAATCTAAGTCCTCTTGCAGAGGGATTTGCTTTGGCACAGGACTTCTCTCCTCGCTTCTTGCCAGATGTCAGAATGTTTGGAGGGAGAACATTTCATCCCTCACCACAAGCAAAGCAGCAGAGAAAAAAAGGAGCAGTTAGGGGAAAAGACTGCTGTCTTCTCGACAGCCATTGAGAACAGACTGTGACGAGCAGGAGCTGACTGCAACACAGGCTTTCAAATGTGGGACGGCTTTTTCAAACATCAAGACGTAATACAAAGGAGACTGCTACAGGAGGAAACCATGGATTCTTTTTTATTATTTTGGGGATTTTGTGTTTTACTGAAATGCTTTGGTCTTTTAAGTTCACATGGTGACACCTGGGGAAAAAAAAATAGGAACAATCTCCAGGTTTATATTTCCCTTTCTTTTCAAAGAAGCTAATGCAAAGAACAGCATTGCTCTGGCCTACAGGCACCTCTCCAGCCAGCAATTACAATTGAAAAGAATTACAGCTGCAATCTAGCTGAAGAAATTGTCTTATCTGCTCCATGAATGCACCCTTGGGAAGATTCTTAAATGCTATTTTATATCCCCAGAGAAGAGTAAAGCAGAGACAATGATGAAAAAGGTATCTGTTTTAGATGTGTGTAGCTCTAACCACTAGCGTGGGCTGTGTTATCTGTGCCTGTGGATACTATGACTGATGCTCATTAATATTTTATCACAGGTGGCTCCATATCTTATTCACAGTGTAGAAGCTCAAATGAGGCCTAAGCACAACCAGCTTGGAACCTCCAGAATATCTTTTAAAACAATGGAGAGATAGGTCACAAAATTTGTCCCGTCTATGGAAAAAAAAAAGTCTTTAAATTTATCTGAATGGTGCCAGATATATATTGCTGTATAGCAGTAGCAAAGACAGTATTTTGTAAATATAGACTCTCCCGAGAGCAAGCAAGACATTCTGAGATACATTCTGAAAACAAGGTTTAAAGAAATGGACCTAGAAAACATTCTTTAAGACAATCTTCTCCTTTCTACCAACTCTGTTTTCAGAAAACATTTCTGTTTTTGAAAAGCCAGGTAAAACCTGGAAGGGCAGGGAGTTTCCAACCTCCTGAAGGGCCTATGTCAAGCAAAGTAACTGTCTTCTGACAGGCACCTTTCAGCATCTCCAGTCGCTACTGCTTTCACATAAATGAGCATGTTGTCCTTAAAGAAATCGCCCTAATCATGATTCAGCGCCTTCTGAAGTGTAAACTCCAGATCATTTCAAAACTAGCATTCTTTGGTTACTCCATCCAATCTTAGTACATCTTAAGGCAAATTTTGCTGTTTTAAACTCCAACCAGAGGGAAAACTATTAAGACAGAAACAGGTTAAATGTAAATTTACTTAAACCTGTACCAAAAAAAGCTTAAATAGCAAGGTCTCGAGGTATTTGTTCATATACATTTAGTCAGTCATTAGTCAGACAAAACCCATTAAAGCAAGGTAGCATTTTCAGTTTAATCTGTCATAGATTTGGGCATGAGATGGAAGTCATTTGTTCTTCAAACAATCCCCTAGTGCAGGCAGAGAGACCGGTTTTACATACATAATCTTCCAAAATCCAAGTTTCTAAGTCATGTTTCATCCCAGCCCCCAAAAGGCATGGAGAAACAAAAGCCCTCTCATTAAATACCCACCTCTAATCCCACACGTCTAGTCAGTAGTGTTAATGATCTTCAAAGGCGTGGATTGCAAATAAGTCTAGACATGCCAGATAGGCAGCCCTGGGAAGCCAACTACTAAAAATTGGCAAAGACTGATTAAATGAATAAACTATGTTGAGGCGCACTGAGCACCTGCATCTTCCTTGTCCTCAATTGGAGTTGCAGGTACTCAGCAACTCTTCAAAACTGGGTTGCACACAAGGAACAGAGGCTGAAAAGTTTATTGCCGGACTAGCCGCAGCCTCTGCAAAGCTGCTGGTCCGTGTTCCACCCAGCCAGCCCACGCGCTGGGAAGGGCAGGCAGGTCTGCTGTGCGCAGCGCAGCCCAGCGCAGGGATGTCCTCCCGGGCACCGGCTCCTGCAGAGCCGCCGTGCCGAGGTGCCAAGCCAAGTCCAAAGCGCTATTGGTTTGATGCTGTGCCCAAGCTAATAAGTCAGCCTGGGAATAAAGCTTATTAGCTTAGTCTGAGGACTGTGCTGACACAGCTAGAAACCCTCCACTTGTGGTGTCAGCATGAACTCCTGCCATCACAGACACCTCTTCCAAAGCCCCACATTTCACAGACATCCACCTTGTGTCTCAGGTTATACAACAAAAGAAGATTAAAAAGCCCTGGATTATCGGAATGCTGCTTTTGAATGCATATAAAAATGATCAAATTTCCTCATATTCTAGTAATTAACCTTTGCATCTATGAACAGCAGAATGTTGTACATGTGATGAACAAAAAATATTTTCTCAAAACAAGGTCTCCACATTTTGAGGAGGATATTTGTCCTACTTATAATACTATGTTGTTTTCTGCCTCTTTTTGTTCTTTAATATGCAGTCTCTATCTGAGATTTCTCCTCCTAAATACTTCTCATAAAATAAAGACATGAATTAAACTTGATACTAACATTGCTATTTCTTGTTTTGTTACAAATGATCAAGGAGGACTATTGGTCTGAGGCACTGAGACCTCTGGAGATCTTAGGTTATTTCCAAGCTCTGCAGTTTCTTGAATGGCTGGGACAATTTGCAGCTCTGTGCCCGTATCCCCATGTACAAAACAGTGACAAGAAAATCCTATTGTCTCCTCTGTGTTGTCTTTCTGGAATCATTATATAGCACCTATTATAACAGGTCTCAGGTGAGGTAATTAGGGGCTTCTCTACAATGAATAACAGCAACAACAAAATAAAATAAAATCTTCCCAAATTATGTTTTGTGGGGATTCTCCACTATGGTCTTAAGCACAGACACAGAGTAAGTCAATATATCAATGTTTCAGGATTCTCTTAATTAAAAGTCACCACTGTAAAACCCATACATGAAAATTACATAAACACTCATTCAAAGCCAGATTGTTGTACATTTCTGCATTGTAAATACTGGTCATTGCTGAATTTGTTGTCCAGCTCCACAAATATAATAGATAAGATAGAGCAGATATAGAAACTAAAACTGTGGGCAGAATAATGATTTTGAAATGAAGGAATAAACGAGAAGATGTGAGGTACTACCTCAGCACGGAAGGAAACACCTTCACACACAAGTATCTGCACACCTTCCACCAGAAGAAAGCAAACTCTGGTTTGCAGAGATTCATCTTCCCAATATTCCCCTTAGGAGTGTTTTGGGATGACTGTGTGTTCCAACACCTAACATCCTGTGCTCAGCCTGCTGCATACCACCCTCAAGGAAACATCCATTTCTATACACAGAAAAAAAAAGGACATTAAATTATCATGATTGGATTAAAAATATCCCTATCTCAACATTTTCTACATACTCACAGTCAAATTATGTTCTTGTACAAACAATTATAGTTCTGCAGATTTTCAAAAAAAAAAAAACAGGACATTCAAATCAGCATCTTCATTTTATACGGACACCTTATAAAGATGTGGTTTTACCAACTCTAATTTGTACACAGTCACAGATAATGTGACAACAAAGACAAACCTAAAACAGAGGGAGCTTGAACAATATGATACATCCACTTAATGTGGATCTCATTCCGTTTTTAGGCTTGGGTAAACCATATCATGCAACATTCAGAATACAAAAACATGATCCAGTTGGAAAGCTAAGCACATCACGCGGACACCTAGAAAATATGGGTTATGTTACCAAGTGAAGTTTATTTCTGCCTCCTTTCCTATTCAATCATTCTTACTGGCTTCTGCCTCTGCATCTTACTCCATCTTACTGGCCTTACTGCATCTGCAGTGGCAGTAGGGCCAAGTGATAGAAAGAAAGAAAAATCAGAGTCAATATTATCAGACAAATTCAGTATAGAGTTGGGTAGAGGAACCCAATCAGAACATATAGTTTCATCAAAATCAAAGCAGCTTGCAGAGTTAGATTTTATTTCAATTTTATTTCATCTGAATGCTTTGCTTTGAAACAACTACATTTTGAATGCCACTATATTGTGTTAAAGAATACAATAACACAATTCTACACACTTTTCAGGATCTTTTTCTCTTTTTTACTTCCTCTTTGCTAAAAATAGTGATTCTAACACTGGGCCCACCTCAGGGTTTTAAAAAGAGAAATCCCCGCTTTTGTCTTGACTAACTGCTGCCAGGTCCTCTTATTTTTCACCCCTACAAACAGAGTTCTGCAGGCCGCGTACACTTGAATCCAAAAATATAACAGATTTTTCCCATTCCTTCCTTTCATAGTTAGCAGCTCTGCAGCTCTATTTAAATCTTCCTTTTGTCTGCGTGCCCCACTTCTCCATGCCTCCTGAGACAAGCAGCACATCAACGCTACTCCACTTTTGTCAACATCCAAAAGCAGCAGGAAAAGCTCTTTACTCCTGGGCTCTCTTTTAGGAATAAGCCAGGGAAAAAAAAAAAAAAAAAAAAGGAACTTCAGAGCTTGCTAAGGCTGGAAACAAAACCAAGATGCTCACAAAGGGCAGCCCTGGCGGCTGTGGGATCTGCAGAGGTGGAGAACTTGGCTATTCAGCAGGACCAAAAAGGAGACAGGACCAGAATTAATGAAGTACAAGTAGCCCAGGATTTGGGGGCTGTAAATATGTAATATAATGTCCAAGGAAGCAGGTCTGGTTTGGGCTCCAGAAAACAGCTGGACCAGCAAATGGGAAGGATGAGACCAGTTGCAGCATCCCTGGGCCACCTCTCAGCAGCAGCAGAAAATTGAAACTCAAACAAAGAATAAGAACTCACAGCCTGTTCAGAAACACAAATCATTGTTGCGGAACAACTGACTCGAGACTTTTAGTACGTTGAGGGTGGCAATACCAAGAATAGACACTTCGGGCCGCTCCTTCAACCCCATTTCGAGAACCTACTGCTTGGTATTTTCTCACTTTCATAGTTTTTGTTTTCCTCCTTTTCTATTTGGCTTTCCTCATGCCATCCCAACCAGCCAGGGAGCGTTGATCTTCTGCTATGGCCCTTGAAGGGATGAGTTACTCCACAAAACAGGTTCAAGCTTTTCTTCCTCCACCTCCCTCCAGACAAAATGCAAAACATTTTTCTTCCTGAAGAACTTACAGTCAAGGGGTGGGAAAGGGACAATTTGTCTCATTATGGAACTAAGTCAATCACAACCTCCAAGAGGGAATTCCCAGTTTCCGCACGGCTCCGCAGAGCGCCCTGCAAGGGAACACGGCCGCGGGCAGAGCGCGGGCCGGGCGCGCCGCAGGCTGCCCCGCACCAGGAGGGACCCCGCGCGGTGCCGGGCTGGCCGCAGCCCGGGAGCCTCCGGCCAGCGACGCTCAACCTCGGATCTGCTGACACGCCCGGATGTTCTTTGCCAAAGTGAACGACGCTGCAGAGCTCTACAAAATCATGGAAAACAAGCAGACATTTCTGAATGCAGTGGAGTAAAAAAAGATAATGGCAATTAACAGCAGAGATGAGACGGGCTGCAGCGGACAAACCAGAAACTGGCTTGGCAGCAACGTACAGATGTACTTCAGCATGGGGCTACTGGGATTCTGCCACTATTGGCTTTTTGCAAATAAAACAAATCAATAACTAAGAAATTACACTCCATGTCAGGTTTAGGGCAAGTGCTCTCCCTGGGTGCGCTGAGGGAAAGGATGCACAATCACCTCGGGCTGCTCAGGGACTTGCAGACACGGAATTGAACGCTGCTCATATTGTAGCACTTCCATAGCGGAGCTGCTCTGCGGGGCCATTTCGAATACATCCCCACGACAGTAACAAGACACTCATTGGAATGGGCTGAGTTCCACTCGAAGATTTTCTTTTTAGCTATCTAACATCTTTTCATATTGATCATCACCATTAAACAAATGACTAGGCCATGAGACAGGTTTGAGATAGGTGTAGGTCTGAAAACAAAAGGTGTATGTGCAACCATTAATCACTGCTTACATAAGATCACCTCCAAAGCCCAAATGATATGCCATATTTTCAGAATAAAAAAATGCAGATGTAATTGTCACTTATGGATAAATGTGTTTTGGTTTTGGTTTTAAAAGAGCTTGGATGATTGCAAGGGATTATGTCAAATCACATTGCAGCTGTAATATTTAAAATGCTCTAGCTGCAATGTTCTAGATTATAAATTACATGTGATTTCATTTTTATCATTCTGAATGGATTATGATTGAAATGAGTATGTGAAGTAATTGCCCATGCATCCCGTGTGCCACCCTTCCCGCCCCCCAGATCTCTTGTAAACAAAACAAGGTAATTCAAGCAAATATGCAGAGAAGAAAAAAGTTACCAAATGAAAACCAGCCCCTTTTGTCAGTATCTGTAATTTTTCTGTATTCTTTTGCAGCCAATATCCGCAGTGTCTTTCATTAGCAGAAGAGACATTGTCTACAGCTATGGGTTGCAGAAACTAATTATTATGTTTCTCCAATAAAAACTTCTGTTCTAAAGAAATTCATTCAATTGCTACCTATTTTGTTCTCGTTTGCTCCCATCTTCACTTTTAGAAAAATCTTCCATGCCCAGTAAATAGACATATATATTCATGAAATCCACCTGCTCTTTTTACTTCACAATAGTGCTGATTTGACATGTGTTTTCTACTGCAGATGAAGGGGTCACCGTGCTCCCCACAGTCGGCGATAAACACCTTCTAAAACTGCAGTTTTCCACCCACCTTGTTTGGGGAGGTAGGTGGGAGAGGGTTCAGCACTCAGACGATAGCCAGGCTATCAGCTGATTGACAGTGTAATAAAATATCACAATCTTGCTTTGTAATCTCCCACAAAATAATGTAAGTTAGCATTATTTCAGTAAAATGAAATCTGCCACTCTTGACACAGCGTGCAGCACCGTCGCACGCAGACACTGCTGCACGGCCACGAGGACTAGCGCTCAGCAGTAAGCTTCCGTTTTGCTAAAATTGGATTTATTTACGTTCAGTTATTAGTCTGATTACAAGCGTTTTCTATCAACATCAGAGGAAAAGGGCACACAAGCAAGAGAATGCTCAGTAATTAGCTGGCGGCCCGATTACTAAGACTTAACGCCAATGGTAAGGATGACAAGTACCAGTCTGCTGGAGGAAAGGTCTAACAGCCATGAGGAGGTGGCAGGGAGGTACTCGGCTGTCCCTTAGACACAGAGCGCGACGCGTGCGGGAGCGCCGCAGTGAGCACAGGAGATGAGCAGGTTTTATCAGCAGCAAGAGAAAGGGCCAAGTTCCTTTCAAACGGATGATAAGGAAAGAACCTTTTCCCTCTTCTGCATCAACTACAGGAGTCCTACACAAGACTGGCAACTTCACCAGACAACTAGAATCAGGCACCTCAAACTAAGAACTTACCACCTTTCCAAGAGGACTGGTTCAGCTATCTATAAGTTATTGATTTCTAATGCTTAGCAGGCTATGTTTGGATAATTTGCTCTTTTCGGTAAAGGTAAGCAATCAAAGGCTTAAATTAACTCCATACCCCGAAATATTTTTGAAAGTTAAATAGCTTTTAGAAACATTTGATACCTGCTACATACATTTGTTTCTATGACTCATGTTTGTTTTGATGCCACAGTTTAACATACCATTTTGATCATATCTCTGCCCACGCAATCCCACATGTGTATAGCACTTAAGAAAAAGAGCCTTGAGATGAAACTAGTATGGACATGTTAGCTTAACAGAGTAGATGGAGTGATCTATGGCTAGTGAGAACTGTATGATTTAGATAATGCAGAAGACATTTTTCTCAGACCCCAGAAGCAATGCTCAGAAGTTTTTTTGGTACTTCTTATTTTCTAATTGCTCTGGGTCCGAGAGCTTGTCCACTTTTTCCAGCTATATCAGTTGGTTTAGTAATAATCATAACTCTCCCTTTATAAGCCTTCCTTCCTTCATAAAATATGAGTGTTTAATCCAGACCATTAGAGACTGATATTACAATTTCTTCTCATCGCATAGACAGTAAAACTAAGGCCAGCTATATTTACACCAATGCAATGACTTCTCACTTGTGCAAGCCAACTGTTGAAAATCATGGGGATCATGAAAATCACCATATGCCCATATTTCATTTAAACAACACACACTTTTTCAGATGTTCAAAAGAACTCTGTCAAGAACTTCAAGAAATATCCCACCTAATTAATGTGATGGCCGAGGTTCCAGAGGCTTCAAAGAGAAGGGATGGATGTTGTGCTAAGGGCAGGCTGCTGGATGAGGTAAGGTCAATTCCCTGTTCAAACTTTCCGTACAGCAGCAGAGAAGTCACTGGGGGGCTGACCCAAATCAAAAGCAGTCCCTCCATTGACTTCAGTCAGATTTTGAAACAGTCATTAAATCTCCCCAACTTTCAGGTCCCCTCGAAATGCGTACACGAGAAATTCTTACCACAACATTGAGATGCTGGAGGAATTGGATCCATGGAAGGACACTTTCCAGGACACCCTCAGTGGTGCATAAGGCTACGCACTAGGTAAGCCGCGAAACAAGCAAGTGAATTAAACCACACACAGTTTTAAAGTCATTTGAATTAACAAGCTGCTGTTGGTTAGACTTAGAAGACTTTAGCATTTTCTTTCTTGCCCGTATGTTTCTTGCTGTGACAATATCCCTTTAAACCCCAAGTAAGCACACAGTTCCACTTCTTCCTTATGGTTTTACTATCACTGAAAACAGAGCTGATGTCAAGTGGCCAGTGCTAACAGATTAACTCTTCTTGTGTGACACTCTGCACACTCCTAGAAAGCCCTGGTGGAGGCAGCCCAGGGGGGCTGGGGCAGTGATCCAGTGCACTGCAAAATTAAATGGGCTGGGAAATCTTCTTCCAACTGCGAAACAGAATTGTCATGCGAGTTGCCTGGGGAAAACAAGCAGTTCTATACCCTGTAGCACGAAGCGAATGCCACCTGCTTTTTGTGTAAAATTGTCCTCTCTCTTGATCGTTACACTTGATTGCTAAAAGTTAGCTATTGCTGCATTATTTTTCTTGGCAAAAGGCTTAATTTTTGTTTATTATCTTCCCTGTTGAGATCAGTTGGGATGCCCTGATTGCCAATTTCTTTCTAAATATGTCGCTACATCAGCATTTCTCATGAATAGATTTCAGGGTTAGGAGGAAGCCCAAGGAGACACTCGGGACAGAGATGGGAGAAGGAGGAGAATGACGGTTTCTACCATTACTGTAATTTAAATTAAAAGAAATGTTCCTCTCTCGCATCCTCACGTAGCTTTATCTTTCAAGCAGCAAACACTTTCCAATTACACACCATGATACATATTTAGCACAACTATTGTCGATAAAAAATTATTCTCATTTTTATAAGGAAGGTAGGAGGGAGGCAGAAAATATGTTAACTTCATATAGCCCTGCAGAAAGCCTGAGAAATCTGTTTTCTGCTGAAGCTGCTCCTGAGAAGGAGCAGTAGTGCATCTACCTATCTGCTTCAGAGACCTGTGCAGACCTCACCAGTGCAGTGTCTGAGCACAGGACACTCTTGCAGGACTTTTCTTACAGGAAAATCCTGCTGCTCTCTCCACTTTCCAGGCAGAATAAAAGAGTAAGTGATTTGCTCAGGGTCACGTAGGAAAAGTGTGAGGAACAAGGAATTAACCCCAGAGCTCTTCAGCCTTCATCTCAGCTTGCGTTCCTATGTAGCACAGAGCTAAGCACAGAGTGGTTAATAGCACACCGCCTTACACTGTCCTCTGGGCTTCAACAAGAAGGGTTTCAGGAAAGCATTTTTACAGCTCCAAATAAAACGACACCAGTCTTAGCTGATTCTCCCCAATGAATGCAGAAATCTTATTGACTGATGTCAATGAATTTTCCATAGTTTACAAAGTAAACCGAACATAAATGATACAGAGTTTTAGTAATATCCTAACCAAAACTTCTGCTTTGATTTTCCTTTGTAGCAAAGAGTAAATATTCATTTGAATGTAACACAGATGTGAACCTGAACTCTCTTACAGCACCAGCATTTCTACTGCCACCACAACAGCCCTGTTCTGGAACATGGCCCCCGTCCACTGCTGACAATGTTGTCTGCAAACTAAAACTGTAGACCCAGACTAGGGTCTGCTACAACCCAGTCTTGTGATACTCGGATTTCATCCAGATCATACTGCTCCTTCCATTCCCCACTGATGTAGCAGCACCTAACAGTGAGGGCCAGGAAGCTACCTAATAGCAGCTCAAGAGACGAGACGTCTCCTGAACACAGGCCTAAGCAGCACAGAAGCAGCACAGCCCGGCGTGGCTTCCACAAGCTGCGGGAGACCACACCACAAGGCCAACAGCAGCATCAGCTACACTGATTATGAAACTAAAACCTCAAAGACTTTCTCAGTTTGTTTTAAAGGTCTCTTTTATCCTCCATTAAATTAAGCATAATTTCATGGAAGAGGAATGTATTTGAATTATTATAGCTAAGTCAGAGACAAAGGGATAGATGAAGGAAATGCTGCAATTTATAACTGTGAATATAAATTTGGCTGTCTTGATTCCCGTAGAGTCAGGCGGGGAATCAGCTGCAACTCGGGCAGCAGGACAGGTTTGATACTATCACTGGCTGATTTCCAGCAGCTTCCTGCTCTCTAATATCTGAGGACCTGCCAACTGATCCCATCTCTAGCGCAAGTGTTCTCAGGACGGCGATGCCTCTTTGCTCTAGAAAGAGTGATAGTTAAATCAAAAAACACAAAATTTTGCTTCCCATTCAATCATGGGAATACAAAGCAACAACCAACAAGAGGTTAAGGCACTTACACCCTTCTGATGACAGCCAGGAGGTCTCAGCTCTGCCAGAAGCCTGTGCAGGCTCCTGCCCCGCTGCTCCCTACGCCAGCAGGCCCGGGGGTACCCGGGCGCCACCTCTCCGATGGCCGCTTCAGCAGCTCCAAAGTCATTGTCCTTCACTCACTGCATGAGCCAGAACCAAGACGTGAGGATCTGACACAGAAAATGGAGGGATCTGATGGTAATTCAAGTTTGTCTTCAAGAAAGAGGAAGCAGCCAGGGTCACATTGCAAGTCAGGAGAAAAAAAACAACCAGGCTACACAATAATTTGATTATTTAAGATATTTCCAAGTAATAACATGCCACACATTTCATAATTATTCAGTAGAAAACAAACCCAGTACCAGTGTGTCATTGAGAGAATACTTCAAGTATTCAAAAGCAGCTATACTTTGTAAGGAGCATAGAAAGGAGGCATTAGCCAAACTTTATCTCCCATTGACATTTACTTATTTTATTCGAGTATCTTTTAATACCTATCAACTTGTGAAAATATGCATTGCAGTGAAAGCGAAAACAGATTAGGCACTTGATTTGTAATAAGCAGTTGCTAAATCTTTAAAGAGCCTGGATAAAAATAGTTATATTGGGTTATTTTGAAAAAGTATCACAGCTCTTTGTCATACAAGATGCTGTTATCCCTACATGGCGAGCTGGAATTAACCACGCTGCCATTACAGTTCATAAACATAAGTTATTATTCATGGTATTGATTAAATGCACAATGTATCTATTACAACTCTATTAGGGAGACTGTGACCACCATAAATGCACTATGATCTGCTAAATATAAACCTTATTAGAAGGGTTTCCTACAAATAGTCCTAAGGGTAAATCTAATATTCCTTCAATTATCTGAGGTATGAAGTTGAGATTTCACAGGGATTTCAATAGGAAACATTACTTAAAATTCTCTAGCACCACAACACAGGTATTCATTTTAAAAGCATTGTTTTCATTATGCCTTCCTTGGATTATTTTGTCCCTTTTCATGTTACTAAGCGACTTATCATAAGAGTTTTTATTAATATAGACCTCCATTTGTAGAGCTATTTCTAACAGAAGAAGGGTTTTAAGGAGTTCATTGTCTTATATTTAGTGAGATTACCTTTCCAGTAGCATGTTTATAGAACTGCATATTACACCAATCCTCCCTGTTACCTCGTGTTGATTCAGTGTAAGAAAAAAATATGAAACAAAAAGACATCTTTCAGCAACAAGGAATGTATTTCTGTGTATGCATCTCCTTTGGCCAAGGCTCCTTATAGGTCTGCTTCTCTGTTTTTTTTGAACATGATTTCTAAAAATGAGTTATATCAAAGGCAAGTTGAAGAAGCTTTCCCAGGCTTTCCAGGCAAGCAACTCTCCACTCTGGGTGTTTAGGAGAATGAGGCCTTTAGAGCTTCCCCCAAGATGATCCACGGAAGCACATGGGGAACGTGCTGCCCATCAGTACCAAATCCTAAAAGGCTTAAAGATTCTTCAAAGATTGCTCTGATTTTAATCTCCTTTTTATTGTAAGAGGCTCTTTTTCTATAGAATCATAGAATCACGGAATGCTTAAGGTTGGAAGGGACCTCCAGAGGTCATCTAGTCCAACCCCCTGCACACGCAGAGTCACCTAGAGCACGTGGCACAGGTCCAAGTGAGTTTTAAAGATCTGAAGGGAAGAAGACTCCACAACCTCTCTGGGCAGCCTGTTCCAGTGCTCTGGCACCCTCACCTTAAGAAATTTTTCTTTAAGTTTCTGTGGAATTTTTGGTGTTTCAGTTTGTGGCCATTACCTCTAGTTCTGTGAGTGGCCACCACTGAAAAGAAGCCAGCACCATCTTCCTCACTGCCTCCCTTGAGGTATTTATAGACACTGATCAGGTCCCCTCTCAGCCTTCTCTTCTCCAGCTGAACAGGCCCAGCTCCCTCAGCCTCTCCTCATAGGGCAGATGTTCCAGACCCCTGATCATCCTTGTGGCCCTGCGCTGGACTCTCTCCAGCAGCTCCACATCCCTCTTGTACTGTGGGGCCCAGAACTGGACACAATACTCCAGATGTGGCCTCACCAGGGCTGAGTAGAGGGGCAGGATCACCTCCCTCGACCTGCTGGAGACGCTCTTCTTAATGCACCCCAGGATCCCATTGGCCTTCCTGGCCACGAGGGCACACTGCTGCCTCATGGTCAACTTGTTGTCCACCACGACGCCCAGGTCCCTCTCTGCAGAGCTGCTCTCCAGAAGGTCAGTCCCCAGGCTGTACTGGTGTCTGGGGTTATTCCTCCCCAGGTGCAGGACCCTGCACTTGGCCTTGTTGAATTGCATGAGGTTTTTCACCGCCCAGTGGTCCAGTCTGTGCAGGTCCCTCTGGATGGCAGCGCAGCCCTCTGGGGTATCAGCTACTCCTCCCACTTTGGTATCATCAGCAAACTTGCTGAGGGAGCACTCTGTGCCTTCACCCAGGTCATTGATGAGTAAATTGAACAGGACTGACCAAGGACTGACCTCTGGAGGACACCGCTAACCACAAGCCTCCAACTAGACTCTGCACCGCTGATCACCACTCTCTGAGCTCTGCCATCCAGCTACTTCCTAATCCACCTCACTGTGCACTTACCTATCGTGCACTTCTGGAGCTTGCCCAGGAGGATGTTGGGAGGGACGGTGTCAAAAGCCTTGGTGAAGTCGAGATGGACGACATCTACCGCTCTCCCCTCATCTATCCAGCCGGTCATTCCATCATAGAAGGCTAACAGGTTTCTCAAGCATGATTTTCCCTTGGTGAATCCATGCTGACTACTCTTGAGCACCTTCTTGTCCTCCACGTGCCTGGAGACAATGGCCAGTATGAGCCGTTCCATCACTTTTCTGGGGATGGAGGTGAGGCTCACTGGCCTGTAGTTGCCTGGGTCCTTCTTGCCTTTTTTGAAGACTGGCGTGACATTGGCCTTCTTCCAGTCCTCCGGCACCTCCCCTGTTCTCCAGGATGTTTCAAAGATGATGGAGAGCGGCCCTAGCTATGACATCCGCCAGCTCATGCAGCACTCTGGGGTGCAGCACTCTGGGGTGCATCCCATCAGGGCCCATGGATTTGTGGGTATTGAGTTTCCTTAGGTGCTCTCTGACCCGATCTTCCTCTACCCAGGGCAAGTCTTCCTCTCTCCAGGCTTCTTCTCTTGTCCCTAGGGCTTGGGGCTCTAAAGGGCTGCCCTTGGTAAACACCGAAGCAAAGAAGGCATTCAGCAACTCTGCTTTTTCTGTGTTATTCGTAATCAGGGTCCCCACCCCGTTCACCAGCAGACCCACATTTTCCCTGATCTTCCTTTTGCTGTTAATGTATTTGAAGAAGTTCTTCTTGTTATTTTTAACATCCCTTGCCAGATTGCGTTCCAGACGTGCCTTAGCTTTCCTTGTCGCATCTCTGCATTCCCTGACAACATTCCTGTATTTCTCCCAGGGGGCCTGTCCTTTTATCCACATTCTGTATACCGCCTTCTTCTGCTCGAGCATGGCCACAAGCTCCTTGCTCATCCATGCAGGTCTCCTGCCCCCTCTGCCTGACTTCTTATACACAGGGATGCACTGTGGCTGGGCGTGGAGGAAGTGCTGCTTGAAAACTGACCAGCTCTCTTGGGCCCCCCTACCTTCTAGAGCTGTAGCCCATGGGATTCTTCCGAGGAGGTCCCTGAAGAGGCTAAAGTTGGCCCTCCTGAAGTCCATAATATACATGCTTGCAAGCATATATACCATACACACTTATGGTATTTATATATTTATATTTATACACACGCACAAGGCACACATCACTCGTGCATCCACATACTAATGCAAGCACTGGGGAGAGCAGCCGTGGCAAGAATTCAGTCCTGCCAGAAGCATCAGCTCCCAACTGTCAATGAGGGATAATATTTTGGAAGATCCAGCAGTTATAGCAAAATGGAAAATGCTGAAATACTCTCAGGGATAGGTGCTCAGTCTGACCTGCAAAACAAGAGATGGTCGCAAAGAGACTTCCAGTTGTCCAAGGAAGACAAGGGTTTGTCATGGGCTTTTTGTTAAAAAGAGTATGAGAAAAAAAACAGTGGTTAAAATCGAGGCTCGACAAGTTCAGACTGGAAATAAGACACATGGTATTAGCGGTGGGGTTAATCAATCATGGAAAAACGTTGTCCATGACGCAGTGGATTTTCCAACATTGGATAATTTTAAAAAAATACACGCTGCTTTTCTGTTCCAGCACTGTTCCGGCAATAAGCAAAGGTAGTGGATGAGCAGCAAAATACACAGGAGCTGCACGACCTGTGCTCTGCAGGAGGCAAAACTTGATGATTCCAGCAGTCATTTTTAATTTAAATTTAGCGGGGAAAAGGGATGGTTTCAGAACATGCAATGAATCAACATCTGTTTACCAAATTGATGAGAAATCTTTCTACACAAGATGCTGTGAGATAATGTTGAAGTTATTAGGCATGTTGTTTTCCACACAGAAAATTTCCTTTTACTAAATATATTGGATTGGTTTTTTCCATGAAACTTCAAAGAAACCACAGAAAGTTCACACAGCAAGAAAATTCTCCATAAAATAAGAGGTGACTTTTCAGCAGGGTAATAAAAGATATTTGAAAAGGAGAGAAAATTTCTTGAAAAGGACATTCCATTTTAGCAGAGCAAATTATGAATGAACAACGGAGCAGTACTTGATGAAATCCAAACGAATAAAGAAGCCAGAGAATAAGCACATCAGCATATGCAGGACCAGAGCATTTGTATGCTTCGCATACAGACAAATATGGGAAGAATAAAACAGAAAAGGGCAGTGGAAGAGAGTGAAGGAGTGTGAAAGATAATCAGGGATGGCTTTTTTTAAAGAGATATGGTATGTATAAAACATCAGCTCTAGTGGAGGACGGAAGAGATTTCCGAATGAAGTTATGAGCACAGGGAAATTACCAGGTGCAGGAGGCAGAATTGGCAGGATGGGCTGCAGCCTAAGTGCTTAAGACAGGTGAGATATTATCGAGCGGATAAAGCAAGAGGGATGGGTGAAGGGCATGACAAGCCATCTGAGAGAGGGTGACAGCACAATTTGCAGCGGGAATTGGTGACATCTGAAAAGAGACAGCAAACCCACCACTAGATTACTACGTACTAATTTTCAGTATGAGAAAGAAAATACATTTTTAGCAATTAATTTTGCACAACATGAATCAGATGACAAAGTGCACAGAGTAACCGCCAGCCACACGCAGCCAACCCAAGCCAGTCGCTGCTGCGCGAGGACGGCTGTAGAGCCAAACCTGCCCCCGGCCGGCTCCGCTCTGCAGCTGGGGACCGAGGGACCCCATTTTCCCTTATTCACTACGCGTTTGCAATTTGGAAAGCAAAGCTTCCACTCATTTTCTAAGCTAGCTGCCCATAACAAAGTTGCTCCATAGAGAAGAGGAGAAGTGTATTATTTTTCCATTGGAACAAGCGAAGGAATCATGATTCAATCCCGTGAGTGGAGCAGGGTATATAGCCAGCCAAACTGTGAAGTTATAGCTTGGTCCTACCCAGGAGCAGAGGAAATTGCATTTTCACTGGTGAGGGTGACATCTGCACAATTTTTTTTAGCTTGTCATTAAACACAGTCCAGTTGTCAAAACAGTAAGATTCAGTAAGTTACCACTAACCAAGATATCTGATCAACTTAATTTTCTGCCACAAGAAACACTGGCATCTCTTGATTAAGATCTGATATTTCCTCTTAGCACCTTGTGTCAGAAGTAAGTCAGAGCTAAAAGAGAGGCAGAGAATTTCTTATAATGAAATATTAATATGAATTAATTCGGTGGTAGTAGTAATTGCAACTGGCTGCATTCTTCAAAATTCCATTTTTAATTTGCCATCATATACTTTGTTACTGACTTTTACAGACCTTTGTGAAATGAGTTACAGCAAAATCTTTGCAACGCTAGGGGAATATGCCAGGCGCTTTACTTTTTGTCACTGCAAAAATCTAAACTGTTCACAAAACTGTACTCGATGCTTTGATCTATCAAGTAAATCTGTGCTGCACTTCCAGAAGAGACTTTGTCTTGTAATATTAATATGAATAATGATCAATAAGTATGATTTGTATAATTGAAAGGACTAAAGAAACCATATAGTAGCTTAATTTCTTAGGTATACGGCACTAACCTCCTTCAGAACAGCAACAGGTTTGTCCTTGACCCTCCTTCCCTTCTCCACCTCTTGCTACCTTCCACCCTCGCCCCCAGGGCCGGACAGAGCAGCCTCCGTGCAGGGAGGCACCGGGGGCTTGGTGGCTACCACATTTGGGCAGCCCAGGGCCAGGGGCCAGCAGCCCCAGTCACACGTGGCCAGCAAGACCTTCTGCACGGGAAGGCGACGCAGCTGCCGTTGTCCGGAGAAGGGCTGCCCAGACCAGTGCAGTGCAGCAACCGCCCCCGTGCTCTGCGCGGGCTTGTGGCTGGAAGAGCCCCGAGCCAAAGCTTGGCTCAGCCTATCTCAACGGGGCTGATGGCTTCTTTATCAATTCTGTCGCTGACACCTTGTTTGACTGCAGGAAATTAATTTAGTTTTGTCTACGCTTTATTTTTCTCAACTCCAAAGCAGCAATAAACTCCTTTATATGCATATACACACATGCACATAAACACATGCACGCACTTTTACCACTTTACTACTTAAAAGGGATTTTTTTTTAGCATGTTTTGCGTTTTAAAATTCTACTGTCGACATTTTATACTGAATATAATATCTTACACTCTTGGCACACTTCTTGGTATATTGAAAAGCTACCTGATGGCTCGGTTGTCTGCACCTTTCAAAGGCATCATTAGATCCTCGAGCTGGGTTATGTACCTTTACCTTCAAGACAACAGTGGCTAGAACAGGCATATTTATATCTCACAAATCAGACACATAACCTTTTCGTTAAACACAACATCAGGTTATGCAACTCCAGGCATCCTGAAGACAGACTATGATGTTTAGTCTTTCAGTTTTGCATAAAAAGAATTTTTCTGCAACTATTTTTGCAAACCACTGGCTAATCCTTTTTTAAAAACCAAGAATTATCCCACTTTTCTAGGCTAAACTTCTGTTTACTGGCTGTGCTGTTTCCCACCTTGTAGAAGGCAGAGAACAGATTAAGTTGCTGCATTAAACTCTTACCTTTCCTCAAGAAAAGATACGGAAATAAAATAAGGGAGGTGTTCCTAAACTAGCTAATCGCAACACAATGCCACAATACTTAGTACACATTTCTTGCTTGTCAAGCAAGAGGGCAAATTATTCTGTGCTACATGCCTATCTGGTGGCAAGAAATTCAATAAATGATTCAAAATACCCCAGATATTCCTCGCAACTTAAACTAGTCTGTGACACTGTGCATTTAAAGTCAATGTGTGCTGAGAGTTCACATTTGGAGAAGTCTTTGAGGAACTCGTGTAGCAACTGCGCAAGGCCTCTGCAAAAGGCACCTGCCCCAGCTACACAGGGAGTCTCTGACTGTGTAGAACATCCTGTCATGTGCATCCATTTATCAGACATATGGAACAGTTTCACCCTACCTGAATAACCTGATTTCCATTTGCCGTTGGCTTCAGCTCAATATTTCTTTCTGATTACTACTTCACTTCATGTCCTGTGTATTATAAAGCTTGCTGTCTGAGGGTAGCTTTTCGTACAGTATTCTCAGGAGACCTGATAAAATCCAATGAAAAAATTCCCATTGACTAATGAACACTGGATGAACGCCATGAAACCCGTTTCTGTGCTGTTATTTTTGGTTACTATCCATGTTGCTTCACCTTTTATTAAACTGCATATTATTCACTCACCCACGAGCCCTAACTATAGAAATCTGGCTCATGACCCACTCCGAGTGTCCATGAAACTCAAAAGACAAGGAGAACACCCTGCTTTTCGCAGGAACTTGTACAAGACAGTAAACTGTTTAAAATAAAAAGCAGATGCAGCAAGCTTTCAGCTCGGCAGTTTTCGTGAGAACCAGTTGTTGACATGTGTATCTCCAGTCGCACTGGGCCTCACCTTCCTGGTATGGTGGGAAGAAAAGGGGAAAAAAAAAAGCAAACCCTGTTGCATAGGAATGCAGCAGCTTGCAGAACTACTGGCTCATGGGAGAGGAGTATAAAGGAAGAGCCGGAGCCTGTGGATACGCAGAGGAAGGGAAAACAGAAAGGAATAAGAAAGAACAAAGCTGGAACAGGAGAGCTGGCAGTGATGACTAGACAAATTTGAGAGAGAAGGTAGGGAATTTAATATGACTGAGCAAAAGGCATCTGTAAGACCAAATGCATTATTACTCAGTTTGACCTTCATCCAACCTTCTTTTTCTTTTCTTTTTCTCCAGCTAATAGCAAGGACTCTGTGAGCCCAGTCTTGCCATTCTCTGCAGGTCGAGAACTTGGTGAGTGGCTGCACTGGTATTTCCTCCTGGGAGGGCTCCCACGCAGCCGCATTTGGCCCCCAACTGCATTGGAAGCTCACACAGAGCTGCCGATCCCAACGCCAATACTAGTCCGTGGCTTCTAGCAGGAAATCTCTGCCTCTGCTGCCTCCAGCCCTGGCTGGGCAGAACTGTCCAAGCTGCGGCATGGTGGGTCACCCTGAGCAAATGGCCATTTCACGGGAGGAGAGCAGGGCGCAGCCCCGCGGCACGCGCGGCGCAGAGCCGTGCGCGAGGGGCAGCAGCTCGGGGCTCCGCTGGGCCCGCGCACGGAGCCGGGGAGCCCCACGCTGCCGGGGGCGCCCGCGCAGGTGGCACCGCTCAGCTCCGCCGCTGCCCGCGGCTCCAGCAGCGCTTCCTTCCGTCACCCGCACAGCACTTCACTCCTTCCACCTGCCTGCAGTTTCCCTGCTGGTTGAGCTGCACTGACTTTCTTTCACTCTTCTTTTTAGGCAAGGAAGTTCCCTCCTCTGCAGCCGGTCCTACAGCTAAAACCAACAAGGCAAACCCCTCCATGTGTCTTTCTCCAAGATCATTTCCATTCCTTCCTGGATGGCAAAGGTCATGCTGGAGACCCAGGCCTAATAGTCTTCACTCCTATTTCCAGGGCAATTATCACCTTCTAAGTATCTGAGGACCACTCTGACAGTCATGTTTATTCAGTGATGAGCTGCTCTGCTGCCCATTGCTTGCACAGGAAATGGCTCCAGTGCTTGGTGACCCCCTAATTTCACTAGTCTGTAAAACACCTAACACAGTTGGCAGGTGACTGCAATCCACAGTGGCAAATATTATCAGACAACTGCTTCATAAACTCAAAAGGAACTCATAGGTAAATATATTCCCTAAAATATCTTGCTATAATTACATAAAACACTGAATGTCAGATTATTACCCTATTAAGATAATGCCTCCTGGCATGGACACTGATCTTGTCCCCTATAAGCTAATCTGACTTTTGTTGTTAACTTAAATGAGGGGAAGACAAAACTTACAGAGGAATCAGAATAAAACAGGCAAAGGAAAACAATCTGCCACTGAACACAAAGCAAAGTCTTAAATTCTCTTCCTTTTGATCAGGTAGAAATGTTCAGGGAGGGTTTCCAGAAAGCCTCTGTGCGCTCGTGAACTTGCGGGCTCTCTGCAGCACAAGGCCGGAGACCAAGTGGGACGTGCCGACGCTCCGCAGGGATTTGCAGCCATTCTGTTCCCGTCTCCTTGTGCTCCCTTCGAAACTCATCTGTCTCTGCCACTAGCAACAGGGGAGGCAGAGCAGCTGGGGAATCAATAGGGACAAGCTGAAAGTTATTTACAGATGTTAGCAGAGAAAATGGGAAACCTGCAGAGCAGAGTAGTGTGTACAAGTCTATCTCAGAATAAGTGTTCTGCTGTAATTAGAAATGGAAATGTTTTCAGCTAATTTTCAGCTTTTGCTGTGAGCAACAGGACCTAATCTCAGCAGCTGCTGTCCAAATGCCCTAATATCCCTGACACTACTGAAAGTGTAAACTCTCAAATAAAATAATATAAAATGGAAAACACAAGCATAGGTCCAGTTATCTCCAGAGAAAATCTATAGTGTATTCTCTATCTGCTCAGGTTGGTGATAGTACCACCAGGACAGTTGCAGCCAATCCCAAGATATATACAAAATTTTGAAAAGGACAACTGAGCTGGAACAGCCTTCATACCATCTTCACGATGCTCAGCTACGTTCAAAACTTATTTTCAGATTTACTGATGAGTCTGTCCCACATCATCTATCCTGACTCCAGCTGTTTCATACTCCATGATTCTCGTCCCAAATAAACGAGCAGAAGTGAACAGTAATCACACTAACCATCATTACCACCACCCCATCCTTGATGTGAGCCTTGGAAGTATCACACACCAATACTGTCCACAGATGCCTACTCATTTCTAAACTTATAATTTAGACGGATCACCTGAGTAAAATTACACAAGTGAGTCTTGTACCTAGAGCATGAAAGACGCGCTTAGTTCATCTAGGAACATCATCTCCTGAAAAAAATGCCATTTATTAGGCTCTACTTAATATAGCCCATACCTTAATTTGCACTGTGGAACAACAGTAAGGATTTTAATAGTTCCCCTCCTCTTCACAGAAAATATTTAACTCAAAAAGCCAACTCCAAGCTCTTCTTTAGAGAAGAGTAGATAGATCAGCTCCTAGATTTATCCCCTAACTATTCAGTATCGCTCACAAGCTGGGTGCATGCCTGGCCCCTGGTATGTGTCTTTCCTTTGTATACATGGTTGCTTAACTCCATGTTAGGTTTATGCACCAGCAGTTTTATATGTGCCATTTGGTAGAAATTTTGCAAGTAACTAAGTGCTCTGTTTCTGCAACTGGCCTTAATCAGCACTGTGATGCCTTCACAGTGGGCTCTCCCTGTCAGCCATCTATTAAGGTTATAATTAATTCTGTAGTTTTAAATGCTCCAGAGCTATAATTTATTTATGTGTCTAAGATTTTCCTCACATCTGAAATTAGATTTTCAGCTCTTTAGTTTTTCTTAAATCGTCCCTTGATCCTTCTGACTATACATGGCTGCTGCATTTAGTGTTTTTCTCTCTCTGACATCTTCTAAAAAGGCCTCTGGTAGAGCACTTTTCTAGTCGAGTGTGTTGTGATAGTGTCACCAAGAGTAAAGGTCTCTAGCATTTATCTGCTCTGAAAGGCTGACTCACTGCTATCATTTGCCTTTCCCTGTTTTAACTTGTCTTGGGCAATATGCTCGTATTCCTGTTATGACCAGACACAACCTCATGTTCATTAGTTGCTTCTCTAAATAATAAAACCAACATCTGAAATGTGCATCACATTTTCCAGAGCTTTCTAAACCACAGAATACCAGGATCCTGGTATTACAAAATCACTAAATAATCACTGTGGTGGAATATGCATAGTTTATTTTTACAAAATACACAAGCAAATGAAACACTGCAAGTAGTGTAGGACATTCTACACACTCACAAATAGCCAACAAATCCTAATCTTACAATCAGGCACTCCTGCCCTCCTGCCAGCCCTGACTTCACACCAAAATCATCTCCACAGCCCATCTAGCAACCAAATGAGCTATATTCTTTTTTAAGATGAAAGACGCAGATATACATCTACTAGCCTCTCGGAAACTCCTATTTTACAAACTGCTGTAAAGATGTAAGGCTGGGTACCACACACTTCTCCCACATTCACTCCTGCAGCCACCATTTGAACACCAGAGTGGTGTGGCCCGTGGCAACAAGAACCTGGGAGCCACCTTGCCCCATCAGCTCCATCTCTGACATCGTGGAGGAAACGGTGCGTTTTGCTGCAGTTTGGTCACCCGTGTACTGCCTAGCGCAATTTTACCTGAAGTTTCTGGTAACTATTTGAATAATAACAAGAGTATTATATATAGAGACACTGCCATATTCCATCTAACAAATACTGCTTATATACTGCATTTATCTGACAGACACACTAATGTCAATCCGTAACTCTCTGATCACTGTAGTTGCCACTGCAAAGTTCATAACAATAATAAGTATTATGCAATATTATTATTATGCCAATAATAGAAATTATGCTGAAGCATGTGTCTCTATGTTGCCTCAACATACATTTCTCTGTTCCAGCCTGGAGAACAGTCTCTCCTTTGGTTTTCTATTCTACCTAAAAGTTACTCATCCAGAACACTCATAGAAACTCAGCTCTTGTGTTTCAAGCGTGGAGAGGAGAGCTCTGGTGCGCCAGGGCCTGCCCGTCATCCTCGCCAGCTTGCGGCTCCCGAGGAAACGATCGGCTGCGTCCTTACGCATCACGGCAGGGCACAACTGGCAGTATTATGGGTGTTACATATGCAGCGTAACAAGAGTTACGTTGCTGATCATGTGTTAACAAAACAGGGAAGCCGCCTGCTTTGGTTCCAAGCGTGAAGACAAACAGAAACCTCCTCCTGACTGTGCAGCACGCGTGCCGCAAGCAGTCGGCAGCGGCAGCAAAACCACGTAGAGCCACAGTGAGCTGGAGTTTTATTTCCAGGTTTATGTCAGATTTGTTCTCTCAGCTCAGAAACACATTTGATTCAGAGAAAAAACAAAGAATGGCTTTAAATGACTCATTTATGCCTCATCCAAACTTCACTGCTATGCGGTGTGCTGCAGCGCTGCTTGGCGCCCCGTTCGCCTCAGAGCCTCCTCGTTCGCGGGGCTGCGGGAGCTGAATTGCTGAGTGCTTTAAACCTCTAAAGCATCTGCAACGGTCAAGGTAGGAAAGGAAATCACATGCTTTTTACTCAAAAGGACAAAGAGCAACAATTAATTTAGGAAAAAATAGAACCAAAGTATTTATAAATATTGGCCCCAAATAAACAACTTGATTCATAGTTTAAGGGTTGAAAGAAAAAAAAAAAAAGGAAAAAAGCCCTTGAGTTCACCTTCATTTCCAAAGGTGTTAGGCAGCCTCACCACCGTGTCTACAGATACTCATGGGGCCTGCAGCTGAGGGTGCCGTGAGGCCCTCCCAGCCCAACTCCCTGGGACTCGGGGCTGGAGGCCGGGCCGCTCCGCGCGAGGGAAGGCGGAACGCAGGCACAGCCTTCAGTTCAGCCTTACTCCCTCTTTAAACACCTGTAATTGAAATGCCTCACAATGACTTAAACCCTTCAAGCAGCAAGAAAACGATACTTCTCATTAGAAAACAAAATTAAAATGATTAAATGTGAAAACATTTATTAACTCTTGTTATATTTGACACAGGAAAAATTAGCACCACCTGAGAACTAGTGTATCCAGCCATTCAAAATGCCTCATTTCTCCAAGCCAGGAATGTCAGAACTAATCTCCCCACATACTCAGCTACACAGACTCATATAAATCACTCAAGTTATTGCTCCGGGGGAGTGAGAATGGGGTGCCAACTTCTTCAGGAGGCCTGCAACAAAACTCTCTCAACACTAATTTTGACAAATCAGAAGCTCAAGGGGTGTTTTGAAAAAGCAGAGTGTTTTGCTGTATTCTTCTCCTATCACCAGTGCCAAAAAGAACTCCCTAAAATGCAAGTTGGATAAACAGTTGTACCTAAATTGATTACTACCCCTCAAACCCACCACCTTTAAGCCAACCAGTTCCAGCTAAATCAAGTCATTCTGCTGCTCACACAGGGTGACCTGGCAGCCTGGAGCAGGAACCAGGCCGTCCAGCAGTGAAACACACTGCGACCAAAGCAAAGCAAACACGTTTTATTACATGCACCTACTATAAGAAAGCCAAAGTATTTCAGCTAAGTATTTTTGAAGGCCTGTTTGCCAGGATGCTGAGTAACACAGTGTGTTAACACCAGAGGAAGCAGCCTGAGAGCAACTTGACATGACGAAGACGAGCAGGACAGGGGACGTCAGTGCCCTGCTGAGCCAGCAAGGAGCTCTCAGCAAACACCCCCAACAAATGGCACTGAACTCCCAAACAGACCTGCTCTGGCTACACTGCAACCTCTTGTGATTACTTGCCATGAATATTGTATCACATGAAGATTGCTCGCTGGAACACTGAGTTTTAACGGAATGTTGCAGAATATCTGAGAAATGAGAGCTATGAATTTTTAATTTAATACCCACATCAGAAACAAGCTGTCGTCTTCCAACTGGAGAGACAGTGGCCTATGTGTCCAAGTAATACAATTTCAATTTCAAAACCTAAATAGGGACAATGAAATGCTGTCAAGATGCAGACTAAGAACTAATGAAATGTGGCTTGCATTTCTCCTGACAGTAAAATATTAGAATGGAAGTTTTAATAGCATTATATTCCTTTAATCTATCTGGTTTTTGGAAGAAAGAAATACAAAGTGAACTAAAATTCTGTCCTCTGCCATCTAGACATAGCAATTCATGCAACTCAAACCCACTCCAACTCCCACTTACACCGAAAGTTGTTGATGCAGCTGATTCAAGCCAGAATCAGCACAGCGGTGGGATCCAGCTGATCGCATCCTAGCAGAAATAACAGAACTGCAGATCTTCAGCTACATCCAGTAACTGTTGGTTTTTTTTTTCCTTCTTCATTCTATTGATCCAAACTTCACTAGTCCTTAATAAACTTTTCAGAGTCACAAAAATTCATCATAGGAAATGCATCTTTTTTTTCCACCCATTTTGCAAAGGAAAACTATTGTGTATCCCACACTGCAAAAATACATACAAACCAGATGTTGCTCAACACTTCCCAAACAATTCACATCTCTGCTTACACTGTGCACAAGAAGTTTCAGCTGAAGAGGTATTTGATAAAGAATGATAAGCACCTGAAAAAAGGGAGCTATTACAAAAGCATCAATGAGGCACTGAACACAGTCATTACTGATTATGAAAATAAGTAAAAGAACAAGAGGGCAGGGCATGAGGATATTTCCATACATTGTACAACTGCTACAAGAGCATATGCTTCCTGTTAAGGTCGTGGTTTACTGATAGATCATGTACTGCTAAGACATAGGTTACTGCATTGGTTATGGAAACTGCTCTGCTCCAAAGGCAAGGTGAGAAGAAAAAGAACAGCAATTGCTAAGTGACTTCTTTGAGCAACAGGAGAAAAACAGAAAGAACAGGAAAAAAGGGAGTTTGGCTTTTTGTGTCCTTAGAGATTTGTTTTTGCTCTCTAGTTGTAACTATTAGGTCATTTGCAGGGCAATGACCATGAGAAGAACAGGAGCCTCCCAAGGCCCTGGGAACAGTCCATGGATATCAGGCCAGTCACGGCCTCTCCGGAGGCAGCGGCAGTCGAGGGCAGCGCCAGGATGCAGAGGGATACGTAGGAGCAAACGGCAGCACTGCAGCCCTGGGCAGAGCAGACACGGGGCGGCCCCAGGAAGGAGCCGCGCAGGCCTCGCGCACGAGATGTGCGAGTGCCAGCCCAGGGAGAGCGGGGGCCAGGAGGCTGTAGGAACCAAGGAAGGACCAGGGAGAGCCGAGGCCAGGAGGCTGTAGGAACCAAGGAAGGACCAGGGAGAGCCGGGGACAGGAGGCTGTAGGAACCAAGGAAGGACCAGCCGCCAAAAAAAGGACTAAAAGCCACTGTGCCAAAATGTGCCGTGACTGAAGGACACAATGAGGGGGAAAATGAATTGCCTGTGTCCTCATACGCTCAGCCCATTTCTCAACTCTGGGCTCCTGCAGGCACCAGTAAGTTGGACATCAGCCTTTACATGTTCTAGTGATTGGAAAATGAGGCAGATTTGTCAGTGGCTGGACAGGAATTAATTAGTTCATAAAAATAGGTGAAGATCTCACATTCCAGCAGGCTTCCTAGTTATTTCACACATCAGGACGTATGTCACACATTCCCAGAACTAAAGTCTTCATTACCTTTCCTAAAGAGTGTCTTTTCTTTTCTTTCTTTATTCATGTGATGACCCATGAAAACATCAAATCTTTCTTTCATAGAGAGAAGGTACATCATAGCCACTTGCCATTGCCACTCTCATGTCTTCTTTCATTGTCACTCTTAAATAAATAAATGAATCATCGTTCTCTTCCTCAATCCCCTACAATACATACCCTTAAAAAGTGTTTGCTAAGAGCTACAATAGTCAGAGCCATTTCATGCTAATATTTCATGCTCTGATTATCTTTTTTTTTTCCAATGCATTACCTTTCAAAAAAATAACCTGTCCAACAATACTATTTACAGTTCATTTCTGCCCTGTGAATGTTCTATGCTTATTCATGATACAGCTCTTTATTGCTTTGGCTGATGACACTGTAATCTGTCACCTCATCTGTCATTTACATCTCATTAATATCAATTGTACCCTCAGGGATGGATCTTGTCATCAGTAAATGGCACAGAGGGCCTGCAAACAGAAGAAATACCAAGAAACAGTGCCAAAAATAGTCAGAAAAGAGACAACTCATCTCTCCTTCCCAGACCCTACAGATGCTCCCATGTATAATCACAGTGCACTGATGCTGTTCTAGTCACTACGGTATAAGGAACCTGTATTTAACAATCATGTTGTTTTTATTGAAAAGTTGTGTATCTAACAGAAGCACAGGGCCAGCACTGCCTGCCTGCTGCTTCCTCCAGCCCAGGACCTTGCTGACAGAGCAGTAGCAGCTACTCAGGTAAGGCTGGGGGATCCAGACTGGGAGGGCAGCCCTAGGAAACAACCCAGGGCCAATTTTATGGCTTCATTTCCTCAAGAAATGCTGAGCAGCACGTGATGTAGGTAAACTCTTACCAGGCCAGTAAAGGTATGAAGAAACATCATTTCTCCGGACATCCTGCACACATTCACCATCTTTACAAACCATGAACATCTCTACAGTGTTATATAGCAATGCCTTTGGGATGGAAATTAAAAAGTAACCATTACTGCCAATGCCACCCACTGGAAAAAAAAAAAAAAGTGTGTGACAGGTTTGCCCGAATCATCAGACAGATTTAAGCCACATGAAAGGTATCTACTGGGTTAAACACTGGAAGTTCCACTACAGAGAAAAAAACTAACTTTCCTGTAGATGATAGTTGTGTTTTTTTACATTTGTATGACTTCAGAAGCTGAGGATTTAAGAAAATACCTGATGCAACTTTGCAGCCTGCTGGGCTCTCATACTCGTGTGCTCTTGAATCTCTTCTGCTGTGCAGCAGTGGAGCCATCAGCATGTTCAGCGGCTTCCTTCTGCTGTTGAAACATAGATCACTGATGGATTTTTGTTTCTCTCTGACCCTCTTCTCAGAAAAGAAGACATTTTCCCTTTTCAAAGCTATCACTGGTTGCCTTTTCTGTGATGAAAAAGCTCATTTACCATATATATTAAATATGTCATTCCTTCTGCTTGCAACCCACATATACAATTTTCATAAATTACACATTCAGGTTCTTTATATAGACATTTCAAAAGTTCTGACACTATTTATTGGTTCTGTGTAGCAGGTCCTACCTTTCCAAAGGTAGCTAATTTCCAAATGAATGTCCATGAATATAGCACTCTTTTGAAAAACTCATCTGTCACTAAAAAAATGTGTGTTATATCAAAATTACTGTAAAACCACCCTCGTTTCCAGTTGGACAGTGCTGTACTCATGATAGTCACATAACAAACCAACTTTTAATCTGTTTATATTTGATTCATTTATTTTGCAATTATATTTAGTAAAACATCTCACACTATTGACTGTTCAGTCACCTTATTAGTCTTATCCCTAGGAGAATCCTCCACTGATTCACACATAATGCTGAATACCAGTCCGCATAGACATCTAACTACATAAAAATGTTCTCACATTCTATTTTATTGCAAATAAAGCCTACTGGGTGTTCCAAGAGGTACATACTTCATACATCCTTCACTGCACTCACCTACAGCCCCCACCCCCAAAACCTTTATCCTAATTTACTCATCAGCCTCTGATATCCTTATGCATCCCACTGGTATCCAGTCCCTCTCCCCTGTCGCAGGTCTCACCTCGCGGTGCCGTTCCAGGCCCTCCATGAGGCCCACACCTTCCTGCCACGGCCTCGCAAAGGCCTCGCGGTGGCCGCTCGCCCACGTAACCCCGGTCAGCGCTGTCACGGCGTTGACATGGGCCGGCTGTACCTGTCACGTCAGATAAGCCAGTCCTTTTGCCTCACATTAAATGGCAGGGCGATACACAGATATCATCTGTCACACGGGAAGCCTCATGAAAAGGCAGCTTTATGCAACACAAAAAGCATAAAGAGCAGGAAAAAAACAGTGACTGAATGAAAAGTATTTTAATATCTGAATGATCCTCCTTTTAAATTAAAATGAATTTAAAGGCAAAATTATATACGTCTATATAAACTCACCTTACTGGAAGATAGACTATTCTTACTCTTGATATCTCTCATACAACCGTCTTGTTTCCATATTCTTATGGTTCAGAATATTAACTATTCTTAAGTGAACGGTTAGTTAGAACATATCAGAAATGCTATTTTCTCTTTATATCCCTTTCTAACCAAAAATGCAGACTTTTTGTCAAAAAATCCCAAACTGTTTAATTAGTTTTATCTATTTTGATTACTATGATTTATGTTTTCATCACTTTGATTAGTATTACTTTATTTTATTCAAAGATTAAATTTTTCACTTAGAAAAAAATCACTTTTATAGAAAACAGAAGTTTTTGATAGAAAATTTTGAAGAATTGCTAAGATTAAATTCAAAACTCTTGTTAATGGGGATAAAAACAACCAAAACTGTCTTATGAGAAGAGGAACTTGTATTTGAGAAGGGAGTGCAGCCTCCAGGCTGGATTGCAGCAGCTCACCTCAACGCCAGGGTGGGTGACCAGCTCAAGCCAAGCTGTTCCTGCCACACAGATTATTAGCAGCCGCTTATTTGGATGGAGCCCATGCTTGTATACAAACCCACAAAATTTCTAATCTGAGTAGTAATATAATCTCAGCAGCAGCCATATACTATGGTAGCAAGAGTAACATAAAACATTTGGTGGAATTTTCTGTGCCCCACCAACATGCTTACCCATTAGCACTGGCAAAGCCATGAGCACCATAGGTATAGGGTGACATTTTCAAAACTCTTAAAGGGTTTAGGAAAACCCACAGGACTTGGGCTAACTCACTAACAACAGTGAAAAGTGCATGGAAAAACACCCTGCTCTCTGCTTTGCAATGGCTGGAGGCGAGAGCAGCCAACTGAGCTACTCTTGCAATGGTTTTTAAATTGCAACTGTTCATAGAAATGCCAAAAACATGTGCTGTGCATATCAGGGCTCTACATGTGTACAAGGAACTGTGTTCAGTTACACATGCAGTAGGAAATGGGGGGTAGATGGGGAAATTCAGACTTAAAAATCATTATCTAAACAATGGTTGCTTCTGTATTTTTGCTTGATCTTGACCATTTAGTAGTCCCTTCTGTAAGCTGGGGATGTTCTGGGATGTTTCTGCAGAGATATTTATGACCTGTTCCGAAGCAGAACTATCAGATTTAATCAGATTGCAGTTAAGTGTTCTAGAGATGGAAATTCTGTGTAAGGCAAAAGTATTACTGTAGCTTAAATACTATAAAGCAGATGCGATATTTCAAATCTAAGATGATTAGAAAAGAGGCATTGTATAAAGCATAATACAAACATTGAGTGGCTGGGCTTCAGCTACTGCTCTCTTGTTAATATTTTCTTTCATTATTTAAATTCCATGTTGCTAAAGACTCAGTTCATACTGGAAATTACTGCTTAATATTTCAGGAACTTTATATTTTTTTCTCTTTTTACATTCCTGTGTTTATGTGCTTGGAGCAACTGATTGCTTTTTAAAAGGATGGATTCATTTTTAAATATGAATCACACAGCAAGCTTACAAGGGAGGAGAGCAAAGAGTCATAAGAACGATCGCATATTCAGGCACAGAAGAATGTGTAGAGCAGGACACTGAGGGCTGGGAAGCCGAGACAGGCAGAAAGCTGCCACAGCTATTTTAATCAACAAAAATAATCAACTGTAGGGAGGAGGAAATAAAAAAATCCACGCTAGGCCGGCTTCATAGCCAGCAGAGGGAGCCAGGAAAAGCCCAGAGTATCCAGAGTTAAAGAATAAAGAGAAATTAAAGCAGATCCGTCTTTTCTCCGCCTTCATTCACATCTTCACTTCTTTGCTGAGTGGCTCACTGTTGGAATTCACGTTAGTCACTTCCGTTGCATTAAATGCAACGACGTATCTTTGCATGTTTCAGCCTTACTTTCAACCGACGGCCGATAGGATTCCCACAATGTACACAGAAAACGGGGAACGCCGGCTGCCCGGGCTGGGCCGCTTCACCTGCTCCCGCACGAGGCCCACGCCGGCGCGTCCCGCCACGGGGCGAGCGGCCCCACGAAACCCAGAGCTATGGGGGGCTGCCCTCGGGCAGAGAGACTTCGCACTGCACGTGAGCCAAGACTAACCCTACATCTGCAACAGGCCCACACAGTGCCATTATTCCATTAATAGCATGATTAATAAAATACGACAGGAGACAATTCTACGTTTTTCAGCCAGCTGCATAAATGAGTGAAGAACTTACTGGACAGTTTCACAATCTCCCATGGATTTTTTACATTTCATTTTTAAGTACACAGTCTAGATCACTAAGAGTTGTAGGAAAAAAACAGCTGCACTTCTTTCATTGGAAGGGGTCTAGGCAAATGAAAATAAAATAAAACCCAGCAACCTTTCTCTGTTTCCTTTTTTTCATTTTTTAAGTGTATTGCATTACTTCAACATTTCTTGAGTGATAATTTTGGGTCCCACTCTCTGGCTGCAGAATCACATGTGTATCTTTGGGCATGTCAGTAATTCTGAGTGGGCTGGTCCTTCAGAGAGGTGCCTCGGCACTGTCTGCAAATAGGCAGCAGCACTGACTTAGGGCAAATCATAGCTCCTTTTTTCCCCACATCCAAACTGTTTGTTTCAGAAGATCTAAATTCTCGTTTAGACCCACTAAACTCACTCCCAAAGCACTGGCCACTGCAAACCATGGACAGGCCTTTTGGGGAGGGACTATTATCTTACAAACAATCCTCAAGCACAACCAGCATCAAAGAAACAACACTCTGTTCGTGAACAAATTGTCAGCAGAAAAGGTTTGGAACAGGATTAATAAAATCCAGCTCTTCCTAAACTGACCACATTCTCCTATGTCCTTTGGACTGCCAAAACAAAGAGTAGGAACAGGCATTTTAAGAGTCAGTAACTTGGTTATGAGAGCACTTAGGATGAAAATGATTTACTGAAGCTTACATCATGTGCTATTATTTTCCACTGTGGCACAGAATCATAGTTGTTCGGCCCATAACAGAGATATGCAAACATCTTCTGTCCCTAGCACTGGCTCTGTGGCAGGGAATACAGAGCACATTATGTTCTCCCCTCACAGAGCTGCGTTCTTGGTGGGGCAGAAAAAAAGGGAAGGGAACTCTCAGGAGCTCGTGTTTATACAGAGCCTTGCTCAGTGCTCGCACCAACGCCGCCCCTCTTTGCCTGCACGCTTTGCACAACAAATGCGACCTGAGCCACCTGACTTAGCCAGAGCGCTGCCATGCTTGATTTCATCACTGCTCTCACATTTTTTCCCTTTGTTATTGTTTTTTTTCCAAATAGTGCCCCAAAATTTTGTAAGTATTTTACAATGCTGTAGAAGTGGTGTTAAGAATTGATCATAAGGAAATACATAGCCAATGGGTCCATTTTTTTTCTTTTTTTTCCAAATTCATTGATTTTAATAGTTCTAGTGTTTTTCCCAGTTGTAAAGTGTGTATTTGTTCCTAAGAGATACCGATATGTGCACCTTACCAATGTTCTTTATCTTAAAAATAGCATAGCACACAGTATAGCAGTTGCTTTGGTAACTGATATTTTCCCCTATAAAGGCTGAATAAACTGAATAAATAGCGGTGTAATACACATGTAAATTATCAGCATGCTTGTGATTGCTGGGATCTGAACTCGTTTACATCATATTTTTTCTGTGCTTTTCCATGAATATGCATAACTGTTGAGGTATGACATGCTTACTAAGGAATAACTTGTGTCAGCATGGCATGTTGTGATTAAAAGAGATTATCGGAAAATTTATTATTTTGAGCAGAAATTGCAAAATTATCAGGAGCTCTGACAAATAAAACTTCAAACTGTTTCTCTGTACTGGTAGCCTTTACCTTAATAACAGTCCCAGCTATGCATGACCTTACAGAATTAGTTAATATGTTAATTAGTTAATATGTAGTTAATTAATTATTATTAGTTATTAATTTTTAGTTTTTAGTTAATATGTATTTTGAACTGAATTTAGTAGCCAAATCCAAGCCTGTTGTTTTGTGATTTTGGAGTAGAGTAACAAAAAGGAGCCAAACTTCTTAAAAAGCACAAAACTGTGCATGTCTGCCCATTGGCCACTGACTTCTGTGGACTACTTATCTTGTAGACCGGTCAAAATTCTTATCTGTGGAATCCTCTTAATCTTCAGTAGGTGTATGGGGCACTTACATTGTAATGTCCCAAGAAAGAAGATGAACCTCCAGTCCTACCACCCTACACAAATATAGGAAGTATCTAATCAAGGGTCAAGCCCTTCCAAGTGACATCATTACCAAACCCCAACTGATCTCAGCGAGATCCTGTGTGACTCCCACCAAAACCAAACCCTGACACTAAGCAACAGCACTTACACTGCAAAGGCACTGGTGACTAATTTAGAGATGTAAATTACTTTTACTTAAGTACAGGTATGGTTACACAGCAGAGGAAAAACTGATAAATCATGCTACTGTGGTAGCCCCTTTCTCCAAATGTGTGCAAATATACTTGACCTCAACCATTATTATCACATCTTTCTAGCTATTATCTAAAATAAAATACTATTTTATTACTTAGGAAGAGCATTAAGATGCCATAGTTATGTAGCAAAGATTTAATTAAAATTCAGATTGTAATAATAATTTAACACTGAAGCATAGAACTAAATTTCTTTTGTTATAAATCAAAAAGGGTGCTGCAAGCACAGATATATGTGTCAGGAACGTGTCACATTGGCACAGTTGTGAATTAAATACAAATTACAGCAGATGACCCTATTCCTATGCTTGGCATTGAATGGCCAAGCTCCCACCTAAATACAGCACATTCTGCCTGGTAGCGCCATAGAATGAACGGGTAAAATTAAGTGATCTATGAGAATGATTCTTTACAAAGATGTACTCAACACATCATAGCTAGATGCAAGGGCTACCAAAGTCTACAGAGAGATTCCTGTTAATTTTGGCACTACTCTCTAAGAAAAAAGGCTGTTTTGGAAAGTACTGATCTTGCCTTAAGTATTTTAAAAGTATGAGGAAGGTGGGTCAAGCAGCAGTTACAATCTTTAAAGTCTCGGAGGTCCTTCAAGAGGGACTTGGCATAGTCAGGAAAGACAAGGCAGACAAAGTCAAACAGGAAGTGGTCTATAAAAAAACTCTCTGCCTTATCCAAATCATTAGCAAAATGGATACGGGTGATAGCTGATACAGCTGACAGGAATGACTGTGTGCATGAACTCCAGAAAGATGTAAATCCTTCTGCAATGATAAATGCTAAGAACTGACTTTTTTCCTCAGTCTCTGTAAAATTTGGTCCCATTTCCATTCTAAAGAGCAATACTTCAAAATGAAGTATCGCAGCTCGTTGTCTCCGCATGCATAACCAGGTCTCTTCAGAACGACCTCTTTCCCGGGGTCCCTTTGGAGGAAACATGCAGATCACTACACTCCGTGTGTTTAATTTTCTACTTACAGATCCACACTTGTACTTGGCCTGCCCTGGAATTTCAAAAGAATTTTATTCTGTGTCCTCCACAAACAGCACCACCAGGGTTGTACGTGTGACAGTGTACATGCCTAAGCCACCCTCTTCTGTTCGGAGTCACATTTTGAGCGGAGACGTTTCCGAGCAGCTCCTTCATCTAGACTGGTGTTGGCCGCTGCTTCCTACATGTCCTACATGTGACAGTCATGTTCTCTCCACTCCCGCTCCCCACTTCCAAAGTAATTTAAAACACACAATGTCATTTAAGTGCTCTGACGCCTTCCCTTTAACTAGCACTTTTACCAAGCGGAGCACTTCCCTTTTATCACTATAGGCAGTGAATTTCATGTGATCTTATTTTCAGCAGCAAATTACTTCCTGTTGTGAGTTCAACTGTTTGAAACAGTCTGCAAAGGATCCTACCCTGCAGGAAATAGTCCCGTTCTATTTAAATATTTTCTAGTTATACAAATTACTTCCTTTCCAAATCACTTGGCTTTTTTCTTACTCTTTAATTTGTTCAGTTTAATTCTCAAACTATTTTCAAAAGCAGGTTAGCTTAGTTTTGTTTTGTTTATTTTTTCAGAATACTATTAGTTTTAAGTTAATTCTGTAACTAACACATGTTCTGACTCCAGGCTTTTCAGCTCTCACAAAGGTAATTTGAAAATAGCTACAGCCCCAGACAACATAACACTGGGATATTCAAAGTTTAAAGGTTAGAGTTTAAGTGACAACTAAGCAGCAATTTTTCCATTCTGATAAAGACAGACCTTGCCATTTTCATCCTTGAAAAGTCAAAATAGTTTAACAATTCCTTTCTTTTTTGTTTCAAGCCAAAGCTTGAATTATGATTTTATTTTAAATGGGAAGGAAGAGAGTCTTATGTTATCCTAAGTGTATTAAATGAGTGTTGGGGATATTAGATGAAACATTTTGGAGGCAAATGCCAAGTGATATGGGTCTAATGAGCTACCAAGAGCTCTGACCAACCCGAATAAAACCCCTTGCAGGTTCTTTCTGGAGGTCACTGCCAAGCTACGGACGCTTTGGTGCAGGTTAGCCCTGCTACCTGCTCGCGGCGCAGGCCAGCGCTCGCCAGGCCGTGACAAAAGCAGTTTGATGGAAGTTGAGCAGCAGTCGGGGCTTAGCTCCGGGCTTTACATCAGGCTCTAATTATAGCGCTGGGTCACGCCGCCGGCAACGCCGGCTGAGTCACCCGCGCGGGGGGAAGGTCCGTCACTACCGTCGTCGTCACCGCCGCCGCCTCCACCACCGCGGCTGCCACCGCGGCTGCCACCGCCGCCGCGCTCCACCTGGCACCGGCCGCACCGCCGAGCTTACGGGCTGACACTGCTTACGCATCTCCACTCCGAAAGGGCGCGAAAGGGAAGTGTGGGAGAGGCACGGGTGTGCCGTGTGGGTTTAATCGTTACCTGCTCAAAGCTCCCCTAGACAGGCTCGCCCTGAAAATATGTTTGAAGAAATCCAACTACACCTGTGAAATCAACTTATTTAGCCTTGCTAGTTTTGTAACACAATCTACTTAATCGTCTCATTGCCAAATAAGGGAAAACTCCACAGACATCATTCGCCCGCAAAAGTCAAATCTTCACAAAGGATAAAACTGCGGACACAAGCCTGCTTTTGGATTTCACCGAAGACCTACATTATGTGTCAACGTACAGGAAATCTGTGCACTGTGCAACACAATTGTGAAACAGCAACACTGTGGAGAAGGAGGAGAGCACGTTGGAAAAGAGGAGGGTGGCTCTGAAATGAACACAGGATTTGGCATTCAAGAATGCATGAAACTCCTAGAGTTTCTTGTACAGAAATCAAAGCATTAAAACCCCTTCAGCAGCCATTGCCTGAAACGTCAGTGCTGAAGTGTCAATCCAATACTGGTTCACCTCTATTCTTTACTTGCTAAGCTTCAAGTTAGATAGTGTTTTAACTTCGGTCTATTTACAATTTCTCAATTGTTCTCACAAGTGCAGCAGTAAAAAGGTGTGGGTTAAACGATTTTTCCACAAAGAAGATGGTATTTACCAATAGTGGAAATACTGCACAGTTTTGGTATCATTTCCATAGGCGTCGCCAGCTCCTGTCACAGGACCTGTTGTTCCAATCCTGGGACTTAGATGATCCCATGAAATGTTGTTTTCTGTACAGCAGTGTCAGGTAGAGATCAGACTTGAAATGGTTCCATCTAGAAATTGAATTTTAAACTAATTTTTCCTCAAGGCAGAAGCAAGCACAAAGCAACATATAGAGGGAGGAAGGGTATGGAATTTCTCAAATCCATGTCAGTGGTGGGTGAGCCATAACGCTGGCTGTGCCGAAGCCTTCCACTGCCTCAAGGACGGGAGGGATACGAAATGCAGCCTACTGCCCTATGACGAAAAACACGATATTTTCCTTCAATGAACTCAGGAACAAGAGGATCAAGACACTTAAGTAGAAGGCCAAGTTCTTCTATTTTTTTGGTTATGGCAGTCATTTAATAGTGTTTTATTAAAAACAAAAGAAGATGCCTAGTCACTGCTGAAAAAAATACTGTTTGAAGGTCAAATTGTCCTGCAGCTGCATAGAGGTCACCTGCATCACTTGAAGGGCAGAACTGGCCTTGTGGTAGGAACAGAAAATACCTCTAATATTTAGTCTGATATTTCCACAGCTTCTAGATATTAGTATTATGACTACACCAAAGTTATTCCAGAAGCTTATAAATCCAAGTCATTCTCTGAAGAGACCACATGGTTCCAAGAGAACCATTATATGACTATACAGGAAGGCAGGTATTTAAAATGTTAGTCAGCTTTGCAAATACAAACATTTTCTGGCAAGTAAAATGATTTAGTTGTATTAAAACTCAATCAAGCTAAATGATGGTAGAAAACATGAGGAACTTGGAATACATGACTATGCTCCACATGTTCAGTCCAGAGTATCAGTTCTGCATCAGTCAGCTAAAGCATCTCATCTTGCTGCCAAATTCTTACAGGGTAATATTTGCAGGAGCCATTACAGCAGTTCAGAAGAAATCCTCTTCTGCTGCTAAAAACACTGAGATTGGCTCCAAAGGAGTCAGTCCTTGGAATGGAGTAATCTCCTTCTGTTTACAATAGGCCCAAATGAGCTCTGATATTTTATTTTCTCATAAAGGAGATTGCATCTTTCCATGTTCAAATATATGTTAATAGTGCAGACATAAATTTTAAAACAAATTGAACTTGATAAGGTAGTTACTTAATACAAATTGGAAAGTTCACTGTCATGATGGTTATCCACAAAACCAGTTGGAGAATTCAGGTGAATAATTTTATTGAAGTGAGGAAAGGAGTTTTTATCTATTTTGTTTTTATACCATTACTGAGTACCTAGTAACTAAATGAGATAATGACTCTGTAGTGCTATGAGTTGCTAGATATCTGAGGAATGTTTTGAAAACCATCCTACATAGCTCTTTATAATTAACTTCGATCCATAAAATTATCCAAAAATATTTGGCTGCTTCAGCTTACTAGGAAGAAGAATGATGGGATGACCCCAATATTACTACCAGAAAATAAAATAGCATTTATCAATATCCATGGCTCATTCATAAATCTGCTACACTGAAGTGTTTGGACAACAATTTAAATGGCCAGTGCAAAGAACACTGCAAAGATAGGAGGAAACTCATCCTGTTTCAATTCTAGACATGTCAATTTTCACATGTTAAATATAAAATTCATCTTTTGGCTTTTCTCTCATGCCTCCCTGTGGTACCCTCACTACTAAGGACACGCAGAGGTCATTGTCACAGCCCTTCCTCTGCTCCAGGATCCCAGGATGCAGGTGCCGGCTCCGTATTCTGTGGGCAGGGGGATCGGGCGGAGGCTGGGACAGTGCCCAGCCGCAGGGCAATACGCTTGCACAGGAATTCATCCCAGCAATAACCTCTTGGGATAGGCCTTTCTTTCAACCAACACAACATAGCCAGGATTGGTCATGATGTGAAAAAGTGTCCCTCTCACACAACCCTATGGGCTCACCCTCAGATCCACACCTAGGATGTGGTCTGACATGTGAGTCAGCATGATCGAGGCAGGAAAGTCAATTCTGCTTCCTTAGGAGATCTGGGCTTCATGCCAAATTCTTAATAAATCATAATTAGGCGCTCAGATGTTGGGAATTGACATAACGATCATATCCAAGCAGGGAATTTGGTTCAAATCCCCTCTCTTTACCATGCAAATAGAAGAATGACCACCCAGCATTAGAAAAGCTCAATTTAGCAATGGATATTACTTAGTTTAAGAGAGTGAATTGCACTTAATAATCTTCTGTTCTCAGAGCAATCTGTCTCCTGTACAATTCTACTTCATCATAGTGAACTAGTTCAAGAAGAAATTGTTTTAACCTTGGCATTCAAATTCTGGATAAGATATTTAACACTCACTATTGGAGAGAAAAATAAGGTCATAGGAGACATACGATTCTGAACCCTTCTTTCCCCTTTGTATAGATTATCACAGTGAAGTCCTAGAAACACACTAAAGAAACCACCAGGCAGTACAGAAGCAGATCCTCTCCTCATTAGACCCCACACGGTGCAGAAGACAGAGCAAAGGACAGAGATCCTGGGCTGAGGTCCAGCTCTGAAGCCCCAGCAGGGAGTCTCCATGCAGTAGAGGATTTCTCTGCTAGGGGCCACAGCCCGTGCCCTTTATGTAATGGCACATACAGACCAGAACATCAGAACCCAAACCCAGGAATCGTGTTGGAGACCAATTAACAGGCAGACTCATTTTTCCATGCTTTCTAACCGCTGATGGCATTTCCCTGAAGGCTTCAGGTTTTTGCAGGTGAGTCAGTGTGAACCAGCCTACCTTCCTTCCTCCACTGAGGCTGCTTTTCTAGTTCCAAACAGCAGGACTGCAGCAGAGTCAGGATAAAAGAGCAGGTCATGCATAATTAAATATTAATTTCTACTAAGTTTTTAGAAATGCCAATAATATCATTCTCAGTATGTATGAGAAAGCTGACTATCTGAATGCTTTTGGCTTGAATGTTTTACTTACATCACTATGTATGATGTTTTCAATCCTTTAAATTTATTTTCATATTTTATAATTAAGAGATTATCTAAATTAGACAGGATGTTTATTAAGCTGAATAATCTTTCTTCATGGAGTTAGTCTAATATTAAAAGTAATTTTATACTAGCTGCATATTTTTTGGATCTCATGTCTTTTCATGTCAAAGTTTTCTAAAGAATTCTACGTCTGGATGCATTATGTTTACACTGAAGTCACCATGTATATTCTACCACTGACTTAAATGAGAAAAATTAAACCAAAACCAAGATTTTAGGCAAGTGCCATCCTCTATCCTTGATTTTGAGCAGACATCTCATAATCTATAAATAGATGCTCTATCTAGTAGAACCACATTCCTTGTTGTTATCCAGCTCTTTAATAGCAAAATATTTGACCACTGAAACATTCTTCTACTGGAGTAGTTAATGGAAACCTTAGTATAGTTCCCACTATGTATTCAAACTATTTGCCATTTCCTCCCAGCATGTGAAAACTCTTATTTGTGAGCAATGTTCTGGGAGTATCTCAAAGTAGGTAATTACTGCTTAAACTGTGGTTGTGCTGCAGCATTCTCCAAAGTATAGACAAAACAGAAGAGAAAGCTTTTATTATTGCCAGAGTCTGCCAAGTAAGAGTTACCCTTTAAACCAACTGTACCAAATGCTGACCTGTCTTAGCTTCATAACATTCCAGTTGGCAACATGGTGATTAAAAAAAAAAAAGAATTGTGATTTCATAATGAACCTCATGAATCTTTGCTGAACTTGCTTTAATTTAGGTTAGATTCTAAGTGCCACTATAGCCTTTATGGTTTTTTTTTTAGAAAATAAAAAATACCAAATCATTTGTTTCTTTAGCTGGAAAAGCCATATAACAGACTTGCACAAATCAGTGATGTCTCCCTAAGATTTATGGACATCAATTTTTCTTTTAAATCTCTTACAGCTTGCCTGCAAATTTTCATAAGTGATCACAGGAGTCAAGGTTACAGTTATAGGTCAAACCATCTTCTTTGAATAGCAACAGTAAAAGTAGCTGGTATTTAAAAACTACAGCTGTATAGAAGTACTCCCATATAAAAATAACACAGACAAATGAAATGCAGTAACACCTCCTTAATATTCAAGCCATTTAGAGAAAGGTGAAAAAATCTCAAAACCATTCCAAGGAAAAGGAAAAGGTGATTAGTGTCATATCAAAAAGGAGTTCAAACACTTTTTGTTGTAGGGTATGGAACAATATGGGACAGAAAACTCATGTTCTACAACACAGCAACATCATCTTGTAGGCTAAAAACATGACAGCAAAATTCATCCCAGATGAGCAATGATTGTGCACAACACTTAGAAGATGAGGCTAAAAAAAATCAGAGCATTTATGACTCCTGTAATATCAAAGAGACACTATAAATCAAATACAACAATATATGAACAACCTTGCTCAACAAACAATGAAAGCAATGATTTAGAAGCCAAGTTCAAAGTGACTCTTTGTGTTTCGAAGGTATTTTGGATGACCAGGCGCGGTAATTGACTTGTAAGCATAACTTTGCAAAGTTTCTCAGCGCAGAAATCGCGCTCGGGTTTAAGGTCAGTCTTCCACACCCAGCTGCGTGATTCATCTCAGCTCCACTGGGCAATAGAAAATGTTCTGGTTTGTTTTCACATTCGTGCCCTCAGTGCTTATCACATCACAGCGTGCGGTATCTGCCCAAGCAGAGCAGGGTTATTCTGTTCTGTGCTCGAGCTTGGGGTGGAACTCACCATTTTAGGGATTAAGCATCACTTTGCTGGTGTAGTCTGCCTTATAAACCGCCCCCCAAAAGGACAGCACGAGGATATTTCCAACTCCCTTTGGATTTAACCCTTTCTTGGTGAGTAGCAATCTTCATTCTCCTTCTGCTGTGTCTCAGAGACTTGTTCTCCAAGTCCTTCGTTTTTGTCCTACAGGAGCCCTCTTCTTCTTTTGACTATTTCTACAATTCTTTGACTATTTCTACCAGTTCTATGCAAAGAACTGTCTGAGTAAGGGAGCCTTCTTGCATGTGAGGAAGCATATCTCAAACCAGAGGTAATAATCAGAAATAATCTTTCCAATAGCTTAGTTGAAGCCCAAAGTTAGTTCAGCATTTCAAGCTGTTCATAAGGTGCAGCTACTGTTTTAAGGTCTATACCAGAGCTTGGAATGAAAAAGATAACTAACACACACTAAAAGATGCTGTGTGCTACCTGGGTTTTTCTATTATAGATCTGACATCGTAATGATAGGTTAGACTTCAATATTCCTGTATGAAAACGTTCTTTTGGAAATTAAAAAATCATAGTCTTTCGATGCTTTGAGGGTTTTTTCTCCCAAAATCCTACATAATTTTCTGGAGAGTTATATTACTGCTATACGATTTTATAAGCTATTTCAAAAGTCTGTCTAAGGTATCATTTACCATTCATTTCAGCGGGTAATTCTGAAAGTTTCCATGGGACTTTATTAAATTCTTGTAGAATCCTACCATTCTTGTTCCTATTAAATTTCATAGCATTTTTCCACAGGGGGCTGCATAGTCTTTTAAAGCAAAAGCCTGGAGTCAGTATAATCTAATTTGGACATTCTGATGAATGAATTTAAAGGGAAAAATTGAGTCATCATTAATTTGTAACACATTGCCAGACATAACAGTAAATACAGATCACCATAGTTTTGGAAATATCTATGCTTGAAGTTTTCAACTGACCCGTTTGCTATCACAAAAATGCATTTTCACACATCTTGTACAGACATGGACAGCTACATTTTTGTAATGAATCCTAAGCCCTTATTCTTGAAAATATTATTTGAAAAGCCCAAATAGTTCAGCCTCTTCCGCCAAACGTCCTCATATGAAAAAGACCTCCAGGCAAACAGAAAACAGCTTACAACTCTCTAATTGGAAAGCAAAGGCTTTAGTCTGAAACGAACACATTTTATGACTATCCAGGATGAACAAACAAATCGGGGCACTGAGCTAATAACTTATGCCAGCGCTACTCCATGCATCAGGGATCTTATATGCACACGGGAAGGCATTACAGAAATTAGCCTAATGTACCAGAAAGAATGAGTTTGATCTTGTGTTACCGCATAATTCTATCAATCACCATTGCTTTGCATTTCAGGCAACATCACAACGAATCTCTTTTCAAGCAATGAGATGAGGGTACCTGCTGGTGAGACCTTACCAAGTTTATGATAGATTTGGAGTCTTTTGAAAAAAAATGTAACAGATGAACAAATTTCCTCTGGCCTTGCTTCCTTTTGTACGGATGGCCATGTCTTCAATGAGAATATGGAAAACATTTTTCAACACCCTCAAACAGGTTATTTATCATGGTTTAGTCAGATCCCTCTCTGCCTCACGAGCATGCATAGGTTTCTCCCTCCTGGCATACAAACATCATAAGGGGACTAATCCAAAGAATTTCAGGTGGCAGGTGGGTATTACACATAAGACCATCTGTGAATGTCTACCAAAACATGGGACAACAGCATTTTGTAGAAGATGTTGGAGTTCTCTGCAAAGTCTGGCCCTTCACATGACTAAAAACAGTAAAAACTTCAGGAAAGTGCCACTGAAATCAGTGGAAACTCTTCAACGACTGTTTTTTTTTTCCATTAAGTTCTAACTCAGCTGAAAACAAAAATATTCACTCCTAAGTTGTAGGCAGAATGGCAAGTTTTGTTACTGAAAGGATTCCTTATGGATTCTGCTTCACTGTTCACAGAAAAAGTTCATTTGTTGGGTAGTAACTTCACAACTATTTTCTTAATTTCCAAATATGCATATATAGGAATATCTAATATTAATCTCACACATAATAAAAAAAAACAGCGAATCTTAAAACTTTTGTACTTCACACATTTTCCCATTCAGTGTATATCTTGTGGACAAACCTGAGACACAAATTCTAGTAACACATTAGCATAACAATAGTATATTAATAACATCAATGCCATAATAAACCAAAAATAACTTAAGGAACATCAACATTTTGTCACTCGTGTAGCTCCCATGGAAAGAAATACTAAGCTAAATGCTTCTGATAAAAGCATGACTTCAGTCTTCTCACACATAAAAGTTGCTACCATATAATTAGTGCCAATAGACTCACAGACTCTACTCCTGCATTGCTTTTATCCTCCTTGCAAGGAAAAAAATCCAGTGATTTTCATCACAAACAAGTTAGTTTTGCTATGATTCTTTTCAATCAAGAAAGAAAAACATTGGTTAATAATAAATTAGAAACTATATTTTCAGTCCAGTTTCCTATACAAAAAGCAGGGAGATGGCAGTAAGGAAAGGATCCTCCTCCACGAAAGACATTCTTGCTTAAGACTGGTTTGCTGTCATTCTGTGAGGCACTGAACTCAGTCTCCATCCTTTGCTTTCACCAATGAAATGCTACTTAATTATCCAATGGAACTACTGAGTGCTTGGACACTGCATTTAAAGGCTGCAGCCTTACACTACGGCAGATGTGTTTCTAAAGGTTTCTTCTGTGATTATCAGTTTGGAAAACAGTTTGTTTTCTTGAACAGAACAGTATCATTATTTGCTGCTTTTACTTGAAAACACCATGCTGCGATTTGTATGCAAATTTGAATTGTGACAAATAACAAATGCAGATATTGTTTGCAAGTGCTGCTTCCAAAGCAAAGGAAATAAGGGAAAAAATAAAGTACACAGCATTGCTACCTGGAAAAGCAGCACCCAGACCCTGCTGCTGAGGGCAAGGCCTCAGAAGCAGGAGCTCCAGCAGAGCTGGGTTATTCTTTGCCTTCTGCACAGCTGAGGCCACACATCAGCAGAGAGCCCTTTGCCAGGAGGTCTTCTGCTGGAAGGCCAAGCACTTCTTCCACACAGAAGGGATTTCAGAAGCTTAAATGTCCAGGGTAAATGCAAACAAATTTCAAGAGCAAAGAGTTAAATGCAAGCTGCCGTGGACTCTAAACTCTCCAGCTAGGCTCTTCTAAGAGAGTGAAAGGAAGAGGTGGAGAAGCCCATAAACAAAGGTAAAAGGAATGAAGCAGCAGGCTATAAGGGAAGAGAAAAGGTAACATGACTTCTGCAAGTGCAATTGCATGATAACACCAAAAAGTTGAAAATGGAAAACAGAGTGGAATGAAACCTTTATGTGCTGGGTGAATCATTGTCTGGCTGGAAACCAGGAAATAATTGCTGGAACAGGCAAGCAGGGAAAAGCCATTTATAAGACCCTCGGCAGGAAAGAAGCAAGATGACTTGGGAGAAACTGCCGGACTGGCTTAGGACAATTTCCATTGATGATGCAGGTTAAGAGAGAAAACAGAGCAGGACCAGGAATTAAGGAATATACAGCTGCTCGCTGTCTCAAGCAATACTACTGTTGTGTGATCTGATAAGCTAGGGGAAAACGTTATACTTAAAGAACCACAAATGAACTTTGTAAGATCAGTCTGCCTAAGGCAAAAGGTAACACTTAAAAAAGAGCAGAACATGAGTAAAATACTTCTTTCCTTCATCCTTCCATGAAGCGGGTGACAGCATCTGGTTTTAAATGGAGAATTCAGGTTTCCTCTAAAAAAAAAACGGAAGCATTTTCCAAAAAACTTTCCTTGGAAAAGTTGGCTTTCCTTGGAAAAAATGCTGATTCATTCAGAAAAGTCACTCAGAAATACACGGAGGGCTTGGAAGTTTTATCATCATGTGAATCAGACACTCATATTTTGAGTGTGTTATACTTCCATGAGAGGAAAATTGAAGAAATAGGGCTCACAGAAGTCATTATGGGGAATTAGGTACCCTGACAGGATTTTCAAATCAAAACTTAATGCTTCAACACAAAAACACTTTTGGTGGAACATTAATATTTTTCACTGTTTGTTCCCATTACGTTCAAAGGTAAACTTTTAAAATAGCTAGAGAGTATGACATATTTTGTCTTTAAATAGAAGTAGTTATTTACTTAGTTTGGTAATTGCCAATTCAGTTGAGTAGGACATTTTTTTGAGAAACAGCAGCAGGATCAGATTGCACTATACTAATTTTTATTTTAAAAAAATCTATTATTGGCCACAAATGATCAAAAAGATTAAAGTTGATGACCCTTCTCCACTCAGTCCACAAAGGCATAAAGCATAAACATTAGCTGAAAATACCATGTCTGTGAGGTTAGATATCGAGTTACTAGGATGAGAAAGCCTGCAACGTGACAAGGAAAACCAGCACGTCCGTGCAGGGCACGCTCGTAGGGAAGGCTCTTGGAAAAGACGGGGCAACTAAGGTTTATCTAACCTCCATGCAGTTAATAAAAATATCCAGTCCTCACTCCTGGCAAATCTAAGTGCTCTTCACATATTACAGCATTCAGCCTCTGTCACACCCATGAAAATATACTCAAGTGAAGTAGAATTTAGCCTTCAGCCATTAACTTAATTAACTTTTACTCCATTTTTCCAGGCCAACTCAGAACACTACAGGCACAAGCAATTTTACTACTTCTTATGGATGACACAGATCTGAGCAAATTGAACCATCTCAGGAAAAAAAGTATGTTTTTGTACAAATACACAGGATTGTGTCTATTGATGTCCTTCTAATTTCACCCTTTTAAGAGATAATAGAGCTCTCCTTCTTTTCTGCTGATGTAAATTAGAGGTACCCTAATTAACTCAATGAAATTATAACAGTGACGGGAACAAGTGGCAGACCTGTTATACTATTGCAATACATAAAAATGGTATTCTTCAACAGACCTTCTCACTGCGACTAGTCTCCAGAAACTTGAGCTCTAAGAAGAATTAAAATTACCCCAGAATTTCAAGATTTTAAAATTTAACTTGAATCTAACAAAAACCAAAATATTTCAAAATGTTCTAGGGAGAAAAACTGAGAGAAATAACATCCAACATAAGGCTATAGAGTCATCCATACCAGCTCAGAGGCCCTAACTGTCTACATTAAAGAGCTAAATACTATAAAAGTCTATCTAAGCTAAAAGACAGCATTGTGTTAAGAACAAGCTTTCAATGTGTATTAACTATCCCTAAAAAAAATCAAACTAGAAAATAGGAGGAAGCTTCTATGGAGGTTTTAAATAGCATTATGGCAGTATCAGAATCGGAAAACTCATTATGAGTTTCCTGAGTTTTGACATTTTCTGAGCTCTTTCTTCCTTAAAACTAAATGATTGGGAAGACAACACAATTTTTCAAGGTGTTTTACTTTTCATGGAATTTCATACTGTAGTGGAACACGACATTTTCAGATTTTCACCACCCAAGTCTATCAGAGATGCAGGATACACAGTTTGAAACTATTACCTATAACAACAAGTTAGAGATGGGCCTTCCCACCAACTCTGCATAGAACCCTTCGGAATTTAATGCAAGGGAAACTTCAAGACTCTTGAAGCTGTCTACATTGAAAAAGAAAGGGAAGCCCAGAGACACACAGTGCTTAGAAAAAGCAATTAACAACTTGGAAATTGCATTTCCTAAATCATCCTAAGGAGATCTGACAGTGTTAAACCAGGGACTGTTCTATTACCTCATATAAAGTCCCCTATTAATAACTGGAAACAGAAACAACTTCTTTGTCTTTCTGCTCAGGCAAGTCAAGGCAATACCTTTCTATTTCAGCCATTACAGCACAAAAAGAAACCATCATCAAATTAACCAAAGTAAACAGGCTTCTAACCTGCTTTTTCAAACCTGGTGTCCCCTGTCCTCTCTGCTTGTTGTTTGTCTAAACCATACAAAACTGGGGCAGAGTTTGGAAAGCCACTGGTCTCAACACGGTTTATTTAGGAAACTATGATTCTCTGTATAGAACAGCAATCAAATACTGTTCTACTGTTCTATCAAACCAGTGCTGTCACTGATTTTTTTGAGCTCTTTTTCTTAATTGAAGCAACAGTTACTACATGATCTTTGGGAGAGGTGGTAATTGCCCTGCAATTCACATTATAATTCAAATTTTTATCATTGCCTCTCACCAAATCTTAGCCTTGAAAAGGGATTGGGAAATATGCCACTGGCCTCAAAAGGGTTAGTTAGAGACACTTTCTGTATACAAATTATTTCTAGAATGTGTGTGTGTGTATAAAACCAATATAGAAGTGTGTAACGCTTTAATTATTATGATTGCAGAATCTCTCTCTTATTAAAACAGTAAACTTCTGCCAGGCTTTAAACAAATGACTCTTGTATGGCAGAAAGAACCACATCTAGCAGCAGCCAGCCAAGGTTAATCACCATCCTGCCGCTGCAGCAGCAGCAGCAGCAGCTGCAGCATTTACCTTGTAAACCCTCCTTCGAGGTCTCCCTGGGAAGAGAACAAGGGACACATCCAAGGCAGGGTCACACTTCTGCTGTTTGCTTATATATATTTTTTACCATTCTGATTTTATTGTTCAACAAATATCGTTCGAGAGTCTTTTGTATTAACTGAGCTGATTTAACAGCATAATTATCTCATTTAGACTTCAGAGAGAGAATTTTAATTTGAAAACAATCGTGTCATCTGCCCAAGTACAAATATCAACGCTCCTATGCCTTTTTTTCTGTGCAGTTCCCCTGACACTTGCTGAAATTTACTGCTTAAGGAATACGCTTAAATAAAGATTTTAGCCAAAGGATCTGGCTCAGTCCCACTCCAGTTGACAAAATATCTTTCAAAGATTTTGCTGGTATTGAATGTGGTTCTAATGCTTCCTTGAACTAACTCCATTAAATTATACGCTGTCATTGCACTTACCTACACAAATATTTAGCCAAGTACCACTACATGTTTTATTTTCTCTCTCAGTGTTAGTGGACTCTGAATGACAAATAACTTTCTACAGCTCAGAACAATTAAGAAAACTGCTTTGGAGGTTCTTATCATTCCAGATGGAGAGCAGTGGAAGACCAGCTGCAGCTTCACCACACTGCCATTTTAGCCACCTATTTTCTTCAGCTCAGAAATCCGCTATGATGAGGAATAATTCACAGAGCATGACTATAATGCACACGGAATCCCCATTAGCATACATCAATATAAATATGATGGATATTCATTAGCTTAAGTTCTGCTGCTTTTATATTGTGCAGTCAAGATTTACCAATATCTGGCACATATTAGCGAGCTAGTCTGGCGCCAGCCTGTATGGAACCTCTAAGAGAAGTGATGTAGTAGCCCCTCATGTCAGAAGCTTATAGGAACTTCCCATTATACATAAATGGAATCATCTGGGACTACATCACCCTAAATACTAAAATAAACAGGGAACTAACATATCTAGATCAAACTCTATATTTGGCCATATCAAATGTGATGCATTCTAATTAAAATTAACAGCTCTTGTCTTTGAATGAGACATGCCTACAAAATTCTGGTCTCAGACAAAACAGATACTGATTTCACATCAGCTACAGAGTATTTTTTTTACCAAGTTACATTTTCAGCTTTTCTGTAACTTCCAAAGTTGGTTTAGGCATTAATGCCTAATGTAGTCACCTAAAAGGGTGACTACAGTCAAATAAGTGATATGAACCTACCCTCAATAAAGCTTACTTTCATTTAATGTATTAATAAAAAATTTAATTGAATTCTCACTCAAATGAGCAGAAGTCGCAAGACAACAGCTGATGCTGGATCAATCCTCTATTTTGGCATCATCATTTTAGCTTATTTTATTGTCTGCTTTATTTAAGGTCATCCTGTGCTGAATTTCAGTGGAAGATCTGTTATACATAATACTGACAAATACTGATAACTTACTCTGAGACCTCTCTAACACAATTTAGGCTTACTCTGATGCAACACTGTAAATTACTTCTATATGTTCAAATAATAAAGTTCATGTGGCTTATAATAGGCAATGATATTATTATTAACATATTTGAGTGCAACAGGATGCAAAGTATCTAGTCCGTACCACTTCGTTTCAGTGGAATTAAGATCTGTGTAACCAAGAGGCAGATCAAATCCAAAACATAAATTTTACTATATACATAATTTAGAAATGTAAGACAGGAATAAGTTCACAGGGTAAAACAGTATAAAGTAAATTTTGTGCTGAAATATATTTTCCATAGAACAGACTGACATTTCTTTGAAGATTTGCAAAAAGTACTTTATGACCCATTAGGAATCAAATGTAATCTTTGTGGCACAAGTGCATATACTGTAACATTTATTGAGCCTATTTATCAGAGATAAAACACATAGGACACAAAATGTGAAAGCTATTATAATATTTTGTCTCCATTTATTTACCTGGCTAGAATACCCTATTGAATTTCACAACTCATTTATGAGTGAGTAATGGGAATATGGCAATTGCATAAATAATACCCCAAGTCAAAATGCAAAGCTGTAACCATTGAAAAAGTACAATTGCTTTTTATAGCAGTTCTTAATCTGCTTTTTCCTCACCAAGGAAAAATAACACATTAACTGTTTATTGATCTCTGCTGTCATCATGTGAGCTTTAAAATGAAAAGGTGCAGACTTAGACAAAAACTGTGTTCCATAACAATTTAATGCAGCTGACCTTCCCCATGACATTGTTAGAGCTACCAGAGCAAGTGTTTATGATGCAGGATGCAGAGTATTATAATTTCAGTAAGAACAAAAGGAAAGACTCATTGATATACCTTGCAGAATTAGAAGTAACCCTTCATTGAAAACACTAGGAGTCAATCTAAAAGAAATTACACCTGTAGTGTAATTGATGCTTAAAATACATCTACCAGCAAGGAAATTAGTTTTCAACTTCCAAGCGGGCCACACTGGATGGAAGATACCACATACAAACATATTCCGGCGTACGCACCTCTCATGGCCAAATCACTTGAGGCCCAGAGTGCTGGAGCCAACACACACACGTGACTAAATCGACAGGCACAAAACCCGCCTGGGCACACGGGTCTCCTCTCTGACCCAGCCAAATGAGCAATGATGGACACAAACACGACTGACTGAGAAATTGTTTGTATGAGCGAGGCCGAACTGTTTGGTAGCAACTGGTGCTGCAGAAATGTCACTAAAGATACAATGAGACAGATTCCAGCCAAAAACTCAGACAAGGAGCTGAGATTGGAGCTGGAACCATCCAAATAACTATCTCCCCTTGGTGTTTTGTGAATGCAGAGGAGATAACAGCTTATGGAGGGCACTTTGTCTGAACTCAGTGCTAATAATAAAGTTGGATGCTTCCATTTCTGCAGCCTTTTCTTTGTAATTGTACCAGTTATGCCAGAATACTGCTGAGTCATTCAGGAAGCACTGCTGACTCATGAATGTTTCAGTCTAGTTATATGAAAGAAAGGCCTGGCAGAAAATATTTTGGTTAAGTAGCTGCAGTTGCATAAAATGTTCTACCTATTCACATAAAAATAATGACAACATTTAAAGACATAACTTTCTTATTGACTGCTTGAAAGTTTAATGAGAGCTCTGTACTTGCTAACAGAAAAAAAAAAAAAGCATATCAGGATATTTTCAAACAACAGTTTTCTTAAAAAAAAAAAGTGAGAGAAACATCACAACTTTAGGAAGAAAAGTGTAAGTTTTGTACCAGGAAAGATCCACTGCTTACCATATATTTGGTCTCAGAATTTTTTTCCTGTTTATCACCGAACTAGAGCAAGGAACCCGGCTGGCGGTTCCTCGGGTTTGGTGGCATGTTCAAGGGGCCCGGGGTGCCACTGGGCTTTCTCCCAACAAGGGCACTTTATGGTACACATCTTACTTGATATTTCCACTATAGAAGTAGTGGGACATATGTTTTCCGGTTACAGCAAGAACAATGTGCAGAGAACAGACAATGCCTCTCAGACAACACAGTGCCAAATACTTTCCTGTTGCAATGATGCAGCCCCACTGATTTCAAGATGTGGCTTCAGGGATTAAAAAAGAATGGAACTGCAGCTACATCACAGACCCTGTTCTCACATGAAGAAAGAGAATATACTGGAGCGTAAGCAACATTATGAGTAACAACTAATTATGTTTTAAAGTAGAGCTATGACTCAAAATACTCATTAATGAAACTCTTGAATATATTAATTTCACTAAAGAGGCAAGCCACTAAAGTGTCTTCGAAGTGGTGTTAATAAAAAGGTCAGTCAGTCTTTAGCAACATTAAGTATCCTCCTGCATTTTGAGAATTCTTACATTTTGTAATAGATGTTAAAGGACAAGTCAGAGCTCTGTCATCACAGCTTAGCTGAAAATAGGATTATTTTTCACATAAAATACAGGATACAAAAAGCTAACCTTTTCACTATAGAATATGCCAACACCACACTACAGAACAACACAGACATGAAATTTCTAAAGCTTTTTTTGCAATGTGACTTTGTAGGTTAGTGTTAGCTAAAACTGAGCATGGGTGGATGCTCAACAAATACTGAAGTACTTTTTACACTATTTATTGCAGCTGTAAAGGATTCAGAACTCTCCTAGACAAACTCCATGTGTGAAAACCCAAACAGTTTAGAGAAAAAGCAGCTAGCAAGCCATATTTATTCTCTCATGGAAAGTTTAAATTGGAGACAAAAATATTTTATTAAAAATTGGGGGTTTCTGTACAAAACATGAACTTGATTATCAAAATTGAGAACATTCATATGCTTATATATTTGAAAAAGGGAATAAATGCAGCAACAAAAACTTCTTCTTCTCCCACCCTACTTAGTTGAAATTTATTTAATGCTATATAATTGAAAAGCCATTTTACTTTCAAAAAAAAAGGAAAAAATAATTTTAAAAAAAGGAAGAAAAAACCTGCTGGCAGCAGCAGAGCAATGCTGCAAGCTTCCTGCAATCCCCATCTCCCTTCAGGGACCCAGAAATAGCTGCTGAAGTCCCAGAGTGGGTTTAGCTGATTCATGAGAAATGCAATTAGGCTGGGAGGCAAATGCACTGATTAGTCATGTCTCAGATAGGTTTGCTGGTAAGACTGCAGGTGAGGACCGCAATCTCGGAGAGGCTTTGGCTCGTAAGAAACAGCCCGTGCAGAGGCGATACCAACTGTCCTCAGCAGCTGACTCCTCATCACAAACATCGAGTAATTGGCATCCTGCTTCTAGGAACTACTCTAGGTGAGAGCAAGAGTTTCCAGTGAGACTGTGCATAAAAAATCCCAAATACTGAAAGAAAAGCTTGCCAACAAGAACATGATTTAATACATATCTTCTCCCACTCTTTTCAGACTTATTAGAGGCTTCCACAACATTCCCGATCAGTACAAAAGCTGTATGTGTCAACAAAGCAAGTTGGTGTAACGGGCATGGAGATTTTAGCTTGTGACCCCATGGTCTGGACCCAGAATATGTAACACCATTTCTCTGTAAAATTTATGAATCATTTTACCACCGAAGTAATGAGGATTTCTTCCAAGTTCCCACGCAGCCAAGCCTCTCCACAGTGCTTGTGTACTGCACATATAATTGCTACAGACCAGCGCTGGGCCGCAAATAACTCACATCAGTACAATTCATTTTCACTTAAATGGATTACACCAATCCTTCCCTCAACACATTATGAAAATGGACCTTGTTTTTCTCCTCCCCTAGGTTAGCTTTTCTAATTCAGAATTTTTTTAAAAGGCATTAAACACTATTCCTATTAGCAAGCCTTGGATTTATAATGTCTAAAATTTTATATTTTAAAAGATTCTTACAACTATTTTTGACAAGCTACTATGGTTTGCCATCGGCCTTTGAAATGCAGAAGGCAGAATGCCCTAAAGCGAAAGAAGTGCCTTTTCTTTATCCCAGAAAATTGTACTTGGGCTCAGCTGAGTTACAAATTGTTTAAAATTGACATTTTCTTCTTTTGCTTGAATTGCTCAAAAATATTTAGGAATATAGGACTGGAAAGGACCTCCTGAGTCACCGAATGATGTCCCTAGGCACCATGTTATATAATCCTTTTCATAAACGTATTGCACTCCACCACAAAATCCACTACTTTTTTTTTTTTCTGAACCCACTACCTCATTTGCAGGATGTTCCAGAATCAAAAAATTAAAGAACCTTCTTCTGATTCCTAGCCAGAATTTACTCATGATGTTTATGCCCATTTTTTATAGACAAATGTTGCCCGTTATCCTAAGCAGCTATTTCCCATGAATTATACTTATTCCCTCATGTATCCATACCCTCCGTCAGCTTTTCTCAGGCTATGCCAACAAGCTGAACTTCCTTACCATAAAACACTCCCCCAGTGAGCTTCAGGAGCACAGCAAATACTTTCCAAAGACTTTCCAAATGGCCAGGTCTGCATCGTCACAAAAGCAGAGGTACTTGTTATATAAGGAACCCCAGAGACCTACGGAGACCATGACTGGCCAGGGATTTCCCCTAGAGCTGCCCCACCGCTCTTCCCTATCCATATTCAAGCATGTCCTCTTCAGCGGGCACCACGGCAGGCAAAAGCTTCTCCTGATTGCAGGAGCAGGCAAGAGAGATGAGAGAAGCCATGGAAAGAAGAAGAAAATAAGAGAAAAGTGAAACAAACATTTCCAGGAATGGAAAAGGCAAAGCATGAGTTCTGAAGATGCCCCTGTTCATGCAGCTCAGTACCACCAGGGAACAGCACCTGGTTGTATTTTTAACTTCTCAGGCATTTTTGAAATGGATAATTCCTGAACCATTTGATCTAAGAACAAAACCAGAATACATCAAAAAAAAAAAAAAAAAGGTTCTTAAATTTCCCATCAAAAGCCACTGAAATCAGTCTGAATTTTCAATAAGTTCTCAAAAAAAATTACCCAAGACCAAACAGGTCAGTCTGAAAAGTTTTGTCACAGCTCGCAACAACATAGTTCACAAAGACTGATACAAGTATATCGTCCATAGACCATGACAGACACAATACATCTACTTCTAGAAAAAGAAATGGGAAAACCACAGCACCGATTATGGGAAAGAGGAAAAATTGAGTAGGTATTTAATCACATTTGGTGAGGTTATTTTTTTTTAATGCAAAATGACACATAGAATATTAGGCTGAATATTAGAAAAAGCTCCTTAATGATGAGATTTTTAGAGCCTGAAAGCCGGGAAACAGTGGACATCATTGGAAAGTACATGACAAAGTATTCAGGCAGAACATACCTACTTGCTTGAAGATAGCCAGTATCAGAGAAGGGGGATTTTAACCCAATCTCTCTTATTTCTGAGATATTTTTGCTTATATCCTATTTTAGATTTCCTTATAAATTCTACCCTGAATTTTCCTCTGTAGAGGAATTCCAGGATGATCTGAGGAGCACAACATCTCCTTCTGGCACCGTGAACATGTCTGGGACTGCAATGGGAGCACTGAGGGCAGACTTAGCACCAATCCACCAGTGCTCATCCAAGCCCATTGCCGAGAAGCATTGGAGAGAGGCAGAGATCAAGGTATCGCATTCGCCATCCTGACGAGGGGATGCTCATCAACGGCATTTATGAATGATTCAGTAATCAGAGCGCATTTGGGGACTCTCTTGTCACATCATCTATCATGGACACACACAAAGACAGATGTATAAAACAGAAAATTAATCCTTTACCTCTAGCTTTATCAAGTGCAATGTGTCACTACTGTGGTTCATATAAAATATCTTCTGAAGACACCACAGTAGGACAAGAGCAGGATATCTTGCCTGACAAATAGTGCAGTTCAGAACCTAACCTACGTAAGAATGGTACGTCGGCTCCTCAGCATAGACCCATGGAGGGGAAAAAAAAAAGAGAGAGAGAGAGAAGAAAAAGAAGAATTGAGAGAGAGGAGCTTCCAGAGCAAGTGCCAACATAGCTGTTCACTTATTTGATTTAAAAGTCCCCCTGAGTTAGAAACATTTAATCTGAAACATTTAATCTGAAACATTTAATCTGTTACTCCTCAGTTTCATTGTAGGCTCCAACAAGGACACCTACCAAGAACAGCTACCACTGACAGCTCTAGGGCCTGAGACAGACCCATGGGTTTCACACAGGCAGACAGCTGAGCAGACCACCGCTTTAGATGATGGAGAAGTTCTGTTTTTATATCCACCAGTATCAACTTTTTGAGACCACCAGACAAATGTTTGATTTGTGACATGCAAAGCAGTTCATTTAGACCTGAAACTCAGACTCCAAATCTTGTTTCAGGGGCATATTTTCAGGTTCTAGTCTGGAGCAGACTACTACTTTTTTGAGCCTTCCTCCAACTGCTTTTTCAGATTTCCTCCTGATTGCATGGTCAGAGTCAGACACGGACACGGATAGAGCCATGGACAGAGCATGACCAGCTGCACCAAAAGGGGACAAAGGCATCTCTGTCTCTGCTGCAGTCACTGGCACTGACACAGTCACGTGAGTGAGTCAAGCATAGTCCTCAGCTCAGACTGTCCACGACCTCCAAGCACATCTCAGCCACCAGCACCACACACCAGGGCACTGCTGGCCACGGTGAGATGAGGGCAGGACAGGCACGGGCAGCATTTACGGACAGGGCAGCAGGGGATGACACTCGTGGACAGGGAGGGAGGTGCTGGAGGTGGCTGGTGTGTGACAGAGATGACAGCCACGCTTTGGCCACTGCTGCTGGACTCTGCCCAGCCAAACAGGGAAGCACCTTTGGAGGGGCATAGCTCCATCAGTCCTGATCCTGACTTGCTTTCCTCCAGGTAGCCCAGTGCCACTAGCCCAAGTACCCAGTAAGGTGGAGATCTCCCAACAGAGGACACATGGGGGTAGCACAGAATACGGTACGGTTCCTGTGGGTGAGAAGGATAGCTCTCAGTTCATCAAAAGGATAGTTCTCAGTTCATTAAAGTGCTTCTTAGAGGAACCAAGAAGCTCTTGTAAGAGGCCCAGCATATATTAAAATTATTATTCAGATTGCAGCTGCTGCTAACCAAGCACACTGCCAAGATCACTACGGCAGAAGGACTGTCCAAGCATATTTGCCAACTTTACCACTTTCTGAATGTCGGATGTTGGCAGGTGTGTACAAGAATCACGAAGTATCTATCAAATGACCATGTCCTTGGGTTACATTGCCCTGTGATGGACTTGTACTGCTAACATTGCGGAAAGATTCGAGATGGATTTGGAAGTAGCCTGAAAACTAAGGGCATGTGAATGAACACGGAGATGTAGAAAACAGAGTCTAGCCACTCACAGATCACAACAACTGCCCAACTGCAAGGATGTTTTCCCAGCTGAAAGTCAAGTTAGCACTGCGCATCGGTACCACAGCAGTCGCAGGCAGCTCTGGATTGTCCTCCAGCTTTCCCTGCTCCCGGCCTGCGGCTGAGGCAGCCCTGGCACTTGCACACAACGCAGTGAGGGAAGAGCACAGAGCAACGCAGATAGCAGCAGCTCTCGCTCAGGATACATTTTGCTACCACCCTTTTTAATTACTATTTGCAGTTCAAGGTTGCACAGATTACCTCCACCCACACAAGGTAATTTGAGCACTTCTATTTCGTATAACTATGTACTGACATGATGTTAACAGTTGCAAATTTCAAGGAGTAAAATCCTTAGAACTGCAGTTAAAGATCAGGCAGAAAAAAAAAACAGGTCTTTTCTTCTGATTTCATAGAATCACAGAATAGTCGAGCGTGAAAAGGTCCTCCCGAGGTCATCTGGTTCACCCTCTTTCTTAAAATAGGGCAAACTTCAAAGCTAGAACAGGTTCCCCAGGACCTTGTCCACCTAAATCCTGAAGTTTTCTAAAAAGAGAGATTCCACAAGCTCTCTGGGCATCTGTTCCAGCATTTAATCTCTCTCATTATGATTTTTTAATTCCCTTCTGCCCAATCAAAATTTCTCTTGTTGTACCTTCTGACCACAACCTTAGGGTTTTTTGCCATATATCTTTGAGAAAAGTCTGTCCAGATGCTCACCTAAGACACTGGACCTTATGGTAGGAACAGAACCAAATTCCGTTCTTGGGATTAATGGCAGGGAGAAAGGTGTCAAAGATCTTTGTATTAGAGGGGAAAAATGACCAGAAGAAATCATGAGGAATTGGGAAGTCATTTTCCTACTTGACACATGCTCTGAAACTGAATTGTTATTAACATAGCAACTAGAACAGAAAATTATGTGCTTCATTACTCAGAATTAGAATGAAAATGGACGGGTTTGTGCACAAGAATGTGAGGGGCTGACCAAGGTAACAAAAACAAAACAAGAGTATTATCAGATAATATTAGTGTTAATATTCCTCTCTGTGTCTTGTATGAAAATGACACTATACTTACAAATACTATATTGCATGAACTTACAGACAAAACTCAGTTCTTAGTTCCACATAACAAATTTAGATGGGGTTATTTGCTTTGGTTTAACCGTTTAACCATAGTGGGAACACAAAGTAATACAAGTCAATGAGAACTACAGCTACAACTGACCAGAATGCTAAACTGAAACAAAAATACAACTTCTGATTTCAGGGAATTCTGAACCAGAACTGACATGTTGCAAAAGAAAAGACTAAGAACTAGGATTAATGCATTATTATAGTGGAACTAGTATAGCATGCAGTAAGACTAAGCGATGAGAGCTGAGCTGGGAACAAACCACCTCTTTGATTCCCACCAATATATGATTTATCTCCAGTTGAAGACTCGGGGCCAAAATTTCAGGGAAGGTGAATTGCTGTTGTTGTATTGAAGTAATTATTTTAAATTCACTGAAGGTCCAGCTTTCAGGCTGTGGCTTTTAATATGTTCCAACTTGCTTTGCTCCAGCCAGACTGGAGGAAATTTGGGTTTGAGTGTAAAGGTTCAGACCTGATTCACATCTGACTCTTCTCTGAATTTTAAAGAATACTTCTGACTCACACTGGTAAAGTGAATCAGTCTTTCAGAATAAAACTGGTCCTTTTTGTCCATTAACTTCCTTTTAATTCTCATTCCAAGAGGTCAGTCCATCTTGGTTTAAAAAAGCCCCATGCAGCAGCTCTGGACCAGTCCATGCCTAACACACGTGGGCTGATGGCCACCTCATCTATACTGCTATACCCTGTTAGAAACCCTAAAGGGATATTTAACAGTTCATTATTTGTAAATTAGTATTGCAAATGGAGTTCAAGTTTTTAAAACTCATTCTGATGCAAAAACAGAGTAAAATTCTTGACATTTCTGAAGTTACATGAAAATGTTTAATGTCTTAAAATAAAAACGAGAGTATATAAAAAGCACAATATCTGAGAACAAGATATTAACATTTTGCAAATTCTTCGTCAAAAACTGCATAAGCATGCTTTTGAAGTGTACTTTTCCTGCAAATAAATGCAATGCAAATACTAGGTCCCCTAAGGCCTTGTTTGTAGCCCTTACTCTAAAAAGTAGTCCTAAGGATTAGCATAGTTAAGTATGTACAGTAATGTACAGCCTGTTGTATATTCATTCATAGTGGGTATAATTCTCTTCTTTCGAGACATTATGAAACCCAGTAATGGCCTTTGTATGTTAACAGAGAGTTTCACAAGCTTGTATTTAAAGGCATCTATAATAACAAATAAACAATATGCATATTTTAATTACATATTTTAAAAATGCAGACTGCACTATAAGGCACCACCTAACAGATATTATCTAAAAATATAAAAGATATTAGTAAAATACATTTTAAAAAATCCTTTAAATTTTAGTTTATATGCTCCTCCTAAACAAATCTCTTGTACACATATATATACGTACACAGAAAAAAAAGAAAAAATAATGTAGCTAGTGACCATGAATAATCAGTCATAGAATGAATTTCAGAATGTGCATCAGACAAAATTAACACTATTTTTCGCTAGACTGCAATAGACTTTTCTTGTTTTGTCCATATCTAAATGATCTTTGTTTTAAAATTTCAGGCAAGGAATAGCTAATCCCTTACCAGTTCATAATAAAAATATTTTTTAGCTGTGTTATGATACTCAAATGTAGTATACATGCATTTTCTTGAGTGAAATCCAACATAATTTCCCAGGGACCAAGACTCTTTTGACTGCAAATAGAAGGCTCTCTTTAAAGAACATAATCAGAAAGAGTAACATAGATAACCCAATCAATTGCTGAAGCAAGGATGGATTCCATGCCTGACTGGGCAATCGCTGTGATCTTAATCGTCAAGCCTTGATACAATCCAGCTTTCCAATCATCGTGTCCAAGATACTAATATAATTCTTGTTTTAGAAAGTATCTTTAAAATCTCCTGAAGAAGAAACTGATTAAATACAGTTTTATGAAATTTAATGTTTGGATTCTTTTTATGATTCCAATATGCCCTGTCAAGATATTACCACAAAACTTACCTTGACTTCCTTTAATTGACACTATGTAAGCTTCAAATGCCATTTTCCATTATAACTTCCATAATTCTTAAGTGTTTACATAATCTCATTTGTTGTTTAATAGAAGAAACCACCTGAGACATCCACCACTAACATAAAAATGAGACCACAAACCAATGTCTCTAACACTGGACTCTTGCCTGATGTTTGAGATATAGATGAGTACATGAAAATCATGATTTTGATTTGCTCCAGCTTGGTGTATATCAGGATTTCCTAAATCTGGTGAAAATCCATCTGTCAATTTTGAAAGTTCTATATAGCCAAGAGTATCAGTCTACCATAGGAAACTGATTTCTATATGATCTACACCTTTCCATGTTTCCTACTGAGTAGGAAAGTTAGCAAATCTTTCTGTTTTAACGGGAATGTTTTGGCACCTGACTATTATCTATCACAACATGCTGGTTAGAAACAGCAGTATCAGTATCTGCAAACAAGAGAGAGCAAAATATGGATTTTTGGTGCCATTGGGAAGTAACAGCAAAAAGACCAATGTGTTTACACAAAGACTATTTTCAACATTAGAGAAGACTGTACAACTAGCTTCAATCCTTGCTGCCAGATAATGGTTTTAGCTTCATAAAATAAAACTCTGAGTGATACAACAGTATGCAAGACAAACCAGAAAAGGAAAGATGAAAATGTGTAGAAGGCACCAAAAATCACAAAGGGCAAATGAACACTTTGACACTTCCACTGATTTCCATGACTGTGGAATGATCGTGATCATTTCTGTCCCAGAATAAGTAGTATTAGCTTATATCATAATAAAGAGTGCTCTATAGTGGCTGTTACATGGCTAAAATAATAATATAAATCATCAACAACATACCTTTGCTGAGTCACATCAGAAACCAATTCCGAGCCATTTCTATCTGATGAGAAGTCTTACTCACTATAAGGTTTTCTTCTTGCTCTTGCCAATGACTGCTGTTACCGAATGCTGCCTGCTCTGGTTTAGGAAAATACTGTTCAGACAGCAAAGTCTCCTCTACCGGGGTCATTTCTGTGCTTGGCTTATTTATCTGACAATGGTACACACCATTTCTGCTTCCTTCTCCTATGACACTCCTTCCATACTTTAATTTTTTAAGCATTTTTTCTTCCATCTCTTTTTCTCACATGATGTACTCTGATGTAATCTGCTAAGCTGATCACAATGAGTCGATCCTCATATTTGCACAGAGATCTGTTAAAAATCAATAGATCGCATGAATTAACCCACAGAGTAAGGGCAATAATGTATCTATTATAAAGTATTTCCCACTGATACAACTACTAAATATGTGTTAAACACGGGCTTTCCTTACTTCGTAATCTAGATGGGCAGTGACAAGTAAACACAACTGCATCAGAGCAATGCTCATTTGAAATATGAACCATGGTAGATATGTCTTCCCCTACATATCTCAGTTGACTTTTTTTCTTTTTTTTTTCATGTATCCTCAAAGTCATCATCTGGTAGGAACTAAGATGGTTTTCAGAACAGTTGCCATTAAATTATATATTGAACCCTGGAAAAGTTCTGTTCTGATGCATACACTGTACACCGACATATAACCACTACTTTGTTTTCTATAAACTGCGGTCTTTCCTATTGTACTTCAGATGCCTCCTTTTGATGATAAATAATTGCATTTTATAAGATTCAAAGAAAGGCTGGGAGAGTGCTGTAGTTTAGCATGAGAACCAAAGGATCACAATTACTTACTTGCTTTCAAAGACAGTGGGGCACAGTACAAAATATAATGACCTTCTCCCAAGTCTATTTCTTCCTGTGACAAAATGTGCCATCAGATATTCTAAAACTTGTGCTTTCTTATTCTCCTTTTGTAAACACCTATTCTCCAATTTTTAGGTAATATAATATCTCCACACTGAGCACTTCCTTAACTTGCTTTGCAACTCCTATTTGATGCTGCATTTTTGATAACTCTTCTGAAAACATTCCGGGGGGATTTTAGCCCTCTTTCAGACCTAAGGGTGAGTCCATAGCCATTACAATACCCAACCACCACCAATACCAAGAACCCCACTACTCTGCCCATCTCCCAGCCAGAGCAGTGGCGTCATAAGTGACTCTCCTCTTCCTGCTGTAGATACTCACCATTTCCTGACAGCCCTTCCTTCATGAACTCACTAAAACACTTCTTTTCATCTTTACCCTGTCTGACAAGACATTTCTTCAGGTTCTGCCCATCCTCCCCTCTTTGGTTTGGGACAGACTTCTTTCCCCTTTATTCACTGCTTCGTTTCCAGTTGCTGCTGCTAAAATTGCCCCTTGTGCCTCCCATTCTTCTGCATACCCAAGGCTTTGCACAGCTTTTTCTTTACAATCATGCTTGGTTCCTCATCCTTCTCTCCTTCCACTCACCCATACCTTGTTTTCACCCTTCTTTCATTCAATTTTCATACCTTCCTGCCTCCTAAAACAAGAATTCTCTCAATTTCTTTGTTTCTCCCCCATCATCCAGCTTCCTCCCTAAGACATAATGCAGTCCTTTATGGGGACTTTTTATAGAGCTCACTGCCAAAATGCACTACTAGACTGTACACTCCTTGGGGCAGGAATTGTATTATTGACTACACAATATTTCCAGTATTTGCACAACACTGGGAAGACTGAATAAACAATCAATAATAAATTAATAGCACAGATATGATAACAGTATTTTTAGCTTTCTGAAATAAAATAGTTTCATTTTAAGTGTATTCAATCCAAGCATTATTGCCTGTAATTAATGCCTGTAAATTAATGCCAGAGCATCCACCACACCAAAATCAGTGTTCAGATGTGATGTATCGCACTTGGAATGTCTCCCTCACTTGCATTGCTCTCTTGGGGTGGGAAATAGGAGAAGGCGGCAAAACAATAAGAATAATGAATAATCACATATTTCACAAAAATGCTCAGTTTAGAGTTTGTAATTTAGACAAACAAAAATCTGGATTTTGCAGTAATTTCATTGCAGAGTAAAGAAAGCAAAATTTGTAAATATTTTTTCCAGAAAATCTGTCATCACACACACCCCTAAAAAAACAATATGATAATGTTTCCTTCTATTTTTCCCAAAGAGACTCAAAGGTGTGAATTGATTAAAATTAAAATAGAGACTTGTTGATTTTTTAAAAATTCAGAACTTTGTTTTCTGCTATATGAATGAGAAAAACACCAAAATTGCAATCTATTTTTCCTGGGTTCGACAATCACAAAAGTCCTCTTCCCACTCCTCATTATTGACTCACACACCACTGCATCCCAAGGGACTGTATTCTCAAACAGGGAATGAGTAATCAGGAAAAAGATGTTTCCCCTCTTCAAAGTATGCATTAAAGCATTCAAAACTTCCAAACTAGAATTTGTTTGGGTTGTAAATCTTATGGCAACAATATTGACAGTGTTAATGGAATTTAAACACGGTACACAAAGTACGTACACTTTTCTAAAATACAGATCAGCTCCTGGAACTTTTTTCCGATAAGGTGCAAGGTTGGTTCTTGGTTTAGTTGTTTGAGAAGGAAGTAATATAGAGCCCAGATGGTCCAGGCAAATTATTAGACCTATCCCAAATGATAGGGCATATACTCTTCTAGAGCTTGCGAAGGTATATGTCTTAATTTGTTCAAGACATCTTTGATGCCAGTTACAACTGTAAGGAAAGGCAACGATTTTAGAAAAGGGCTATTCTGGAGCCCATTCAAAAAATGACTCACTGGATTTGACTGCCATTTTGTTTACTGTTATAGAAAGAGGCAAAAGAGGTGTAAAGCAGATTTTAAAGAGGAATATATTCACATGTCTACTTATCTAACAAATAGTCTGCTCAATGAGCACTCTGCAGAGCTAATTTGCCACTGTAAACACACACACAAAAAAGGCCTCACTTTATCACAAGTCAAAATAATCATTTTGTTTTCTGAAATAGAATCAAGGAGAAATTCTGGGGTGTGATCACTAACTTCTTCACATTTCTTGTGAATTAAGAATTTTTTGCTCCACTAATTACTAAGTTCACTAAAAGTAGGGGTAGTTTATATATCTTAGTCCTTTCAACATTGTATTGATCAAATATAAAATCTCAAACATCCAGTTTTTGGGCAAATTGGCAAGTGGAGAACAAACCTCCAGCTCTTTTAGTTAAGATAAAAAACTACTAGGCTTTATGTAAGCAGAGTTGCTTGTCCTTAGGAGTTCAACATTATCGCATCATCCAGCAGACCACATGAACCATAAAAGTCTCTAAGCTCCCAACTACTGTAAGATAGTTTTTATCGAACTATAAGTCAATACTAAACTGGTTAGCTGGCAAGTTCATAATCACCAAAGGTAATATTCACAGTTTGGGTGATTGCTGCAACCAAGACACTTATGTATATAAGCTATTTCCTGCTTTTGTGAAAAAAAGGGGGCAGCATTCAAAATATCCATTATCAATATTTTGAATAGGAATCCTTCCAGCTGGAAGTCTTCAGTCTTACCATTGGTGGAATTTGCTAGAACTTTTGGTTGTAAACAAGATTTCAAAAACTCACACCAACTGCTTTATACTCATTAACCGTCTCAAATTTACAATTCTGATAATAGCCTGGACAGTGCCGAGTCTCACATGAACATACAGCGCAGAGTCGTACAAAGAGTTGAAATCAAAAGATGATAAATGCCAATAAAATGAAGATGAACATGAGCTACCACCATAGCAAAGTCAGGCTGCATGGCATTCAATGTTGCTTCCACAGGCCAAAGCAACAACTGCTTCTTGCAGGTCAAACCTGAAGTGAAAACATGGAGTCTAACTGCGGATAAGAACTACAGTGGGATCTCTATGGACCAAGACATGGAGGGCTCATCAGAGCAAGATCGGATCACACACTTGCTTATCAAGAGAGCTAACACTGCGAGGGGGCTCGTGCTTTACCTGGCGGCACAAATCCTCCCTGGGGAGTTGCAGTGCTTGCTACTTCAGCGGACTCCACCGCGGAGAAGCCCTGTCCTTTGGCAGCTCGTGGTCGCAGAGCTGCGCCAGCCCGCTCCCACACGCTGGTTTCTGTCTCAAGTCTCTGCTACATCTGTTGGAATGAGCTAACAACTTGCAGGTTCATCTTGAGTAACAGCCAGGTTGGTTGGTCAGGAAAAACCTCCTCAGCTTGGATAGCAGGAGACATTCGAGGGCAGAAGTATGTCCTGAGCCCGAGTGGCCTTGCAGTTGAGCCAGGACCTGTTGTGTGGGGAGGCCGCTGAGGCCTTCTGTGCTTCTGGAGCCACACAGGCATGTGAGGCCACCATTGGAGACTGTCCGGAAGGTTCTCCAACAGGAGGCCACCATAGTCTGCAGCGTCTCTGGGAGCACATGGCCATGCAAGGCTGGAAACGGTCTGGAAGGTTCTCCAACAGGAAGCCACCAGGGCCTGCAGCACCTCTGGGGACACATGGCCATGTGAGGCCCCTGATGAAGATGGTCTAGAAGGTTCTCCAGTGGAGAGCCCCATTCAACTCGTGCCACCATGCCTGGCGGCATGATGGCACGTCTACGCACCCTGCGCGTCTACGCAAGGACCCAGGAGGAGAAGGATGAGGAGGCAGGCAGCTTCCATTTCCTTCAGAGGGCTGGCCAATTTGCAAAATGGCTGAAGGGGAGCTGCAGGAACGGCTCCTTCCCCAGCGGGGCTGCCGGTGGGGCGCCAAGTTGGGCCGGGAGCCGCAGCCTGGGCTCCCGTGCCCGGGGTCACCCCGGAGGCGCCGCGGGCACCGCGGAGCGGGCGCTTGTGCGCGGAGCCGAGGCCGAGGCCGGAGCCGGAGCCAGAGCCGGAGCGTGGCCGGCCCCGCGCCCGTGCACGCCGTGACCTTGGGCGGGTGGCGCGGGCCCTGCGCGCCGCGGCTCCCCGCGCCGCCTCGCCCTCCCCCACACCCCCCTTTATTTTTAGTTTTTGGGGGTGGCTTCTCTTTTCCTTCTTTTTTATTTTTTTGGCCGCGGAAAGAGTTTGAAGCGCTCCCGGCTTGGGCGGGGGGGGGAGGGGGGAAGCGGAGGCCGGGTGCCGGCGGCCCCGGGAGTTTCCCTGCCGGAGGGCGCGGGGAGGGGGGCGGCCGTGCCCCCCGGGCGGGGCGCACGAGCCGGGGGGCGCCGGCCCCGCCGCCGCGGGGGGACGCGGCGTTGGGCGCTGCTGCTGCCGCCGCCGCCGCCGCCGCTGCTGGTTACGCCAGCCCCGCCGCCTGCCTCTCCGCCGCTCCTCGCCTCTGATTCTGCGCACAGGCGGCCCCGGAGCCTGTCATTCTGCAAAACACAGTTTACTCAACAGAGAGCGAGCGAGTGGGGGAGCGGGAGAGGTGGCGAGAGGCACACGGCGCGGCGGAGCCCAGTCCCGCAACGCACCATGGCTTCGGGGGACCTTTACGAGGTAGCGGGGGGCGCCGGGGGGCGGCCGGGGGGCGCCGGCCGGGGCGGCGGGGCGAGGGGCGCGGGGCGCCGCTCCGAGGAGCCCGGCCACTTGCCCCGGAGCGCAGGAAAGCGCCGAGGGAAGGGCTGGCGCGGGCGGAACGGGCCGGCGTGCGCGCCGGGGGGGCAGCAGGGATGGAGCGGCTCCCCTCCCTGCCCGCTGCCGCTCTCTTTCTCTTTCTCTCTCTACTTTCCATCGGGCTCGATCTTAGCAGGCCTCGCAAGAGAGAAGGAGGAAGGAGTGAAGGAGAGAGAGAGTTAGCGGTAGGATGGGGAGGTGATCGCAGTGTGATGAGCCCGTAGAGTGGAGAAAGTCCAGGTAAAGTCATAGGCGCTCTGGACGTGCTGAATGTGCAAATTAGTGCGAAAAAATGCGCCGTAGCGCTGCCGGCAGGCGCAGGGATGGAGGCGGCTCTGCGCCCGCTGTGCAAAGTGCAGGAGCCGACGCCAGGTTGCTTCACCTCGCGCCCGGGGGGCGGCGGGGGCGGCGGCTGGGCCGGGCCGAACCGAACCGGGCCGCGCGGGGGGCCGCGCCCGCGCCCCGCTCCGCGCCGCAGGGCGGGCCGCCAAGTTCGGCCGCGGCCCCGCGGCTCCGCGCCGGGCGGCCCAGGTGCGCGGGGGGCGGCAGCGCCGGGGGCCTGGGCAGCCACAGGCCGCGCCTGGGCCGGGGGGGCCCGGCCAAACGTTGACCTCCGGCACCCGGTCCTCATGGCCAAGCTGGGAACAAGTCTGGCTGCTCTTGCTGCACCAGGAAACAGAGCAAGAGAAACAGATCTTTTTATTTCTTTCTTCCTTTTCTTTCTTAAAAGAAAAAAATAAAAGAAAAAGAAGTAAGACCTTGCTTGGATGTTTTACATATCTAGCTCCAGTCCATGCAGCCAAAGTGGCACTCCACCATCCGCACAAGCCCAAGAGGGTAGATGCCTTACACCAGCTCTTGGAGCAGGACACCTTGGGCTCCCTGTCTCCTGATGAACACCCAGTTGCTCCTCTGGTTGGTAGGTCAGCACAAAAGCCACCATGACCCACTGGGACCATGTGCCGATGCTCAGGCACCGCTCAAAAGCCAGGGTATGCATGGTGTGGAATTGCTGTTGCGGTAGACATACTTGGACTTACTGTCGTATTGATGATATGGTATAGGGTCCTAAATGCGAAAACTGGAGGATCTGGTGGGTTTCACATAGATAAAGTTTTTACTTTGTGGCAATCCTTCAAAGTCTCTAACAAAGCTCATGGTTACAAGATGACATTGCTCTATTAGGACTTTATATTGCTGAGTGGGACATGGACCTTCTCTGAAGGGAAAAGCACTTACACTCTCCAAAGTGGTGTTAAGTGCTCAGAAGCACATGATGATTTGAGTAGTGCCATTGACCTTTTACCTCGCAGTTTTGCCATAGTTGTCACACAAGGTGGTAGTTGTAAGAATACCGTGTATCAACGATGTTGCTGTTGTGACTCCCTTGGCGCCACCAGAAGTTCAGTGAGAAACAACCTTGACCAGAAAAAGTTAGTGATACAGTTGCATGTCAGGAACTTCTGAGATGTGTAGAGGATCTTTGCGTGGTCTTGTCCAAGTTCTTAGATTTTCTTAGTTATGGAAAGAAATAAAGCTAGTACTTCTTGGGTTAAAGGTAGCCATGTTATTTCAGCTCCTACTCATTGTCTTAAATTTCTGATCTTTTAAGATCTTTGAGTTATTACAAGACAATATTTGGCAACTGACTGTGGGCTTTATGGCATATAAGTGATGTTGCTCAAGCAGTAACATGGCAGGAAGATGTTCTGTGAGGCAGCAGACTTCTGACCGGGAACTCTGCTGCAGTCAGTTTTCGGCCCAGTCATTTTGCAGGCATTTGTAGGGATGAGTGTGAAGCCATTATTGGGTACATGGTGAATGGCATCACCTTCTTTCTTTGTTATTTTGTTTGCATTTATCCTTGCTTATCATTGTGTAATGTGGAAGAAGGTATCCACCAGCACAGGTAAGTGGAAATATGGCTATTCATTTCTCATTTGGGATGTTTGGAGTGAATGTGACCTTCTCATATGTGGTGTGCTTTACAAAATTTTCATCTGCCTCTCAGACATGTGGAAAAATTATGTACAGGGTTCAAATGATGAATCCAGCTACATTCCACACCTCGCTATGAAGTTCTTTTGACAGAGGTCAAATAAATGTCTAGAAAGCTGAAGCATTTTTATGCCTAATAGGTAGCAAGTTTGCAGATGGCAGCTTTATTTAAACAACTCAACTTCGCTTCTTCCCATCCCAGAAACCCAACCTCTCCAAAGGAACTCATTAGAAAGGCGCTCGTACAGGAGGTGATGTCCAATACCAGTTAGACCACACATGAGATTAAGCTGTTTGCACCAACGCTTTACGCTTTCAGAGTTGACACCTCATTTCTAGCTCAGATACACCATTGTTTTCTCTCCTTCTTTTGAGCAACTGAAAAATTACAAGGATGGCAGGATGACCAATAAATGGTTTCAAGATTTTATCTTGAAATATGTTATTCTCCAGGATAAGTTTATGGAGTATTTCAAAGCTTGATTCCTCTTCAACTCTGTTAGCAACATCTGTGTCCTTCAAGGTTTCTTACTGAACTCCAGCAACGAGTCAATACTAATTTCCTCTGCAATCTAGAGTATTTAATGCTGGCTGCATAATTATTTTTATTATAGAAGGTCGTGGTCCAGGAGCTATGATAAGCCACATTAGAAAGAGTGTGCATTACCCACACTAATTTTTGTTCATCCATTGGTGGCACTCAAGAAACTTAATTCAATATAAAATTTTAAATTTTAGAAATAATGTCTGTTTCTCCTATCAGTCCATCTACTTTATACTGTCATATTGCTTTAGAAGATTTTTCAGTCTTTTAAAGTTAAATTCAGTGAATATCTTTATATTGAAGCTAATTAAGACCACAGACAAAATAACGTAAGTATTCTATTAATTGAGTGCCTTTTCCAGTTAGAAGTGGCTTCAAATCTTCTGAAATGTGTTACTAATGAAGTGGTCGACCATGAAATAGTTACCAATTATTCTAGAAATTAAAGAATATCTATCGAGAATTGTGTGTTTACTGGTAGTCAGTTCTAGATTTGTGTATTAGAACCTGGACCCTTTCCATCTGAAGAGAATTATTTCTATTATGTGTGAAAAGGTAGATATTAATTTTGAAAGAAAAATCAAAAAGTTTTATTTTGGGATAAATATAAAGCCTGTTTTTACCTTAACAAAAGGGAATGTTGTATACATATTTATATATAATTCTCAAGCTGTATAAAATGTTGGTTTGACTTTGTTTGACTTCTGTGTCCTTGGGACTTCAAGCTTTTCTGAATGGGTAGAAAAGTCATGGAATATTCCTTCATCCTGTCCCTCTTATAGGAGTTAATCTGATAAATATTTAAGTACTATGCTTCATATTCCTTAGAATTAACAAACTGTAAGTACAGGACTGGCAAAAGGTATCTGCAGTGGCCTTCCTTAAGACATTCCTATTCTACTTTATGATTCAAATACATTTGCGGTGTTTTGATAGAAAATCTGATTAATTTTTATAACAAGCAGAAATGGTAATGTGTCTGAAAGTGAAAAAGTGAATAATAACTTTGTTGACTTATATTAAAGTTTTTACCAGTGATTTGGAGTAACATTTTGAATTCTCCATCTTGAATTTGGTTCCCAAATAATCTTAACACAAACAATTCTCTCAGAAAGGCTGTAGTATTAAAATATGTAACATAATTTTACAGGAAAAAATATTTAATATGGACAGGGCACCTATTCTTTTTCCCAAGGAAAAAGATGGAGCATCCTGTTTAGTGCAATAAAGTTCAAGTTTATTGATGAATAAGTTATCAATACAAAAAAAATGCTCATGAAGCTGATACTTTTTAATTTAATGTTTTGATTTCTATTTCTCTCTAGATAATAAACAAAATTATACATTCAAGCACTATGATGTTGAAATCTAAAGTGTTATTTTAACATTGTGTCAGATTATATTACAACACCATAGTGGGGTGATCTAAAGATTATAGCTAAGTCTCTGAAATGGACTGTCAAATGCCTATATTTCTGGATCGCAATGGTAAAATCACTTTCTAAACTCAACAATTTCTTCATTGAAGTGTTCTCTGTTTGGAGAAGTGACTTTTTTAAAAACGACATCTTCTCCTTAAAGTTATCTGATGCCCATGGATAGGAGACTTGTCCACCATAGTGACAAGTTTCAATTAAATCTTATGTCTGTTTATGCAGCTGTGTAATAATGAGCTGCAGTTTATTTTAGCTCATGTGATCCTGCAGAAAGATAGCTTATTTCCAGATAAGTTACAACATCTCTCCTTTATACCTGCTCCCAGGTACCAGCAAAGTCAAAACTTGAAGATAATACTGGCACAATTTGGCCTGCTGAATCCTTACATGTGCGAACGTGCACATCAGAGAGAACACGGCAGAGCTTTTAGATGGTAGGTTTGGTTTGAAGAAGCTGAGCTTGGAAAATATTTTTGTTTTACAAAGTGGGGTAGTGCAAGCTGGTGAGCTTTGTGGCTTTCCATCATACATTGTTTTTAAAGGAGTCACTTTTTAGAAGAGAGTCATACTTAAACCTGCTTATTGAAGAAATCTGGAAAGCAGAAATCTATTTTTAAAGTACTTCACACATATATCCACTATAGCAGAGATGATTTGCAAGAAAGCAGGATTTTAAAGTAGACACTATTATTTCAGAGCAACTTCAAGTTAAATCAGTGACTTTCCTGGCATAATGGTTCAGTACTGAGGGAACAAGAGTGATGTCACAAGCAGAAAACAAGGACAAGGGGGTGCAGGGGATATAGAACAGTGCTAGGATCTGCTCCTGCTATAAAATGGGAAGCTATGGATGTGATGCTGGCTTCAGTGATATTAGAATTATTCCCAACAGCCAAGCATCTGCTTTTCTTTAGGTAACACCATAGCTTTTTTTCTAGTGGAAAAGCTTTATCAACAGCTATTTTGAAGAATCAGCTCTTTACAGAATTATTATCAAAATCAGTTTTCATGAAGACATTTGGTCTTCACATAATTGGTCTTCACATAATTGGTCTTCATATAAAATTATATATATAAAATATAATGATAATAAAAAAATAAGGTAACTTTTGAGCAATGCTATCCTCGGTAGAAGTCTCACTGCTTCAAGAAACTTTCCAGAATTCAGTTCCAAATCAGTGCGGTTTCATACAGTGCAATTTGCATGCAGTGCAGACAGTGGTCTTTAATCCTAAACTGAGCAATCATCTGGCCAATAGATTAAACTGAGATATAAAGCTCATAATACAGAGTTAACCTGAGGCTCCTTTGACCCACATCCCACAATTCCCTATATTAAAATTACCGAGTGAGTTTCAAAAGTGTTACTGGATAAGTCTGGCCATTTTCATTATCTTACTATGAAATTCCAGTGTGGAGCTGCCTATGGAACATTGCAAAGCACATAATGACCGTCTTGTTTACCTGCAACGTCACTGTGCTACCACTACTCCAACTTCCTCATTACACTGTAGACTGCTTGGCTTATTTTGGGACACTGAAAGGCAATCAAAAGTAGTTTACACCTCAAGAAAATACCCATCACAAGCATCTCTGGCTTGGAAAAGTTACTGAAAATACACTCTGGAACACGCACGTACCTGTAACTATGTGGAATGAAGACTCTCCCAACCAAAGACACTGATCAGTATAGGCTTCCCTTCATTGCCCAGGTTCAATGACCCCATTTAGCTATCAGAGGATAAAATCAATGTAACTTTTTGTAATGCTTTGTGCAACCACATTTTACTTTGGATTTGGTCTTTAGTTCAGTATCAAAGCCAGTAGTTTTATTATTTATTATAAGCCATTATTCAGTAATTGTTTCTGAAAGCTAAAATATTTGGAGAGACTAGTTCAAATAATAGCAGAACTTAAATGTGATCTAATATTGAGAAAAATTGGCTGCAGTTTTTTTTTTTACATCAATGGAGTAATTGTGATGGCTAACTATGCTGTAAATAGTGTTTCTTTGTCCATTCATTTGACTTTTAGCTGTGTTACAGTTTCTTGGCTCTGTACATTTTCATCAAACCCTTTTTTTCCCTCCCTACCCATATATTTTTCAAACAATTTTTGCAGTACACTTTATGACTCTGGCATCTTGACACTGACAGAATAGATTAATTAAAGAGTAACCTGTTCTTTATGTCTAAACTTTTAGTGCAATTTACTATATCAAACAGCTTAATATGAAATATTTGTAATATAAAGGGAAATGGTAGTGAGGCATATGAATGTTGTCTTGCTTTACATTCAGGAAAATAAGAACATTCTTCTCTTTTCCACAAAAGGAAAATTGTCCTTTTGGCCTGTTTAATACCAATGTCACATACACTTTGTTTATTATCAAAACTCCAGGCTGGTAATATTGTAGGACTGAAGGGAAATTTACATGTGTTCTTTCATTACACAGAGAGTATGTAGGTTTTAGTATTATCTCATTATCGATCAGGATATAACAGAGTCAGGAATCTATTCAGTTTCTAAAAACTTTCTTGAGATATGGATGTGATTGACCTGTATAGGAAGAAATTATTCTTGTTGTGGCTTCCTCAAGAAGGAGGAATAGATTGACTAGTGCTGTACTGTGAATGGTAGCAATGTCATCAGCAGACTACAACAAATCATTAAACACAATATCTGTCAGAAATACATTTCTCTCAGAAAATAACAGTTGCCCCACTTGGCTTTGCTAGATTTCTTAGAGACCATCCACAAAGCTCACAGCCCATTCCTAAAGAGGGACAAAATGGGGACAATGTGGATATTCTCTTCCATTATGCACTTCCCCATATTTATTTAGATTAGTAGATTTTATTTAGAATTTTCTTATAGTAATGTAATCACATACATTTGCTCAGCACTCAGTGGATTAAAAAAGAGATCCAAGGAACTACACAGCAGGGAGCCTGAGCACCATTGTATGCAAATTAACAGCACCTATAAAAATAAACCAAGTCAGCAGATTCATGGGAATGTGTCTTGGTTTGGAAAAGAGTTAACATGACGTCTTGGAGGAAAGTCACATCTCTCAGACCTCCTAGACTCAATGAACATGGGGATCTCAATGCCTCTGGATGGTGTAAGTGGATTTTCAAAAAACCTTTTGACAATATCCCAAAGAAGAACATCCTACCAAAAAAAAAAAAAAAAAACCAAAACTGTGGCACAGGAGGATTGGTCGTCTGGACTATTTGTTTCACAGAGAAGAACGAAAGGAAGCAATGAAGGGAAAGTATAACAGAGTTCCCAAATGACAGTGCTGGGACCTGCACTGTGCAACAAAATTGTAAACTATTTGAAAATAATTGCATTTATTGCTGATAATTTACAGATTATTATTAGCATTGTCAAGAGGAAAGTCGACAGTGAAGAGCTGGATGATAAAGTAGCAATTGAAATTCTGTGTTTATAAATGCAAGCAAATGATCAGGGGAAACGCAATCCTGACTATATGTGCATAGCAATGAGTCCTTCCTACAGTAGCCATTACCATTCAGGAGCAGATCATGGAATCAGTGGGAAAAGTCTTTGGGTGTGTCTGTGCTGGGACTTAATTGGGATCAGGTGCATGTTTTCTAAGTGAATCTCCCTCTGATCGCTGTTTACTGCACCTCTCCTCGCATCACCAAGCAGTCTTGGGGAGCAGGGACTGCATTCCTTTCAGATGAAGCCAAACTGGAAAATGTGCTCCAGTTCCTAACGGATATCCAGTCCTTGGGATAAGCCGGGTATCCGGTTAACCTCTTGAGCTCTGTGTGGTGGAAATACCAGGTCCTCAGGACTGATTGCTTCATTCTATGGGTTTGCTGCTACTTGCTAATCCAGATGCAGTCTTTGAAAAAAACATCTTGGTATTTAAGTACAAACAGAATTTTGGAGTTATGAAAAAAAGAACTGAAGATGAAAGAGAAGAAAATCATCATTACATCACTGGGGAATACCACTATGCTTCCACATCTTCAGGAACACAGCAGAACCAGAAGCCACACAGAGAAGGGCAAGTGAGGCCTTGCAAGGTATGACTGACTGACTGCCACTGAAAAGACACCCTACAATGACTTTCTGGCTGGCGGGCAAGGTGATCAAGGAAGATATGAATGGCATGGAAAAGACAAATGGAGATGATTAGTTAATCCAGTGATGAATGCTGTTTCTTATTACACAAGAAAAGACATGCAGCAAATGAAATGATCAGGCAAATAACTAAGACAAAAGAAATAGTTCTTCACAGCATTTAATTCGGGTAACTCATTGTCACAGGATACTGTGGAAATCAAAACTCTAAGTGGTTTCAAACAATGGTAAAACAGCTTCTTGCAAGGTAGACCCGTTTATACCTTTCAGCACAAAAAAATCCTTACACTACTAATTGCTGGGAGCTGGGAGGGTAGTCCAAGGACAGTGCTTATGCTACAGATGCTGTTTTCCTAAGCATCCAATACTAATTTCTATTTGAATATATAAAATGGGGAGCTAGATGGACCTTTAGTATGACCCTGTATGGCAGTTCTTAGTTTTGTATATATGGCAGTCATTAAACAAATACAAATATTGACTAAGGTGTTGATACAGTCTGCAGAGATCACAAACATACTTGCCTGACAAGTTGTACTCTGGTATTGTAATAGATGATCACTGCTAATTTAGTTTGCATGGCAAACTAAAGGACAGATCAGAATAGTGGGTTCAGTCTCTGACACAGAGAAAATCAGTTTCTGTTTTAGAGACCCTACGATCTAGACTTCCAACAAGATGCAACAGGTGGAAGAAGCAAATGAAAGAGTAGAATGGAGGAGGTGATGAAGTATGGTTAAAACAAACACACACAATAAAAAAAAAAGTGTGGGCCCTTTGCCATAGTTCTGCCTAAAGCTGGGGTAAGAGGGATGACAGAAAATTAGAAAATATTTGAGCAAACGCATGGAATGAAACAACTTCTCAAATAGGTATTATTAGAAATTGGCATTAGTGAAAGAAAATATTCCTAATGAATGAAAATAGCTGCTCCTACTTTGTAAGGAAATCATTTCAAAATTGAAAATGGCTTATTCATAAATTTATACATTTTGTATTTTGGATGATCTTCATAGGTTTTCCTAATACTGCATAGGGTTGTTTTATACCCTTATTAACCTTTAAGGCCTCATCAGAATTTACTTAGAAGAGTCACTGACTTTTAATAAAGCCACTAACTTGCAATTTTGTTTTTTTTCTTTTCCTGTAAATGATTACTAATATAATGAAATATAAACAGTCTAATCTTCAACTGACCAGTTCTACTTGTCAAGCCCTTTCAGATACACCAAAATTAACTTTTTTTTTTGACACCAGTTTGCACTCATTGCTATGACTAGTGGTGATGTAAACTGTGCTCAGATGTCAGGCTTAACAATGAAGGACGGAGCTTTGCTTATGTATTGTTTTAGTGTTAGTATTAAGAAGGGGATTGCAGAATGAAGTATGAAGTTATATAGCTTTTTAAAAATATATTTTGTTTTGACTATTCTAATGGATTTCCTTGAAATGTTATGCAGTAGAAATTTCCTACAATAATATTTTTGAAATTATTCAATCTTTTCTGCTTTTGGAGGGGGTGCTGTTTAGCAGAATACAAAATCACATTATCACAGTAATGCATCTGATGAATTATTCTTACAAAAATATTTTTTAAATCTATTTGTGATAGGTTATCAGATATTTTAGCGTAAGAAATATGATAACATGATGTTGGAGAATTTCTGCTAAGTATTCAAGCAAAATGCACAGTATAGCTGGCTAGATTTTCAGGCTCATTGAATCCAAAATATTTTGGTCACAGACTTATTGGTGTTTGAAGCAAAATAGTGGAGTTCAGTCCAAGCATAAATGCGTGTGTTTAGGATGATACAGTGTGAGAAGGTCTTCTTGGATGAGTAGTTGAATGTGATTTCTTCTAACCAAGCAGAGAAAGTAACAACATTCTTGATTCAGTTATGGCAAGACCTAAGAGTGTTGCTTAAATTAAATAGCAACAAAAAATCATTATAAGAAAGAGGATGGAGACATTCTGCATCACAAATTAAATACTAGGAATTATAGCAAAAAGCAGAATTATTAATGGGAATGTCTCCACAAAACTCCAAGGGAAATAACGCAGAAGTTCCTGAAACAATAATAACAATCCTGACTGATGAGGGACAACTGAAACTTCACACTTTGACCAAAGTAATTGAGAACTAGATTATAATAGAGTCTGGGTCCACAAACTCAAGTCTTTTTGCAAAGTTGTTATAACAGCTGAAAATCAGATTCCACTCTTGTACAATTAAAAACTACATCTGGCTCATAATTTACTTCTGTGCTGAAATGTCAGAACTGATGTACCACAAGAGTCCCAAGAGTGCCAATGGAGCTAGATATGAGCGGTTCAAGAGGTCCCTATTCCAGGGTGTATAAGGCAGCAGCACTGCAGACCAAGACATCCCAAGCAAAGATTACAGTCCAGATTTAAAATACATGTTTTTTCTTGACGGTATAGAAAAAATGAGGCATTTTGAGGGCACAAGAAAACAAATAGGACAAATAGAAACATGAACCATTACAGTAAAAAGCAGCCATAGAATGTAAAAGAACTAGAGGATAAAATTTAATTAATGCAACTTGCAGAAGAGCAAGAAATTCAGTGACCAGCAAAAGGAAGACCAAAAAATACATGTGTTTGGAGAAAAAAAATGGAGAATCTCCAGGAATATTGATGTACAGGAATTAATGGACTTGGAGTAAAATGCCTCTAAAGGAAAAAATGAGCAATAAACACAGCACTCCGTGCTGCGTGGCTTCTGAAGGGGCATCAGAGAAGTTATAAGATTACAACTTATTTTTGGAAATGATGAAGGGGACGAGAGAGCAGTAAGAAATACTGTGTGGAGATGGTAACCCGTCAATGAACAAAGAAAGAAACTAGACTCTACAGTAGAAATGCAGGATGACTTCATTTCCATCTTTATATATAAGAATAGAGAATGAGACTTAGACAGTCGAGCATAAACCGCACAACTGAGACTGAAATGTTCCTTTTACTCACCCCTATGGCCTAATACTGCCTAATGTACAACAGAAGCCCCAATCATGTGGTCATGTGTCTGCTGATGACACAAAAAAGATGCATTGGGAACCCCAGAGAAGACTGTGTTTGATAGCACTGTATTTGTACTGGGGAATTTGTGTGCTGGGGTATTTATATGCCAGGGAAATAGCTTCTTTCTAAGTTCTATCCATTCAAAGGCTCCATTTCTTACCAGCATAAAAAGATGAGGGAAGCTGAAGTATAAAGTCACCATCAGCCTAAGAGCTGGGCAGGCTGCTTGGGGGTTCTGTCCCCGTGTCCCCAGCCAGCAAGGATCGTGCAGATGCCCCTGGAAGGAGGTTTATCCATCTCCTGCCCGTTTTCCTTCCCCTGCTGCCTTCTCCCCACCAATGAATGGCTTCTGGTGCCTTTCCCATGCACTGGCATGCACTTGCATCAGATGACAGATTAAAGCCCGAGTGCCAAGGTGGCCTTGTCATCTCTCCCTGCTGACTAAGGCCTACACAAACAGTATGTTGCATGGCATTTATCAAATGAATCAGGATAACAAAAATTCCAAGCCAACAGGAAGACACCTAGTTTTTTTTTTTTCTTTTTTTATACTTTTTTCCCTTGTACACATCAGAAGCTTTGGATTCTCATCAATCTCGTTAGACCAACAGAACATCCCCTGCTCGGTGTGTGGACTGCCTGTCATAGTTCTTGTCATAATCTTCTATGAACTGTTGTTTTTACTGGCCTCAGAAAGTGTCGAGGAATGGCTAGAATTGATGGAAGACTGTTTCTCCTAATGGAATAACATGACATGATCAGCTTTGTCAGGAGAACCACAAAGGATGCCGGGTCTGTGCCCTACGTTGTTTGACCATCCTACAGTCTGGCTTTCTGACCTGACATTACTTAAGAGTTATTTCCAGTGAGTGCCAGTGATAGCACCTCTCTCAAAGAAGTGGTGTCAAATATTGCCATGTGTGTGTGGTTTCCAGTTATTGACAAGCTGCTGTGGGCTGTGATTTGAATTGTTCCACAACTGCTGCTGTTATTTTCTTTGCTACATCTGCTCATATCAAATACCACTGACAACCTGCTGTGTTTAGAAGACAAAGACAGGTCTCTTTTTACCATGAACTGGACCTTCTATTTGTACCATGAATAATGCAATTTTTCTCATGTGCTGTTAACAGCTGCACTTATAGCCTGTTTAGGATACATGAAAAAAAGTCTTGCCTACTGAACAGTTAAAATGTGTAGGCTACTCGTTCTCTTTGGGTATGCAACCACACTCCATTGCTGTTTTATCTTAGAGTATTTATTCACCCTTTGATTTTCTACAGTCCCTTTCAAGATATGTATCCAAAGCACAGTTCACAAACCAAGGAAAACATTCTTTAAAGCTGTTTTATCCCCAAGACACAATTCCTTGGGAATTTCTAGTTTGCTATGTTAAATTCTTAAGGTTTTGTGCAGTTCAGAATAGCTTTAAGAGCACTTCCTCTAAACACCTTTCTTGCTCCACGTCCACCTGCTCTTGATCCTACTACCTCCATAAACGGCTGTTGCAACATGACAAGCGTCTGTGTGGATCACAGGCTGAAAGCTCATGGCAGCTGCGTGCAGTGTTATGCACTGAGGATGTTTTTCTAGTTCTGAGCATTGCAAGGGTCTGCCTTGGATGTCTATTTAAATGCATAAATATATATTCAAATGTATGCATGAGGGGGTATTTGGGACTGTCTGCTGGATGGTTAATATTTGATACATGACTTATTCAATATTTGTAACTTAACCTGAGTAGTAAGCCTCAAGGTTAACAGGGGAACTGCATGATAAGCCTCAGGTCTAACAGAGGAACTGAGAGCAAGACCTATATTTTTATTTCCCCTCTGATTATTCAGCAGCGTAATGCTGCCGTGCACTACCAAATGCAGTGTAATTGAATGAGACAGAACATAAATAAGACTTCTCTACAGTCTTTTTTTGCTGTTATTGTTTTCTTTTGCAGCAACTAGTGTTTAGCTCCCTTTCTAAGACAATTTCTTGAATCTCTGACTCAAACGCAGACATCTCTGAACGGGGTGAACTGGTAGCTGTAGCACTTCTGGGACAGAAACTGCAAGATGTGAGCAGGCAGGACGTTCCCCTTTTCAAGCAGGGGGGCAGCTGCTTTCGATCTGTGGCTTCTCGCTGCTATTGTGCGAGGGAATCGCACCCTGCGAGTTTCGTGAGCCACAACAGAGAGTAAGTAAAGCTGGGGCTCATTTAGGACTGGGTGTTATTTTAATGAGCTTAATAAATCCTATCGAGAACTGAGAGTTTCTCTAGAGAGTTCTCAGTCCTGCAAAGCAGAGCTCTCCATCTGACCGCTGAGCCTTGCACACTCCTGACGCTACAAAAACTGCACCAGGTCTAAGCAGCACCAATTCCACAGTACCAGTAGCCTTAGTGTAAGCGGTTCTTCCCCTTCAGCAGCTGTTTTCATCATGAAGGAGCTTAGACTTGCTTCGAGCAGAGCTTAAGTGACACTGAACAGAATGACTTCCTTGGTCCCAGGTCACCACAATGAGGTGACAGGAGCCCGGAGGAACACACTCATGCAGAAACAAACTGATTTTCTTTGCAAAAAGACAGGGGGTGGCATTTCTATTAAGCAAACTCATCATATGGTAAAGCTAAATGTTAATACTGTTCTTGCAAAACATGATGGCAACGATTGGTTTCACGTGCTGTATGGATACTGACCTTCAAAAGGCAAAATATATCACAGCACCATTTATCTCACTTTTAGGAAAGCAGGATAGAAGGGGATTTACTATGTCATTAATTCTACAGTCATGTCACAGAATCACATTGAGAGAGGTGGTTTCTGGATCCTTAAAATGAGCAGGGTTCACACCTTCTCCCCCTAAAATTATAGGATGCTTCTGGAAAGGATTTCTAAGACCAGTCATGGTTAGGGCTGAAAATGCACTGGAAGAAAGACTGAGCCAGGCAGCAAACTCTGAGGCAGAAAAAACCATTCACCATAGAAACCTAAAAATGACTCAGAATGATGAACTGGTATCATTTTAAAAAAAAAAAAAAGTACTATCATACCTATTTGCTGGCCACAGGACAGTTTTACTAATGGACACAAGTTGTAAATTATATATTATTGGTCCGTCTACTTTGCAATACTCAAAAATAATAATAAAAAAAACTTTTATAAAATATTTCATTGTGCTTTAATACCAAAAGCTGATAAGTATGGCAGGCAAACCAAGAAAATTAAAAGCCCTGGGGCTAAATGTTTTTATAAATGTCATTAGAAATACAAAACTTCAGCTAATCAGGTTGACCTTGCTCTTTAAGGTGCTGGAGAGACTGGGTTGTGCATAGCTCTGCATAGAGCACTGTTTAAATAAGGTATCAGAATCTACCAGTGGTGCAATGCCTTGTGACTTTTACTAAGCACAATCTGTAGTTTTCAACACAGATGATTAGGGAAAGATCTGATATAGTAAGTTCTCATGTTACGTGGGAGAATATGTAATTTACATATATTTTAAAAATGTTATGCTGCTATCCATTAAAGCTATCTTACCTTTATTTTTCTGAAGTCTCTTTAAAAGAATTTTCAGGTGTCTAAAAATAAAACAGAAATACCTGAGGGTCTGGCTCCTAAATGAAAATATTCACAGCTTCCATGACTTTTCATGGTGCAAAAGGTCATGGCAGTCTAATCTACTACAAAAAAACGAAGGCACCCTGGAAGCCAGGGGAATTGCTATGCCATTCCTTACAATAGATCTGTGCTGCTCATAGTTTTTTGTGCGTGCAGCTCAAGGAACTACTAAATCTCCCATGTGACACACATGGAGAAGAGTCACTTTTGTTACTAGCAGGGATGTATGATTTAGGCAATATCTACAGCAATTTCAAAGTCATTTCTAATCGCAGACTCGCTCACTGTGCTCTGAAGGCTCTGAAGAACCTCTTGGTGTGATCCCAGCCCTCTCCATGTACTTCCCAGCCATCATCATCCCCTGCCCTCATGCTCCTGCGTGGAGCTGGCCTGGATGCTGCCGGCCTTGCGCTTGGGAAGTCATCGGGCAGTCCTGCAATCCCACTGCCCGCTCTGGCCCTCCAGCACCTCTTTGTACCGCCTCCAGCCAAGGGGAGACAGGTTGTCCTCAGCTTTGTCTTGGAAGACTTGGCTTCACAATTAAGAAGCTTTCTCTATAATGTATTTAGGGCTAGGGAAGCATAGCTGATATACTTTAATCAACGAATTAAAGCATAATTCACACAAAGGTGTCCTGAACAAATAAAACTCATGTGACTGAACGCACCCCATGGAGTTCCCTGATCTCTGAAATGCAGAACTGCGGTATTTCAGTAGAAGCTGATTCACTAGTCATGAATTTCATTTCAGCAAATTATGTAGTTTTTGGTTCACTGTCTGCTCTGAAGTGTGACAGCAGCTCTTCTACATACCCCAACAGTCTCAACAAACTTTCGTACGAGACTGAGGGTTGAGAAGAAAGTGTTGTTCCGTCTTCATTTCCCTCAGCCCATTTTATGTGTCTGGTGAATGCTTTGAGGGTCAGCACGGACAACACCCCTCATATTTTGGGGCATCAATTCTGGCAATTCTCAAGCTAACAAGTCTTGAATGCACTTTAGCCTAGTAAAAAGAGTAAACAAACCTACCAAATTCAAATCTTTTAAGCTCATTCCTTATGTTTGATTAGTGCTTTATATGAATCCTTTCAACACACTCCTAAAGCAACTACTTGCATTCTAATTGGTTTAATTAGTATTTTTAAACACGTAGCATGTATTTTAAAAAGCCCAGCACTAAACATGTTTATTCTTTGAAGGCAGATTATTAGTTTTTACAGCATATGTGACTTTCATACATGACCTGTTTTTAAGGTTTTGCACTTAGATTATGACTCTGAATAAATTCAGATAAACATTTAGCATTTGGATTTTTCACAAACCAGTGAGAATATTCTTGTCCTGTTTCAGAAAGAAGGTGTATGTATTTATGCAGTTTGTAGACAGATGTGGGCAATTATGTGGCTATATGCAATAATCCAGTATAGCACAGGGAAAACTGTTCTCCTTGTCCATATGACTGAACACATGGGTAAAGATTTAAGACAATACGTAATGAACTGTTTTTGCATAGCAAGATAAATTGGGATACAGAATCGAAAACTTAATATTTCCCTTTTACCTAAATTTAACTTTTTAGTCAATATTATCCCTTCTTTAAAAGGTACATTATTTTTCCTAAGCAATAAAACAAAGAAAACAAGTGGCTAGTATTGATCTGTTGAATGCAAATATCATAGTTCATGCACACAATAAAAATGTTCTCCCTCAAAATTGCATAAAATTCATTGGTTTGAACTTTAAACACAGATGATGAACCCTAACATGTGAGATGGAGTTTTGGAATATGGCTTCTGAAGCAGCTATAAAATTTTAGACTAAGCCATCATATTAGTGCCCAAATTTTACAAAACTTATGAAATATGGAGACCATCTGTTCAGTTAGCTGCATACTACTCTGCAGAATTTAAGGATTGGAAAATTTAACTAACTAAGATATGAAAGAATCCAGTGGCTGGAAGTTTATCCTAAGTAAATTAGCGATGCAATGCCCTTTGAGTATTAAGGTTATAATACTTTATTTATAGCACTTAGCAAACCTCACTAACAGCAATGATGCATTTTTAACAAATCCCTTCAGATTAAGATACAATGATTTCTAATAGATGTGGTTTAACTAAATCAAAACTTGGGACCTGATGCAGAACTGCTGAATGAAGATGATTCCTTTGTAACCTAAAACGGGCTAGATGAAAATAATTGTCCCTTCTGGCCTTAAAATCTGTGAGTCTCTAAGTGCTGTCGTGACAGATAAATAATCACATCTGGGCCATCACACTGTGAAGGAACATAGGTTCCTCCAGCATGAACAATGTCACTTCTGGTGGCATGGCTACTTCCTCTATGCCTTTGTATATAGAATTTATTCTAGTTCTGTGCTCTAGTTCTTGTCAAAACATTATCAAGAAGTTGAATTCACCAGAGACCAATATTTTGTCAAAAATAAAGAAAAAATAGGGACAAAAGGAAATGGTGATACCATGTCATACTTTCTGATTCATTATTATTTAAATACATTTGTATTTTAATTTTCAGACTTTCACTACAGAATAAACTTAGCTAAAAACCTCGAATTCAAACATGAATATTTTTCACCATTATCCTAGTTATCACTTAGTGAATAGCATATTAAGAAATAAGGAAGTACATCAGCAAACAGTTTAAAATTGAAATTTTCAGACTATTTTGTCATCTTCAAAAAAAAAAAAAAAAGATATAATACGGCCATCAGAGGAAGTTACTAAATACCTGAAGAATGTTCATCTGAAAAAGACAAATTTGGGGCATATTGTAGGAGGTGTGCACATGATTCACATGCATCATTGTCCTGCACTGTCTCCTCTAGAGAACTCCTTCTGCAGTTAAAAGAAAATTGATGAACTTTCCATTTTTCTTTCTCCAATGGCTGTCATCTAACTAGCACCTGTCCTTACTCATGTTGTAAAACATCTCAGATCCCCTTTAAAAATAATTCACAAATTCAAATTTGCCTTTTAAATCTGCACTAGCTACTTGTAATTGGGTGCATCAATGGCATCAACAAGGCAGAAATTGTCATTCTGTAAAGACAGTGTAGCAAATGATACTGCATGTTTTCTATTTGCCCTGTGCTGCACAGTACGTGTTTTGAACACCGCACGTGACATTCAGCGGCCAAGGGCAAGGTCTTTTCCTCAATAACACTGTATTTTTACAGTGCAGAGCCAGCATCTTTGCTTTTTCTGCTCACTAGCAATAGTGAACACTGATCTGACAACTACTCCATACTGCCTTTTGCTACTGGCATATTCTCACCATTGCATCCAATGAACAAGTAGAACTACACATTAAAAGCAAATGCTCATTGCTCTAAGTTCTCCTGCTATGTTGTTAAATAACAGTAAAGATCATTAGTATCCAGGAAGTACTATAGATTTGTACAGAAGTAGTAACTCGGAGTAGTAATTGGGGAAGTGCAAACTCTCTAGGAAATTCTTCAATTATTTGAAGACAAATTACCACTTTCAGTGTTAGTCATTCACCTGCAACCACCTAAAGTAGTTTTTTGTTTCACTGGAATTAAAATAAGAAATTTTAACCATGTGCATATCATATTGAAACCTTCAATACGTCTCCCTAAAGTACAGTTCTGCTTATCTAGAAGTGTAATTAATGTCCCTATAAATGTCCAGCAAGGATGAGGTTAATGCTCATATTAGGCTGCAGCTGAGAAACACTTCCACCAGTATTTGTCAGTGCAAGAACGACTTGCATGTTTCCCCTTAGCTTTGTGGCTAGTGTGCGGTGGTTTAGCCTTCTTGAATTCAAGATGACTTTAATTCCTTCATATTGGATGAACAGCAAATGCACAGCTGCTATCATGGAGTACGTTGCATGTTCACACCCTAGTTCACCGCATATTCACTTGTTCTGCTCATACGGGAAATACTGGAAATTCATACAAACATTGAAAATACATCTTATTAAATTGTAGCTTCAAATGGGGATTACTACTTCAGAATGTATCTCATTTAGTATGAAAAAATGCCCATTAAATGACTAAAAGAAGATGCTTTTAAAACCCTTGTGATCAGCTGACCTCCAACTCGTCTCTCCCTATCACGTCTCAGAGAGTAGATGACTTTTGCAGTATGACCTCAAAGTCAGCACCTCCTGATGGTATCAGGTCAGGGAAGAAGGAAGTTCAGAGCTGCTTGTGGGAAACTCCCTTCCAGCAGCCTAGTAAATCTAAATTCAGCTTGACTGAGTCAGTTCATACACCCTCTTCCACACACTGTATAGAACTTGTTTTTCAAAACTAAACTTCTTTTCCAAGTGGAAAAGAGTTAATAAAGAATTAGTAAATTATCAGAAAACATTTTAAGGAAAATTTATATATCATAGAATCATAGAATAATTTGGAGGTTATCTAATCCAAACCCCTTGCTCAAAGGAATATCAACTTAATTAGGTATCTCACAGTCTTGTCCAGTCAAATGCTGAGTATCTACAAGATGCCACAGTGTCTAGGCACTTGCCCCAGTGTCTAACTGGGCAGAGCTTGTGTTAGGAGTGATGGTGAGGATATTAGAAGACTATAATGGACTCATTGGAAGACAGATTAGGTGCTGAATCCATAACAGTTTCTGGACAGTTTATTAGCCATTTGTTAACACTCGTTTTCATAATTTCATAAACCATTTGCAAGTGGAATCTTGATACTAAATGTGAGCCAGCAGTTTCTTAAATTGAAGCATGAATTTAAGCTTCCATTCATAAACTACTGGGAAGTCTTGGAGTACCAGTGTATGTTGGTCTCTGCACTAACCCTCACTTAATAATAAGCAGACAGCTGCAGCCTTCTACAGCTTCAGTTTGTGACTGGCATAGTGCCATGCAGGGAACATACACTAGCCTAATCCCAGTGAGACAAATGTAGGAATAAATCCAAGAAATCCCACATTTAGAAGTGTCCCATTCTAGGGAGGTCCAGGAGCGCTCTCCCCCACCATCGCTGTGCACACCACGAGGAGCGGCTGAGATATTATACACCCGCCTGACTAACAAATGGATGGAAAATCTCCTAAGTAATATATTCACTACTTACATATTCCATACTGCTTCAAGCACAGACATTTCTAAATGGATCCTCAGCTTCATCAAAGTTCCTGTCTCACCCTGACACTTGGTACATCTGTATGCTCAGTCAAAGAAAGAGCAGATAAGCATCAACATGACGATGTGGCTCATGCTCCAGCATAACCCTTACAGGAAGCCCTTAGGCATTTTGAGCAAGGTGACAGGATCTGTCCCTCCCTGCCTGAGAAATGCCAGCGCTCTTCTTTGAGACTTCTTTATAGGAGCATCGGGCTCCGTCCTATAGCAGCCCCTGTTGCTGGAAGCACTTCCAACACTCTGCTGAAACCCTCCTCAGCAATAACGAGGGTCTAAGAGAACTTGATGCGTCTATTGGAAGAACTCAAATTTACCACCTGCTTAGCTTATGTGTACTACCAAGGCTGAGGTCAAGAAATGGGGCACATCTGCTGCCAGTCATATGCTCTAGAGCAGGAGACAGCGGCTCCTTGGCCGCATGCTGCTGTGATCCCACCTCCAGAAGGGAATCCCCGGGTGCCGCAGGACTTCCACAGCAAATAAAACTTGGTGCCTGCCGTGCAGTGTGGTGCTCTCAGGGTCTGACTCACCACAGACATATCCACCTTGGACCAGCACAGATGTCCACACTGTTCACACTGTGAGCAACCTGTCCTCCCCACACAGGGTCCATCTGATTGCTCCAAAGCACACATGTTAAACCATGAGTATGCTCTCACGCCTTTGCACCTCTGCATCTGGAGCACTGTTGCCGCATTTTAAATGTAGTTTTCTAACCAGCTTCACTATGAGGCTTTTTAAGAGGCATCAGTCTGACGAATGCTGACAGTTTTCATGACTACCTTTACTACTGTCCGTAATATAGTTTGTTCCTTCTAGGCACTCATAGTAAGTTGGTTTTACACTGGCCAGAATTCAGATCTCAAGCACACAAATTAAATTGGCAGTGAAAACCAGTGCAATAATTGAGGCTAGAGTTTGGCCTACTGACCTTGTTCATCTGAATGGTATCTCTGAGGGCACAATGTTGTATTATTCTTCCTCTTTGACAATCCCTCTTTCATAGACAATTTTTGGAGTTTTATGTGACATTTTTCTAGCATGTTGTACTGGTCTCCTGGATACTTACTTTAAATTCTGTGCTCTTATCATGCCATTATAGTAGTCTAAAGCATGTTTCTTTTTTTCCTCTTTACCTTTCATTTTGGCTGATTTCTGTGTTCTGCCATCACATTATCTCCTATTTGATGCATTTGTATAACCAAGAAAATGAAGAATTCTGCTGAATTCTGAAAAATATCTGTGTTCCATAAGCACCTATGGAACTCACCAAGTGAAGAACAGCTCCCCAAAACTAGGCTTTGTGCTCTAATTTAGCACTTTTCTGTGAAAAGGATAAGGAAATATTTTTCTACCTACCACACAAGAACATGTGGCTTATTTTATGACAGTAGTACTGGTAGCATTTGTAAAGCAATGAGTCATTGAGCGGTAGTACAGCACAGTTCAAATATTTATTTACACAGTGCTATAGCTGAACCTTTGTATTTTTTCTCTTTTTGGCTAAGCTTTGGGACGGTTGTAAGAGTGCCCAGCTGAAGCCCTGGCCTTCAGCTGAATTTGAATAAAGCCCATATGGCAGAAAAAAATTGGAGTGAACTTTATAAGAGAACACTAAAATAAGCTAGACTTGCACACAGTGACAGAACAACAATTTCCAAATGAACATAAAAGTAAACAGACATCATTAATTAATTCTAATGACCTTAGGTACAGCTTTTGCATAGATTAATTGCAAAATATTCCCTGAGCATCTGCTTTAAGGTCAGTGAAAAGCTTCTTTAGTGAAAGTTATATATATATGTATATATATATATATTTAACTGGTGCTTATACATTTCTACATCTGTTTAGAAACACAAGTATTTTTAACACATGCCACTTTTGCTGATAGAACTGTATATATTCACACAAACACTGATCTGCTTAGTGTCTCTTGAAGTCCTGCTCCTGTTCCTATAAATGGCTTTTAAAGTAATAATATAATATCTTGTGGTATGTTTAAATCCCAGGTTTCCCACTTTGATTTCACTTGCTTCTAAGTAGATTGGAAATAATCCTACTGATCTGCAGTGTTGTAAAGGAAGCACAGGTAGAATCACATCCTTACAAGAGTGTACTGAACTCTTCCTCTCTTTCCAATACACATTCTCTCGGAGGGTACAAAACTGGAGAATCCCACAGAATTCAGCACAGAAACACTTGCGGATGTGGTGTGCAGTGTCAGAAAGCAGAGCGCCATATATACAACCAAAACATGCAGCTCGTTGTAGAGCTTATGAAAATATTTTGTCTCCTTGAATTTTGATGTCTCATTCCCCTTTTAGTCATCTGTGTTTGTCACAAAAACAGACTTTACAGGAACAGTTCTGCTTAAAGCAAACTTCATCCACGCCTTGATTTTCTTCTATTATTGGCGTATATTAACTGTATTCTTAAGTCCCACTTGTGACAGCAAGTAGGAACTGCAGTTATTTTTTACTTTTTAGGTCTATATAACAGGAATAGAGCTATTGTTTCAATATCTAAAGCTTGAGCTATAATGTGCAAAACTCATTTAGCGATATAGAAAAAATCACCAGCTATACTTTGCTACTGAAATAAAACTAATCATTTACCATCAAACTCAACGTTTGGAAACTCAAATGTTCTGGATAGAATTCTAACAGACTCATTCTAAATTAAATTGTATGATGAAGTTTGTAGAGCGTGTGATCAGAATTGACTAATTTTGAACATAACAGATATTAAGATTTTGGTAAGTCCTGCTGCTTGCTTTGCTTTTCTGAAGAAGTATGCACACCATACATAATTGTATATTAACTTACTCTACAAAAGAAAGCAGTGGATTGTTAAAGGAAATGCAACCATTATGTTTTACAAGAGATGGAAAACCCCACATTCTCTGGATTTTCACGTATGTTGTTTATATTGATTAGTGTTGGTAACTGAAAGAGATTTGAACTATTTACTGAGGGACAGGTCTAAAGAGATCTCCTCCCCCACTGCTTGGTAGTTCTTTTGATGGCAGTGGTGTATATTTGGACTGTAAAAGAAAAATATCATTCTTACATAAAAGTTGTCAAGATAAACTTAACCTAGCCCAAAAGAGCATCTCTCATTTTAAAGGATACTTTTTCTTGGGCCTTTGAAAATTAACTTGCTTTCCAAATGGAAAGTTTCAATGTTGTTTCTAAATTGATTACATTAAAGAATTACCAGCTGTTTGCTATGCAACCTGTCACCAAAGCAGAAATATGCTCTGCATCGTTAAAATATACAACAGGAAAGGGTTTGTATGATGCAACTGCCTGCAACGACAGGGGTTACACATGCTGCCCAGAAGTCCCCTCTTGGTCCCTGTGGCATCTTGTAATTTCCCTTTTCCAATCCTTTCCCATAAAGCAGTATTGGCCTGCACAAAAATCCCCTTCTCCCAGCACAAGATTCTTGTGTATAAATAAACAGCAGTGAATTGGGTACCTACACCATAGATGTTGTTATACACTTAAATATCCTAGTAAAAGAAAGTGATTTGGAACACCTCCTTTAAGCTAGTGTTGGAGAGGAACATGGCTGTCCCAGGCTGGGAGCATGCTAAGCTACGACCAGTCAAAATGAAAGAAGACATACACATGAGAATGGCTTCTTCTAGAAGTCAGAAATGGAGACAAACCATCAAAGGGGAAAACACAGACCTTCGATGGGGAATTGGGCAATTTTTCAAAGGAAAATGCAGAAAGAACCAAAAGAGAGCAACTGAGAGGCAATACCAGTAGCTCAGTTTTAGTGAGCCTGAATTCCAGATTAAGCTGGGACTTCCACGAAAAATGGCAGAAGGTGACTAGAGATACGAGCTTACATGGAAGCTGTGGTTGGCTGTTTTTCTGCAGGCTATGAGCCAAGACGTCGTCTAATCTAAACCGGTAATAAGTACAAGCTCCTTCTGCCCAAAGACTCCTTCCACAAGGAGCAAATCATGTTGCTTGTGAGAACACAGAGTTAGGCTCCTGTTTTCGTCAATGTAATGGGATGCACGGGAAGATAGTTAACGGAGTTTGCTTATCCAGGCAAAACACTGGGTTCAAATAAAATAATCTTAGGATTACAAAAGCTGCATTTCACGAATAATTTCTGATTGCCTCATCAATACTGTAAAGCATAACTAACTTGCAGTGCACTTCTGCCTCTCTACATCAAACTGTAGCATCAAATTGCATAGCAGGAAGCTCTGTGATGCTACTGTCTATGAGGGCAGGAAGATCAAAGCTGCAGGCCAACATACAGGGAGCAGCAGGAGTTTTTACAGCACTCATTTGGTCTGCCTTAGGTCTTCATACGTATGTGCTGCAGGATGTATAAACTTAATGCAATACTTTGCAACGTTATTTGATATCAGGCCCTTCAGTGTTTTCCAGTGGAAATGCAGAACATTCAGAATTTCACTAGCCATTTTAACACTTCTGCTGATTCTGAGAAGATCGTAGAAATTTAGAATTCCATGTGTTTAAAAAGAGAAAGAGGAAAGAGAAGAAAAAGCAGTATCTTAACATTAACAAGGTGTTCACTGATCTTCCTGGAAAGATGTCATCTGATGTATCCCCTGTGAATGATTCAGACCAGGAATGTTTTCTCTTTCATTTTTATGACTATCTAGCCTTTTCTCTTTCATTTTGTCCTTCCAGGTGTTACACAGACTTACTACTGGCGGGGAGGGGGTTGTAGCTTGCACACGGATTGGATCTACTCTACTTTTTAAACTGTGGGCTAGGCTTTGAAGACAGGCCCAACGTCCCTTCCACAATTACTTTTCTAACATGAAGATTGATCACTTTTGAAGACACAGTCCCATATATTTGTTACATCTGGAACAAATGCTTTGATAACCAGCTTTTGAGAAATTAAATGCAAATACAAGAGATGCACAAGTCACAAATGCAAGCAACCAAGAGATATAAAATTAATCGAAAAAATACTTCTTAAAAGGGAGATAACTAAAAGGAGGGAGTTAGGGCAATAATGAGTTTTTAGAAGACAAACTGTGTTGACTCTGATGGCCTTTATCTCTCTCAGAAATCTTACTGCCTTTCTTTACTTGGCACTTTCTTCAAATACCATTCTACATCCCTCCCAACACCCTGAGGCAAGCCATGGGACAAAGATCTCCAATGAGGAAAGCTCACAAAACAGTACAAGTGCTGCAATTAATAGTAATGAAAAGCAGTTTTTCTGGAGCATGCCACGAGATCAGCCTGATGCTCCACTAACAGACACTATCTAAGCATCACAGATGACAGTTTTAATCATTTACATAAGAGATATACATGGTCAAAGAAGTGGTGATGACTCGTGCTTATTTTGGAAATGAGTATGCAGATATGGCACCCTCCAAACTTTCCTGGAAGCTGGCTGATCTTCTGGAATGTGCTTTGTTGGGAGCATGAGCATTTTTATTTATGCTTTGTGGAGCTCATGCTCTGAACTGTGAGCCAAATATGTTGTGTTCGGATTTTACTATTATAGCTATATAAATAATACAATAGGAACTACCCTTTTTTTAACCTGGCCTACATTTTGGGGGGTAAATTGATAGTAACACCGAGTGTTAATAAATGAGTGATTTAGACCCTGAATTGTCTATGAAGGAAGAGAATATTTATGTGTCCTCTGCATAAACAGCACTTGATCACCAGATCGTAACAGTAAGTTTGTTTATTTGTACCGTAGTTCCGTAGTTGTTTGGACTTTTTTTTTTTTTAATTCACACAGTTAAAATTCCATTATGAATGGTGAATTAATATAGTTAATTCAGGGATTTGTCAAACTCTGACTAATAAGGTCACTACATTTTGTTAAATTCTCACTCAAGTCGGACCTGGAAGGGGAAATGGTAAATCAGAGAGCGAAGCAATAGATATTTTGCATATATCCCTATAACTGTGTATTGGTTATTCTAGCACAGGAACAAAAATATTATTTATTCTAACAACCAGTTGTGACAGAATAGTTACTCATTAAGAAAGCTCATATGATTTTGTATAACTTGAAGTACATTCAGATAGCTCATTCATTTATCGGTCTGAGCAAACACACATCATAAAAACAGTGTTGTTTGTTATTACTGTGGACAGTGAACAGAAGGAAAATGGAACGTACAGGGGTAATACCCCCAAATTTCTGCCTAAGCTGAAGCACCTGCCTGTGGGCATGGGAAGAACGTGGTGGTGCTCTGAAGGGGATAAATAGCGGTGGTGAAGTGAGAGCCCCGACGGAGCGAAGAGGCGTGTGGGGAGGTCAAGTATGCTTGATGCTACCCTCAAATGCATTCAGCAACGAACAATGTGACAGTAATGAGGATGAGGCAGATATCGAGGCAGGCTCGTGATGCATGATTTTATGCATCATTAGTCAAGCCACTGGGAATGATGGCCGAACCAAAAATCTTGATGAAAACAAGTAATTTTGGATTGAACCAAAATTTTGTGCTTTTCTCTCCAGGAAAGCGATAAACTGAAGAGTGGTTTGATCTGAAACAAAACAGTCTGTCTTCAGTTTTTTTAAGCCCTCTTTAACCTTTTCATTTTAGTTTCGTTTGGTTAAATTTGACGTGAAGCATTAATAATTTTGTTCTTAAAATGCTTAGTCTTTCCCAAATATATTTGCTTTCTATTTTTTTCTGAAGCCATTTATTAAATTTGACCCAATTTCATAAATACTTTTATTCTCTCTGATGATGTGTCATGTTGAACTGGTTAATCACATTCTTCATTGCCAGTATTATTGTCTCTAGGAACAAAGAACTCTCATGCTTTCTCCTTTTATCCTGTTAATTGAAATCCATAGTGCCTCCCCATATTAAAAGATGCTTTCCAAGCAACTTCTTCTCTTCACTGTCACTCCTTGTAGTAAAGCAATAATATGAAATTGAATAGTCTGTATAGTTAAATTTAGAATGAGCGAAAAAAGGTTAGGTTGAAGATATGTTTTTCTATGTGCTTTGGAAAACAGCAAGGTGCTTCTCTGCACTTCCTGAGGTTCTTCCTTCACTGACCGAACTCTGGTGGAATACAATGGATGTAACGTATCAAAGAGAGAAGTTACTCCCAGGTAGCATCAACCTGACACAGAGTCTGTGTTTTAAGCCCAAATTTCTGAGTAAGAAGGGGAGGTCAGCTATTGAATAGCTAGTATGGGCAGAAGGGTGCTAGACCTGATTCTCTACAGTAATGTTAGCTGTGGTCTGCAGAGTTTAGTAGCAAAGTATTCTTTTTCCCTAGGAGATAGGTGTTTTTTGGTTTTTAGTATACTGGTTGCAGTAATTAATGTGACATATCCACAGACCCCCACAGGCTGCTGCAGAGCTCCACAGTATGTGTTATAAGGTCTTCTGGCTACTCTCAGATATGAGGATGAGAAGTCAGGGATAATATGGACATCCATTCACTCTAATTCAACAAGATCATAATAATAAGTCTATTAGTTTAACAATTGAAAGCCACACATCCCAAATGAGAACAACAGAAAAAAAAAAAGCTAGTTCATTTTTTGTCAGTACTTTCCTCTTTTCAGACAAATGATTTCAAACTTGTCTAGATTAAGCTTCAGCTAATCGTCTTGCCACACTGAGCAATTCTGAGGGGGCCTGTGCTGAATTCAGAGAGAAGAAGGTGATTCCTTGCTTTGCTTCTGCAGTGGTTCCATGCAGATGTTTGATAAGGCAGAGCCCAGGACGGAGCTGCCTGGGAAGCTGCAGTGGAGTGCCCAGAGGAGAGCTGTCCACTCCGACCCAGACACGGACACCTGAGCACAGCTTTCGTGTAAATGAATTGGGATAGAAGTATGTGGTGTTTAGCTGCTAATGGCATTAGACTCCTTTGGGGGACACACCGAGATTTGTATGGATGTTTGGTTCCAGTCGCTTGGCCAACAGAATTAATCCATTGGTTTGGTCTAACAGGGGACATTAAAAGAACAATTACTTGCGCTACTGTAATTGCTGCTCTTCAAGGTTAAATCCTCCATACAGATTCCTCTGTTGTTCTTTACACAGGGGACAGTTTGTCTTTGAAGACCAATGAGAACTACTATATTGGCTATCCACTTATTGTTTTTCTATATTAACAATAATGCTTTTTGTTAACACTAATGAATTTGTTGTTATGAGTGGCAGCTTTATCCTTCATAAACCAAATTTTCAAAAAGTAAAAAAAATATATATATAATAAAATTTGGAGAGAGTAGAAAAGATTTTCTAATCATATGCATGTCCCAGCAATGACTATTCCAGAGAGATTCCAGCACTAAACCATTCCTAGCAAATGCTTGAATGAGCGCCTCAGTAACCTCTCAAACTTATCCAATCCAGTATTTCACTATCCCTACCAGAACAGTTTATCCTAATGATTGATCTAAATTTCACTCTCTGCAATTTAAACCTATGACTTTTTGCAAAATCCACAGGGAATAGTTTACTTCTTTCTTATTTGCTACTACATTTAACTTGAAGACATCAGTATGTCTCCCCTGTTCTCTGAAGTAAACACCTTAAATCTCTTCAAGTTCCGCTCAGCAGTCAATATAGATCACTAATTGTGCTTGGGTTTTCATATACACTCTTCCTCTATTTGAGATCCTGCCAGTGCTGAGATAGCACAAAGATTTCAGTGGTGCCATACTCTGTTTTCAACAGCAGCGTGATGCTGTTAATTCACATTCAGCTTGCAGTCCAGTATAGCCCCTTCTCCCTCTGCGCAGACCATTCCTTATCACAGGTTCATGAAATTCATTTTTTCCGCATAAGAATTTTGCTTTTGTGCTTTTGGTTTGCATTCTTTGTTTGAAATACTTGCACTCAAATTTCACTGCATTTACTGCATTCACAAAAAATAGGAATTCCTGTAAGCTATGAAATAGTGAAACCCATATGTCCTATTGAGAATAAGATTTTTTGAAGTAAAAGACTGTAACATGATTTGAAATAATTGGTCCTCTGCTCAAGGCAGCTTCAAGACATTAAATAGTATGGGGACATTTATGGGGACATAACTAATGCATGTGTGAATTCAGGCGACTGCTCAGTAACTAGCAATAGTGCAAAACCTACCTTATTTAGCTCTTTCAAACAAAAGGTAGCTGAGGAAGGTAACAGTAAAGGCCTCATTTTACACACAGATTTTCGAAGAAAGAATATTTTTATTACTGTTTTTAAGGCTCTCATTGCTTCACAGTGTGACTACTGCAGGTTCGCCGATCAGATCTGATTAGGTTTTTTATGCTTTTTTTCTAATACTATTAGAAGTGGAAATGGCCATCCTGACAAAATACCACTGGGGCTAGCACACACGTGTTATGCATTGCCAGATCTGGTCATGGGAGCTCTCTGTCAAACAGAAACATACAACTGTGCCTCCTAAGCCCTGTGTCAAGCAGTTTTATATAGAAGCCAATTAGGCTCTCATCAGCAGTCAGCATGGTCTATATAGATCCAGTGAGAGTATAATGTTGGATTGCATCCTATGAGAGTGTTAATTGGTTAAGCCAGAGTGCTAAATTCTGCCTAGCTTGGGTGGACTTTCAATGTCACAGTCATTTCATACTTTAGGCAACACATTTTAGGAGCTCTTTCTCATGACCACTAAGGCACCTTTACGTTGTCAAAGAGATTTTTGTAGCTGTAAACAACAAAACTAATTTTCTTTCTAATATTATATGTTTTTTTTTCTGTTAGGTTGAGAGAATTGTAGACAAAAGGAAGAACAAGAAGGGCAAATGGGAATATCTCATCAGATGGAAGGGCTATGGAAGCAATGAAGACACCTGGGAACCTGAACATCATCTCCTGCACTGTGAGGAATTTATTGATGAGTTCAATGGACTACATGTTACTAGAGAAAAGCGATCAAGACATGGGAAACAGGCTGGCACTCCAAAATTTTTACGGGAAAGTCGAGGGTCATCTGTTGAAAAAATATCCCACAGAACCGAATCTGGGAAGTCTAAAGGGTCAACACATAAAAGAAAGAGAATTAATCCATCTCTTCAAAAGCAGAAAAGAGGATACACAGCAAAGCCAGCATCTTCTAGTGACAGGGCCGCTAAAACTGTGACTTACCGAACTACTCCCAGTGGTTTACAGATCATCCCGCTGAAAAAGCCACAGAATGGTCTGCAGAATGGAGATGGCAGTCATGAAAAGGATGCTAGACACTTTGGGAATGGCTCACAAGAGCAAAACATGGATTTAAATGATCATGAAGGAGAACACAATTTGCCTAGTGGTTTGGAAGTTAGTAATGATTCGCCTGTTGTGAATGGAATTGGTAAGTGATTTAAACAAATGTGGTCTCTTTTTGGGGGGCGAGAGGTACAGAGTGGGGAATTAATTGCAGCAACTGTAAAAAGTGAAGCTACTTATGAAAACACCACTGTTATGCTACCCAAGTAATATGGTGAAAAGAACATTAAAAGGTTTCACATTCTTTCCCCATAAATCACACCATTTTCTCCCAGGCTTTCCTGGTTTCCTACTGAATGACATGAAGTAATGTGGGCTTTACTCCATGCAATATAGATTTCTTGTGGGGAAACAATGACAAGGCATGGAGCACGAATGACTCTTGAGGTATGTACAGTACTGGGACTTCCGTATATTACCAAGTAACAAATCACTATTCAGTTATGTGTGCAAAGACCTAGTGGTCTAGGAAGACCAGAACTATTTTAGAAACAAAATTAGTACCACTCTTGCTAAAGAATCCTATGCATGAATAGTTCCTTAAAAGTTCCAGGTCCTTGTGTCTGACAGTGACTGGAGACATGCGAGGGGACAAGATATGTAATACTGGAAGTTCTAAAAAGCCTTGCAGTGAATGACATGACTTATAGTAGAAATTTCTTTGTAACCCCAATAGTTACAGACTGGCTTCTTTCACAGTGAACTAAGGTTTATATTCTCTGTAAAATCCTATGCAGTTTAATGCAAGTAAGTAGCTTGCCAATATCTATATGAATCCAATCCATTTATTTATTTATTTGTTTTTCCTACTAATCTTATAGTCTCAATGATGTTTTGTGGCAGTAGTTTCCCAGAATTAACAACTGCATTGTTTATTTGATTAGATTTTTTTTCTGACTGTACTGTCATCAGTTAAGTTTTTTTCCTTATATGAAAGGATGTAGGGAGAGATGGCCTGGTCAATTTGTAGATAGTGCCAACCTTTTCCATTTTTCTATCACATGGAAGTCTTTCCAGATGCCTGATGGTTCTCAGTATTCTCTTGGGCTTTTGTTTTTTCAGTGGTGTTTTTTTAAAAAATAAATAAATAAAAGACAGCATGAACTGTTCTAAATGAGTTCCTACCACTTACTGATACAGTGGCGATACAGTCTTTTGAGTATTATTTTTTCTGCTGTTACATACACCACAAAGATTTTCATTGAGATTTTCATTCACAGTTGCTCTTAGTTATTTTTCCTCCCTGATTACAGTTAATTTAGAGCACAGCTATATGTATGATTCTTGTCATTATGCATTTAATCTGCTTTACTGTTACCATTTCACCTTTCTGTTATGACTCTGTGGAGAGTTTCAAAATCTTTCCTAGCTTTTACTCTACTTTTTTTTACTGTACTTATTCTCTTCAAATTTTCCTATCACACTTCTTACTTCTCTTCCCAGTTCATTAATATATATGTTAAATAAACTAATCCTTGTGCAGGTCCTTGGGGCAGACAACCACTTGACATGATGAAAAGTAGCCATTCGTTCCTATTATTTATTTTTATTAGCCACTTTCTGTAGCCCACGATAGCCTCATTTCCTTAACAGCTTCTTGTGAATTGCCCTGCCAAAAACTTTCCTAAAGCCAACATAGATCATATCGCCCAGCTTTCCTTTATCCACTATACAGCACACTTAACAAATACTACTGATTTTAAAAGCAAAACTGTCCTTGCCTAGTTTCACCAGTGACATCCTATAAACTGCTGTGATAAAAGGACTTTTCAATCCAAGCATCAAATAACTTAATAAGGACTCCAAGTTCAGCAAAATATACGTAGCCCAGATTATGTCAATGATGCTACCTTACACTTCAGATTGGGACTGCAGACTTCTATATTTTGGTTACTTTGTGCCTATATGAATCTGTTTAAAAAATTAGTTGCTTCCTTAAAAAGTATATCTAGTTGCAGAAGTATATAAAGCTTTTTTGTTCGCTTTCTTATTCTATTTTTTTTTTAAACATTTGTGTTATTCTTCAGGGAGGTTCCAGTACAAAATGCATCCTTTAAATGTATTTATTCCCATATTTTAAAAACTCCTTTTAATGAAAAACAAAAACTATAAAGAACCACAAGGTCAAATGAACCTTTCACTTGTCCCCACAGGAGCAATACCACAGGAGTGGTATCTACCAGGGGGCTGAATAACCCTGTGAGAGAGCTTTATTTCAGGACAAGGCCACTTTGCCGAAGCAGCCAGGTGCTCTGCTGTGGATAGAGGGCTTCTGGCCTAGCAGTTGATGTATTCAACTCTTCTGAAATATTTGTATATGAAGGTTTTTCATTCTTGAAATCCTTCACTACTGCTCAGTACTTTGCACCCTTCTGCCCTTGCACGATGGCCTCTCTGGAAGCAAAAACAAGAGATCTTTAAATTGCTACGTGTTTCTCCCCCGAGAAATCCATACTCAGCAGTACAGCCAAGGTCAGGAGCCCCTTCAGTCTTGCTTTGTGATACCCACACATTGATATGTGATACCCACACATCACACAGTGGAGAGAACTACAAAGAGGACAGATTAAGCTTCCAAAATAAGAGTAAACAGGAATTAGTGAGAAGGAGACAGAAAAAAAATACCAGCTTTTTTTCTAAATATCACTTTATAGGCTTGAAAGAAGTCACATTTCCTGATGCGGAGTTTTTCATCATTTGAAGAGACTACTGTCAAATCAAAGAAACTTCCATTACTGTTCACCAGCTCCAACAGTGAATTTAGTAAACTCCCTGAGTATCCACACTTGCAGGGAAGTAACGCAGAAGATCACACACTCCTTTGAAACTAGATAGAAGTCATACTAAAACTGGTCTAGAATTTTACAAACTGCAAATGAAGAAAGTTTCAGAGAAAAATGCCAATTTGTTGAATAACAGGAGGATTGTTCTAAACATCTTGGGTTTCCAAACTTTCTCCAGATCTGAGCCAAGGTCCCAAGGCCCTGTCCCTTGAGACACGGGGGTTCTGGAGTTCTGTGGCAGCCTGCTTGGCAGGGCTCCCATGTTCAGCCTGGAGGCAGCCAGCTATGCCAGAGGTTTCGGGCTGCCTGCCATGGAGTCTGGAATCCAAAAGCCTGGCATGTCCCACGAGCGCTCGCACGGCTCCCGGGCGCTACATGCGGAACACAGACCGAGCCGGGAGGACCTGGGTTTAGCTCCCAGATCTGTGTCTCTGGGGCAGCCCCATGTGTAGTCACAAAAGTCACACGGCCATTTGTGTCACTTTGGAGCTTGCTCTGTGAAGCCCAAAGGAATGTCAGCTTCATTTCAGAGCTAGGTATAGGGCTGCACAGAAAATGTATGTGTATGTATATATATATATGTATATATAAAGTTAAGCCTTTCTTGCAGAAGCAAAGCCTAGGTTTTGAAAACTCAGAAATTCCCTCCTTTTCAAAATCCAGCTTTAGGCCCAGTTCTGCTACCATGCTGGCCTACAGATAAAGGCCTCTCTAACCCATCAATCTGAAGCAGTAGTCTTGCATATTATAATAATGTTTAATCACCAGTGTATTAAACCAAGCAATCTAATTACTAACCTGTATACTGAGCAGATCCGTAGCTAATCAAAAATATCCATTTTATTTTTCTATAGCATGCCCCCTACATTGGCTGTTCTGCTGAAATAAGAAATACTTGTTTGGAAGCCATTTTTTAAAGGCTCCTAGATCTGACTTCCACCAGCCTATGCTTGGTTTTGTATACACAGCTACTTGCTAAAGTGTTTCCTAGTGGAACCAGTAAAAGTAAGCCCTTTATCCCCCCAAAGACTAGTATATACCTGCAGATGTGCATGCAAAATTGTAATGCGGCCTGGCGGGGCCTGGGGTTTTAGTAAAGTTGGGACCGACCTTTCTTAGCAAGATCTCTTCTCTGTTGTCTACACTTCCCTTCCCTAAGAGAGTGGAGCCATCACTACTGGCAGTTATTTAAGGGTCTGAAACAGGAAAATGTGGAAGATCTCTGTGTCAGAACATCCCGGGAGCTAACACGATCATTCTGCTGATGGCACGTGGTGTCTTCTGTTATCACATTGCTATTGCTCTGATGACACTGTAATTGAGAGCTATTGCTCTGTCAAGTTTCTTGACAGCATCGGAAACATCCCCTTTTAATTTTCTCTTTCCCTTTTCTGTGTTGCTCTATTTCTGTACCATCTGCTGAAGAATTTCTGCTTGTCATGTATCACTAACCACTGTCTTTCTCCATAACAAAAACCTTTGTAGTCTCATGGTACCCTTAATTTAAATATTCTCTGTGAACTTAGTCACTGCTTCCTCTTGTTTTTTTAGCTTGTTCTATTTACTCTGGAGCAATACTGGCAGTAAAATACACCCAGAAATGCTTGCTTTCTCAGTTTGGATAGAAACTCATCGCTTTTAGATATCTTACAGATGATCCCTTAGCTGTAGAAGTCAAAAATTATTAGTAAATTATCAACAGCACAGTGCTTTTAAATATGTACAGTATTAACCATTACCCACAAGAAAGACAAAATGGAGACAGCGAAGGACTGCCTGGAGGCCGAGGGAATGCCAAGTTGTTTTACCAGGGAGAATAAAGGACCATGGGGTGTTTCACCTAGAAAAATTAAAGCCATAGCTCCATGATCCCTTTCATTCAGCATAAAAGTATACTGCTCACAAAAGCAGCGGTCCAGCCAACAATATCCTCATCGTTATTCCCACCCTTCTGCACTGGTTTTGTACTCTGGAGGCTACAAGGTGAACCGGAGCAGGATCAGTTTGAAAATTAACCGGGGCTTTGCCGAGTGAGCTTCCAGCCAGAACAGTTCCTCCAGGCAGCGCCCAGGTGGCTACCTGGGCACGAGTCCTGGCTCGCAGACCCACAAAGCAGCAGGGCTGCATGGAGACTGCTGTGGAACTGCGGCAAAATTCCAAGAAAAGATACATCTGAAAATGATGTTGGCTTCCAGGAAAACTGGAAGAAGATGAGGAGATCTGAGCCCTCTAAAACGCTGAGTAATCTGACACTCATTTTGTTATTTTCTCTCTTTTTTTCTCCTACTCTTTGCTTGTCTCATCTTCTCAGACTATAAATTTTCAGGTGTTTTCTACAGTGCCAAGCCCCGTGGAGCCCCAGGCTCGACCTGGAAGCCCTAGGCATGTCACAGTACCAACAGCAGCAACAGTAACATCTTTACATTTTGCCCCGTTTGAAGGATAATGGAGTATTAGAAAGGCAACTGGAATGACGAAGGGGATTACAAGCAGAGAAAGAGTAAAGACTTCAGTTTGGAGAAAACGAGACAGAGAGGGGTGTGATCAAAGTTTACGAAATCATCAAGGCCTCATATAAAGTAAATGCAGAACTGTTGTTTACTAAATCTTTCAATAGCAAGACTAGGGGCCACTTACTGAAACGAGAACTACTTCAGATAAAAGCACAGATGAAAGAAAATTCTCTGTACAGTGGCTGCTAAACTTCTGCAACTCTTACCACAGGAGACTGTGGAGACAAGATAGTATCACCAGGCTCAGAAAGGGATTAGAGAAATGCATGAAAAGGTCCATGAGCAAATACTAAAGGAAACAACGAAGATAAATCTTCCCATATCCCCATACAAGACTTATGGATGATACTAGGGAAAAGGACCACAGAAAGTGGCCCAGCTTGTGTTTTCTCCTTAAGTAACATCCTTTATCATCCTTATCCTTTATCCTCATTCTTGGAGAAGTACTAGATGGACTACTGGTCTTGGAATATCTTAAGTTCCCTTAAGAAATATTACAATTTCCTTTAAATATCAGTTTGTTTTTAGATACCTTCACAAATTCTCTGCAGGGTTAAAACTAGGTAACAATTAAATTAAACTCCCACTAGAGGAAGGACTACTTCCCCATTTTTGACGTCTTTAATCTGCTTCACATGCATTATAGATTGATTTGTATATGCTTCTTTTTTTCCTGTATCACGGTCATTTTCCATCTGGACATAATAAGGCCCAGTCCCGTTGTGAGCCATAATCAGGCGCTAACTATCAATCTCGTGCAAAGACAATCTGGTCAGTTTACTCGAGAGCAATGTCAGTAGCTCCATCACATCCATGCAAAAGACAAACTAAATTGGCCTGGTTTCACTTGAGTGTTATCTTTAGATTTTGATGGACATTTTCTCCAGTTATTGGATTACACAAGATTACAGGGACCCATCTAGTCCTCAAAACAACACTTTACTCACTATATGCTGTCCTGTTAAACATCCTTTTTCGAAAATCACTTTTTCTCATTTACGTTTCTCACATATTTAATAAACACCCTTCCCTAGGTTACATTTCTTTCAGCTGGTGAGCAGACAGTTAAAATATTAGAATAAGATCTGCAGTCCCTTTTGTCATATATTTAACTTACGAACTAATACATTACATGAACAAATGCAACAAACAATTAAAATAAAATTATGAGACTTTTGTTTGAGCTGGATTAGCTGTGAGAATTAATCTTCTACCATTAGGTAGAAGGTATTACCAAATACCATTAGGTATTACCAAAAAGGATGTGGCTTAATCTTCAACACTAGGTAGATTACCAATACAGCTAGTCTGATACAACTCCCATTTATTTGTGCATTTGATTTTTTTAAGTTCTTCAGACTTTTTCAGGAGATTTATCTCTTCATATGGTCAAGCAATATAGAAAGAACTGAGTAAATAAGAGTGCAGTATTTAAATGTTTGCTTCAATCTACTAATGAATTTGCTATAATATGTTATTCCCAATAGTATTAAGTTTGCATTACAAACAGGTTGATTTTTGTTTATAAGAATACATATGAAAATACATGCAGTAACAAAAGCTTATAAAAAATACTTTTTCCATAAGAAAATAAATGGTAGTTTGTAAATTGAAGCATGGTAATTTCTAAACTTGCAGATAATTCTTGTCAAGAAAAGAAATTTCAAATTCTGCTGGCTTCAAATACATTTTCCAATCAATGAGCTAACACAATTTGTCATTTTCATTCTTTGGCATCACTTAAATGCCCAATTTATTGTAAGAGAGGTAATATTCTAGATCAGATCTTTTAATTTAGCTATGAAAAGAGTTTTATCAAGTGACTGAAATAGCAGTATTTTTAGCAAATGTGTTTTTGTCTGTAGATATATGTATACCCACATGTATGCACATTACATGATGAGGCCAAATGATATATCAGTTAAACACTATTAAGCATTCAGCATGTATTTTACATCACATACTGCACCTGCGACACACATGCAGGCAATTCACTTACTGTGACCAATTCCCTGGGCCACAGTCAGTTGGGAGCTAACCACAGAGTTCAGTTACCTGCATAAACACTAAGTAAATTTAAATATACATTCTATGAAACTAAGATAACTGGTTTTGGTTTACAGAGTAATCTGTAACAGTTTATCATTCAAGTCTATTCCAACAGAGCATTTTTAACTGAATGATAATCAGTTAAAATCTCAATCCATGTTCTGATATTCCTCGAAAATTTCAATCTATGTTCTAAGATTCATATCATCTCCCCTGTAAAATTTCTCAGCTACTTCATCCTTTCTTAAATATAGAAAGAATATAATGTATATTCTATAGAATAGAGAAAGAATATAGAATATATTCTTTCATATCTTTATAAACAAAAAAAACAGATTATTTCAAAAACAGAAACATTCAGAACATTATTTCAATGAACAGGGTTAATTTAATCCCCGTTCCTGAACACGTTATGCTTTACTCCTAATGGCTAAAGTGTGAAACATCTGTAATTAGAAAAAAAAGTATTGCAAGCAAAAATTGTAAAGATATTATCAAAATTCTAGTCCAGCTCATTACAAAAAAATTGTAAAGATGAGCAAAGGAAGAGCTTACTGTTCATGCAAAGTATAAGTCAGAATAAACAGCTTCTTAAATTTGACTTATTGTTGCTTTTGTTTTTAAGGAGGAACCATATCTTTGGTCACTGTTCTTTTTTTCCTACTGCTGAGTATTCTCCGAAATGGCATCAAATATTAATACTTCTTATGCACAAAGTCCAATATTAATACTGTATCTGTTAGTCACAAGTCAGCAACAATTGTTGTTGTAAAATGTAATGAGCAGAAGTTTAGAACCAGAGCTGCTGCTAAGGCTAAGCTGAAGCTTGTCAAGTTTTTCTAAAGCTGATTTAGAATTTTCCACCAAATTTGAGGATGACCTTAAATACTTACGAAAGACCATGATACAGCTGCCTTCACCTCCAACGCAGAACTCCATCACACTAAGAGTCACAGTCCTACATGCTGCAAGTCACTTCATGTAGTGGTTGTCTGATCAGAGAACAAAAGATGCATGTTGGAATATAGAATAACGAGAGCTCTATAGAATAACGAGAGTGGCTAGAGACTGCGTTTGACTAGCCAGGACTATTCTTGATAATTCATCACACAGAGGCTATAGTAAATACTGAGATATATCTAACCTAATAATACAACTCCTTTTCTTTGAAGGTACAGACATAGTAATGCTTTGATTATTTCCATCTGACAGGTTCTTCTCTGGCCAATGGAAGCTTGAACCTACACAGCACTGTGAAAAGGAAACTAGATGGGGAGAAAGATTATGTCTTCGATAAGAGACTACGATACAGTGTACGTCAAAATGAAAGTAACTGCCGGTTCAGGGACATTGTAGTGCGAAAAGAAGATGGTTTCACACACATTTTATTATCCAGTCAGACTTCAGATAACAATGCACTGACTCCAGAGGTAAGCATGTACCATAAAAGCCAAAGAAAACCAGCCTGATATGTGGGGATGTTGTAAGCACTGCACTTAAACAGCGTTTTGTGCACCTAATTATTAACTTACTTAAAAAAGAAAGTATGGCGTTCAGATATACCTGACTTTTCCACGCTTGCAGTCTTGTCAAAAAGAATGCAATGAAATTCATTTTTCATATACATCTTTGAAACAGAAAACTAAGCATAAAGAAAGGAATGACAACATTATTTCCAGCACGGAGCTGTAAGAAGCACTTGTTCACATGATTAAGTTATTGCTAGTTACCATCCTTAGTAAAAAATCTGGTCTCTTTCATGATATTATTTTAATGTTTAAAGGTGCTCCGGTAGTTGCATATAGATGTATAATTCAGGCTGTGGCCTGAGATAATGATTTTAAAAACGCATTCTGATACCCAACTGCTTATTTTCTAAAATGACTCTTATTTATGCAGTCTTATTAAGGGCTCCTTTCTTAGCTGAGTTGCTTAAGAATGTAGAACATATAAATGATACTAACGAGTTCCCTTGTTCCAGGCATTGTACACTTAGGGTCAGACTTGCAGCTATACTTGTACTATCAAGTACACATGAGTCACAGAAAGGGCTTGGAAGTGCCGGCTTGGAAGTGCCTCCTTCCCTGTGATCCCTGCTGAGTGGACAGCAAGGTCCTGGTGTATCTTTTCTATGTCAGAACAAGAGAGATGGAAATGTCTGCATCAGGACACAGACAATAGGCCTGAGTCCTGCTCCATGCACCCACACACACTGCTACACGTAATGATGCCAAACAGTTGAAACTGTTGGTACATACACATATCATTCTAGGCTTTAAACTATTTAATATTTTAAAATTTTATCTTAGTAATTAACATTGAACACCAAACACCTGTTTTTAATACTAGATCCTTAATAAGTATTAGGTTAGATAAAATAGATCATTTCATCCTTGTATTACTAGAGAGATTACTTATATATTAAAGAAGCTACCACTGACAGATGCCAAATGAAATTTAAATGAAGATCTCAAGGGCCTGAAAATTATGAAATCAAGGACTTAAACCATGTTAGGGCTGAAGAGGCATATCTTTGTGTTGCTGTCCCTGCTACTGCACATCAGCAGTGTTCAAATGCACCAACTAGTGAATTAATTCAAGCTCTTCAAACTGCTTCATTCCATTTTTTTTGAAAATTCTCAGTATGCCAGCAGCCAATCACCATGCAAGAATAAAACACAAACATGCAATATTCCTCATCTTGCATCACCAGCACTGATTATTTCTAGAGCTTTGCTGAAGATCATGCAAAAACTATGAAAGGTATTTTAGGAAGCTACATTACTAAGACCTGGATGGTCAGGAATTAAGCAAGGTAATGAGTTCTCTACGTTTAGACTGTCTGTTTAAAATTCATCCAGGCTGAGAGCAATTGAAAGCTGTTACCCTCTGGATGCTGCTCATTGGCAAATGTGAAACTACTACTTTGGCCTCAATCCAGGCTGCAGCCCATGAGCGTGTGCACTATGAAATCCAGCACCTCCAGGATCAACACCCTTGTTAGCAACTTCAGTAAAAACTCAAGGGACTAAAAGGAGGAATATGTTGAATGCCTTTTTTTTTTCTCATAACCATAGATGAGAAAAACTGTCAGAGTAATTCAGGAAAGTTTTAAGTTTTTTCAGGTTTGACACCTTTTACCATCACCGAATACACAACCACAAAACTCCTACAAGGTTTAAGAAAATACATTTCATTCTGTCAAAAGAATCACTAATTTCAAGCTTGAATAGAAATTCAGTAAATTACATTTGCCAGATAGAAAATTATGAACTTACAGCAGCTCTACTTGGCATGGTTAAAATATTATTGCTCTGGTTATTCTAGGCCAGAGATGTTAGGAAAGAAAACAAGTTCTGCACTGCCCACAATCATTATAAAATTGATCTTATACCAAAACACACTCACCACTAAACACCTCTGCTTCCCTTTGTGTTTTATCCTAAGCCTCAGACAAAATTTAATAGTTTCAATCAGTGCTGTCTGCTATTTGTGGCCGTTCGCTTAAAATAACTAACAACTTAAGAGCTACAGCACAGTATTCTGTGCATATGTCTAAACTGAGAAAAACAAGTTTTTGCCGCATAAGATAAATTTATCATTTACATGATACTCAACTTATTTTCAGGAAGCTTACTGATACCAAAAAAAAAGCTTAGAAAAGTCTGCCTGTGCCTTCATCCTCCGTTGTTGGTAACCACATCACACCTGTAGGTTTGTGCAGGGGATTTCAGCATAAGATGTGCCCATGCACCTTTCTGCAGCATTTGCACTGACTGAAGTTGGCTTAGTGCCATAATATGGCATTTTTTCAACAAAATATTTAGGTCGCTAGATTTTTTTTTACATTTTACAAGACTTCACTGTTTTTACTTTACACTGTTAATATAGCTAAGAATTAATATTCCATTGAATTAAAAGTACATAAAAAACATACAGATAATGTTTTCAATAAGGACTGATATAACCACTTCACATGCAGAAGCACCAGGCTTCAAATTTCCAGCTGTGAGAATTACAGGCTCTCCAAGATGTATTTTGGAGCACTGGTGTTGCCTTCACTTTTCATTGCTTTCAACTTCTCCTGACTTATCAGATAACATGGCGGTACAAGTTTACTGCTATGTGTATTTTTGCTGTTGTACAAAGACAGATTGTTTCTTTGGCTAATACATATACCTGAAGAGAGCTATACAGGTTCTTGCATCTTTTATTTATCAAACATTTTTATATAGAAAAGAACTCAGAATCTGTTTGCATGAAGAGTCAATAAGCAATAAAAAGAGTATTTATGTAAAAAGGTAAGACTTGTGGAAGAGGTTCTAGGAACAACTGAACGGTTCTATATTTTCCTTTTACTCTAATATTTACAGAATATTTTCCTGCAAGAGTATCAACAATGAATCTTTAGAGGTTCAGGGAAGTTAATCTTTTAAACCAATATTTCTATTTATATGGACAAGAGACTACTGACTCTTCTATAATTAAGGTGATAAATTCCCAACTTCCTGATTTCCCCAGAACGTAAGCAATATTTAAACCAAACAGCACCAAAAGCCTTTTGAAACCTCCTACCTCCTGTGAAAGGCATTAAACTGAGCTCTCAGTTTAACCACGTTTATATTTATTTTGGAGTATAAGGTGTCCCATTAAGAAACTATCCACCTTCTTGTCTTAAAAGGATTATAAAATGAGCAACTTTTGAAAGAGCCATAATTTTATTATACATTTGGTTTCAGTAAAATAGTAAGTGAAGCATTAGAGATAGTTTAAGTTTATAATTCGATAGATTTTTATAAGCTGAAAATTTCCTGAGAAACTTTAGTCAAATACAAATAAAAATATAATCCCCCAAAATGAAAATTGACTGAATTTGACTGACCATAAGAAAAGCTTATTAAAAGAAAAGACATGGAACTGGAGAATAAAACTATGGAGCCCTAAAAATAGCAATATTAGATCTGTCTCACTAGAGAAAATAAAATTTAACTTATCAAATAAGATAATTATATCAAAAATGAGGGAAGGTTCAAGCACCGTGAAGGAGAGAAAAAGGAATATGTAGTCCTGCAAAGGAACATAACTAAAAATACACACCATATCTTTTTTCTTCTTTTAAGTGAACTCACTACTGCATTAAATGGAAATCTGCACTTGAAAACAGCAAATTCAGAATCAAAATTACATTTAGAGTATTGCAGTCTAATACACAGTGCTGGAGATAAACAGACAAATCTTCAGTAGCTTTTCTATAATTTTATAAACATCAGGAGGAAAACACCCATACACAAATGGTCAGGGAAGCCCATGAGGCTAAGTGAAGAGTGGAGAGCAGCGTTAGCTGTAACCTAGAGAAGAGCCATGGTGGCCACATGAATTTTGGGCTGCACAGGTGAAGGAACCGTCCCATAGAACAAGGGAATGGGAACTAACTTGGCTGGCACTGGTTTCTGATGCTATATTCCTTCACTAGAAACCAGTGGAATAGTGTAAATAAATTTTCATACTTACTTAAAAAATGCTATCCAGATTACTGGATAGCCTTCCCATTCCAGCGAGATCTGAGAAATTAATTTTTAATAATTCACCTTTAATACCACCCTCTCCTAAACCCCCCAAAAAAGATGATGGTGGAATACTGTTTTTTTCCATGTAGTATAACTTCTGCTGAAAAGCCACATATGTACATGCAGGTAGTTTTAGATTACTTTAGACATCCAAAATAATAAAGGGGATGATGAAAACATGCCAGGTTTGCAATGGATTATCTATCTGAAGGACAACAGAGACAACATCAAAGAGATGGTATGTATGCAAACATCACAAGAGGAAGAGAAGAAAAGCTCTCTGCATGTAATATATCATGGCACAATCTATAAATCAAAATTTCTTATTTTATGTAAAAAGGACTATTCTTTAATATTATTTATACACTTTCCCTTAGAAAGAGTAGACTTTGAGGAAAGTAAATTAAGAGAGCAATGTTTTATTCAAATGGAATTAAATCAAAAATTGTATTTTTTACTTTTAATGTCTACTATATTCTACAGTGTCTTTGTTAACTTTAAAAAGAGATTTTATTTCTCCTCCCTTTATAAAATATGCCGTTTTACCCATGTTTTTACCACATGAGGCCTGAGAGAATAAACAATACTTGTAATATTACTGATGACAGTTTTGTACCTGCACAAGAACTTCAAATACAGTTCCAAATTCTCCTGCTTTTAATTGCTTCCCTTCCACCCACTGTTACATACCCGGTATTACAGGCGCTGCGGAGGGCGCACGTAAAGAGAAGCTTCTATAAATTCACCAGCTGACTTCTCATGTCCAGGTCTTAGCAGCCAATGGAAGGCAGATATTCCTGTGCAATCATATATGGAAAGCAGGCAGTGAGCATTGCACTGCATAGTTTGAAAATACAAGTCCAAGCTTGTTCTCACAAGCCACAGAATATATAATAAAAGCCTACCTATTTTAAAGGATATAAACAAAACTGCTGTTCTCTGCTCAGGGAGAATTCTGATGTAAAACATTTCAGAGATGTAAAGGAATTTGGGAAACAGGAAGAAGTGAACAGAAATAATTGCAAGCTACAAATCTTGTTTCTTTCTTATGTGCAAACTGTATTTGATCCACCAGCCACATGTTGCTGTCTTTGAAAATTTGCCCTAACAGCAAAGCTTTCAATGCAAAGGAGGAAAAAAATGACTCAGCTGGCCCCTGCATATAAAAATGACATGGCCACATGTGTATGTGTGTATGAGTATTCACATTAAATAAAATCATGACTCTACTAAAATGAAAAGCAAATCATTGAAGATAACAGGAGAAGCAAAACTGAAATCATTAAGTCAGCAGGGCTAAGCAGGGTAAGCCAGGCTTACCTACTAGACTGAATTGAGACCAAACAAGCAATTACCTCTCAGAAGCTTGTGAAATAATATTTCCTTTTAAAAATCATTAGGGTAACAGTTCCACTCAAGTGGAACTTACATTTCTTACAATACCAGCAGCTCAATTGTCTATGGATCTTGATTAGTTTTGATTTGTAGTGAAATTGTTTGATTTGATTGTAAATCACAGAATAAAAAGGTCTTTCTAGTGGCTTTTTGGTCTAACTTTTGTAGACTTTGACCATATCACTGACCACAATGATATGAATAATGTATTTGTCATATTGATGTATATGAAGTCCTGTTATCCTTACCTTGCTTTGGTTCATGCCATTTGAAACCAAAGTAGCTGAAGAACTGAAAACGGGGTTTATAGATTTTGCTTACAACATATGGAGATTAATAGGCTATTGTCGTGCTAACCATGTTACTAAGGATACAGTGACGTGCACTGAGTATTTTTTAAACAAAAAGTGATATTTGAAACTATAAATTACAATCAAATAGTTTCAGTCAGGTAGATAGAATTTCCCACAGAATAAGCAAAGAACAGCCAAGTTATAAACACTTTTTGAATTAGCAAATATCAATAAAGCACTTCCAAATATAAAACATTTTGTAAGCTCTCAGTGTTATCATTCTAAGTATATTAAAATTATATAACTATATATAATTTATGTAAGTATTAATTAACAGTGCCCAAAATTTAAGTCACTCCAAATCAATAAGGCTTGTAAAATTAGGGAAATGATATTGCAACGGCATGCATGTCGAATTGTTTACTTTTCTTTATCCACAGATCATGAAGGAAGTTCGGAGAGCATTGTGCAATGCATCAGCTGATGACAGTAAACTCTTACTTCTCAGCGCAGTGGGAAGTGTATTCTGTAGTGGCCTAGATTACTCATATTTAATTGGCAGGTTATCCAATGACAGAAGAAAGGAAAGCACTAGGATTGCAGAAGCTATAAGGTGACCCAAGCTTACCTATGATCTCTAAATTATGAAATGCAGTGTGTGATTATAAAGATATTTATCAGGTCCAAAAATGTTGTATATTTAAATGTTTATTGCATTCTAATATAATCCTAAAATTTATTTAGTGGAAGAACCTTGGACCTTTCCTTATTAGAAAAAAAAAAGCACATTTATTCCAGTGCTGCTATTCACAGCAATTTATTTTATTCCACTTATATGTATTTAATATTTCAAATTATTCCTCCAAAATTGAATACAACTTTGTTGTTTTTCTTTTTCAAATTAGCTATGGTTTCATGTTCTAAAGTGGTTCCTGAAAGGCAGATATTTTATTTGTTTTAATGTTCATCATTTTAATGAATTTCAGCACAATTGGGAATCCATGTCTTAGTCATATTCTGTTGAAATAGTTGTCTTCCCTGTATTTCAGAACCTTATTAAAAGGGTCTCCAATATTTTTCTTAAATTTAAATTACTTAATATACATGTAAATTTAGTTTTATTTCATAATTAAAATGTGACTTTCCTTACATATATCAGGTTATCTTAATAGAAATTCAGAGTTTATGACATTTAGACTTTAATATGTCTACCAGTCAATCTGCACAATACATCACCAAATATTTCCATTACCCACATGATATGCATATTGGGCAGATGTTCCAAAAATAAATCAGCATTACTCCACTAAAGTCAATCTGCACCAGCTGAGGGTTTGGTCCATGTTTTTTACTTCCTACATATAAATATGCTTCTTCTAGAGTTTTCAAATTCTATGCAGCACATTCCAACAGTTCTATGAAGGAATGCTAATGAATTCGTTTTATAACAGATCCATAGTTTGGACATATTAGTATAACGTAAAAACAATTGTTGTTATGTATTTCACTTCCCGAGCTAAGACATTCAGAATAGTGACCTTCAGCCTGTTAACTATCAGTTGTCTTGGTTACAACTACTGCAGCTCACTTTGGATTCTCGGTTCAATACTTCTGAAATTCTCAGAGAAGTAAAAACTATTTTAAAAGAATGAAAATGTACTACTTACTTAATATAAAAAATCACTACCTGTTTTTAAAAGTCCAGCTATGCTTGAATATCATTTAGTCATATTAACAAAGAAGAGAAAGGAAAACCACTTTGAGAGACAGATTCTAGATTAATTTACTTAATATGAGAGATCTTTAAAAATGTGGAACCAAAAAGAATGAGAAGAAAGAAAATTACTACTCTTGTCTGAGAGCACACTCCCACTGTATGGAAAGACACATACAATATTACTTATTTAAATATTGTGTAGATAGGTATTGCTATATAGGTATATATTTATATATGCACATTATATACTTAAGATATACTTATCAATTCAACATTTAAATGAGTCTAAGCTAGATGGTGATATCTTTAGGCAGTTTTTCCATCCCTGGACTCATGGAATACTCTTGAAGTACTCGCACAATGTAATTCTGCTTGTTAAGAATGTCGAATTCAGGCCCACTGAAAGTAGACTTCTATTGTACTTCTGGAAACAGTACACTGTTTTTTTCCATTTAACTCTCTCAGTGCTTTCTGTGAACAAAGGACTTGACCCATGGAAAATATACTGTAATAAGCATAGGAAAAACATTCCTTTCACTTATTCAGTGGTTAGGATGTCCTAGTACACAGCAACCCTTCTCTGCTTTCACTCTTCTACATCCAGTTAGACTGATGTATCAACATGAAATAAGAATCTTCATTACAGTGTGTTTTCACTTTCTAAACTATGGATCCCATATTCTGATCACAAGATAAAACTGAAGTTTAAACTCCTGTCAGATCTCATATCACATCAATCAAAAGTTTAATCACTTGGCCCCTGACCTCCTCTACTGACTCTAGACATTGCAACTGCCCTTGAAGCTTATCTCCAGGCAGGGAACACAGCTCTTCAGCTCAAGCTGTGATCATCTAGAAACACGTCTGGCATGGCCTCCTGGAGCAGGAAACAGGTATAGAGACTGCACTGCAACCACACGTATGTGGCCTACAGAGCCATGTGCTCAGAAGTGACTCCCTGGAGGGCATCCCCGGCATCCCGGTCATCCGTGTGACATCATCAGTGAGACATCGTTACATGACCTGATACATGGAGTTCTTGATGTGGTCAGAAGAAAAATAAGAAGGAGCATTTCCTTGATTTGTTTACAGCCTTTGATGTGTTCATGGGCCGTAACCTTCAACAAGACCGTTATGACCAAGAAGCAATTTCTGAACATCCCAAAGTGCATCCAGTGGTCAACTTTCCAGATCTCCTCTAGTGAAAACAGAAGCATTCTGCACATAACACTTTCTCTGATTTTTGAGCTTCACATTCTCCTGTGCTGCTATTAGAACTTTCAGTGAACTTACAATTTAGAGACATGCAAACACATCATGTTCTGAGGACAGAGAGCGCTCACTGACAGAAACAATGTGCCAAGCAGGATAAGTAGAGCACTGGACAGTGCAGCTTCTGTATGTGCACTGCACCAAATGTAGGTGTTTGTTCCCTCTTCCAGTCCATTCTACAGGTGACACATTCCATACCCATCCATTGTGCCATATGCTTTATGTTCTCCATCCTTACCCGATGACCAAGGACAAGAGTGTCTGCTCAGCGTTCTGTTCCACTCCCTCCCCATCCTCCCCAGCTCCATGGGGGGATCACATGGAGATTTTCTTTATCCTTTCTTCTTCATTGATTCATCCTTCCTCCTCATCATGCAAACATTCCCTCTCTATGTACCTCATTGCTTTTCCGTATTATTTCCACGTCTTTTTACCAGCTCATGTGTCCACACAGCCCTCAGGTCCACTGCCACGATTCATCTTACTGTTTGTTCTTTTTGCCTCTCATTCTTCACATACCTGTTTCCCACCCTTAGTGCTACTTGCAAAACTTACTTGCTTAACCACTTTTGTTCCCACAATTCAGGAATGGATCAGGTGCAGTGATCCACAATCCTTACATCATCATAAATAACCAGAGAAATGATGAGACAAGGGAATAGCATTGCTTCCGCAATCAAAACAAAAAAAGAACAACTCTTCTGAATCCTCCCCTCCTCTACAAGAAATTGTGTTAGAGCACATGATATTTTTTTCACTCTCTTTGTCATGTCTTAGATCTTATGCTGTATTGCTCATTGTGTAAACAGAGCTGCCTGAACACACATTATTTTCTCATTACCAAAAATCAACTCCTTACTAAATAGCCAGAAAAACAGAACTCAATCATTTAGCGTTTAGTTCTGGGTTACCTCAGACTCTTCTTTTTCATTTGAAATACAGACAATTTCCTTGCACTTCAGTCTAGTAAAATACTTATCTTCAGTTTACTTTCAGTTTTTTTGCCAAGTCAGGATCTAACCGGCAAGATTAATGTTCTGTCTTCCAATGTGAAAGTTTAGGTCTTTTTGACCTCAGTGGGAGATCTGCAACACATCCAAGGACGTATTTAACAAAATACAGTCATGTTCTTTCATGTAGTCTGTCAGCAATGATGCACACTGGATCTAACAAATCCACAAGGCAGTTACAAAATCACCTGCTTTGTTTTGAATTTGATTAATATATGTCTTTTTATCTAATGTAATTGAGAATCTTGTTTGCCTTCATATACCTGCTGTGCACTGAGCGCCTGGAGCCCATAATTTGCCCACAATCACACTCATGCTTTTTTTTCCTAATTGATATGTAGACTTTTCCATTCAACAGATGTCTTCCCACAGTTCTTAAGTGGAGGTGACTTGTTTGGAGGATCTCTTAATAGCACAGAATTTAACATGTTCCGGTTGACTCATCCAGATGAATCCAATCGTATTCTTTCCCCCATTATTTCCCATTGCTTCACATTTACTGTTGTAGGCAGGCATGGACATCTACTTTGTTATGCTTTAGATTGGGCATTTGCAATAATGACCAAACAGATCACGCTCACAAATCTCTCGTTCTTTAAACTATTTTCCCTCTCTTTGACTCTCCCTTTGCAGGTCTTGTTCTTTCAGCTGCTACAGAGCATTCATTACTTCCCAATACATTAATGGGATGTACAGAAATCTTTGACACAGGATCTTAAGAGAGCTTTTTGAAAATGTAAATGTGCAGAAAACACCTATCAGTTTCCTTTTTCTTTCATGCTAAAACATGTTCACCATGTTAGCCAGATCAGGCTGTCAGAATCACTAGTTCTGGAACAAACTGAGAAATGCTATGTATATAAACTCAACAGTTACTGGTCAAGAAATAAACTAACCCTAACCAAGCCATTCTGCAGACACTACACTAGTCAGTACATTTTGGTTACTCTATTAATACACAGTACACAAAACTAATACCCCAGATGCCCTGAAAAATTAAGTAACTAACATGAGAGAAATTATCCATGTGTGAAGTAGTGAAATCCCGACCTCATAAAACTGGGCCATGACATTTATTGCCTTCATCTGAGGTTCTATTCTGTTTTCAGATTAAGTATATTAGGCTTGGAATTTATCTAAGTTTTATTTCTGTATTCAAGATTTTTTTTTTTATTTTAGGGATTTTGTAAAAGCTTTTATTCAGTTTAAGAAGCCAATTGTGGTTGCTATCAACGGCCCTGCTCTCGGGCTAGGAGCTTCTATTCTACCACTATGTGATATCGTTTGGGCAAGTGAGAAGGCATGGTTTCAGACACCATATGCAACAATCCGACTCACTCCAGCTGGCTGCTCATCATATACATTCCCACAAATACTGGGTGTTGCACTGGTAAGGTTTTCCTTCTAAAATTCCTGAAGAATCTGTGTTAATTTCACGCTCTTGTTTTCTCTGTCTTTAAGAAGCAAACCTGAAAATGTGTTTCTCTCAATTGTCAGGGGTGGAAATTAAAATCTATGGAAAGTTCATTAATTCCTGTTTATTTCTTATCATAAAATGACCTCAGAATTCAGTATTTTCCACATGCAGAATACAAGAAAGATTTAACACTAGTTGAAGGAGTGATTACTGCCAAAATCACGGTAGAAAAGAGAAGAAATGGATTGACAGAATAATGCTACAAAGTCCTTACCTGTATTCTGTTAAGACTGTGCGGTCACAGAGTTAAACACTGTTCTTTGCTTCTTTTCTATAGAAAGTCCAGATAATTCTGGCAGTGTTGCTTAGCTTCTACCCTTGAAACAAAGTAGAATTTGACCCACAAAGTATTTCATACCATGTTCTGTATCACTGTATCATTGACAGTTACTCTTGTAAAATCAGCAATATAGATTCATCATCCATGCCAGCACATTTCTTTTTTAAATGAAGCCCATGCTGTGCTCTGGCCACCTGCACAATCCTTAAATAGCTACCAAAACTCCTTTTCAAGTATTCTGCAGCATGGAAAGATACAGGAGAACATTTGTAAATTTAATCTTGAAAATAGCAGGCAAGCACAGGAAAAGTTTTAAGAGCTCAAGTAATTTTTGCTTTTGTAGGCAAATGAAATGTTGTTCTGTGGGAGAAAGCTGACAGCACAGGAAGCCTGCAGCAGAGGACTCGTGTCACAAGTATTTTGGCCAACAACATTCAGCCAAGAGGTGATGCTACGAGTGAAGGAAATGGCATCCTGCAGTGCAGTGGTAAGGAATCACACCGCTTTGTGACTAAATTACACTTTGCAAAGGCAAGGTTGCTGCAAAGGCTTATCACATCAGAAAGGTGGGTCCTCAGTTCTCGATACCTGTGGAAGAAGGGTTAGCATGAGCAAACCTGGAGAGGGGTCAGGGAGCTCAGAGATTCCTTTTCTCAGGAAGAGGAAGGGTTGTTTTATTTCCCCAACTCCACATTTATTTAGTACTAGTGCATTTGCTATAGGCTTTGAAAAAGGCATAGCTGTATAGTGTTTCTTTGTAATCTGTAGAACAGTACTGGGACATCTCTGCAGGATATTGAGCCTTCATGTTGCCCTGGCCCACTATGTCTCAGCTGACTCTGCCTTCTTGTCTGCACCTGCATAGTTCCTGATGCTGCAAAACGTTCTGCACAGAGCACCAGAAGGGTATAATAATGCACCTAAGCTCTGCTGTGAAGAAGAGGTGAGGTCCAGTCATAGATGGATCTGAACAGCATGTGGATACAGTGTACTGTAACTTTTCTTTTGTGTATGTTACAGTTTATTGAAAATCCTTTCCTAGCTTTAATTTCTAAGGCCCCTTTGCTTCAGGCAGATAGACTCCTATTCCAGGCTCATCCTTGCTTCAAAGAAATGCATTGAAGAAACTAATACTGGCTGCAATGAAACTGTACTGACAAACGTACAAATTGCTACAGGTTATTGTTATGCTTCGTGTATCTGAAACTATCTTAGCATCCCTCAGTTTCATTTAAAAGATATGTTGTAAAAGACAAGGTAGAGGCACAGGAGATTTTTAATTAAGTACATTGAAGATTATATCTCACAATAGACATTCAGAATGAAATTCACTGGAAAGGTAGCATAAGCTTATTTGATCATGCTGATATAACATGCATTATATGAACTGGGAAAACCTTTGGGCCTTCCCCTTTCCTTCCTTCACTATTATTGAATGGCAATGAAATTTTCTCCTGTAACCTGTTAGAAAGAAGACTGGTGCTAACTTGTGGACAAAGATGAGAGTTAAAATTGATTTATGCTCTGAGATCCTAAATGCAAATCAGGCTGAAGTCACAAAAACAGTGAATATGAGCTGTGCATACATTCACAACAGAATAATGCACAGGCCCAGCTACTTACAATAAGCATCACTTAGTAAAGAGAAATACAGTTTTGGAATAGTGCAGTGCTATAACCTTTAACAGACAGGAACTGGACTTTAAATGTAGGTGCTGGCAAAGCTGAGTGGCAAGTATGCATCCTCCATGCCATAAAGAGGATGCTCATTTACATTAAATCTTCCGTTCCCAAAATTCAATACTGTATAAATTATTAATGATTTTGTTTGAATAGCTGCGTTTCTTGCAAGGTATGTATCTGTGTTATATATTTCAAAAAGAATTTTAAAGGAGACAATCTCATTCTGCTTAAAAGTAGTCCGAGAGAAACAAGAGCTGAACTGTGCACACAACCATGGACATGCTGTTCATACCTAACTAACAACAATTATTAGGAGATTATTAAGACTTGAGGTTGTTCTTTTCAATGTAAAAACTTCAAGTGATTTGTTATGACCTCTTTTGTAATGCGGAGAAAATGTAGTTCCAGAATAGTCAGCTTCTTTCACTTAATACCCTTCTGTTATAAAATGCAACTTCACTTTTGAAAACATTTAAACAAGTAAATTTGAAGAAGTCTTTGTGGTAAAGGCACATTCCTATTCATTTCTGTTCTGACAATTAAATAATGCATGAGGAAAAATGGTTAAAGATGGACTTCCACACTGAAGTGTCAAAACTCTATAACCTAAAAGACCTATAACCTTGCAGAAAGCAGGTAGCTGATGTATCAAACCTCACGAATCTTCATTTCAAGGCAACATGTTCAACAAGAGGGAATTTATCTTCTTCTAGGACCTCATGGCAGAGCTTTAATAAAATAAGGTACTCCTGAATCCCTCTCTCCTTTTGAAAATGTTGGCATTAATGCATAAACCACAAAAGTCCTGAATTCTTAAAGACACTATGAGCAATTGTAACTGCAGCTGAAAACCAAACCTCATTTCTCAGCCCAAAGGAGCTGGTTAGATTGTAAAAGTCAGTAGTATAAAAATGTTGTTCAGACCATTATCCATAATAATTTGATTAGATTCGAAATAAAATACTAAGCAGTATTTTGGCTTTAGGTATTGGAAGAGTCTAAATGCCTTGTGCGAAGCTTCCTGAAATCTGGACTGGAAGATGTGAATGAGAAAGAGTGCCAGATGTTAAAGCAGCTGTGGAGTTCTTCCAAAGGACTGGATTCATTATTCAGCTACTTGCAAGACAAAATTTATGAAGTCTGATGTCATTCTCTAACTTAAGAGAAAATGCTCCGACTGTAAACAGAGCCCATGATTACCTGTGTTTGAAAAGCAGAGGCAATGCATCCTTGAGGAATTTGTGGCAGTGTATCTTAATACATATGGTTGTGTCCATTTCCGTGTGAGTTACACAGCTGCTTCTAGCTGGTTTGATTTTGTGTAACAGAGATGTAGGCAGGCTTGCTCAGTGCACATAATCTCTGCAGAGGGCTGCGTCTTTCACCTGCTCATGAAGATAAACGTTCACATTCCACGTGCTGAGAAGCACCACCGAGGCCCAAACAGGCACCGTCTGTAACGACTGATTTTTGTCTGTCCTTCTTAACTTATTCTTGCTGTTGCAACACACTTGGGCTGACCCAGAGGGCTCGATCTGAAAAGTGGGCCATTGTAACATTTTGTAGACCCAACCACCACACTTATGAAATATTTTAATATTTTTTTCTAGGTTCTACCAGTGTAATGGAAAAATCTGATAATTTATATGTATAATATGTAAAGTTAGTTTTACAAAAGTACTAGAATTTTTCTTCATTGAATTTATTTAACTTATTTATTTTGTGTTCATATTCAGCTGTTGGGTGATCAAAGATCTTATTTTCATACTTCCCTTGACTGAATTAATGGTATCACATAAGAATGCAAACATTTTTAGCAGCGAGCTGTGTAGAATATAAAGACTATGTAGAAAACACACAGTATGCTGTGGGCACTAACAGAAACAGCCATGTGTATGCGAGAAAATTGTACAAAGATGTATTTGCCAGGGTTAAGGATAAGAAAAGGGGATTCTGAAACAGCGAGGCCCCCTAAGCCTCTCTTCACTTCCTGCCTTCTTGAGGAGCACTGAAGGGCTTGCCAACAAGATGCTTTCTTTAAGTTTACTCTATTCCTGTTAGCCGGACGTCAGTAACAGGGTGAGCGGTGCCGTTATGTGGCTTCTTACTGTTCTTCACGTTTAAAGATCCTCTTTTGGTCTGAAGTCTAAAAATGAATCTTTCTGAGCCTTAGTCTAGTTGCCTGCTTGCTCAGGTGAGCTCATTTCTGCTCTGGGGGCTTTGGATGGGCCCAGTTCACACAAGTGCTCGGTCCTGGTCAAAGCGGCGGCAGAGGTTTCCGTTTGCTTCTCCCAGCTCTCCACATGTGGTCATACCACCCTCTGCTTGCAAGATCTTACAGCTCTCCACAACTGCAGTCCACGGTAAGTGATAAAAATCCAATCTGATACTTTTGAATGGGATCCGAGGATTTGGCAGTGACACTGACCGCCTTCTGAACATTGGATGTCTCTCGTGTCTTTCTTGTAAGGCAGTTAATATGGAGACAGCACAAACCCATTCGGTGACTTCAGCTGCCATGTTAGTATGCCTGAATCCAAAGCTCTCGAAGCAGAAGCTGTGCACGTTTGTTTAGTTTGAAATTCGTGCATTTGCTCTCAGCAACTAAGTGACTAGGTTATGGGTTGGACCACTGCAAAGGAGGTTGGTTGGCTTCTCCCTCGCAGTCTTTCCATGACAGTCTCCACAAATCTGGGCGAAGTTAGCAAACAGGCGATTACAGTAGCCTTCGACACATCTATGTATTATTTCTTTTTTTCACAAATATATAAAAGCACTATTTCTGTGGCCTGACTGTACCACTGTTTTTAAAGAAATCATTACTCCAAAGGCAGTTTTCATGGAAGTTCTTCATAAAAAATATGAAATCTGGCTTCAAATTAGCCAGCTTAAACATCTTCAAAGAGCACTATCAAAACAAGTGGCTTATTTTTAAATGTCTAAAACAAAGAGGAGCTTTTTTGTGTCTCTTTGCAGTGAAACCACCTGTTTTATACCAAAAGTTGCTTATTTCCACAACCTTTCAGCAATGCCACGGACCTTGCTACTCTGTCTGTGGGCACTTGTGAGTCATCAGTAGGGCAGACCCCTTAAAAGCAGAGGGATTACTCAAGGGAAAAATATCCACTGGCCTCCGTGATTGCACAATCAGGCCTCTGGGATATGACTTCAGAAAAAAGTAATAGAAAGTACCATGGTTCCTCAATTTCCTTTTTCTTTCTTTATTCCCGTCCAGAGAGCCATAACTCCTAGTCATGTGTTAAATGTGTTAATAAAATATTAGGAAGTTCATTTCAGTGCTTTTTTTTTTGTAGATACATTTAGAAAAGAATAGCTCAGCAATGCGATGGTATGCTTTCCATATGAGATTTTCAAATAAAGAATCATAAGTTGTTAGACCTTCAAATTGCATCATTTCATCCGATTTTTCAAATATATCTTAGCATTTTTTATGACAAAGGAATGATTGAAATACATTTTCTATAATTATTTTTCCATTAAAGCAAGAGCTAAACATAGTTAACATTTTTAATTATTCATATCTATACAGTTACAATCTAGTTTTCATGGAATCTATTTTCCCTTCAAGAAAAGAGTAGTAACAATGTCAAAAGCTTCTTTTTCAGTATTTAAAGATCAGAATCAATTCTCTCTTGTGTTGCTGTCCTTACTAGGTATTCAGATATTTACATGTACTGTACATATTAGTCTGGGTACCTTTGCTAATATTCACAGTATTTAAGATTATAAATGCAATTTGTTGTTAAGTATGTTATTTTATTGTGTAAATTGTTTTGTACAATCTTTAAAAATCTACAGTTTTGCATTTGTAGATATTAAAGGTAAGCAATTTATTTTGTGTTGTCCTGCATGTATATTTTTGCTGTAGATAAGTGTTGCTTAGTTTACTATTTCAGTACATTTCTGTTTAAATGAATACGCTTATAAACTTTAATACAGTATATATTTTCAGAATATAAACTTTTATATTTCTGTGGTAGGTTAGGGTATGCGTTTTAGGCAATCTTTTTCACTACTATTAACTGTTCTTTTAATCTATAATGGTTTTGTGCCAATAGTTTTTCATTAGAATAAAAATGCTCTTTTAATGTTAGGGATAAACAGACAATTTTGGTTGTTTTTGTTTTTTGGATTTGTTTGTTTGTTTTTTTTTTGTTGTTTTTTTTTTATTATTTTGTTTTGGTTTGGTTTTTGCCAGCCTTTACAGTTTTAAATGTAATTTGTAAATGTAATGCATTTGTGAATAAGCCTTACCATTAGGTACAAGAAATCTTTAAAGCTACATAATTGCACATGTAGCACTAAGGACTTCCCCAAGTAATTGCTGGAAGAAAGTTAGTAAAATCAGAGTACAGGGCCTTAAGTTTTTCTTGTGAAAAGGATAATACGGGTTGTTTCTTCTGAACAACATAGTTAGACTTGTCAGCATGGGCTTTGGTATATATAAACTGTGCGTTTGTGCTCCCAACCACAATAGTTTAATCTCAGGCTTTGTGTGGCTGGGTCTATAAAAGTCAAATCTGGCTAAAGCCACCACTCTTTAGGAGACGCTAAAGAAGTTTACATAAGAGACTTATAGACAATCTTAATCATAGTACATTTGGGTACGCTGTATCCTAGATGTGCTAGCTGTGTCTGCCCAATTAACCGTATGTTTTAAGCCATATTAAATCTCTTTACTGCTACTTTAAATACTACACTGAAAGTCATTTGCTAGCTTACCTACTCACAGACAGGATTTCGATTTTTAGTGAGTAAAAAATATTATGCCTTCCATAAAAACAAAGGACCAAAGAACTGCATTATTCTAACAAAGCATTAGTTACTTAGCCAGTGAATTAGTTTGACATTTGTACTGAAGATCAAATAGTCTCTTTCTGCTACAAACACTGCACCAAGTGTAGGGGGTATCCACTGACTTGTTGTGAAGAGTGATGCTCAGCTAGGGTGGCATGTCTATTGGTAAGGCTTATTACCAAACCTCTGAGATGAAGCAAAGAACCAAAAATTCACAAATTATGTCAATGTAAATTTATTTTCGGAACTTGCACAACTAATTAATTGTAGTACTTTGCAAATTAGGCCCTTAAGTTATTTTGTCAGGATGCCATGGGACAAACTAAAACAGTTTCTAATATTTGTAATGATGAGTACATATTATAATATTATAAGGGTACAGGCACCCCAATATCACAGTGTTGTAAATATTTTCTGAAACTGGTACAGTACTGAGGGACTTGTATCTTCTGATATATCAACTATTGACTGTCTAGATCAAATTGTACACAATTTATTTGTTGATGGTCCTGTAACTAGTGTATGGACACATTTCTGGGTGCCTTAGAAGTTGTATTTTTCATGTGTGTTAATATGCAGTATTTATACATTGTGAGAAGCTGCTTTGAATAAAAACATTGAAACTTCATTTCAAGGGAGTGACTTTCAGTTTTCCCTCATCAGCGTGAGTTCGATAAATAGTAGCCACAGACTCTTCTTTTGTATTTTAGCATGCTAAAGCTCTTCCACAGACTCCTGTATTTTGAAAGAAGATTGGAAGACAAAATCCTTCTTAAGAGAGAAACGGAACTTAAAAGTATTCATTAAAAACTGTAAAAAAATAGAGTATTATGAAACATTGCAAACATTCAGAGAAGGACTCTCTGAAATCATTCCTCAGGAATGATCTCATTTATCAAAGGATCTCATTTAATCAAAGGAAACCATAGAGAACTGTGTTTCTAGGCTGCCTTCTACTCTCATCACTTGCACGACTGTTTTGACATGTAGAGGTCACCTAGAGCACTACGTGCACAGAAGCAGCTCCCGCAGGCAGCACCTCAGCTCCACGCAAGGGCCTCGGGTTTTGGAGGGGGGGTTCCCCGGGGCCTGGTTCTTGTGGAGGCCCCCGTGCCGCAGGGCAGCGTGTGGGGTGCCGGGCTGCGCGCCTGCCGCCAGCTCGCCGGGACGCGGCGCGAGGGCTTCGTCACACCAACCCTGAGCGCTGCTCCCACTCATGTGTCTCCCATGATCAGAAAAGTAACTGGAAATGACTGTTTCTCTGGGGAAGAAAGGGATGGATATTTTATGTGGCGGCTCGGTGTTACCCAACCACCTGTGCAGCAAAGTTTGCGACGAGCGAACAGCGCTTGATCTGAGGCACTATATTTATGCTCCATAGATCAACTTGCTAAGCTCTAAAATGACAGGCACTTAGTAAAAAATGTGGTGAGCTATTTAGAGCAAAGGATTGAGAAATTTAGTCTTGCTTCACCATCAACAAATCCAATTATAATTTATTACAGTGACTCTTGTCATAATTAACTTATTGTAATTTGCACTGGACCGCAGGCAACATGCACACGATGAACACAGTATGACATTTATGTAGCATGCAGTTAAAAAGGTACCATAAACTTAAAACTTGTATACAAACACATTTCCTTGCTAGTGCTTGTGCTAAAAATAGAGATGATTAATATGATCTTTCTGTGATCTCTGTCCTCTTTCATTCTCATGTTAATACATCTTGATAGTATAATCCGATATATATCTCCTTTGAATTTACCAAAACTAAGTTTATTTTTTAATGATTTACTAAAATAGCTATATTTAATTAGTAAATTAATTTGACAATTTCTAATGACCAAATATTTTAAGATTTTAGATCTAGAATATCTTCTCTCAAATTGAACTTTATTTACAACAGGGGGAAGTAAACGCATTGTAACTCACAACTGACTTTTCAGATCAGAATTAGTTGTTAAGTTGAACTAACTAAGCAAGTTAAAGCATTTTCTCAGCCCTGCAAAAGAGGTTAAAAAAGGTGGTTTTTTTACTTCCATGTGCTTAGTTAGTATTTTCTATCTATCTTATAGTACTAGGTTGGGGGATTGTTTGGGGGGGTTTGGAGAGAGTTTCAAATAATAATAAGAAAGCTTGAGAAACAACCTGCTCTAGAATTCAAACTATTTGAATAGTACTAGCAACACTTTGCTTTAATTTATCCTCTGTCCTTGGTTTCACAAAATTTGCTCATTACAGATGTATAATAAAAGTAGAGCCCTTCAGAGCTTTGTTGGATTCCAATTATTACGTCCATCTGGGCTGACATGGTAATTTTCACCTGGAACTGTCAAAAGGTGCTATGGGCGAAAGAATGCAATTTCCCTTTCAGAAAAAAAGAAACAATTTATTATTTAGCAGAGCATAAACGAATTATCACAGAGCATGAAGCAAAGGCCAGAAAGGCAGAAGAAAGAATCAAGAGTTTTTATAAAGGAAAGTCTCTCTACAAGGATAATAATTAAGTTTACTACAATTCAGGAGTATCTAAATATATATATATGTGTGTGTGTGTATATATATATATATATAAACTCCAGCTATACTTCATGGCAAAGCAAGCCTAATTGCTAGGGAAGGAATTAATCACCTACACAACAGCTTTTAACATGATATAATGTACAGAATATCATCCTTATGAAAGCCCCAGTATAAAAGTTACAATACTACTTAAGGAGTTGGGAACAAACCTAGCGATTACTGTTCCATGTGTCCTTCAACAAACCTCTCTATGTAACATGTACAGTACTTTCAGTGTGACTCCACGTGCCAATGCAAGCAAAACCAATGAAAACCTGCAACTTCAGCCTTCACGACTTCTTCCCACAATGCGCAAAGCAGCTACAGCATGTCAGTAATGGTGAGGGTGACTTCAAAAAAAAATTTAAAAAACCTTTAACTAGCACAGAAGGCACAGTTCCATATCTCAGTTCAAAATTTAACAGCAATGGCTTAGAAGTTTTGAGTAAAATACACCATTTCCAATGTTATCAATAACTCTTGTTAGTAAAAAGAGATGCTCTATTATATTTTAACCTTCTTCCACTCCTCAGTCATATTTATCAACTTCAATTCTAAATGTCTGTGTAATTTATTTTATTCATTGGTCATGGGCAGAAATATGATTGGTCCACAACTGTGAAAAGAGAGATGAAAATGCTCCTTGCAAGTAAGAGGCATGTTTGAAAAACGAGGTATTGAACTGCTGCTGCCGCCCGAGATGTTAGACACAAAGCTGCATCTAACAGAGTGTCTATAACGAAAAATGATTTAAACACTAAGCGGCAATCTTGACTTGTTAGGATTAAGTTAATTACTATCATCTAGAAATAAGTTATTCATAGTCATCCAGAAATGCGTTTCTGATGCGTCTGTAAATAAGTGCTGCATTCTCTGTTACACTAAAAAGATCAGCAATTTTGTACCGCTGTCCTTCCAGCCTTCTGCTCAGTGATTACATATGCTGCCTACCAAGCTCCAGGGTATTCACTTCCTACAAGAGGTTCATTAAATGGATAAAGGCATTCACATAAAACTCTTCCCATGCCTAATTATTCAAGATCTGCATTATCTTAGCCCCTCATTTGTTTATTTTGTATGCAGCTGCAGCGAGCTGTTTGTCAGGGAGGCAGACTCCGGCACTCAATTCCCTCCAAGTCCACTTTTTGCCCATTAGGCTCATAATGAGCAACAACTCCAAACTGCTGCCAGCTGAGCCGCCGAGGGATTCCCTGCTGCTGCAGGGCTAAAGGTCGGGCGAGCGCTGCTCGGCTGATAGGCAGAGCGTGCCGCGTGCTCGGAGCACGGCGCTCGGAGTCAACAAGCGCTCCGCTCTAATCCTCCCTTTATTCCTGAAAGCAAGCCTTAATAATATCAGCGCTCCAGCCTGCCGAGGGTTTTCCTGCCATCATGACCTTTCATCACTCCTCTGCACAGGGCTGCTCCCTGCAATGATAACTGAAAAAATATAGGTTGTTAACTATAAAATAAAGCAGCCTCTAAGTTCCTTATGCCCCTGACCAGGCCCATCTCAAGAAGGCAAAGCACAAAAGTGCTCGTAATACCCATTCCATCTCCAGCATCACCCTGCGACCATCTTAACTGTACCAAAAGAGCAAGACCTTGTCCATTTTATGTATTTACATATAACAGGATCCAATAAATAGAGGTATTTTTCTAGATATTAATCTAGTGCTTACTGGAAAGACTCCTAACCTGTCAGCCATGGTAGGATTCATCCTACACAGCTGTAGCTAGCCAGAACACAGAGACACTGCTCCTCTCTAAAAAAAGTTTCTCCAATAAAAAATGCTTTCCCTAACATTACTATAAGCTTAAACTCAACTTTAAAGAAACAGGCTGCAGTGCAGCTGATGTGAAACCTTGACTCTCAGTAGGAGAAAATCCACCAGCACAGCTCCATCAGGGATTCAAGGCACTGGTAAAGACACCGCGCGCTGGGCCACATGCCCGCGAAACGATGAGTCAGCCCCGGCGCAGGGAACCGAGTGCCATGAACGCGTCTAAACCACGCTCCACACCACGCTTCTCCTATGGGCAGGAGGAAAACATCCTGTAAAAAGAAAGAATTCAGTGGGTTTTTTCTCCATTAGTACAGGCAACCATTGTCATTTTCCTCCAACTCACAATGGCTCTCAAATTTTAATTTAGGAGAAATGCTTAAGGAAACAGCAATCAGCAAAGAGAATGGCAATGAGGTTCATGGACAAAAATCAATCCAGTCCTACAATCCTCACTCTGACAAAACTCCCACTGATAGCCCTGAAGGCTGAGTGCAGGATGGTTTTGTGAGAGCATTGAGATCTATGATACTGAATACATGTGTGGACACAAAAAAGAGTACATTTTCTTAATGAAAATGCACTGCAAATGGTTGGTCATTTCCCAAAGGAGTGTGTACACATGCTGCTTGGCTTCACAGCATTCTTGTGAAGGGTTTGATGAATCATGAGTATTCCTGAAACATTTCAAAATTAATCTGTCTTAAAATTCTCCGCTTATGCATCATTCTGCATGATCACCCTAGACCTCCTATGCAGGATAGAAAAAAAAATATAAAAAGATAGGAGAGTGTTTTCTTTATATAAAAAAATATAAATATATAAAAAAATATAAAAAGATAGGAGAGTGTTTCCTTTAAAAAAGGAAAAAAGATTTGCAAGAAGACCAACCCAATCATCCATCTGAAAATCTGAACACTCGTTTACAAGGTTGTTAAAACACTGCCAAACCAGAACAGCAGCATTTTATACCTGCTTTCTTATTCACTCTTCACAGGTGGAAATAACCACATTGCGAAGCTGTGTAGGAAGGGAGTAAACGGGGCAGAAAATCCAGCCTCTAGTTGTTATCTTCATGGTGGTAGTTAAAGGCACTTATAGAAAGGCTGTGGACTTAGAGCCCCCCCCCATTGAATGAGCAGTGGTGAACTTGTGGTTAGGGGCTGGGTCTAGCAGAGCCTGCAGACTAGACACTATATCTGCACCAAATAAGCTAAGTTTGAGCTGCCTGTGAGCTCAAATGGATGACAAGAAGCTGGGATCCTAGAGAGACGATAACTTCCTGCCAAAGCCAGAGCAACAGGAGAGAGCAGTCGTCTCTGCAAACTCTCTGTTTCCTCCACCATCATCTGGCAGATTGGAAATACAAATACGAGCAAACAATAATTTTGTTGAGAGGCTCATGTCACTCACCATGAATGACTCTGGCCCATGGTTACACACTGTGACACAGGATGAAGCCCTCAGCACTTCAGTTTTGGAAGTGAGACAGCCAAGTCATAATGCTAAGTCTACAGTTCGTGGACAAAAACCACGGCATGTCTTTCCCAGATGCCGCAACTTCTAAGTTTTCTTCCATCGTTATTCCAACACTAATTCCCAGGAACCCTGCAGAGCTATGGAACTTTGCAGAGCACCATTTCATTTATTCAATGCTATGACGCCAAATATTATCTTAAAAAGCACAGGAAGAAAGAATTTGTGCTGCATGAGGCAGCATTACCTGAACTATTATTTTGCAGAGGTTAATTCTGGCATCCATGTGCCTTTTCCATCTACAAATAATATTTACCAGTTACAAATAAAAAACAATTTACCCATTTTTGCGCTCCCATGCCCAAATACCTTTCTGGTGTGAGGACACACATCTCCGTTTGTGAAATGCTAACGGTTATATCAGCTCACAGGAGGTGCAACATTATTGGACAAGCAGGAGAGAAAGGGATTAAATGAAATGGCAGAGATTGGTGACTGACACACTTGTTGATCAGGCAGCATAAAAATCTGCAAGCTTTACAGCTTAGCAGCTTGTTGTATAAAAGTTCTTCATGCAGGTAAGAATGTTAATGCACAAGCAGAGTCAAACATTTTAGATACTCTGCATCAAATAAGTGGCTCATTTTCTGGAAGGAAACCAAAAAAACCCATTGCACAGAACGCCATATATTCCTTCAAATAGGAAATGAATTTCATCAGGATGGATGCTTAAGTAGAAATAAATCTCAGCACAGAGACTCTCCTCAGCAATATCTGTTACTTAAGTGGTAAAACACTAATATAACTCTAAACCATTTTGCACAATAATAACACGTAATTACTAAAAAATGTGAAAAAGAAATTCTACAATAGACTGCAATATTTAATTTTCATACACTGTGCAAAACCATTTGAAATCAGAAAGGATTCTAGCCATCTACTGCCTACCATGACTGATATATAGGCTATGAGACTTCTGCTTTTGTTTACTGTGTAGGGTAGGGGTGTTTTTTTTTTTAAAGCAGACTTTTTCTAAATTTCTCTAATAGAAACTACAGAAGTTTAAAGGGAAAAATGAAGATTTAAATATCCAAAGCATTGGATAAGACCACTCACAAGCACAAAGTTCCACAGCAACTAGTCTGCAAATGGAAATCTGATTTGTATTCCTAACACACAAAAGAATAAACACATACACATTGGAAATGAGGCCAACAACTGTTTCTGCAAAGTCATAATGGAAAAAAGGAAAGAGAAGGGCAAGGGAAGAAGAAGGGAAGGGGAAGGGAAAGGGGAAGGGAAAGGGCAAGGGGAAGGGGAAGGGCAAGGGGAAGGGAAGGGAAGGGAAGGAAAGGGAAGGAAAAATGAAAGGAAAAATGAAAGGGAAAAGGTAAAGCTATCAGGAAGCCCAGAATACATGCCAGACAGCCCACTGGGTCACAGGGCAGAAGCCTGTCCTCAGCAGTACTCTGTAAAAAGTAGAGTATTCAACTCAAAAGTGAATTTGGAGGTAGCTGCACCAAAACATTTTGCTGTGGTTGTAAAGGTGCTATTCTATATGGGCAAGTAAAAGGTGTTACTGGAAAAAAAGAAATTTGCCATAGCCAGGAAGAATCTCAAATGTAAGAAAATGCATAGTATTTAAAACCAAAAACTTTGTCAATAAAGGAAGGGATCAGGAAAAGTAAGTTGGGGTCCAGTTCAAGTATAATCTCACAAAACTGCTATCAGAACAGAAACTACATGAAATGAATTGGAAGAAAAAAATAGATAAAAACTATCTTTGGTAGATAACAACCAACAATACAGAGAAATTTTGATTTTCTAATAGCCCTTCTTACTGATGACAGTAGCTCTCTGCTTGTGGTGTAAATGCAATAAATAGATGACACCTTAACATGTCCCAGAGTTGCTCAAAGAATCTTTATATTCCACAGTAATAGCCACTAGTGTCTTTTAAGATTAATGATAGACTGCAGTGAACGTACACTCTACAGCTTCACAGAAGTACTGCTTTCACTTAAATCAGATTTAAGTAACATTCATACAAATACTATGATGACAGATAGTTTATAAACACACAGAGTAATTTTGAAAATCTAATTTTATTTTTAGTCTATGTTGAACTAAAGCTTGGCATACTAGATTACTTTATGATTCTCAAGCTAGAATGCTACATCTCTGCACCATTAAATCCCACAGAATTGCTTGGCCATATTTCCCCATGTTTTAAAAACTGAGGAATGACCATACTACACATCATGGCAATAAGAGGCCTCTTCCAAGTCAAAGAAAATGAAGCATATCTTCGTGCATTTTTTTTCTAAATTTATATCAATGGGAATTAAATGTCAAATTTAAATAACTACTTTTTGAAAATAGTTACTCTGTGTCTTCACAGGAAAGTTCCCTGGCAGTGTTCAAACTATTTCTTTGTGCACTTAGAACTGTGCCAGTAAAGCCTTTAAGCAAACCCACCAAAGGGAATGCTTTTGTGGCACGACATGCCTGACCCAGCGCGCACCCTCAAGTCGCCTTTGGAGCATGTGTTTGTAGCACAGCTTTCAGGCAGTCAGAACCCACATGCATAACCTCCCCACGCTTAAAATAGACCGAGCAATATTGGATTTGAGGAGGCTTGAATTAGTTTTGCCTGCATATTACCTGCATATGATCTATAAGAACACTGAATCATAGATTTGTTTTTGTTTTTCAATAAAAAACTATGATCATAGAATATGCACATTAGGAAAAAAAAATGATTTCTTAAAATACTGGGAAGACCTTACACATTTGACAAAAAGAGCAGTATATTTTTTAATGATTCAAACATTTGCTGAAACACTAGAAAAATGCATTACCTTCAAATGAAAAAATAGGAATTATAACCTATGAAGTCAAAAAGCCATGCCCACATGCTTCAGGTGAGATTCTCACCCAAAAAGCCAATTAATACTTGAAAATGAGAACATTTCTATTCTGTAAGATCTCCCAGTTTTCACTGTGCCTTGAACATTAAGGAAGATGACATTTATATTATAGGACTATGATTTGCAGCAGGTTAATGTTCTACTTTGTGAGCAGATTACCAAGAAAGAGCCTTCCCGTGTAATAAAAGCCATTTTTTTCCTTTGGATTCAGAAAGCTGATTTCACCATATAACTGAGTCATCAAGGAGACTGCTGAGCAGCAGCCCTAGCCAAGAAATGAAGATTAGATTGCATCTGCTGCTGCCCTTTTACTCAAACCCATTTGAGCTTCACCACCACACTCCGATCAAGACTTTCCTTATACGACACGCACAGCAGTTTGTTTCCCAGATGTTATGTGCAACCACGAAGGGACTGCTGGAGTGGGCTGGAAACCGAAATCCCACCCTCCCAGAAAAGCACCCCGGTCACTCAGTTACAGCAATACACTTGTCCCCAGACCAGCCTGCAGATTATGGAACTGCTCCTTGCAAAGCAGAACAGTTTCAAAGGGAGGAATTGATAAAGCCCTTCTCCACTTCTAGATACCCTGCTCATTGTTTAGGATTGGGTTCTACATTGCAAGTTGTAGATTTAGATTTCTCAAACAGATGAAGGAATTGCACATTCATCTTCCATATTCTGGGAAAAGCTATGATATTGGATAGAAGTGGAGAATATGTCTTTGCTGTTTTTTTTTTTTACATTTTTCTAGATATTTGCCTGCTTGGTTATGGATCCTCTGCTTGGACATCTAGCTCTTGTTTAGATACCTCAGCACTTACCTTGGTGCAGATTACTTAAACTTTAGGATTCAGGCATTGTAACGCTGGCAAACAAAAGATGTAATTTCCCTGGGTAAGTTGAGCTCATGGACTCATTCTGCAGGTTTTGCAGAAGGAAGCTCTGACTTGAGCAAAGGCTGCAGGACATGCCCCTAGAGCCCAGGTGTTGCGTTGTTCTGCGGAATTCAACGTTCTGTTTTTAAGGGAGTCATGCAATACCACATGAAATAAAGGAGAATATACCCAGGGCTGTAGCATGCATAGTTAGAAAGCAGGATGTTACATGTCAACTGGCAGCATAAATTAAATTCAAGGAACCTTCCCAAACTGCTTAGTAAATACCAAGTCTTGTAATTAAAACAAAACCAAACAGCAGAAGCATAATCAGACTGTCATCACAAATTGACAAAAGGTCCATGGCAATATACATGCATACAGTCAGAGACCAGACAGCGATCATTTATATTTAATATAGTACCTTGCTGTCCTAAAATCAATGGCATATTTTTCACTAACTTGCACTGAACAGGATCAAGGCCAGAGACAGCGGATATGCCAGGTTTGCTCATCAGACTCCACCTGGTCTTCAGACATCGTCTCGTTTATTATAACCATTGCAGTAGGAGGAGGTCTTCAGGATCAATACAAAGCAGTAAGTGACACAATATCTTTGTACATGAGATGTAAAAATGGATTTCGAGGCTGAGGATCAAGAAGCAACAGGGGAAAAAAGTAAGTAGGAAGCTGCACAGCGGTAAGTTAGCAGCTGACACAAACTATTCTCTCCAAGGAAGAATAGAGAAACAACTTCATGAACATGGAGTTAAATCCAACAGGGCAAAGCAAATAAAAATAAGTGAAGAAATCAAAAGTTGAGCTTTGTTACAAGAATAGGCAGCTGTGTGTATTTTTTCTAAAGGTTCTAAGGGGAAATAAAATGTTTCTCTCAAAATTTAGACTTTCTATTACTGCATTTATGGATTTGTTGTCAGCCTTCATGGTGGGACATATCAGAAGAGAGTTTTTAGTGATTTGAATGGAAGTAGAAACTAGTCTAAACATGAGGGGCAGAGTAGTGAACTCATTAATTTACACAGTATTTTGAAATTGGTTAATAACTGTTGTGGAAATTTCCATAGAAAAGTAAATGTCCACAGAAAAGTCCTTACTTTCTATGGACATAGAAAACTGAGTGTTGCCTGAGTGCACAAGGACACGAGCAAGCAAATGAGCAGTAAGTGGGTTTCACGCGATCGATCTTCCTGTTCAGTGTTATGAACTATATTTGATTCAGAGTATGCAAAATATACTTATACTTGCACAGTGACTGATATAAAGACAAACAAATAGGGGCTGCAAGCTGAAGAGCTGGTTTTATCTCCAGAGCAGCCTTGCCTCCCAAACAGCTCCTGTAAAAGCGCTAGAGGCAATCGTAAAGTCTCAGGGACTGACGGCATTCGAATGATGCGAGGGTGGAAGACTAGGAACTTTTGCGACATTACCAGGCATTTACCACAACAGCATCAGATACTTTATTACATCATTTCATCATATTTATGATAAATTTACTTTTCCTCCAAACCAAGCTCCAGCTGAGATAGCTGAACTCACACGTCAGGGCAGAAGTCATTTGCTCTCCCTTGTTTGCATTATGTGTTAGTTACAATCTATCTACTTTTCTTCTGCTTATATGTGCATTTCTAAATCAGTAAAATTGTATGTGAAATCTTACACAGGAAAAAAAAAAAAGGCAGTAACTAGTTAGGGTTGCCCTTAGCTACAAAAAATCCAATTTTCTGCTCCAGCACAACTGGCCAGTGTCACCTAGGAACTGGTTTTGGTCTAAGTCAGCAAAGATATTTAGGTACCTGTCACCAAAATTGCCTAAACTGAATTGTTTCAATAAAGTACTTCACCATATGTTTCTTTTTCTACCCAAATTAATGCATGAAGCCAAGAATTGATCAAGTCTAAAGACAGACAGTAATTCTGTAAAGCTTCTGAAGAGCTCAAGGAGCAGAGAGGAATGGAGACATTCCAAACTCATCACTCTGCAGCACAGTCTCCTTGTGGGATACCAAGTTCCTCTGAAAAGTAAACACTGAAGCACATCAAGCACACTAGCCATTCATCCACACTTGAAATAAACTCTAATCTCCAGCTAAGTTAATGCAAAGCAAAGTGGCTAAAAATTCATCACTGAATAACTACGTTTGCAAACAATAGTACTTATTGCATGACTGGAACCTCCTCATCTCTTTGGGGCATGGACTGAGCTCAGGGCAAAAGCACAGGCTGATTCCCACAGGTCAGTGTTGCAGCCTCAGACCCCACATGAAGAAGCACAACATTTTCACTTGCCCTTGACCACATGCTCAGCAGATGCCAATCATGTTATCTCCACAGGAAACCTTCCAATACAATTTATCCAAACATTGACTTCATTTCTGAATAACTGGTAGCTTCCAAGACTGTGATGTAGGTACTATGAAAGATCAGACTTTTTTAGTATGAGCTAAGCAGTGATCAGCCTTTTATGTTTATTAAGAAAAATATCCAAGAAAATATATCTAAGAAAAACTTAAGAGGAAGGAAAAAAGGTTGCAGAATATCTTTACTATTAAGTTAGATACCATTTGTGAAAGGTGGCTGAATAGAATGGCTCCAATAGAAAGCAGATAGCTGCCTATTTCCTAATGCATGGCAGTATTTTCATCTTGGCACAATTCCAATTTTATATTAATAAATTGGTTCTTTTTTGTAAACAGAATCAATATCCTGTTAAAAGAGATTGTCAGAGAAAAAGCAGGAAATTAGAAAATATTAATCTAACTTCTGTTTATGAAATATTTTACATACAGTATTCATGTTTTAATGTTCTTTTTGGTTTTTTTTAGGTATGTACATGCACATAGTATGCAGTAGTGAACATATGAACTGCATGCTTATTTGAGATATACAAGAGCTATGTCTTTTTTTCCCTCATTACAAGGTGATTTTATGAATACTAAATGACTGTGGCGATTATTTTTAGAGATGATCAATTAAAATACTGTAGATTTTTTTAGGATGAATCACATATCCAAAAAATCTAAATTTATTTTTGCTGCTTTAGAATTTCTCAACAAAATTCAATGAGTGAATTTTAGCTGAAAGAAAGAAAATCCACAATGGAAAGCAAAGATTGCTTAAAATGAGTTATTTTATTATAGGTATACCAAGTCCTACTTCCCTGGCCTTCTCAGCGAAGTTCAGGGAATCAAATGACATCACTTACATCACTCAAGGCATTCTAGAACTTGGCTTGCATTTCTACATTCCTAAGGAATTTCTAAGCTCTCCAGTTTTTCTCCTGCGGAAGGGCAAAAATGGCTTGGAAGAAATGTATCCAAGGCAGAAAGAGGCCTCCCCTGGGAAAGAGCCATGCAAGCAGGATGAGGAGAGAGGCCAAAAGATTTGAAGAATGAAAGGAGGTAGAAGTTTTGGGGAACAAAATGTCCAAAGAGATCCGCCATGTGGTTTGGCTTGTGACTCTGATGAATATTAAAACATTCAGAAACTATTATTTGGACTAAATGTAGATAAGAAGTCTGGACATAAGAGAGAAAAAGAAAGTTTCTTCAGTCTTGCTCAGAATCTAAAATCATACAAAATGATATTCCAAGATGAAAAAAAAAATCAGCTAAGGAGAAATATTTTTATAAAACAGGATTACATGCAAGTATCAATTTAACTGTAACTGTAGCATTCACTACCAAGCAGACTTTAAATCACATCACACTCCAGAAAGGTTACCTTTAACAGAAATGTATCCCATCCAGACTCTGATTTTAAACCTCAAAGCTCTGCTTCTTTCCTGCACCAAGCTACTTTAACTCTTGTGCTGAAGGAGGACCTATGGGGGAAGTTACACTTGAGAAGAATACACCTGAAAACACCAAACTGATAGATCAAATATCTGTGAACATCCCTAGAACTATCTGCAGCACTCAAGTGCAGTTTGATTTACGGAGCTCTTTTCTCTTATGTTTGCCTGTTCACAAACAGTAACTGTTTATGAGGCCTCCTGGAATCCTGACGCGAGTTTGCAGTGATGCCTTTGAAAGAGCGGGGAAGCAGTTTTAACCGTGAGTGGGCTAGATTAGCTGTGAACTTCTTATCTACTGCCCTGCAGCTGCCATGGCTGGAACAGCCCCTAACTGGCTCCCACGGGCTGGTGAGTGGCAAGGGGATAGGGCAGTTTATTCAGTTTTTCGTTATTCATTCGTCCCAACACATTCTTCATCTTCACAGGGGGGAAGGAAAGTAAAGCTACCAGGAGCTTTCAACATTTCCACCCTTTCAAGAACACGTTTCAATTACTCTCTCCTGTCTTGCTTTTAAAAGGTGCAGGTTGATCATACTCTCAAAATTACATATACCTCTTCAAAACCAGGCACATGAATCTCCAAGGTTTAGTTTGCAGCTCTCAGCATATGCACACAAATAGAAATGTTCATAAGTTAAAGCATAATATTACAGATGCCTAGCTGTACTTGACTATTTTGCAAGTGTACAGGCAAGGGCAATTTGTCACATAAAAGAAAAATACAAACTACAGGCTGCCTGTTGAGGTTAACATGCTGTGAATAAAACCCATAGATCATGGACAAATTTCTGTTCTGTTGTGCTCTGCCCTTCATAAGTGTTTTAAAATAAACAAAATAATTCTTGCTTAATGCACCTTAAGTATCCCTTTGGGGTGCACTGCAAATTGTGGTTCTGAGGACAACTGTGGAAAATCACTAGGGCTACAATGTACTCAATACAAGAGCTAATTTTTGAAATACTAACCTAATACGAAACAAATCCTCTCCTGCATGTCAGGAGGTGAGGCTTTAATACAGCCCCTGGATCAATGCGGAGCAGTGGCCTCAGATAAACCGAATCTTACAGTCATACATTTTGATATAAAGGACACAGTGAAACCTCTGCGTGAGTGGAGAACTTACTGTTGAACAATAAAAAGATGAGATGCTTTGTTATTCCTCTGCACTGAAGAAAGCGGAAGTATAGAAATACAGCCAAAGCTTAAACTAAAGTTTCTCATTTTATACAATTACATAGAGTCTCCATGGTAGAGTTTCATATGTCAGACTATGGACAGCAACATACCATCACACAGACTGCAGTGAAGACTGGGCTTTTCATGCCACGAAACAACAACAAAAAACAGACAAAACCCTTCCTCCCTCTTTGCTAAGAGAAGCTTTCCTAAGCAGTTAAATGTTCTTGTTCCAGGGCCAGCCGCCAGCATGAGGCATGATCTCACAGCGCAAGCCTGTCTATTAACCAGCTTTTATCACAAAAGAGGTTACACAAGGTTACTCCGTAACTGAACGATACCCAGCCTGGTTATTTGCTTTATACTTTAAGTCAAAAAATCATTGCACATGATGCCAGATGGAGCCTCCCTCCTGAACCCATGTAGGGACTGGGTGCCTTAGGGCCACAGCTTGGCCAGCAATGCTACGGAAATCTCACTGCCTTTGCAGCGCCACCAAGGCAAAGGCAGCACAGCAACTCTGCTTTCAGCTGGTAATATCTTCACCAGACTTCAACATTCATGCCAGTGATGTGCATAGATGGGAGGGAAAAGCAGATCACAAGCAGTTCACAAGCACATAGGAAATGAAACGGTTGGCACTGGGAAGAGGAGGCAAGCACAAAAGAGGACAGTCTCACGTCAGGACACTGCACAGTGTGGATTTATACCCCATCTCTCCTTCATATCCTAGTATCTCACATGATACTTGGAAAATCTTTTGAATCCAACTTCTACAACTTAGGAGCAACCGACTGGAGGTGTTTGGGCAGGACATTTCTGAATACCCATGAGCAGCAGCAGCAGATGTTCCCTGATCACATACCAGATGGACAGGCTGGTCAAACACCCTTCAGCACTGTGTGTCACAGGTTAGGCACCCAGAATTAGTATGAGCTGTCATTCACTTCACTGTGCTTGTTTACTGCCTGTACAACACGGATGCAAACACCTCTCAGCCTGTTTTGAAAATAACTGATGATTACAAAACAAATGTATCAGAGCAGAAAGTCTCTGACGGAATTGATCAAGATGTTGTGTCTGTCACCTGAAAAATCAAAATACAACTTCCTGCCCCTGTTATCATATACAAAGATCATTCAACAATTTCATTCATGAATTGGCTCCACTTGTGGCACTTTGCTTTGAATCTGACAATGTTCTTTCAAATTTCACATAATCCATTTACAGAAGAGATACCACACAAACAGTATGCTCACCCAATGTACAAACCCACAGCAAATTGGAAGCCACCAATAAAAATTACAACTTTTTGGTGAAGCATGCATATTCTCTGAATCCTGATCTCTGAGTTCTGCAAAACAAGCTGCAAAATACCTTACAACAGCAGCAACATCTTCCCCATTGATACGGCTTTTCTTAATTGCACTTGTTTTACTATCCCCCTCATTCAGATAGGTGCAGAGCAACAACTACAGAAAAAGTAGTTACCAAACTGTTAGAGAAAAAGAATTAGCTATGAAGCAACACTGAAAACTCCAGCTTGCCTTTTTTCAACTGGAGTTAGAAGCATATTGGAAAACACATGCTCCCACCTGGAGACACACAGACTCACTAGTGAAACCCCAGCTTCCTCACCACACACGTTTTCATGTAGGGTATTTCCCGCATCTGCAAGAGCGGTTTTCACTAAAGCTGAGAGGAGGAGGAAGGAGCACAAATTACAACAGAACAAATATGTGCATTGCTAATGTACACCAAAACACAGCCGTGAACATGGGCATTCTGTAGCAAGGCCTATAACCACAGATCATAGACAGATTATTTATTTATTTATTTATTTATTTATTTACCATCCTTGGTCTTCATACAATACAACATTTTGACTCTCACTTTCTGATATGCCCTAAAGCTTCCTGTATTTTGATCCTTTGGTCTTTTTTGCAATACTTAGAGTTAACTGGAAGTCTCATGTTACAGTCAGCTCTAGTCCATCAAATCTAAGAGGCACCAGTATTCAAACTGATAAACCTATTTGTTGTTTGCAGCATTTATGAGAATCCAAATTCAGCTCAGTTGAATACATTCTACCTAATTCTTTACTTCTTACTCTAGCATTTGTAGCGATGGATGAAAATGCCATTAAGGACAATGTCTTTGAGTCCAACTACAGCACTCTGTTGTAACATTTTTAATGCAATGAAAACCAAAAGCACATCCTATAAAAAAATTTGCTAACCCATTTTCTTGGTTCTTCTGGTCTGTAGGAAGCTATGCTAGATTTTTACTAGTCTGTATCATCTACCACAAACAACATTAATCTATTTGGGTATATTGACACTCAATATTCTCTTACAGATGTGAGTGAACGCAGCGGGAAGCTGTGAACACATCAATTTCTCAGACTAGGTTTCTCAGTTTTAAAATCAATATAAGATCCAGGCTAAAACTTCTGCCATTTTCACAGCAAGAACAACGTCTGAAGACGAAATACAATCTCTGGATTTGCTATTTCTTCTCTCACAAACTCTCAAATAACATTTTTCTGATGGTATATTTTTTCTTAATGTAATTACTTTCTAGTTGTACAGTTTGTCATTGCAAGAAAGGTAGACAAAAAATATGACAAAAAATGGCATAAAATATTGTAAAAATCATTATTTAGAAAAAGATTCCCAAGTTGTGCACTAGGTACTGTGATTTACTAAAGTCAATAGAGCTATAATAATTTACCTCCATGGAGAACCTTGTCTATTATATAATTGTATTGAAACATTTCACCCCTCAATCTTGATACAAATATCAAATCTGGGACATTTTCTTTTCAAAGCTCCTCTAGTGTGCGCTACTTTGCAGAAGGCACCGAACCCAAACAAAACATAACAGCCAGAAGAAATCAGGTTGCTTATTTCAGAACATGTAACTGATTTTTATCACATTTTGGTAACTAATCTCCTGTCAAAAATATAAACGCAGTCTCAGAAAGGATGGCACAAAAACATCCAATTCCAGCAAGCATAATCTGCACAAAAGACTCTGCTTTAGTAGAATATACTTGCTTCTATAATTTTTTTAATGTGCCAATTTCTGCTTAACTAGATAATCATTTATTCAAGATTTAATTCCAAGCTCAAAGCTTCAGGGAAAATAGTTTCTGAAAAAGACAATGAAAGGGAAAAAAATGTAAGAAGGTGATAAAGATGAGAAAATCTTTCTGTCTTTTTTTTATTTTTAACATGTCTTAAATGTGTTTCAGGTTCCGTGCATATAGAACTCTTGCAATGACAGTTTACATAGTAAGAATTCTTGTAACAGACTGGGCTGTGGCTTTGCCTCTTCACAGAGTCAAGAGCTCGGAGTTTTAAAAGTCTGCTTTACAGTTCCATAGGCCATGCCACACAGGTGGAAGGACAGATGAAATGTCCTGCTTGAGGACATTGCTCCCAATTTTAAAAAATGGAGCAAGATTGCTCTGTGCAAAAGCGCCACGGGGCTGTTGGGGATACGCAGCCAGCTGTCCAGCCAGTGCCACTTCAGAGCAGAGGCAGAAAACAGCTTCACTTGCACTCTGAACAGCTCAGTGCTGCGCAGAGACCAGTACTCATTCATGCTCCCACTTCCTCCAAGATTTAGGGAGAAAGGGATGGAGAAAAAGAAATAAGAGCTCACGCTTTGTTGTAATTTGAATTCACTTTGCTTGTTAAACAAATGTCTGGGGTTTTTGTGCCTGGCTAGGAATTAAGGACAAAGGATTGACAGTACCGTAAAACACAGCCTCTCCACACCAGGTCTTCTCTGCAAAACACATCCTCTGCCCGCCAGGTCCTCTCTGCTTCATCCTTAGAGGTCTTCATCAAAAGAAGGGGAAAAGAAGGAAGATAGAACTATTAATTCCTGAAGAAATAATCACATAACTAAAGGGGAAGAAGAAAATAAAAAGCAGTGTATTTTCAAAATATTTCTTTCAGCTATGAAATACATCTTTGCCAACATTTTAACTGACAGTGTGTTTAAGAGATAGTATGCTTTCCTCAGGCATGTTATAGAAGAATTTCTGTGTGTTCTGCATTTGATTCAACAACAACAAAAAGAACCAAACCTGCAAAATAGGAAAGAATAGAAAATAACTACAGATAATAAGAAATTAACATGTGAAGAATTCAGCAGCAAAGAGTCCCTAATGCTTTTGCCTGTGTGCAGTGAGCAGACTCAACTCTACTAAATTCTTAGTTCAAGGCTGCAGAGACAAGTATTTAAAGGTGAAGACAAACACCCAGCAAACCGCTGTGCTGGCGGAAAAGGCTTTATTCCAAGGTGTTCACCACCAACTCAGCTGCAGAGGTTACTGCTCTTCAGAGCAGCTCCCAGCTGTTTGTTTTAAATGGCCTCAAAAGCACCTCAGCCAAAACAAGCCAGATTAGCATAGACCTGCCTTTTAAAACTTAAAAGCCTTAGACAGATGAAAGTTGGCCTTGCCTTCCTGCCCTTCCCCCTCCAATCCACTCCTCTTCCTCTCCCTAATGTCAGCAACAGCACTTAATTGACCCCTTCAGGCATCAGAGGATGCTAAACAGAGACAAATAATGACTTTTTATTGAACAGGACAAAACCCGGGGGAAGGAGGAAGGCAGGAGGGCCCTCTTCAGCTACAGCCCTGGTGTATCCTGGACCCAAGCAACCAAGAAGCCATGGCTCCACAGCTTCCGGATGTAAACTGAAGAGAGGATACAGGTTAATTTTTTTCGTTTGATGAGAATTAAAATGTTTCCTCTCTAAGGGTTAAAAAATAGATGTAAGAATCAGGGAAAAAAAACCTTAATTACATTGCAAAACTGCTAAAAATCATTCCAGGTCTTCTTCTCCCTCGGAATCAAGACCTCCAGTCCTTTTCCTGACAAGAAAATCTTCTATCATGCAACCATTTAGAAAGACTGTTCAGATTGTTTTATTTTATGTTTTCTAAACCTAATGGACCAGAATGAATAATTACAAGGCTGTTCACCCTGGCTATTAGTTTTAGAGTTCCCTATGGTAAATTAATTCTTGCCTCCAAGACAAAAAATATTTTTCCTTCTCCAGAAACAGTTCAGAGAATGGCATGGGTTTGATCAAGAAATAAGAAAGGAATCTGTCTTTCTTTGTGTGTGAGGAAGACAAATCACTAAAGTTTAGACATATAAAAAAAAATAGCAGCAGCATCAATTTTGAGGCAATGTATACTTCAGCAGACAGCACATCAGTCAGCTTGGTTTACAGAAACTGAGAAATGATGTTTTAACTTTTACTACTGCTACTGTCAGTGTAGAAACTCTCAGCTTTGGAATAAAATGGATAATACTGTCATGTTCAAAATTACGCTTATTGCTTACGCAGATGATAACTACACCATTTGTCCTATATTTAAGATTATGTCTATGCTCCAGGGTTGTTTTTTTCTTAAAAAAAAAAAAAAGAAAGAAAGAAATAAAGAAATTGTGCATGTGTAAAGGCACAAATTTTATGTGTTTTTAACCCATAAAGCACAGTGTCTTATGAATGAAACAAAAACCAGAAAGGTAGAAGTGCTGCATGCTTTACAGAAGCTGGTTCAAAAGCCCTATAATAGTACCCTAAAAGCTAATTACACCCTAGCTCTGGGAACTGCACTTCCACAACACAACAGCAACAAGCTCAGACCAAAACCTTCGGAGCTCTTCCGTTTCCCCCTGCTCTGGATAACAACCTTGCCACACAGCTCTGTTCTTTGTTCCCAAAACTAACAAATGTTTTAATGCAATCTGGAGAAATCTTACGCTGGAGAATTTAACCCGTTCTGTAAGAGTGCTCTGTGCAGATCACTCCAAGACTTTTGTTTTCTTACAAAGACAAGCCAGAGCAATGATCCCTGCACCAGCATGCACGGGTGACAACGCTGGGCTGACTGCAGCTAGCACGATGTGAACTGAGAAACAAAGGCCGTTCCCTGCACACTGACGTGTTACACAGGGGTCAGTCCTCCACAGAGCCCATCTCTGTCAGCCACTCAAGCAGCTATGGCTATTCTGTCTGGCAAATAAGCCACTGGATGAGGTCTATCATGCAGTGAGGTCTGTGTACGCCGTAACATAGTCCTTTCCCCTCCGTACCTGGAATCCAAGCTCTTACCATTGCAGCATGAATGCTAATCCTCTCCTCGGGGACCACATACCCAGAGTTTGCTGAACTCATTGTGTCCTACCTCGTAACATCCTGCTCTAGGAAAAGTGTTTCACAGTCAACGCTATTCCGCTCCCACACTTTGAAAGTTGGCTAGCTAATAAAATCCTGTACGTGCCAAAACATTATCATTAAGACAGAAGAGTATTATTTAGCTAGTCTAACAAAACTTGAAAGAACATTTACAAGTAGCAATACAGAGGGATCAATAATATCCAGAGGACAGGAGTAAAACAGATCCCTGAGGGTTCGTCTGCATGAGCTAACTGTCAATCAATGAAAACTATATATGCTACATACCCCTGCTGGTCTAGGCAGTTCACAAATACAGTGCCCTGAAAAAACAAAGCCTTTGCTCTTCATGGAATTAACCTCTTTAAATAACCACCTTGTCCCCCCTGAAAAACGTTCTGTTTCATGCATTATTGACTGTTCTGTCCCTCTAAAAAAAAAGGTAATAATTTTTTGTTGTTTCACGTGCCTCCTTATTCCTCTGCCTCATCTACTTCATTGTAAGATCTTCAGGGCAGACTTTTATTTCCTAAGGCTGCAACGAAAGTACTAATCCAAACATGGCTTTGAGCACTATCTGTCATCATGTCAAAACAGTAAACGACTACTTCATCCAGACATTGCTTGCTTGCTAGCTAAAACTTCTCCTCCTCCGTTTCTTTACTATAAGAAAACTATTCTTTTCACAGCCTTCATCACTGAAGCCTGTTTTTGATGAAAGGAAGATCTGAAAGATTTCCTCAAGACACTGCTCTTTCCTACATCTCTCCCACTTTCTGGTGCTGACTCCCGTGTTCTGTGGACTCCACGTCCTTCTATGTGTGCATGCATCTGTTCTGGACTTCTTCAGTGCCACTGCCATTTACACCAGAGCAAATATCGTGTCTGTAATCAATACACAGAAGCAATAAAGGCAATATGGAAGACAAGCTAGCATACACCGGCTGGGAAAAGATGTCAGTTCAGTGGCCTATATTAGTTCTGCAGAGCAAACCAGTCCCTTCCCCACTGTAGGACAAGCCTCCCTGGCCTCCAGCTGCCAGATGGAAGTGCCAGCCGAAGGGTCAGATCTCCTTCGTTACCAACACACAGTCACTGATCTGTGTCCCCCCAAAGTAGTCCAGCTCCTGCTCAAACTCAGCTCTTGCTGCTACTGCTGTTTCAGCTCCTGGGGCAAAAAAAATACTGAAACCTCCCAACTGAGATCACAGTGAGAGTCCATCTTTGCACTCTGTTTCCTCTCGCTTTACTCCTCCACAGTTTCTTATAGTTACCAGCAGATAACTGTGCTCAGGAGCCCTGAAGCCATCTCTGTGAGGGTCAGAGCAAGCTGAGAGGAGGGAACATACGGAACGATGTGGCGGTGAGGCATTTCTTCATTCTTTCAGGCCTCCTGGGCCCTAATAGCTCTGTGACTTGGCAACATCATCCCTCCTTGTATCCTGCCTGTTCATGACCTTACAGTTTAACACCAAAACTCTAAAATTTTGCACAACTATCCAGATGAACAGGCAATTATGGAGAATAGCAGGGAAGGAACTTACATCTTCGAGCCTGATGCCGCATGTTCATCCCTCTCCTCCACTGCAGCCGTCTCAGACAGGCTGACAGAGCCATGTGGCCGCTGAACACTCCCCAACCGCTTGGGCCAAATCAGACAGGCCAGGTGAAACGATTGCAGAAGAGTTCTCTGATTTGACAGAAACAGGTTGAAACAGCTGAAAAATGGCCATCTGTCCACAGCCTACCAGAAACAGACAGTTTTTTCCAAATCCAGCTGAAGACCATACCCCCCTCCACCTTCTCATCACTACCCACCAGGTTAGTAACCTCCAGCAAAGGTGCCTTCAAGACCATTAGCTAGATTTACTTAGGAGCACTCCACAGTTCCCTCTCTAGCAATACAGAAACTTCTGGCACGTTCATCTCCCACCAGCTCATCAGCAAAATGAGCCTCAGTCTGTGATCTTCAAAGCGCATGAGAGGATATAAACCTGGAAGTGGCTGTAACACACAGGGAGGTGTTGGAAAGCTGCTCTCACTTGTGTGACTGGGATGTGAGACAGCAAAACAGGCAACACAAAGCACAGAAGGAGGCCAGAAACAACCACCTTGGCTCTTTGCCCCATCTCAATAAATGTGTCCAGGTGAAAGTATTCTGTTTGATTTAGAGACATTTCACACGCACTTTACACAGGTGCAAAGTGCTAGACTTGCCCCACACCTCTGGTAAACAAACAAACCAAGGTCTTTAATTGCAAGCAGAGCAAGTGCTGCTGGTGACAGCACTCAGTCCCATCCTCTGCTTTTTCTTGAAACTGTCCGGTCACAAAGACGGTCACAAAGGCAGTCCCTGGGTGTCCCCAAACCTGTCTACAAGTACAGGAATCAGCCTGGCTAGTCTCTTCATTGGACAAGTTATAACAAGAAAAGGTGTCTTCCAAACAGTCAGAACGGACTGGGCGCTAACCACTGGCAGCAAGAAAAAGAATTCACAAAATCACTGAAGAATTTTATGGGCTTTCCAGGCATGTAATATCCAGTTGTCTCTAACAGGCAACAACTGCAGCAGCAGCAAATGATGAGAAGCCTCTGCTGTCTTTTTAGATATTGTCTTAATAAATTCTTGCTTTTATTTTTGCTTGAATCCAGTCTCTTCACTGCACCAGTAATTTTGTGCCTTTCAGAATGCAATATTTAGGAAATACTGTAATGAGTTCAAAGCCTGTTCTGAAGAATCAGTGATGACATGACACTGTCAGCCTCAGTTTTCATGTCCATTCAGCTTGCATGCCAAAGAAATCAGGGCCCTTCCCCACAGAGGTTCTCAATAAAGGACTTTCAAAGAAAAAATAAGCTGTAGTTCAGGAAAATCCATGCAAATACAAAATCAGGTACACTGTATCAGGTACCCTTTTATATATTTTGAAAAACAACAAAGCAATTATGTGTCCAATTCTTTCTTTCTTTCTCCCATTATCATGTATGTTGAATATAGGCAAGCCCTAACCTCTTGTCTTCAATAAGAATTCACTAGCAATTCCAAAAAAAATGAGAAGTTTGCAGCTGGTTTTGGTGGTAAACCCACCACTGAACACCACATGCTCCTATCCATACACACCCATTATCTCCTCAGTGTCATGCACAATGACTCTTTCCCAAAAACGTAATATCTAAAAGCCATGTGGCAGAACAGTAGTGTAGCATGATGTGAGACTGCAGATATGAATCCTGACAGAATTCAGTAATGTCAAGGGGAATCATTTACCTCAGCAGTGTTTAGACATATCCTAGTTAAACTCATATATTTAAATGCACAAGATTCTTTCTTTGTTTTTTTTATTATTTTTTTTTAAGACTAGAAGATTGGGTTATTGTGATCAGCTCAGGTATCCTGTGTCTGCAGATGAAGTGGATGTTTCTGTGCAGTTTGCACTACCAATTAACTTTCCCAAGTAATGAGGTATAATCTCCCCTGAGAAAACCTGCTTCATCTGTGATATATTCCCAGCAGAAATGTAGAAATCTAACAGCCTAAATTCAGATTCATGAGATTTATTCTTTAAAGCATGCTGTGAAAAGCTACAGGAATAAAAATTTAACATGGTAGTCCCTTTTACTGTTTTACTCTCTGGCACAAACACCACCTAACCAGTGTAGACCTTTTTAACACTAAAAAAGGTAACAATATTTTATGGTCAGTGCTTGTATCTCTATATATATTTTAAAAAATCAGCTAAACTCTGTAGAAAATAATGAAGATAAATGACTGTTGAGAATTAATTTAGGGCTTCCACTGTAAGATGTCTGAAGTTCTCACATATTAAAGGTAGTGAAATTTATGATTTAGCCTGGCTTTTATTCACTGCCACTGTAATAGAAAACAACAATTTGGTGGTAATATAAATGGTTTTCATCAACATGAATAGTGTCATTCATTGGACTGGTATCTGCTTTCACATGAGCTCGAGTAAATCAGAAGATAACTGCTTAAACATGAACTTTACTAATACAAGTTTAAGAATGAAGGAATCAGACCTAGACATTGATTTTTGCATGCTGTTCGCTAATGAAGCCCTCTCCAGTAGTGTTTATACCCCAGCTGAATGATGTGCCAGTCATTTGGATACAATAAGCAGCTCTTTCAGATGCCTGACTACAGAAGAGAAGAGGCAAAGAGGTGTATAATGGCCGTGGTAAAAGGCTTTGATGACAACACATCAACTTCGTAAGCCTGTGTCCTAGACTAATACAAGTGAACACTCAACAGACCAAAAGAAACACTGGAACACCTGGAAGACTTAATCGACCATTAAGTTTGCAGTGCCCTGATCTGACAGCATGATGCAAAATTAAAATCTAGGAAAGAAGGCAGCTCAAGCCTTTCTCCTCCCGCACCCAGCTCTTCCAGGCTTGCCCAAGCACAGCAGAGCAGAGCAGAGCTAGCCAGGCAAATGTAATGGCACTAAAAAGGAGTGAGAGAGACGTGCCTTTCCTTGGCCGTGAAAACATGTCCTTGGTGATGGGAATTGGTGATGGGAGAATGAAGAACAAATTAGATTAATAATTATTATTCAAAAGTAGGATTAAGAAGTAAATGATGAAGATGTAATTCATGAGACAGAATGACACAATCCCGTGCAATTTAAAGAGCAGTTTCTCAGTGAGCACCCACACTTTCATATCCCACTTTTTCCCATCCTTTAACTGTTAAAAAGAGGCCTAACACAGAGAAACTTTGTGTATCTCTAGCTTAGATGAACACATATACATTTTTCATGTGTTTGTGAAAACAAATAATAATAATAAAAAGGAGCTGGAATATACAGAAAAAAAGTGTTCAAAGAAATTATTTCAAGGCACACTTTACTCTTCTAGCCAATTCAGATTTCCATGCCACACATGAGGCAACATAGGATTTTTCTTACCTGGAATCAACTCATATAAATAAAAAGCCAGTTTCCATACAGAAGAGAGCACTTCATACACACTTCTGCTGGCTTCACAGCCTGCTTCATCAGTGACTTCAATCAGTTTTCAACAATTTATCTGTGTTACAATGTTACTTTTAGAACATATGATCTTAATCCTAGAAAGAGCAACAGGTTCTAAGCTCTCAATTCTAGTTCCACCCTTAAATTCTACTCTTGACAAATGTCCAAGAAGGCAGCAAATTGTCCTATAAAGGTCAAGTACAAAAACCTCTCATAAAAAGTGTTCCAAGCAAAGAACTGAGGAGACAGATTTAAGAAAACGCAACTGAACAAAGCAGTATCATGGATTATAGGGGAGATTTGTTTTACATATCAAGATTTAAAAACAGTCTTCTTCTAGCAAAAATTATTTTTGTTTCAGAGCTCTGCCGCATAGCATAGCAGGGAGGACTCTTTGTATTTGCAACTTTCTGGTTCTGTTTTACTCAAATTTCACAGGCTTTTTGGGAAAAGAAAACCTACAAACAGGGAAGGGAAGAGAAGAGAGAGACAAAATGATGCACGTAAATTAGCTCAAAGCACATGGCTTATAATACCCACTTTATAGATATGGGAAAAGATGCAAAGAAGTGGGGTCAGTTTGCCTAAACTCACATGCAAAGTCAGCAGGAGAGCAGGAAGTTCAACCCTATTCCTACCTCCCCATCTAAGCACTAAGCCACAGTTCTAAAAAATAAATAAATAAGAAGAAGAATAAAAAAAATCACAACAAGCAAGGCCCTACTGGGGAGAAAGCAGGAGAAAATAGTTTAATTGAGGGAAATGATTGTTTTTAGAGGTTACTGCCTGTCTCACCAATACCCTAGTGACCACCCTATCTACACCCATAATTAGGGCAAGCCTCTCTGTAACTGCATGAGATCATGTTTTTCTTTCATGCAGCAGTAAATTATTGTACTTGCCATCACTCCTCTCCGTATATTCTATCAAATAAATATTTCCAGAGTGTACTTTGCTATTTTGTCATTTTCAGTATCACTCTTACTATAGCAGAAAAAATGTGGAAAAAATGCGTTTAGGGTTTGAGAAACAAAGATATTCCTTTATTAGGAAAAACAGAAAAAGAAGGAGAGAGAGAGAGAAGTAGATCATCCTGGAACTGCCAATTTTCTGTATCCTTTGAGGATTAGATCCAAGCTTATAATTTCAGTGAGCAATTATCTAAATAGAAATGCTCTAATTGCACTAGGATTGTATTTTCTCTGGAGTGTTACTTCTTTCAAGTATCCTGCTGTTTATTTATTTTCAGCTAAATAAAAGGTAGGCTGAGCTGCCTAGCGATTTACACTGCAGTAGGGCTGTTACCCCTGTACACAGGAGATTGCTGGTACAGAACAGAAACCCCTCTAGGCTGTTCTAACTTACTAGAACTAAGCCCATTGCAGTCTCTGTCATAGAAACTCACAGCTTAATAGAGAAAACAAAACAATTCTTCCTGGATGGTTGTCAATGAGCTGCTTTGTTGCCTCTGGAATCCTTGCCAACACAGGGAGAATTAGGGAGCACTGAGACTGGGACGAGCATCCAAGGGAGCATCCTGATCCTGCTGGGCCATGTACCTCACAGGCTGGAAGGGCCAGGGGGCAGGCGAGAGGCCACCATGGGCACAGCAACACACGAGACAAAAAATCTCCACAGGAAATTGTACTAACTGTCCAAAAAAGGGTCACTGGTCCTTCTTATCTAGAAACACCGCAAAATGCCAAGAGCTAAAAGCAGCAAGGTCTCATCGAAAAATGAAATACACCACTCTGGTGCAGCCCATAATTACAAGGCACATAATTCCTGAACAGCCATGCAACAGAGGAAGTTTTCCTACTGCACTGACAAGTATCAAATGCTACTTAATATCTTAATTTGCCTTTATTTATTTATGTTTATATGCAGTAATACAGATGCAGAAGAATGGGGAAAGGGCCAAAATTAAGATTCAGAAAAGACAGAATTCAGGACAATATATGAAAACTAAGCAGTTGCAAAAGTGTTCAGAGGGCACCTACATATCATGAATAATTCCGTTAAAATTTCATTTTTTTCCAAATTCGAACAGACAGTAACTGCTTTACATTAAAAGTAAAGAAACAATCAAGAGTGCATTCCTCCACTTCCTATGCCACAGTTAACTGAGAACTGGACAGAAGTGAGGATCTTTATCTACTTTAGTTTTATTTCTATTTAGAATAAATTGTATAATTTGGTGTAAATATTTTCAAACAGGACAGCTGTTTTCGGAATTCTGTTTGTGTATAAGCCTAAATGTCATATTATTTACTTACACTATGCAAAACATGCACAGAGCACCTGCTGACAGGCACCTGTGACACAGGTCCCAAGGGGAAAAAGAAATGCTAACTAACAACCAACACCACAACAGCCAGGGACTGAAAAACATGTATTTCAAACTCCTTGTACTTACAGCTAATTCTCTATGTCACTTTGAACATTGCCAGTAGAGAAGCAGTGTCTGCTCACCTGTCCTTTAACAATGAACATGATGACTGGGAGGAAAATAAACATGATTAATTTCTTGTCCAAAGTTGTCACTCAAATTGACGGAGCAACTAGATTTTTCCACAGCAGGAATAAAGCAGAGGTACACCCAGTAATTTTACTGCTATTCAACTAAATTGAGAAGACCATTTAAGCCTGGGACACCCAGAAGTAGATCAAATTTTGCATACACATCTGCAGAATAGAAGGGACCAGCAAAGCAAAGGTCAGCAGAGCCAGCACAAGACTAAGAACTTATCTTGAGAGAAAAATCCTACCTCACCACCACTATATTTTCAGACACCAAGGCTAGTCAGGACAGCCAAACTGAAAATTGAAAACCTAGAGAGTATATAGTAAAACAGTAACTTAAATTATAAATGTAGTTAAGCAAAACAAAAATTTTGGCATTTTTCTTCATCAATCATTCTCAGTATACAACAAAGGCAAAGGATCATTGTAACAATCTGAAGACAGAAACTATTTTAAGTCAGTGGGAGCTGTATATCTAAATTTTAACTTCAAACCCCTCTTTTTCTCCTTGTGCATCATCAAATCGAAGATATACAGATTTATCATTTTATTTATTGTGTAACTTTTCTAGAATTCTAGGAATATCAAAGCTTTTTTAAAAAAATTATTTGTCCTTCTTAAAGTATTTTTACCTACTCCTAGTATGCAATTCTCCTGCTATATTCCAAACAATTTGTATTGGACACTTAAGGTATCAGTATTTACTGTGTATTCCCCACTAAACTCAATTACGTTGCTATGACAGTCAGTGTGTCTTTCTTCAGTAGATTAATTTAATAAGCTACATTTTGTTTCAGGACAGCCAGGACTGTGGACCGTAAGACCACTTTATCATATCAACTAATCTGTGAATTTATTGTGTTCTGGAATCATCTTACAGCTGGCTACAAAGCTGTTCATTACCATACTATTGGAATGCCTGGAACAACAGCAACACATCATAGTCATAATAATGCCAAGTTATCCAATATCAACAAAATCATTAGGACAAATAGTCAGATACCTCTCAGCTCTCCATTCAAATCCTTTTTGTTTGTTTGTTTGTTTTGGTTTTTGTTGCTTTTCCTTTGAATTAGTGTTTCTAGTTCCGTTTTCTACAGACAGATAAGCACAGGTCAGCATCTCAGACCCGGCTGCACTGACTGCCTTCACTCACTCAATTTGCCCTTGTCGCACCTGTTAGCAAGGTCACACTCCATCAGTGTTTTGGGAAAACCAAAAGGAAAAGTGGTGAGGGAGGAGAAAGACAGAAACATAGACTGACACACTGCACAGAATACAGGGTCCCATATCACCATCAAGCTTGTCAGCCCCTCCACTTTAAGGATCAGCACCTATTGAAAAGTGTGTCAAACATTCACCGGAACCAAAACCAGAGCAGAATGAGCAAGTAGTCATTAGCATTTGAATGTCTCATGCAAAGCAGAGCATCTTTGACAAAAGGGATGAGAATGCCCCATTCTCATCTGGGAGGGCAGGGATGCAGCCAGAAAGAAGCGGGCTAAGAACAAGCTCCTTCTCACGTATCCTAGCAAGGGCTCCAGGCAGGAGCTCGTTCCTCCTCCCACCACTGCGTTTTGGGCCCAATTCAGCACTTGCACTGAAGTATGCATCCAGACCAGGCAAGACAGACACAAAAATGCTAGATGTGTGGTTTTCAAGCAGTAAGACAGGTACTAATCATTACACAGCATCATTATACAGCATCAAGATTTTTTCAACAGAGCTAAAAGCGGACATGAGGGTACTGAAGGAACTTGGTTGGAAGCTTCAAGTGTCTAGAGAATTAACAAAGTTTCCTTATTTAAACAATTACTGAGCTAATGAGCTGTTCTACATCAATAAAAATGTTAGCTCAAATAAACTGCACTAATTTCACTGGTTCAAATCCAAGCTGTCTCTCAAATCAGCCTTACTGTGAGTTATGAGATTTTTACGGCAGTCATCTAAATTCTCTTCTATTACCGTGTTTACATATCATTAGAAGTGTTTGGAGCTGCACTACTGTAACCACAGCAGTTCCCTCATTCACTGTGGACTATCGAACCATCTTTCATGGACCTTCAAAAATATCCTCAGGGCATGGCAGTTACTAAGAGATTGCCATCTTCCTTCCTTTTATTTTTAGAATGGGCTCCTCAGAAGAGTGTTTAATCTCTACCAAAGGCAACTACAAAGTATATTAAGTCTCTATGGCTTTTCAGATTTTTATGCACCCAGCCTAGCTAGTTTTGCATACTGATTTTTCCTGGCACCTTTTGCAAAATACTACCTCTAACTCCACATGCTCTCACTCATATTATTGAAATTACGTCTCTCATATCTTTGCTATATCTACCAGTTCAGTACTTGGAGTTTATATCTGCACAGGACAAAAATGATGATTCTGGAATACTTGCATAGTCCACATAAAAGAGCTTTGCATTTTTGTATATTCAAGATAAGCTTGTTTCTTGACCTATGCATTTTCTTGAAACAAATTTAGGAAAAAAAATAGTAGCTTTTCTGGCTAAAAGTGTGGAAATAACTTTAAAGATTCATCATTTTAAGACAAAGCACACAAAGAAAAAACAGTCTTTAATTAACTTGATAGTTTCACTTTTTCCAAAACATTTAAGGAAGAGGCATCTTGAAGGATCTCAGATTGCAAGATACATGTTTTAAATTCCTTAACGAACAATCTTTGCATTCTTAAGTCACAGTCACAAGCTTAAATTCTACTTCATCTCTGCTTCACACTCTCTTATCTCAGTGGTAGTCAGTTACGTAACATTTTCTGGTTGCAGCAGTATTGTATGTCTATTTATTATTAGTACAATATTCTCTTGCCACAGATTCTCTTTTAGCTGGTGCAATGCTGCTGACTTTCTTAAATATATTCTTTGAACTGTGCTCCCAATTTGCCATGAATAAGATTCTGTTTTATTTGCAGCTAAGATTGCCTTCTCTGTCTCATGCATATTCAAATATCAAATAGTATATGCATTTCTCCTGTATCTTACTAATTTTTTAGACACTTAGAAAAAAAAAAAGATTTTTTTAAACTGAAATTTGAAGCAGTTTTTCAGGTATATCCTCAAATATACCAGAAGCATTATATCAGTTGATTTTCTGAAGGTGGAACTTCATCCAGAATTTAATTTGATACACAGATTAATAACATTCAACAGATATGCAATGGCACTTGTTCCCAATGAACGAAAACAATCTACTCTGTGTATCCAAGGAATAGACAATCTTGAACACTTGCACCACTGTATGCAATTATTGAGCATGGTTTCATTTGGTTTTTTAATACATAAATAATCCTTCTACTTATGGACAATGTCTTTTTAAAACAACTTCACTGTTTTAACTACCTTAACAAGTTGAGGATAAAAGGATACAAACTATTCTCACACCTTAACCTGTTTCACTCCTGGTCATGACCTTTCACTCCCAATAGGCAGAATGCATATGTACCAGGGCAAGTAGCATATACACCCATTTTATTGCCATCTTTATGCTCTGGAGCAATAGCTGTTTTTCATTTAATTCAAATAAAATATTTGAAACTATCACTGCTTCCATAAATAGTTCTTTAACACAAATGAAGCAGATTATCATGCTGCCTCTGAGTTTCACATCAATATTACTTTCCTTCTATCTTAAGCCAGTCTCTAAAGGAAGATATTTAATTGCAAATGCAGATGTAGCTACACTAAGTTTGCATTTAAGACACTAGATGCAAGTCAAGCACCAAGCTTGAAAATGTCATCAGTTTGGAACTGTTTATGAAAAGCAAGACAAAAAGAGATCCTGAAATTAACTGTGAAGAAGTCTATGCTATAGTTATACACTGTGCACCACAAAGCCAAGGAGATGATATCAGGTGGGTCTGCATTAAGCAAGAAAACACTTAAGAAAAACAGAAAACAGAAAAACAGGGCTATAATTTAACGTATCTTTGGAGAATGCAATGCAACACACACATGTTATATGGCAGTAAACACTCCCAAGACTCCATAGTAAAAATACTACTTACAGTAATGTCTTCATTCCTTTGATTTTATTAAGCAGGAGACAAATTATTTGCAGAATCAGAGTGTGGAGCTTTGCCAAGAATGGTCACATCTGAACCACACTACTTATGACTGTATAAAGTGTAAGAATATTAGTCATGTAATGAATAACTTGAGGATGTTTGTTACAGGACATGAAATGACAAAAACTTGGGAAAGGTTAAGAAGGTTAAAAACAGGTTTTCTTCCAGCAGGAAGCCGATACAAGATTTTCAGAAATCAATTTTCTAGTTCTTGGAGTTAGATTCTTGGAGCTCTTGGAGCTTTTCCAGCTCCAAACTCATGCTCATCACTGCTGGCCTTCTTCAGTTCTATATCTAACAACAACATCTCCCTGTTGTGTGTTGCAAGCTGCCAGTGATGCCTTTGACAAGACCAATAGTTAATGCCAAATACCAATACCCAGACCTCACCAAAACTTCAATTTTGGTGATAAGCAGCTGATAGAGTCAATGGATTTTCTCTACACCTTTCTTTTCAGAGTGATGTTCTGTTGTCTCCTCCTCTTCCTCCTCCCTTTGTATATTGTGTGCCCCACCACATTTTCTACCTTTACTCTGCTGTTGACCTCATTCACTCATGTGGTCTCTTTTTAAGCATCACCTAACCAACCTTCAATATTCTTTTGAAGAGCTCTAGCCTGCTGCCTTTCCCTCCTCTTGCGGATGATCCTCTGCTAAATACAACAGAATTCCACATTCTCCCCATCTAACCCCATTGCAACGCCTGGCCTTCTCTCCAAAGATAATCTTTCATCTCACTAAAGAGGAAGGTTTTGAGACAGAACTAACACAAGCAGCAATAGTATATATTTTTCCCTCTATTTATACATCACTTTTTATTTTGTGCTGGCGATTCTGATATAATGAATTATTTCTAAAAAGGAAGAAAAGGAAAGGAAAGGAAAGGAAAGGAAAGGAAAGGAAAGGAAAGGAAAGGAAAGGAAAGGAAAGGAAGGAAAGGAAAGGAAAGGAGAAAGGAAAGGAAAGGAAAGGAAAGGAAAGGAAAGGAAAGGAAAGGAAAGGAAAGGAAAGGAAAGGAAAGGAAAGGAAAGGAAAGGAAAGGAAAGGAAAGGAAAGGAAAGGAAAGGAAAGGAAAGGAAAGGAAAGGAAAGGAAAGGAAAGGAAAGGAAAGGAAAGGAAAGGAAAGGAAAGGAAAGGAAAAGAAAGGAAAGGAAAGGAAAAGAAAAGAAAAGAAAAGAAAAGAAAAGAAAAGAAAAGAAAAGAAAAGAAAAGAAAAGAAAAGAAAAGAAAAGAAAAGAAAAGAAAAGAAAAGAAAAGAAAAGAAAAGAAAAGAAAAGAAAAGAAAAGAAAAAAGAGAAAACAAAAGAAAAGATTTTCTTTGGACTTTTGTTCAAAGAAAGAGATGAAACAGGTCTCCCAGAAACAACAGTAGTTTTTTGGTACTGTTGCCCAGAAGATATCTGAAATTGGGTTGGAACAAGGTGCTATTTATATATGGAATATAAATGCCCACAATGTTCTGTACCTCTGCCACTGATGGAGCACAAATTGCAAGATTTGCTGGGGAAGCAGGAGGGGTTGTATTTTTTTTCAAGTTGTATTGTTTCCTTATTTTTGCCTTTCTAAAGCAATTCCCCATTTTCCTGCAAAATGGCTGTTTCCAGCCATCACTTTGCTACCTCTGCTGTAATAAATCTACTGCATCTGGCAAGGCACTTGCACAAGCCACTCTGTTTCCAACACAGCACAGCCCAGCACAGCACATCTGGCATCATGCATCATACACATGGGACAAGAATTTTGCCCAAGAATAACCACAGCTTTTAAAATTCCGATTTTGTTACCAAATGTCTCCACATTACCAGGATCACTCTCCCTTCTACTCCACCCCCAGCCAACTCCTCAGTGTGTAGCATCACTCCATCCTATTCAATACCAATAGGTTAACGAATTGTTTCATTACTTTCAGCGCAATACATCATTTGAAGGAAATAAATAAAATGTTTTATAAATGTTATTGTTGGTGTCTGGTCCTTCGTTGAGTTCAGAGGAAGTCTATGAGATCAGAGAGACCCTAACTGGGAATTCTACTACACTAGTTTTTGCTTAACCAGAGTGATATTTCTGGTTTGTAGCCCATTCTACGATGGAAGCAGAACAGCGCCCACAGCACTTCAACATTTTCTTCTAACCCTTTAAGCTGCCTAATACATTTTGGTACTATTCGTATTGCTACAGTGACCAGCTTCTCTCCAAGGCCATGGGCAGAGTAACAATCGGCTTTGCACAAATGCATTTTTCCTAAGGTCCCGTGCTGAGGGGCATCTTTCACTTGCCAGAACGCCAGACTTTAGCTGGACTCAGAGGTTTCCAACACATCTTTGACAATTTCACTTCCAGGTATTAGCCAGTTTACAGGCAAGCCATGAGATGCTTATATATATATGTATATATATACACATACATGCTCTCCTTTTTCTCTAGCCGCTAGTCTATCATTAGTGCATTAGCTGCATTAAGATCTATACCAACACAATAAAGGGAAAAAAAAAAAGAGAAAATAACCATTATCCTGAGAAATACCTTATTTTCCGTGGTCATGAGGGTTTAAACCAGAAGCAAACATTTATGTAGTCATTGCAGAAGGTGACATATTGTTATATGTGTAGCTTTCTTTTTTAATTTTTTTAATAGTTTTACAGTGTTAAATTTGAGGAGTGGTTATGTCAAGTTTTGAGTATCCCCTACTAGCTGCTACTTGCCTTTGCTTGCAATTGAATTACTTGAATCAATGGCAGCCAGCAGGATGCAGAATTCAGAGCCATCCGAGTCAAGCAGCTGCAAAACTAACGTCAAAAAAAAATAAAGAGGGATAAAATCAAAAGGGACAGGTGAAAAAAGAGCAGAGGAGGATAACAGAGGAGATATGGTTCATTGAACTGAAAGGGGCCAGGTTCTAGCTGAAATTTCAACATTATAAATAGGACATTATGTAGCAGAACTAAAAATAGTAGTTTTATTTTTACTTAATGTTCCTCACTGCTGTCTGATGACCTAGGGAGGAAGGGCTTAGAACAGAGAATTAAACAATTTCCCAGAACAACACAAACACGACCACTAGTTTGACTCCAATGTCTATTTGTAAACTGAAAAACTCAATTTTTTAAAACCAGTTTCAAAAAAAAATCTAATTGAAAGAACTCTTTGTAATGTTGCTGTTAAAAGAATGCAATAGATTACAATCCTTCCTGCAGAAAACCAACCGCAATCACAAATTCCCTGTCCAAGTAGTTGTTTGTAGCAGAAAATCTCTAGTGCCTCTAATCTGATTCCTTCCTGCATTTTGTATGTAAGTATTGCCCTATGCCGTAAGCAGTCTCTGTTCAGCAGTAATATACATTTTCATTCCCTTTTAGGTTTCTAGTCAAGATTGAGGGGGCCCAGCAAAGGTTCGCAGCGAAGTGCTATGTGAATCTGCCTCCACAACTGTCTTGGAGCAGCATTTTGTGTCTTACCCTTTCCTAGGGACGTATTTTGTCCTTAAACAGAGAATCCTAATTTAGCTATGGTAGAACGGCTGCTTATACATCCAGCTGCTAAAGTGGTTTTCATATTTTGTTCCATAAAATATTGATGAAACCAGTACAAGTTTAAAAAGACCAAATTTGGCTTTAATTTCAAGCCCACAAATCTCATCCTCAGGATGAGACCAACTTGAAACCGTGGTTTTGGTTCTGCTTACAGAGATAAGAGGAAGCAGTGAAGTAAAAACAGACCTGATTCTGAACTTAAGTTCACAGGTGTGTAGCTCCATAGCTTTGTTTTGGGCACATCACTAGCTAAAATGAAGGGTCTTGATAGCCTGGGTAAACCTCAAGTCTATTTTTGTGTGTATGTGCTAAATTCTGGCCTTTTTATAATGTACCACAGACCCCAAGGGGTTATACAGAAGCATTTATTCAGCACCACTTTCACAGGAATCTGAAATGAAGATGAAAATACCGTGATTTAACTTTAGAGAGCAACCCATAATTACTTAAAAGAGTTTACAGAAACAATAAAAATAACTTGTGTTACTTGTCATAGCTGGTCAAGATGAAATACAGGTATTTATTATAATCATTTACAGAAAAATACTTAGCATCTGTGCAGTTTATATGTTCCGTAATATGTACCTGCAAATCAACTAGTCAGTCACATTATCTTTTGGGCTGAAAAATGGCTAATTCCATATGTGCTGTTTTGATATGGTATTCTCATGCTTCCTTAGCGTTAGCAATTCAGTTTGTTTGGGGATGCTTAGACTCAGGACACCATTCTGCACTTAGTTTACATAACTCTAGTACAAGGAATAGCAAAAAGGCAGATGATAATCCAAAACTTACTGCTATTTTATCTTCTTTCATTATCAAAGCCAAGTCAGGCACACTTGAATTAGTACATTATTTGCCATGTCTCAGAAGACAAAAGGAATAGTAATGTATTTTGATTACTCTCGTGGTTTTAAGAAATGTTTTTCATCTTGTTTATGCTGAATCAAACCCTCAAAAAATAAAATTTAACCGTATCACTGAGGTCATACTGCTACACTACTTTTCGGTTTCAATGTCAGCAGTAGTTGTAGGAAAAAACAAAAACAGTAGACCTTCCATGTTCGACACGATGGCTCTATTTGTAATTTGCTTCTTTCTTTTTCACATTTTACTAGTTTTTAACATATATACAACACAGTTTCAAAAGTAGCTTTGGAACACTAGTAAAATCTTCCACATGTCTGCACTGCTGCTTTTCCTTCTTCCCCAACTCCCTAGTTACTCACATAAAACAGACAAAAACTACTGTGCAACCTTTAGAAGCTTTTTGACTGCAAAAATGGAAGAGAACCACCCAGGGAAGGACTCGTCAGAGACCTAGGCTCAACTGACCTACACTTGCCAGGCCTGGCCAACCTCACTGAGCACCATTTTTGGAGTAAGTACTCAAGAAGACCTCAACTCAATGGGAATAGACTACACTAAAATCATCCAGTTCAACTATAATCACATACTACTGTATGTGACTAAAGCCACAGATAACAGACATTATGATTAACTATTAACATCTCATCTTGCTTAGAAGATTTCTCACTTTCCTTGCAGGTAGGGCCTTTCTTCCTCTCCACTGCAATGTGTCATACACAACTCCTGCATACAGTATATTCTAATTCATGCCAAGACCTAACAAACAATTAGACATTATATCAACCATCCCTAGTGAGTCCTGGCATATTATTTGATTTCAGTGCACTCGGCGCATTGCTTTTTGCAATAGTATGCCTAGAAGACTTAGTTCAGATATGGCATTTTCCATCCTCACCTTGAAATAACCCTAAGCATAGAAACATAACCCTGTACACCACCCTGGCACAGAAAAATGCAAGGGAGAATGTTTTGTTCTTACAGGTAGAAGATTATTTAGGAGCTTCCATTTTGATTACCAAGCAAATGCAAAGGAGACTTTCAGGTTTCCTTGTCACTGTCCCCTCTACCAAGAACAGGCAGCTTTTATGCTACCAATTCTTGGCCTTTCCTGAAGAACAGAACAGCAGCAGCTGCACCAGAGTAAGAACAAACAGGTTTTCTGGCAAAACTTCTTCTTAGGTTGTAGACTTTTCCTCATAATATCATAACTGCAACCTGCCTCTTGTTTTCTTAGCTAAAACAACAGAAAAGTCTTTCATCCAGAATCTATTCAACAGGGTTGCCTTCTGCTGCCTTTACGATAGAAGGAAGCAACAAGGTTCTGGATTCTCTGTTGTTACATGCCATGATTTATATTTTCATTTAAACGAACACATTGTGGACCAATTATGAGAAAACCTAGCATTCCCATTGGAATTACTTTGTCTGGGGACTTGCTTTTCCATTTGGCTTTTTGGAAGCAAGAGTGAGAAGAAGATTAAATAAAATCTGGACCACCTGCACCCCAATAATGACTATGCAGTCACACACAGTTAACACTGATTTAACATGATTATATGGACTGCATATAATTACATCAGCCTTAAATTAACATCATTTATACACAAAGTAATTCATATACTCATGCCTAGTAATACTAGAATAAGAAACAGGCCAAAAGAATATTTAATAAATATTTAGCTCCAAAAGCTATAGAAAAGTGTAGGAATTAGAAGGGGACATAATTTTCAGGTCACAAAGACAGTCCAGTTGGCTTTTTTCCATGAACTGCACACACAGCTAAGGTACCACTGAGTAAATCATTACAGTATTACAGAACGTCCTCAGAGCAGGCCACAAACTAACCAGCAGACCAGGATGAGATCCAGAATAAATCACTACTAAGTTGCGACAACACTTGTTGTCTTTGAGAATGACCTTATATGTCCGGCAACTTCCAGTTCAAAAATCCTGGGCATTTGGGAAAGAGGGATACCTCCGACAGCAACGTAGAACCTCTGCTTCCAAAATACGGTTTGTTAACTAGGAGGCCAGAAAAATAAAATAATAAAATAAAGGGAAGGTTTAGCCTTCTAGCCCCACAAGGAGCAGGACTACGTGTAAAGCCAAGGCCCGCGGTGCTGGAGTGGAGGCAGCAAAGTCCAGCCACGTGTGCCCAGCGGGACCAGGTGCTCAGGGCTCCTGAGAGCCGCTGACACTGAGCGCTTCCCGTGACCCCTCCTAACGCTCCCATTAAACATTCCCGCAATTCCGGGGCAACTCTACTCCCTGTGCTGCAGCAGCACCAAGCCCGGCTGCGGCGCAGGTTCAAACTGCCTCCCGGGAAGGACTGCACAAGGATAAACCCAGCCTGGCTCCTTCCCTGGGAGGACCAGCCCCTCTAGCCCCTGTAGCGGCCATGAGCAACCTGCTTCACCTCTTTAATCACGGTAAAAATACCCCTGCCCCAGGTTGTTGGTGGCAAAGATCATGAATCACTTTTAATCACATGTTTGGTAGAAATACAGCACTGCCATTAAACTGCTGATTTTGTGTGACCAGAATATATATTTTGTAACTGTTTTTTCAGCACCTTACGGGTTACGATCACTTTGGGGACTAGCTGGTTGTATCTAGATTCCCGGAGAAGCAGTGCTAAACAGCATCAGCACCTCGCTGGTGACTGTAACACCACTCCACTACACACATCACTTTTCTTTAAAGCATTTGAGCTATTTCCCAAGCTAAAACAAGCCATCAGATTTGAGACAGTTAAGTCCTGTCAGTATCAGTAGGATCCTTTCCAAGTGACGAATCTCCCCAAAAGAATCTTCTGCAGTTACCTTTCTGAAGGTGACTTGGTTTTTTCTAGGGAGCTACAACTAGAAGAAAAAAAAAAGGCAAAAAAAAAAAGCAAAAGAAAAAAAGAAAAGTTAAAGAAACATATCAACATTCACGGCCTCTAGAATGTCATTGGATAGTTCAGAAGAATAATTTTAAAGCATGGCAGTTCCCAAGAACAGTTTTTAGGCTAAAATGTATTCCCACTGATATTTTTGGCACACTATAGTTTAAATAGTTCTGAAGAACATGTTGCAAATTTAGTACTCATTTAAAAGTTTATCATAAGAGATCCTCATTTATTACAAAGCAGGTTCAGCTGAGCAGCAAGTACCACTACAGAAAGAAAGAAAATAAACCTCTACAGAATATACCAAGAACCTATAATTCAGTAATGTCCTCTGTAGAAGAGGACAGATTATTAACCTCATCAGATACCTCTTACTCCCATCATGAAGAGTAGGATTAGAATGAGGAAATTATGAGTGAAATTCTCCAGAAAATAACCAACAATTTTAATGGGAAAATTAAGTTTTTTTTTTTACTTTAACAAGTATTAATAAAACAGAATGTGTAACCTAAATCCACAGCACTATAGTTTGTTAGATTCTTCAAGCAGAGATTCCCCTTTGATTGGGTACAATTATTAATCATTATTTTTTACCTAAACTGATTCTGATGCCCTGATTTTTCATGCCATTCGTATCATTTTAGATATTCCATAGAAATTTGTTTTCATTTATATCAGACAGATGTAATGTTAGCCATCAGGCATTCTTTTGAAACACTGGCAACAATATTAAGAAATGGCACTTTATTTACATGGTATAAGGCAAATTATACAGCACATCAGAAATATTCATTGCAATGATTCATAGCTATAAAATGTATAATTTCCAACAGTCTGGTTTTCAGAAAGTTATAGATACCTACAAAAGTTACTGTCCATTTATCATTATGTTTGTGTGCAATCACCTCAACTGTTTTAATAGCCAGCATAGTATATGAGAAAAAGCTTATAGCAGATGAGAAAAAGCATATACATTGATGTAACACTCACAGGATTACAGCCTTTACCTGAAGAGCACAAATGGTCTGTTCAGGTGAACCTGGGCTTTGCTACAAGATCTAGTCTTCACACCCTGCTACCCGTCTGCAACAAATGGCCATGCCATAGCTGCTTGAGTGTGCTATTAACAAAAATGAACCAAGGAAAAGATAAACAGTATATCCATGACACAGCAAAAGTCAGATTATGCTACATTTTGGCCCCTTGATTAAAAAAAAAAAAGCCTAAAAATCAAAAAACTGGGTAAGAGGTGCAGCCATAAATGAGATCTGATGTAAAACGGTGTAAAAAGTATGTGTAAACCAGTGCAGTGTTATGAAAGTTAACTTGGATAAAGACTAGACTGTGTTGTACCCTGCATCCTTATCTCTCCATCAGTGCAGAGCCCACGAGCACCTGCAATAGCTGCTGGTTTTGCTCTCTGGCACTAACGCTTGTGAGGCACAGCAAGCTACACCGCGCCAGGACACTCGCTGCAGATTAACAGTGTCCATAGCCAATTTATTGCAAGCTAGCTGTAGAGCACTCACTGGAACATATCCCACAGTAATTTCCCTGACAGACAACTGTTTCAGACTATTCCTAGTAGAACTGAGCACCAGCACAGCATCTTTGCGAGCAGAGATTAGCAGCAGAGCGAAAGCCAGCCCTGTGGTATGCACATTATGCTGCTGCTGCTGCTGCTCAGCAGAGTGTCTTTCCTCCTACTGAAAGGAAAACAAGATGTCAGTTCTTGCTTTCCTGGGAAGACAGAGTACACTGCAAATGTCAGTGGATTTCAAACCCTGTTTTAATAAAGCACTGACGTCCACATAGTTAGAGGAAAAGAGACACTGCAACAAATTAGCCCTCTCTAAAACTCCCTTATCACATTACCAATATCCTCCTTTTTATGGCTTCACACTAACTCCATTGCTGGAGGAGTGGGAAGTGTCAGAAACAGGGAAGGGAAGAGCAGAGTAGAGCTGCTGACAGCAGTGTTAGCAGCTGTTTCTAGCAATGCTCAGGGATTTTGCTGGGTAGAATTATCACTCCTCCACTTTGTTCTCCTGTCCTTGGATCCTATCAGCTTATATTGTACATAAATGTGGAAAAGACCATTGCTACAGCCAGGTCTGTATGACAGCTGCTATTTTTCCTTTCTAGTGATATTTCTTCCCTTCACTTTTCCACATGAAGAGCCTAAAGGCTTCTCAGGCATGATACAACAGAAAGTTCCATCAAATTTGTTTTCTTCCCTCCCAAGCTTACTCTTTCAAAAAGAATAAGTAGGAGAAAATGCTTTCATACACAAATGACATTAAGATAAATTGATTCTAAAACCTATGGTTTATTTCACCCACCATATCTCCGAGATACCATTCAGTTCACTTTAATAAGCAAGTAACACACTCATTTAATGTTTCACCCTTAATATTTTTTTCTGTCAGATTAATACTCAAGTATTTGATAATACACCAGACTTTTTTTAGCTTTAGATCAATTTTTAGTTCAAGATCAAATTAACAACATAACCCTTCTCAAAAAAGTGAAAAAAAAAACCACAGAAATCATTGGGCTCTTTGCTATCTCACTACAGTGAGCAATTACCAAGGAGAAAGAGTGCCCAATGTGAGCACTAGAGAAAAAAGTTTTGTAAAACAGATGTATAGTTCAAAGTATCAATATAAATTGGGCATTACTTGAACTTTCATTTATTAAATAAACTGATCTTCGGAAATATGATTCTATAAGTTAATATAATTGCTGATCATATTTGGAAATATGATTCTAATAAGTTAATGTTGAATAGTTTTGGGGTTTGTTCTTTGTAAGCTGATGTAAAAGAGTAGCTCTAATGCTTTTACACTAAAGTATCAGCTTCTCAACCTAATCTCTAAGATATAGGACAGTTTTTTTTTTTTTATTAAGATTAGAAGTAACACCAAATTCTATTTAAGAGTTTGCCTTAAGTAGATCTCACTTATCCCCACAAAGGGCGAAGGATCCAGGATGCAGAGTTCCCCATTTGGGTTTTTTTACTAAAAAGTGCTCTCTGAACTTACTCCAAAGTTTACAAATAAAAAGACGGCAAAATTTCCAACTCAAGTATTTAATTCAAATGATATATCATCTACTTATTCTGAGAAATCAGAGAACATGTCAAAACAAGCGGCAGTTGTTTCAGTTTTTCTTGGAACTCTCACTTTCACTTTTTATATGAAAAACCTTTGCGGTCAAGCTTCACAAACTTAACTAGGTCAACTCAAGTATAGAAAAATAAGTAAAATTATTTTTCTATCTAGATAATCTCTCCAAGATACATCACAAAAATGTTGCTTTGTTCCAAAAATAGGTGCATGAATTAATCTGAAAACTGAGTGCCAACTTCTTACAATAAAGTTCATTGTCAAATAGGACACTCTTTCCTCAAAAAGCTGGAGAAAGACATATAGTACAACTAGCTCAATAAAACAGATTTTATTTTACGTAGTCTTGTCACTGAGCAAAATAGAGAAGTCATTTCAATGCAAAAGGTTAATCCATTAGGCACTCAAAGAAGCAGCTCCATTACAGCCAAGTGTTCCAATATCAATTCTGCTGCATTGACAGACTGTCCAGGACCTTCTGCAGTTTGAGAACAAATGAACATCTACAGACTAACAAGGCAGCTTGGTTAGCAAAATACTGGTTGACTCATCTAACTAAAGGGTAAATAATCCTTTCTTTCACTTGAACATAAGAGGTTTTCAACAACAGTTGTAAATTGGCTTCACCTTTGTACCAGATTATGTGGAAACACAACTGAGCTTATATATTTGGCAGCAGTCTTCAATGTCATTCAGCACACTTTGATTCTACTCCACATAAATCAAGGCAATGCTTTGTAAATCCCCCAAAAAAGTCCCATTCTGAATTTTTAAAGGGTTGTGCTTTGGGTATCATGAGCAAATCATCTTATAACAGTCTAGGCTGTACTTACTGTTAGCACAGCAGTTTCTAAATCTTTCCTTTTCAAGACTCATTTCATCCTTTGGCCTCAGATAAATGTACTAGAACTCCATTTATTGCTTTGTAGGCAATTTCCAATTTCAGGCCACTTCTGTTTTTTTTTTTTTTTTTTTTTTTTTGATAATTCATTTAGGCAGTGTTATCACAACACTACAAAGAGTGAAGGAAGAGTCAGTCGGTGTTTTGCAAGGGGAAAATAAGATGCAAGAGATGAAAGAGAAGCTGCTAAACACAAAATAAATGCAGCCAACACAAGGTAGGGAATATAGCTGTCTTAGATACATAGTACTCCACACATATTGACTCAGCATTACTTAATAGGCATAACAAAATTATGCCAGAATATACAGTTGCCGCAATAGTTTGCTTTAGAGAGAAAAACTAAGTTGTGAGCATTTTTTTTTGTCCCCAAATTTAGCTCATCTTTCTGGGAATGAGCATGTTTCAGGTGCGTTCATTTTGCCATAACTTCACAAACCATGGGTCAAAGTAACATTGTCAACTATCAACCAACTGTCCCTGTTGTTATACACCTGCTTTTCGGAGAACTGATTTGCTCCCATTGCATCTCTGCAGTATTTGCCTTGTTCTTGGCTCTGTTTTCTTCATACTGGAAGATAGATACAGAAATTAATAGATCAGGTATGTTATTAAACAGGTATATCAAACTCATAGAGAGGGTTAATTACAAAGAAACAGAAGCAATATCATTGATGCATTAGAAATGCAGTTCTTTTTAATAATATCAATATATTGATTCATTTTTACTTTGACATTAACATTTGATTAAAATATCTATTTCTAAGTTTGATGTTATTAAAATAAAGTGTATTAAACCATTATTCTTTTTTGTTTATTTCTTTTTTTTATGGTAGAGAGAGAAAAACAAACAAACAAAAAACACGTAACGTAGGATTTTACTATGACAGGAAATCATGGAAACCTTCATATCTTAGATACATGCATAGGCACATACTTTCAAATATGCTCCTGCACTACAAAATTCTGAAGACTAAAAATCTTAACTGTCTTTTGTTGGAGCCAAAAGGGGAAATCTTCTTCATGGATTAAGAAAAAAATCAAATCAGTGCATGATTTGCTATACATTTCATGAAAAGTAAGTTATTCTTGGCCTTAATTAAAGCATATACTTGTTCATTTTTAAAAAATAGGTATTAAGAAGAAAAAAACCACAACAACAAAATAACCTTCAAACATTCAAATCTATGTAATACAAAAAGACTAATGTAAGTAAACATTTTAGCTATTCACTCATATGAGTGGCATATAACTAATTGCCTGAAATTTTACACTAACTGAATGTTTAACTTTTTTTCCATGCTACATCGACGATATTTTTAATCTTTGTAATGTTTTGTAATCTCACTTGTAACTGTCAGTGCCAGACCTTGCCAACAGCAGAAGCAAGGAGGGAGATGCCTGTTCCTTTCTCATATTGGTCTCAACGCAATTTCAAGCCCTGAAAATTCATACAATTAAAATTCATACAATTTTACCTGACAACTGAAAAATTTATATCACAAAAAATATAAATTCAGTCTCATATACCACTCCAGAATGCACTTACATTTTAAGGCCTATTTATTGATTTGTACTATACTTAGTAAAAAAACAACACTACAGTCATCCTATGAACTTTTAAAATTAATCATTAGCTCACTAAAATGGGTCTTACTTTTTCTTTAAGCATTTCCGTGTCTCATGGTCAATGCCATTACAATGGCCAAAAAATTTCAAAATGTTGTGCTGATAAGTTAGGGAAAGAAAAGTGAATTTAACCAATCAAAAGTTACTTCCTTTGAAACTCTAAATTTCTTAGAAGATATTTGCATTTTGCAATATACTCTGGTCTTTTTTCCTTTTTTCATGAAAAATAATGTTTTGTAACTTTCTTACTGAGTACATCAAAGTCAAAACTCCTCCCAAGCCTAATTTGAGCTACCCTTGCCTTGAAAGTTGAAGGTACTCACCATGCTATATAACCAGACTGGAATAAAATGCACACCCCGAAGCAATGAAATCTAAATAAATGCAGAACATAGATTTTATTCATCTAGGAAAGCATCTTACAAAGGTTCTGAACTTCAGTCCCTGGTTAGGAAGATGTAGCAAGATCCTACAGCCAACCTGGGGGCAAGGCCCTATCTACCTTAGAGAAGGCATAGTTTTCAGGACTTTTTCCTGCCCTGAAAGGAAGCAAATGACTCAGTGCTACAGTTTCATCATGCCAACCACATGAACAACGTGCTGTTGGTCCAAAAGATGCAGATGTTACACAAAAGCCACTGGAATGTAAGAAAATGTACAGAAATAGGAAGGTTACATTTCTCTGAGTATAAATAAAGACTATTTTCTCTGAGTATAAATAAAGACTATTTTCTAGTAGAATCTGGTAGTGGAGTGTCCAAACAATTCAGAAGACCTGACAGATTGGAGATTTTAAATAGGTATTTACAGTGAGCACAGTCAATCTGATCAATCCTTCAGGAAGGAATTAAGGACAGATAGAACATGAAGTACGAAAGAAATGTGAATGAAGTGGCTTCCTTATTTAGAGGGAAATCTAGGTGTAGTTCTATAGATGAGCAGATAAATGGATGGAGTAATATTACAGTGACTACCTGCTGTTTTGTCAAAATGCCAACCACTCTATAAAACTTGAGTTACTATTCCTGAGGAATTTGAAGCTTTATCTTGAATTGGATGTTCTGTATGTGCCTTTTCACAAAAGTCAGTTTAATTCATTCCTACTCTAGATTTTTCCTGTTACATGAAGTCTCGTATCTATGAGAAGAGGTTATTGGGTTTCTGATTTGGTGTCATTATTTGAATTTTTTTCAATAACAACTCTATTCAAAGTGTTTAAGACTGCATGTATTTTAGTTGTAATGGAAGTGCCTTTTAAAAACAGATTGTCTTTATATATGACAGATGAATGAAATACCTAAAGGATTACGACCTTATCATGGCAACAGAACTGAGATATATTTTTGAAAAAAATATTTCTTTTTCTTTATCTTCATAATCTGACCCCAAAAGAGTTGACAGTTTAGGAGTCTGTTTAAATAAACAAAGATTCAATTCAGAGGGGAGTTAACTTGAAATGTGAGTGCTCACCTTGAAGTTTAGCATGCTAATATGAGAGTAGAATAACAAATCGGTCTGTATTACCTAAAATTAAAATGTTTTAAAAGCAAGATCATCTTGCAGTAAAGCGACCATTTATTACATGCGACTGCTTCAAAGTGTCATCTGATGCCCTCTGTAAAGCACAGAAGTATAAACAACCTAATTATAGCACTACTGTAGTTAAGTGTCTCTCATCTTTACTAACCTACTGCTATTTCTAGTTGTAAATATTATTTTGGCTGAACTTTGTTTTGTTCACTATTTGAAATTTTAAGTGTCCATCTTCTCTAAGAAGTTGTCACTAAGTTTTCAGATTATTTTATGTATCTATTTTTAGAAGGGAGCATTTAGGAGTGTCTAATCTAACACTGCTAAACATTAGTATTTAGCATTGATAACACGTTTAGGTCACAAACCTCAACAGTTCTTAATGGCTTCAATCAAGCTTTCCATGACCAGTGTTAGATATTTGTCTATTTTAAGCGTTTGTAGACTATATGAACTGAGTACACATATCTACATTTTTGCCCTTATGTGGTGATAGAACTTGAAAGGTTCTAATATCCGATGCTATTAAGAAATAATTTTGAAAGCACTGATCCATTAAGTGGTCTGGAAGTTTGCATCTCTTTATTTGTAGTATTTATCCCCAAGACTTTATTCTCATGGCTCACCAGAGTCTTTAAAACTGTTTGGATTCTTAACATTTTGTTTGACTGTGGGAATGTAACTCTTGTTAAGCTGAACCCATGACAGGAAGTACTAGGTAAAATAGTATAGAAGTCTCCTCATGAAAACATTACATTTCCAGGAACAGTAGTGTGGATTATGGCTCTCAGCATTGAGAGGTGTTAGATTTGTTGACTGTTGTGAGATTTTACAATTGTAAAATTCTAACTGCTGACTAATAGTATTTAGAATGCCTTTTTAGGACAAAGCGTTAAAACTGTAATGGCCACTTAGCACAAGATATAGCAGTATTTGCTCTTTGTATCACCACTAGAGGGGAATGATCAAATAATGCAAACAAAGAAAGGCATCTCTTAAATTCAGTGGTAGTGTGATTAATGTAAGTAAAATACTGTCAAGATGAGCCCATTTGTCCTAGTATGATCCAGATTTTTCTTCCTCTGTCCCTGGGACAGAGCGATCTGCAACAAGTAGCTCATCTCATTTAAGCTGCTGTTATACTACGTTTTCATGCCTACCAACAGAAGATCTTGAAAAAAATGAATGTGTTTTTTGTTTTGTTTCTGTTTTATGTTTGTTTGGTTGGTTGGTTGGTTTTTGTTTTGTTTGTTTGTTTGTTTTTCTAGTGGGAAGTAATGTAGAAATTTGTTTCTAGAATCCGCTTTGCTCCTGCCCTGCAGAACTCTGCGGTGATGGACATCAAATGAAACATGAGTTAGGAGTGCCCTCTTGTAGCAATAATGGCAAACTGCAAACTGGGCTGCAGTAGTGTATGCTAGTTATTCCTAGCATAGCTAGTTACTCCTGGTTAACAATTTGCCTTATTAAATTTCAGTTTCACTTGTGCCTCTTTAAGCATCAGAGGACTCTGTCCAGTTTGGGCTGTCTGACTACATTTATGTATCGTTGCTGCTATGACTATTTGGTATGTCAATTTTAGACCATTTGAGGATATTTGTTGCTGATTATTTCTGACTGTAGTTTTTGAAATGTTTGTAGAAATTCTCTCGGATTAAGATCTTAAGACTTTTGTTTGTTTGTTTTAATGGTCTATTTAACATCAATGCCTGCATATTTTGCTGCTAACTACTTGATTGTTTCCCAAATTGACATATTTTGCCCTCGTGCTAGGAGCTGTACTGTCATGATCTTTGTCTATAGTTCAGCTATTTTTTTTCTGTAAACTTTCATTTACTGTATATCTTTGTATCTTCTGATATTTATGTGGAATATTTCTGTTCCTTTGTGGGCATTTGTGTTTCCTTTAGGGTGCAATTAACATTTTTCCTTTTACTACAGCTTGGCCTATGAACATTGCCATATCTAGGTTTATGTACGCCGTTTCACTGCTTTTTTATTAAAGCACCCTAAAGCACTGGAGATCTGCTGGGTCTCTGAAGCAAAAGCCTGGTACTCCAAATTCTGAGATGTGCAATAATTGTTCCAAACTAAACATGAATTAATAGATACATGTTTTTGACTATGGAAATATTTTTATTGTTCATGTTTTCTGTGAACGCTTACCTTCCTACATAATAATAATTTCCTAATGTCTCTTCACTGATTTTAACAGTTTCTTCCCTTTCGTTATTAGCCTGAGTTCGAAACTCTCTATATATTAAACACTTGAGCATATCAGCCGTCAAAAACAGGACATTTTTCTCATCCATTTTCCATTTTCTTTCTTCCGTGTATTTCATCTACTGTCAAAATGCTGACAGTCAAAATGCTATTTGTGTTATTTGCAACTTTCTACATAAGATTGACTGGAGAGGAGGAGAGCAGATGGGATAGGAATAAAGTATATTTGCAACAGTAGATGTTTTTGCAATTGCCATTTTCCTTTACCCTGGTAGTCACAGTCTCTTTCATTATAATTTCATTCAAATCAGAGTATTCTCTTCTTGCGCTTAATGGCATTGTGAAGCAGATGGAGAAGTTAGGTGTCACCCATATAAAAACAGTGTTCCACAGTTGGACCCTCAAACCTTGAATTTGCCACTGAATTTGTGCAGGGGACCAAGAGCTGCCAGAGTCCACGGGCTGGAGACACCAAAAATAGGATCAAGGTGTCCCCACGCTCTGCGGTCTCTTCTCCCTGCCATTTCTCTTGGATTTCTTCTCACTTTGTGACCACAGTTCCTCCAGCAGTTTCCACAGCACACCAGTAATTTCCCTTTAAACCACGGGACCGAGGAGGAGGCAGATGCTCTGCCGGGCGAGTAAATTCCCTTCCGGCCTCCAGCCCGCAAGCTGCTTCCGGAGCCTCTGAGCTGCGCCTCCCTCACGCCCCCTCCCCAGCCATCCGGCCTCTCATTGCGAAATCTTAATTGATCTGATTCCATCTTAAATGATTCACCAAACGGCATTTGCAGAAGGCCACGAAAAGGCGGCTGTGCTTTGCCATGCAGACAACCTCCACTGCTGGCAAAGTCTCATTTCACTTGGAGTGGGGGAATCCTGCAGGATTCAGTGCGGGGGGGTGTTGCGGTTTGAAGAGGGGGCAAATTTAGTAAGAGACAAATCCTCTTGAGTCTCATCTGATCCTCAGAAGTTGGAGGAACCGGGGACGGCTGGACTCATCTCTTAATAGGGATATCAATACTGTGGTAACTACAAGCCCGACTCTGGCTGTACCAGATTCACAGTCTTTCAAATGCAGGTCCAATTGCCTTCAAAGCAAGTAGTCAAGTTCCCAAATAGTACGATTTATTCAAATGCAACATTTACAAAGCAGATTTTGGACATCCATACAGGAAATTCTCTACTACAGAGTCATTCCTCACCCAAGGAGATGGGAGAGGGCTCTCAACCTCGAGGAGTCTGCTCAGACAGTGAGGCAGTGCCCCGACCCAAGGGGAGGAAAGGCCCCTCATCAGCCCATCGACCCATCTCAGAAATTACAATAGAATCCTCCCTCTAACTTCTTCCCTCCTTAGTTCACCTTTGAGGTTAGGTGGAGCTTGTGTGACTCTAGTCATGCATCCCTCGGAGCCAGGCGTCCCTATGGAGTTGGGCCACCAGTGCTGCAGCCCGTGTCTGAGAGCGGCCTCCATCCTTGGCACCAAGTGCAGGCATCGCAGCCACCAAGAGCAGGGGGACGAGAGGAAGGACAGAAAGATGAAGGAGGAATAAGAGGGTTGGAGAGAGTAGTGGAAATGCTTAAGGTTACAGAGCCCTGTGCCAGAAATAGCCCTGAGAAACCCAAGCAGAGTATCTAGGGCAGGGCATAGGGTTTCATTCCTTCCGGAGACGAGAGGGAGAGCAAACACAGCCTGTCCTGCGAGGGGGAGATCCCCTGGACGCCGCAGTTATTTTAACACAGGGTTTAAAAAGCATTCAAGCAGTGGGAAAAGAGTGGAGCTATGCAGAGCCATGTGGTTGTCCCTGCACTCACTGCATTGATTTTGCTGACAGAATAGCTTCCTTCCACCACACAAGCACCAACACACAGCAGACACGGGGTGCCCATGGGAATCAGCTCCCCAAAGCTGGGAGTGCTCAGCCTGTCCCAGCTGTCTGCAGCACCGAGTTTGTGCTTTGCAAAAGTTCCCTCTGGCAATGGGTTCCCTCTTGTCCACTCACCAGCTTGGGCTCTTTCACGAGCAAAGCTGAAGGGGAAACACGGCACTGTGACTGGGTCACCAGAACCTCTTGATCTCACGTGTGGAGCCCGTTTTTCATTTACTATACTATTTTTCTATACCTTTTTCTATTTTCTATACACAATCGAAGACGGTGTCACCTGCCCCCCGCCCTAGCGTGGCTGGAGGCGCCTAATCCCAGACTTCCTCTGCTTGGGAGCTCAGGGTGCAGCTAACCCCCACTGTGCACCAACCCCAGCTGAAACTCCTTCCCGCAGCCCATGGCCACCGGGCACCAGCACCGGGCCCGCGTTACCCAACCCCAGGTGCCACATGGGGACAGACAAAAGGACAGATGGGCGGACGCTCTGCCACTAGTGCCAAGTCCCCTTGTCCATGTGGCAGTTCCCACACTCGCTTGGGCTGTTCTTTGAGCCCAGACATCCCTGCTCGCTCGGCACCGTGCGCCTTGCGGGCAGGAGGGGCAGAGGCTAAGAGGACACGAGGGACAGGTGCTGACACCCCGGGGCTGTTTCCTCCAGGAGCCCAGGATACCTTTCAGCAGAGCTGCTGTTTGCCCAATTTGAAGGATACAGCAATAAGTGCAATTAGCAGCTCTGTTTTGACTCCATCATTCCCCGCGGGCACAGAGGACGTTGGATGGGATGTCCATAAAAATATGCAGTGCCCATAATAAAACCAAGCTCCTGGTGCCAGGAAAAGTTGCTCATGTGCAGCCCCCAGGGAAGGGGGCACTTTCAGCTATGGCCATTCTCCATCCCAGCGTGGAAGTAGAGGCAAGGTGCAGGGAGCAGGCAGAACAGGTAGCCAAGACGCAGGTCAAGGACCACCTATGGCTGCACAGCCCCATGCCGGCTCCCTTTGGGGCCTTCCCAGGAAGGGCATCCCATGACTTTGCCCTTGCTCACACATGGCGCTCAGTCACCGCGGGGATCGCTCGTTCTCACACCAGCCACCTGCGATTTCATCAGCGCCGCCAGACCCACACAGCCAGTTAGCTTGGAAAAACAGGCACGCGTCTAATGACACCCTTGGAGCCGCAGTGCTCCATGCTGCCTGGTGCCGACAGACTGTCTACAGGAGCCTGGTGGAGGTGTTGGCCTGGCCCATGTCCCTGGGAGCTGTCACTTTGCGGCTTCCCAGGACGGTGCAGCACCGCGAGGGCTGCTGCTCGCGACGCAGGTCACCCTCGGCAAACCCAAGCCCCAGGTCCTCCCACCCCATCCTGCTACCCTCATGCACCCCAGGCAAAGGGGTGTGCATGGAAAACCTCACTGTCAAGAACCAAATGTCCACAAAGGAGGCAGAGAAGTTCCAAATCTTTATTTGAATAAAGGGAGAGCCCAGCCAGGCACAGCCTGGGGTGCGGGGGGAAGAGGGGCTCTCAAATTGCTGTAGGACGCAGCCTCCTTTAATCCTAATTTCCTGACTGAAGGAGCCCTCTTCTTTTCCCCGCTGGCTCAGGCACTCAGCAGCTACAGACTTCCTGGTGTGCCTGTCACATACAGCTCTGTGACTGGGGTGCGCGGCGACAGCACTGCAGGGCTGCGCAGCGGGGACCTGCGGGGCTGCAACACTGTGGGGCTGCGCCGTGAGAACCCGCGGAGCTGCAACACTGCGGGGCTGCGCAGTGAGAACCCGCGGGGCTGCAACACGGCAGGGCTGCGCCGTGGGGACCCGCGGAGCTGCAACACGGCAGGGCTGCGCCGTGGGGACCCGCGGGGCTGCAACACTGCGGGGCTGCGCAGCGGGGACCCGCGGAGCTGCAACACGGCAGGGCTGCGCAGCGGGGACCCGCGGAGCTGCAACACTGTGGGGCTGCGCAGTGAGAACCCGCGGGGCTGCAACACTGCGGGGCTGCGCAGCGGGGACCCGCGGAGCTGCAACACGGCAGGGCTGCGCAGCGGGGACCCGCGGAGCTGCAACACTGCGGGGCTGCGCAGCGGGGACCCGCGGAGCTGCAACACGGCAGGGCTGCGCAGCGGGGACCCGCGGGGCTGCAACACTGTGGGGCTGCGCAGTGGGGACCCGCGGAGCTGCAACACTGTGGGGCTGCGCAGTGAGAACCCGCGGGGCTGCAACACTGTGGGGCTGCGCGGTGGGGACCCGCGGAGCTGCAGCGCGGCCGCCGGGCGCCACTTGGCACCTGCAGCAACACCCACTCACGCCGGCAAAATGCGCTGCACTGATTGGCTGCTCGAGGTCTCGCGAGGCGAAGGCGAGGCGCGCCCTAGGGCTATAAAAAGGGCGGCGGCGGAGCTCTTGGTGCTCTTTGGTGGGTCGCGCTGTGGGGTCCTGGTGGCTGCTTCCCCGGGGCGCGCGCTGTGGCAGCGTGTCCGGAGTAACCATGGTGAAACCGCTGTAGCTCAAATACTCCTTGTTTTTGCGTATGGTTAGGTTAGTCAACTGTTGTTGACTTAGGTAAGCCAGAGTGTATGGGCTGTTTGTTGCACACACTTTGTATTATCCTGAGCTGTGATCAAAGTAATACCATGAATCTCCTGTTGACATTGCTTGGGACAAAAGTATTAATCTGAAATTATTTGCCGCTGCTTCCTTAATCTTTCCATCTCTCTTAAATGCTGAGTTCTTATCTTAAATCTAAAAATAATCTGTAAAATATGTCACCAAGTAAAGGTTTTACTTTTGTTTGTGTGTTAAAATTTCATAATAAGTTATCTTTAAGCCTTGTAAAAATCTGGATACCAGGGTTTCAACTTTGGGAACTTGCATATTTGTACAGATTCTGCTTCTACAAATAAGGATTAAAAATTTGGAAAGATACAGAAGTTAAAGACTTTAGAAAAGCTTTTAATAACCTCATGGGAAGCACAAAGGTAGGAGAAAGACTTAACTGACCCAAGATTTTTTTATCAAATATTTTGCAAGGTGCAAAATGTCTCTTAAATGTTGTGAGTTGATGGGTTTTTTTGTGAGTCAGCTCCCAGAAAATTAAGTATTTTGTAGGCAATCTTGGCTTTGTGGATTCATGGCCTTAAAATAGTGTGTGTGTGTATAAAAGTGTAATCCAGTGGAAAGAGTTGCCCTTACTCTTGGAGAGATGATGCATCTCACAGAAGCTGTCACTGTGCACTGGATCTAAATATTATAGAAATGGTTAATGAAGAGTTAATCATTTCTGTCTGTGAGAGCCTAATGATTAAGTGTTTGAACCAAATATTGAGAAAGTGTGCTGTTGATATCAATACAACTTATACCTAATCAAAATTACAGTATGAAAAAAGAGCAGCTTGTAGAAAAGCCTCCAAGAAAAAGGAGTTTTACAAAGGAGGGTAGGATTTAAGTTTCTGAGTCTGAGCGATAAAAGTATCAGATTTCAAATGCTGAATAATGCAGGAAACATCTAAGTTAAATTCTTCTGAGCGTTTTGAATCATGTAGCATATCTGTGAGTGTGCATATAAATGTCCTAGTGTTGTTAACTGTTTAGCTCTTGCTGAAGTTCATTTCTGTTTCATAGATGATGCAAATGTAGTTTAAGTCTGTTAAGTCGGGGTGAGAGTAACTTTGTTGTTCCCATGCAGCGTGGGGCCTCTGTGGCCTGGGGTGGTTGGAGCACTCGGAAGCAAACAGATATTGCTTGGTCTCTGATTATTATCATTTTTTCAGTGTAACAAAGAGGACTGGTAGATTTTTTAAGTATCATGGAAACTTAGAACTATTCAAAACTGATGTTTAATACTGTTCAAAACTGTTGATGCTCGTTTTCATCTCAATAAATGCTGACTGGCAAAAGTATAAGTCTCTTACTCTGTATTGTTCCGTTGTTGTGCAGTGACAAACAGGCAGAAAAACTGAAAGGTGCTACAGCTAAACTGTCACATTTGCTTGTGTTGCAGCAGGTGCTGGGATTCTGCCTCTTTCCAGAAGCTCTGAAGTGCAAAGTATGTCTTATGGTCCCTGTTTTGTTTCATCACAGGTAAAAATAACTTTCCACCAAGCAGCAGCCTCTTATTGTTAACCTTGAATAGAGTCCTGAGTGAACCTAGAAAAAGCTTTTTAAGAGACCTTTTTCTATGCTTAAAGTAAGTAATTCCATTTAAATAGGGGAAAAAAGTGTGCTTTTAGTAGTTGCTGTCACTTGTTTCCATTTCAGAGGTTCTGAAAAGCTTGTTAGCTTTGAGATCAGTTTGTGGAAAAACTGATGTATTTTGTTTGTAAGAATATTTTAAAATAAGACAACATATTTACCCTATCTATTATTTAAAATTCTGCTGAACTGTCTTACCCAAATCTTTTTTCAAGTATGCAAGTACAAATGTCTTCTAACTATCTCTTTAAAGTTTTCCTTCAAAAAAGTCTTGGAACTGTGAAAGGTTAAAACTTTTTTTTCCTGCTTTCACTAGGTTTGCTTTTCTCCAACAAATTTTGTAGTGATTTGAATGGTGTTATGACAGTTCAAGCAAAACCACTCCAATAGAGGCATGTGACCACAGTAGAAAAAAAAGGTTTGTCTCAAGATTTAAAAAATGCAGCATAATTGACATTAAGTAAAAGATGTGTGACTGAGTGCAGACATGTTCTTTGTGCCCATCATTGATGTGACTAAATGTTTAGATCTGTAGAGGTTGGTCTGTGATGCTGTGTAAAGCAGTTCTACATTTTTCTTTCTTTCCTTAGACCTTCTCACTGTATTTCCTAGTAATGGGCAAGACAAACTGCATAGTACTGGTTGCAATGTGACAAACTCAGTGTGCAATAAACTGGGGAGAATTGCTGATAACAGTTCTCATCTTGAGTACAGCTGGCATCTTCTAGGAAGCTAGTGAGCCATTGTAGGTTACCTCCTCTCACTTCTGACCAACCTTCCTCAAAAGCTCCCAATATGTACAATGATGAAATCCCAAGGGAGACTAAAATGTGAGTTTTTCTCACTTTACCTTTTGCTTTCCTCAAAACTTTACTGACTTTATACCAGTGAAGGATTTTGCAAAATAGTCAAACTCATCCAGGATTTGTTACTGATTATAGAATTTGGACAAAAATACAGCAGGCAGAATGATGTCCACTAAGGACTGGTATTTACATTATTTTTTGTTGCTTCATTAAATGCTGCTGCTTTCTGTAGCTGAGCTCTCTTCAGAAATACGCTTGTTAGATGCTTCTTTTATTTTGTATAACAACTTCTAATAAAAATTTACCTGAAAGAAGATCCCTTAACATTTTGTAGGGTTGCCATCTTCTGCTCATGCACATACAACTCAAGAGGTTAGCACCAATAAATTCGGAAGCTGATGAACAATTACCTTTCAGTACCTCAGTTGCAACAGAGCTCTCAGTTATGTTCATTTTCATACTAGTGAAGAGCTTCAAGTTGTTCATGTGCCCTCTCCGTGTTCTCTTCTTTGTATGTCAGTTGAAAAGTTCTTATTTTGAGTGCATTTTCAATCTCTGCTTTCTCTCAATGATCTTTTGGTTCTTTCAGCATCAAGGACATGAGGCTCATAGCAGAGTTTCAAGTGCAGTACCTGGCAGTACAGTGCAGCAGCTGCTCAGAACAAACTGTTACTATTGATCGGTTTTCTAGGCCCAACACAATGCATATATTCAGGGTATGTTACACTGTAAGCACAGACATGAAAAGTGAAGAAGCTTCTATTGCCCATTTATGATTTGTAAAAGGTGTTGCAGCAGTTTTTCTTGGGTTTTCCCTAATTTCTGATTTATAGGATTCTTATTTCCTTTAAAAACAGAAGTTTAAGAAGCTTTGGGGGGATGTGGAGTCCTGAAAAGTAGTATAGGAAGAGATTTCTTCAAGTTGAATGCACCAAATATTTTCTTGGAAGCAACCAGTGCATGGAAGTGTATTGATTAAGTGTATTCCCTGGAGCTTTGCAGCTTGTTAGGGCTCACTCTGCTGGACTGTTAATACATAATATAGTAATTACAATAGAAGCACTTTCCATGAGTACCATACTCTGGCTTTTTTATAGGCAGATACACCTCCAAAAACATTGTTTTTCCATAACTTTTCTGGTTGTGATACACAATACAATAGATGATTCAATTGCTAGAGCATTAAATGGTATATCTAAGAGTTAAGCCTTGCAAAATTTTTACACTAGTGTATTTTCCTGTAATTTCTACCCAATGTTATATACATTGGTTCTAAAAAAAAAAAAAAAAAGAAAAGAAAAAAAGGCTATTTTGGGAATAGTACAGAAAAGCAGTGTGATATAATAAATTTCAAACAACGGATAGAGGTCATACTTTACCTTAATGATTTGAAGTGTGGGTCTTAGTAATTTTGATAGTTCATCTTCTCATCTTACCACGTGTGCAGGCAGCAATTTTAAGGGGAAATGCTCCTTTTTTAAATTCTGAAAATCAAATCTTTCATACAAATTATGATCTGAGGAGTAGAGATTTCTCGCTTTTAGCATTTGAAGTGCAAGGCTGCAGTTCTGTTCTGAAGTACCACTACTCTGCAGCATTTGATGTTTGCAGCCTTTGAGACTCATGGCTGTGCCTACTGGGAGCAGATCTTGAGTGAGAGCTCCTGGGTAAAACACAACATAACTCTAGCCTATTCTTGCTTTTCACATGCGAATTGAGGAAGCAGATGAGTTTCAATCACCTCTGCTTAGGCTCTGCAGCCTGTCTCTGCTTTTGCAGCCTGGCCCTGCTAAGCATCTTTCCACCCTTGCTTTTAGCAGTTGTCCTCAAAAGCATGAGGGTGGAGAGGGGCATTCCTTGGAATGGGCAGAAATTCCATGAAGGTGCTCCCCTCAGTGCAGGAAATCTTGAGCCATATTTACTTATTTTGAATTAAGTCTTCTCATTGCACTTGGTTTCACAAAAGTCTTTGCTATAAAAAATTCTGTATTCATTGAGATATGTAAAGATGTTTTAAGGCACTGAAATATGTATTCATATAACAGATCAGCTATACTATTACTTTGTTGTTTTTGCATTATTCTTCAAAGTTTTGATTTAATGTGATACTGTTTTGAGGTTTAAGCAATCAGAAGAATCATGTTTGATAGTTTTCCTATCTCTTTTTCACTGGCAAATGTTACAGCTGGTCATTGTGGACATTTTTGCACTGTTGTAACACAAAGGATTTTGCTTTCAGGTGATAAAGCAAGTGCTGATAGAGGTTATTGCTCCAGGCATATTTCTGTTTTTGCTGAGGTAAACAAAAGACAATGGAATAAAATTCTCTAGTAAGCTAACCCGCACATTTTGATTCTAAACTCACATAAAGCAAATGAGGACAGACTGTAAAATAGTTTAATAAGCAGGATGCACAGAGCAGACCAGGCTCCTCTGTGTTGAGCACCCAGAGCTTCCCCCATGCATGCGTGGTGATTTCTGTGTCAGTATAGAATTATGGAATCAGCTAATTATTTTCCTTTGTATTTATGTCTTGGAGTGTGGGGTTTGTCTCCTTCCCTTCTGTGCATATTGCTTTCAATACGTAGCATGCCTTTACCTGGAGGGATCTCTCTCCAGACAGGCATGAACACAAGACATCTATTTTTGATATAGAAAGACTAAAATGAAATAGTGTTTGAGGGCCCTTGTAACAGCAGGGGGCTCCTGCTGCACAGGTAACAGAATCCTGTACAGGAGGAAATGAATGTACAAGAGAGCTGACAGCTCCCTTACAGTATTGTGCCTTTCTCTGGAGAGCAGAGGAAATAGCAACAGCTGTTGAGCTATCCTAACACAGTTTACTTATTGGATGCAAACAAGAGAGCATTCACTGCTTAGACAATTGATTACTAAGTTACCAAAAAGTCGTGTATTTTTATAGTTTTTCTAATTTATTTCATTAACTCTGAATTCTGAAAGTCCAGGACTGTTTTTCTGTGTCATTTCAGAAGCTGAATCCAGCGCAGATTAAAAAGCAAGACAACCCTTTTTAAGGATACAGGTTCCTCTTCTTTTACAATCAACATTAACAGTAAGTGCTATTTTGTAAAACTGAACCTCAGTTAGTTACTTTTAGCTAGCTGAGGCTAAAATATATGTGCATTCACCCCAAGAACAGTATAAGAGGAAAAATATAGATGATAATGCAGTTAGATACTACTTTTGCCATGTTACCGTGAGTGAATTGAAGTTGCAATGTTACAGTTTACAGCAGATTTAAATAAATAAATTCAAAAATCATCACAAATTTATTATATAGACAAGCTTTAAGGCTATTTCTTTACATTCCAGTCTTACAATTTTAGTTGTCACAACAGCTTGCAATACTTAATTCTTTTATTATGCTTCTCACCAGGGGATTTTAGCATATGATGTAACTGTAGTTCCTATGAGCACTCTCAGACTCCCCTGGTAAAAAAAATCAAAGTTGGGCCTAGTGAGTCCTTTGAGATTCTGTTGCTCTAAACTTGGTCTGGAACAACATGTTAAGTGATAAAAACATTGTTTGTTTCTCAAAGCACAGCTAAACACTGGGCATTGGCTAATTACAAAGCGTTTTGTTCTTCAAAAGGCTGCTGTGCCTTGATGTCATTCTGTTTCAGGAAATCCACCTTCTGTCCCATTTCCTGCCTCTGATCTAAGTTTTGTACACTGGAACAGCATAGACCACTGGAACACATGAACGGCAAGGCCTCAGGACCAGGTTAGCATGCCCATGGCTACCAAAGCCAAGCATGCATTCACGACTTCAGATGAGCAGGATTATCACAGCAAGGCACCCGGCCCTGCGCTCCCAGGTCACCGAGGCCTCCCCTTGCTTTATTGGCTCAGCCCGCTGCTGAAAATGCCAGACTCGCTAGAACACCACAACTAGCAGTTACAAGCAGTCTAATCAAACTGCAATAGACCCTGCAAGTGAAGCCCACCTCAGTAAACTATTTTACATATCAAGAAGTCATATTTTCTATAATAGTTAACTTTCCCTTGTAATGGGGAAGGAAGCACTTTATTTCCTGGTATTTTAACATTTTCTGCGTTAGTAGTAAATCACAGGATCCCAGAATGGTTGTGGTTGGAAGGGACTTCTAGAGGTCATCTAGTCCAACCCCCTGCTCAAGCAGGGATACCTGGAGCATGTGGCACAGGGTCCCATCCAGAGAAGGAGACTCCACAACCTCTCTGGGCAGCCTGTTCCAGGGCTCTGTCACCCTCACTGTTAAGAAGTTCTTCATCACATAAAGATGCAGCTTCCTATGTTTCCATTTGTACCCATTACCCCTTGTTCTGTCACTGACCAGCACCAAGAAGAGTTTGGCACCATCTTCCCTACATTCTCGCCTCAGGTATTTGTACATGTTGGTAAGGTCTTCTCTCCATTTTCTCCAGGCTGCACAGGCCCAGCTTAGTCTTCCTTCGTAAGATAGATGCTCCAGTCCCTTAATCATCTTTGTTGCTCTGTGCCAGACCCTCTCTAGAAGCTGCATGTCCCTCTTGTGCTGAGGAGCCCAGAACTGCCCCCAGTACTCCAGGTGCAGGTGAGAGCTGAGCACCAGAGCTGAGCAGGGGGCAGGATCCCCTCCCTTGCCCTGTTGGCAACGCTCCTCCTCACACAGCCAGGATCCCATTGGCTGCCTTGGCCACGAGGGTGCATTGCTGCCTCATGGGTAGTTTGTCGACCAGGGCTCCCGGATCACTCTCTGTGGAGCTGCTTTCCAGCAGGTCAACTCCTAATCTGTCTTGGTGCCTGGGATTACTTCTCCCCAGGTGCAGGACGCTGCACTTGTCCTTGTTGAACCTCATGGGGCTTCTCTCTGCCTGACTCCCCAACCTGTTTGGGTGCCTCTGAATGGCAGCTCCAGCCTCTGGAGTGTCAGCCACTGCACCCAGTTTGGTATCATCTGCAAACTTGCTGAGGGGTGCTCCATATATGTGCAATGGGACAAAAAATATTATTGGACTTTTCCATTCCACTGCTTGATTGTACTTGATTCTTAAAGCAAATGTGCCCATAGACCTTGTCCATATATTTCATAACCCTGAGCTTAATGCCTCCAAAATGCCCTAGGGTGCATCCCCCCAGGAGCGTGCTACCATGTACAAATGAGCTGTGGCAACGAGGCAACGGTGTTTCTTAATAAAGATTTATTTGTTCTGTGAAGCAAGCCAGCTCCCGATGAGTTTTTTCAAAGACACTTTTATTAAAATATTAATGCTGAGATTGGTCTAATGCCAGTAGCAGCTACCATTCCATATCAAAGGCTTCTAGTTGTTTTTCCTCACCTGATAGGACCCAGATCACCTGATGGCCTTCTCAAGGCCATGGAAATTTCCAGTCTTTTGGGATAGTCAACTTGGTTTCAACAAAACCATTGTTTTTCACTGGAAATTTTCTAAGTAGCTGTATTTTTAATATAATTTATATGAAACACACTTTGCAAAATGGAATTTTATTATTTTCATGGAGCACCTTTTCATTAACTCTTATGAGGAAAAAAAGATGAAATTTTTCTGTGTTTCATTTTGGTTTGGTGTTTGGGTTTGTTTGTTTTTTTATTGCTTATCATGAAAGAATGAGAGTTGGTAAATATTAAGATATGAAATCACTGAACTGGCACTTTTTCCATTGACTGCATTGAGCTTTGAACCACATCTTAGGGGCTTGAGGAATAGTAGGGATGATAATTTCTCCAGAAATGCTCATTCTGTCCTGACCTATTATCAGCAGCAGTGCTCCCCAGGAAAGAGAGGTCCAAATCCCTTGGACCTTCATGACTGCAAAGTAGCTTCCTCTTTTTTGCCTAGGAAAATCCTCTTTGCTGTAATATGGGTTCCATGGATTCCATAATAGGAAATGTCTCAAAATAGTTGGATTTCATTTTAATAGGATATTACTAATTTAATATATTTAACTGTGCTTTATCATCTGTGAAATATTAAGAATAATTTTCTCTCCAGTGCATTTATTAAAATTAAATAGCATTAAAAAAAAAGGATTGCCTAGTTGCCATTCACTGTTACTATGTGGTTTGAACCAAGTGGCTATTCATGATAAGCAGTTTGCTGAAGGAAAATGTCATAATGGAAACATGTGACAGCAGCTGCTGCTCTGTGGCTTTATTGGGGCTTTTTTTTTTTTCTACAACTCTGTATCTAGTATTTATATTGTTTTGCTCTTGTTTTGCATCTTGCTGTCAATGTGATATTAATTTATCTTTCTTACAGCTGCAGGAAAAACAACCTCTCTTTGGAAATAAAAACGGAATAAGGCATGGGGATCAAAGGAAAACAACACTTGGGAAGCAGTGCTGGCCACTTCTTTGGCTGTTGAAACTTGTGGTTCTATGAACACAAGTATAGGAAACACAACTGTCCTTTGGTCATCCCGCTTGACCACCATGGGTGACTTGCAAAAGCCAAAGTCACTTGTGACGGGCACACCGGTTATACCCACTGTGTGCCCATCAGCTCTGGGGCCGGGGAGAGAGAGGAAGGAAGATTTCTACAAGTAAGTACAAAAAAGATACTTTATCCTTCATGCTGTTGCACAACATTTAACAAACATACATTATCTGACTCCACAGCACCTTTGCTCACAAGGTGGTGGGTGTTCTTTTCTCATGCTCTATGCAGGTGTGCTAAGCCGGCACATGCAAATGTTTTACAATAAAACACCGGCTCTGGCTTGGGCGCCGGGCATTGCCAGGCTCCCGTGCGCGCTGCAGTGCTGCGTGCTGGGCTGTGCTCGCAGGCGGCACCCGCAGCGCAGGGCCGGCTGCCGCTCCGATGCGCCCGGAGCTTCCCTCCGCGGGGGCCGCTCCGAGATACGGCGGTGGCGGCGCAGACCAGAGCTTTCTGCTTCGCCAGCTGTTTCTGGGGGGCGGATTGGAGGCGGAAACGCTCATGTGTGCACCAAGAGCAAAGGTCAAATCTTGTTCTTCCTCTAGCAAAATTAGCGGTTCCAAATCCCTGGGACCTTGATTTTTAATGGATTAGGGGGCGATTCACCCCATTCTCTACTGAGCCCTGAAACATTGACAGTCAAATCTAGTTTTATACACCAAATATGTGTCTTTTTTTTAAGCATTTCAATTAGAAATAGAAGTAAGGTTATCATTCCAGGTGACCCGATTAAATTATTGCAAAATCAGTTTTGCCTTTCTGTGGCAAATTTGACCTTGACATGTCTTCGCACATTTTGAAACTTTCTCTTCTGAAGTACATTTTGTCAAATCTGGAGGAAAAAAAAGCACCACAACACATGTGAATTACTGTCAAAAAACGAGATCCAGGACTATATTCAGCTTTCTGGATAACACAACCAACGACTTAAAAATAATGCTGTCAAAATCTACAGGCTCCGAAGCTGTATATTTCAGCAGAGTTAAAAAAGGTTTAAAATACTTAATGTCAAAAATCAGAAGGAGATGCAGACTGCACTTTCAAGAAACATGAGTTACTAAAGCTGCAAATAAAAATGTCCTTCTTGGAAGCTGCATTTGCAGGGTATAGTGCTCCCCCGTGCCACTCTGTGGGAGGCATTTCTGAGGGGGCAGCAGGGCAGACTCAGCCTGCGCATTAGCTCTGACAGGCTGAAAAGCAAGCAAGAAAAAGCTTTCTACCAATAAAATTACTGCACTCTGAAATTCCAAACTAAAAGGAGTTTTCTCCACCATCTTAAGACAGACCTTCAGAATAAAAGCATCATATTTCTGTTACTTCATTATCTTCATGTAGAAACATCTCTGATTCTAGAAGAGCAATTGCTTTTCAATTAGCACAGAAATAGAGCTAAAACACTGCAAATTGCATGATGCCTGGAACTAATTAATTGTGGTACCAAAATAACACAATAGCAAGAAGAAGCTCAGTATAAGGAACAAACACTAAAGCAGAGAAAGAGTCAGTACAGAATCATATGAGAGAAAAGAGAAATCAACAAAAGGCAGCTCCCTTCCTATTCAGCAACCAGCGAAAGATACCAAAATGCACAAAACAGATCCCAGGTCCTAAGCCATGTAATTTAGGTGCCTAAAATAGGAAGGTGAGTTCCTCTAGTTCCTCCATAGCTAGTGGAGGGAGCAGAGGGTTCCACAGGATGATTCAGGAGGGAGCCTGGGTACTGGCCAGGCTCCTGCCCGGGGAGGTAACGTTAGGTCACAGGAATATTCCTGAGTGAACGGCTCCTTATTCCGCAGCGCGAGTGGGAACAAGGCGCCTCTTCTCCGGCGCACCCAGGGCCAAGGCCAGCGCCTCCCTGCCCGCAGCCGCCCGCACCTCGGCAGCCCCGGCGCCCGCTGTGGTGTGTTGGATGGCAGCTCTCCAGTCACTCGCTGGGAAAAACACAGCTGAAACCCGAGCGATGCGAAAGATATTTTCCTCATCCAGAAACAATGAGGAAACTCGGGGGGGGCTTATTTGTGCCTGGGAGAACAGTTGGGGGGGCTGCACTCTCCTGGCAGGGGGCAGCGTGGGAGGGGAGGCTGCCAGCCTCCAGCCTGGCCCTTTCCCACATCTGTGCTGCAGACCCACATGTGTGCCCCGGACCCCGGCATCTGCTGCAGACCCCCACAGCCACCCCAGCCCCTCGCATCTGCCCCAGATCCTCACATGCATCGCAGCCCCTCGCATCTGTCCCAGCCCCCTCATATCCACACACCGCCCACCCCGCTCCCCAGGCCCTGACATCTACCCCAGCCCCTCGCATCTACCCCAGCCCCTCACATCCACCCGGCCCCTCGCACCCACCCCGGCCCCTCGTCTCGCCAACAGGTGCCGGGCGGGCCCGGGGGGCGCCCCTCGGCCCTGCCCGCCGGGCGGGAGCCGCGCGGCCCCCGCGCTGTGGGGCGGGCAGGGGAGGGCTGTGGGCGCCGTAGTTCCCTGCCCATCACCTGACGCTGTGGGCAGGCGCGCCCCGGCGCCGCACGAACTACAAAACCCGCCAGGCAGCGCGACGGCGGCGCTCGCTGGTGCAGCCCACACCTTGGGCTGCCTCGGGGCCGGGGCAGCGGCAGGAGGATGGTCTCGCCCGGGACTCTTCCGGAGCACTAGCACCGGCGCGGCTGTCGCGGCGGCTCTGCAGCGCGTCTGATGCAATGGTGGGATCTGTTGCTCCGCCAGTGGCACCGCAGCGCTGCAACATCCCCTGTGCGCGCTGCAGCTAAGTTTGCTCTGGCCACGGCAGGCTGAGCATGTCCGTATAACGGGCGCGTTCCTCCGCGCCTCTCCTCCCCGCATCTCCTCCCTGCTTAGGGCTCTTTGCGGGCTCCTCGTTGCCTGTGCGGGCTCCGCCAGCGTGCAGCGCTCGCACCGCTCGCCCTGGGCCAGCGGCCGCTTTGGCCATGCATCGATTCGCCCTGCTTGCCAGAGGAGCCGTGGCGAGGCCGGGCACGGCGCGCTGGAGCAGCGCGGCCGAGGCCTCCGCCGTGCACATCAGCGAGAAGGCGAGCAGGGAGAAGATCCTCACGCTGGAGTCCATGAACCCGCTCGTGAAGGCGCTCGAGTACGCGGTGCGCGGCCCCATCGTGCACAAGGCCGGCGAGATCGAGAAGGAGCTGCGGAAGGTGAGGCAGGGGCTGGGGGGCTCCCCGGGGCTGCGCTGCGCGGCGGGCTGCGCCGCGGCGCGCACTGGCCCTGCCCCCGGGCACTCCTCCGGCGCCGCCGCTCCTCATTGGGACGCCCGGGGGGCTCGGCGGGGCTCCGGCCGCGGCGGGGCCGCGCGGCGGGGCCGGGAGCGGCCGGGACGAGATTCGAAACTTGGCGGTGCCGGCGCGGCCGCCCCGCGGGGCATCGCGCCCCTTCCCGCGGGAGGCGGGAGAGGCGCCGCGCGGAGCCCCCGCCCCGCGGCTGCTCCCGGGGCCGCGGGCGCTGCCGGCGGCTCCCGCTGCTCCTCGCTGCGCCAGGACGGGCCCTGGGACACGGGCAGCAGCCCCGGGGGGCCGCGGTCAGCGCTGCGGGACCCGGCCCTTAGGCCAGACCCTACAGGCTGATCCTCTGGGCCAAGAGAGAGCAGATACAGCACAAAAACCCCACCAGCCCCGTGCTCGCATTTGTGCTATTCATAGCGATCCAGCATTTATTTATTTATTCATTTAGTGTCTCCATCCCCACTTACCAGGTAGGCATGAGGATGGGCGTATTAAATTAGTTTTCTTTCCAATAAAGCACCTGGCAGAACTATGTAGGATTTCAAATAGATTTCAAATACTGTTCCCTACGTTCCCTGCATTAGGAATCTTGCCAATACATAATCAGGGACACAGAAAGGCAAATTTGGTTAGGCAATATATGCAAAGTGCTGTGAATAAGAAAGTGTGATAGCAATTCTAAAGAGAAGAGGGTTTTTTCACTCTTTGTGCTGCCAGGTTCGCCCCTTCTCAAAGGTGAAGTGCCTTTTCAACTCACTGGGCTTTATGCATCAACACATCCAACTCCAGAGTTATTTAAAAGTGCCGCTCTACAGAACTAGGCTTAAAACTTTTAGCGTGGTGACAGAGGTTTCTTCAAACCACTTGTTTTGAATTTTGCCTTGGAACATATTTACAAAGGTGTCATCACTCTATCCAGCAGCTCCATCCCCTAGAAGGAGAATTCACCAGAAATGGAACATAAAACCTCCCGGCGCCCTCCCGAGCGTTTGTTTTCACATTAACGTCAGTGGGCAGGAGATAGTGCTTGACAAAACAAACAGAACCTGATCCTTACGCACTCCTCCCCGCTCCCAGGCTTCCTTCACGTACCAGCTGAGTCACTGGCAGGGACAATAATCTCCTGTGCGCTCCTCAAAAACTACAGGAGAAAGTCCCTGCCGGCTGCTTTGTTAAAATACTTGTTAATGGCAATTTTGTGTCTGCTCATGTGGCACTGCCCATTTAAAAAGCTGCTTTCTTGAAATGGCCTCATTGAGTATTACGAGCTGCCAGTGCTCATGGACACAGGCTGTCTCGGCTCCGGCCAGGGCAATGGAGCAAACAAAAATAAGTCTCTGTTGGCAGGGAAGGAGGAGGATCTTACTGCTGAGTAAATGCATCTGCAGGGAATGCTGTCATCAACTTTGTGAAGCAGCTGAAACACTGTATTTTCTTGCTGCACCTCTCAGGTTGTTCATTCCTATGCTACTCCATGAAAAATAAAACTATTCTTTCTATTTTTTTTAACCAGACTGTCTGGGAAAGAATACAGCCCAGAGCAGTATTTAGAATGTGAGACCCATACCTTGTAACTTAAATGTTCTTTAAATGTCTTTTTTTTTTTTTCCTTTCTTTTTGTCTATATTTGACCTCCTTATAGTAGGTCAATGAACATTTTTTTTTGCTTATTTTTAACTAAAATTGGCCAACTTTCCTTCATCCCTCTAAACCTTAGCTCAGAGAGCGAGAGCTGAACTAATGCTGCCTGCAGAAATAACACTGACAGGCCAGGAGAAAAGGCTGAGGTGGCTGTCAAGGAGGGGTGATGGCCCAGGACATGTCTGGCTCCACCACTGCTTTTCCCTGACAGCAAAGGGGATGTGCAGTAACAGCCCAGTGATGGGCAGGGACCCCCTGGCATGTGCCCAAGGGCTCAGCAAGGGCCCTACTGGCTGGTGGCAGCAGGAGGGGCAGAGCCAGTATCTCCTCTGCAAAGATGCCTCTGGGCCATTTGTTTCTATGCAAACCAAAAGCAAATAAGTGCAGACCTTGTTCAATCAGACACAGCAGAGGCCCTCCCTGTTTAACTTGGTTCAACTTAGTTGCACTTAGTTGCTTGTGCAACTGCATCCAGCTGGCTATGCAGGTTACAAAACAGCTACCTGAAGCTCTCTGCACAGCTTAAGCTTTTGCTGCGTGCCTGAGTTTTGTTGTCTCACTTTCCGAAGGGCAGTTCCGCTCTCATTTTCCCTGGCATTTGCTTCCTTTATACTTTAACTATGAATGATTCCTATGGGAGCTGAAACTTCACAATGCACACAGAAATAAGGACTAAAATGTTACTTCAGAAGCCTCTAATTAGGCAACAATTCTTTAAAAAGTAAATAAAACCAAGGCATTAATTTCAATCTCTTAGGCCAATGTAACAATTTAGAATACTCTAGTAAAGCAGAAAAAGGCGGATTGCTCAGGGGTGCAGAGGGGACACGCTGCACTTGGACTAACCTAAGTTTTGTTGGCCCTTGGCTTGTATACATCTAGTTGAAAAATCAAGCTTTTGATCTACAGTAAATGTTTCCAGTTGAAAATCTTTATGCAAAATTACTTATTTGAGTAAAAGCTGAGTTTCTGCCTGGAAGAACTGACAACTCTAGGCTTTTAACTGGAAACCAAGAAAAGGAGTTGGAATTAAAGGTGTGATGCCCCACAGGCAACACAGCTAGGACACCATTGACTCACCTGCCATGTGTGGACTGTGCTTCCAGCGCCGCGTTGCAGGGCGTGCAGGACACCTGGGCACTGGGGCCCACAGAAGAAGACAGGGATCAGCATGGGCCTCTGTGAGGATCCATACTGTGATTCCCACTCGGAGTCAGACAATATTGTGTGCAATTCCTGTACTAGGTTTGAATTTTAGGAGGGCTGGAAGTACTGTACTTTGAAAGAAGAACAAGCCATGTCTACACCTCACTTCTCTACATGGTTTCTTGATAACCATGACCATGAATTTCTCATAATAACCCTGTATTTCTAGTACTGATAAACAAGTCATATTCTCTGCTGGGGGGCAAAGAATTAAACTAATTTCTAACTGTAAAACCTCAGAAAGGTGGCATGTGTAGTACGTATTTATGTTTGGGTTGAGGCCTCTGTCCCACTGTAGGAATAGTGAAGTTATAACTCCAAAATCACATAAGGTGCACAAATGAATTTCTTTATTCATGTTACATTGATGCAACTGACTCTAAATCCATTTTTTTTCTTTATTCCCTTCATTCCTCTGTTTACATAATAAAACTACAAAATCCCTCTTACTTAAATTGCAATAACTTTAAGCTTCCTCTGCCAGAGTATTTGGGTTAAAAGATAGTAGAGATTGTTCACTAATTCTGCAGACTTTTAAGTTTTATAGTAAGATTTCTTTCTTAGAATCCAAGCTTGTAAATGTGTCCCTCAGATCTGTGGAAAGATATAGCATAACTTAGACAATGACATGCAGAAATATAACGTGATATATCAAAAAGAAATAGCACATGATTGACTGGCATGCCCACTAATGAAACATTGAAGCATAAGTTGCCATCCTAAAATTTTCTGCTTTGAATACGTGACAGAGTGCACAGTTAAAAAGTACCTCCCAGGCAAGAGCTTGTGACCTCATTAAGACAGAATGGTTGTTCCTGTCATTCCCAGTAATACTAAAATGTAGGGTTTTATTCATATAGGCACATTTCTGAAGGTACATTTTGAACAGTGTATAAGACAGCAGAAGTGACTTGAGGACACCTCCTGTTTTGTAATCCCTGAATGAGATCTACCGATAATGATGAGCCCCATGGATTTTCTCATCCAATACTAGAGAGCATGAGAGGCATCACTGCTATTTCAAGTCAAAATCCTGAATTTGCTTTCTCCTTCGTCTCAGCAACAGTTCATGTCAGCTTGAATTGCGCATTCATAACACAAACTCAAAGCCTCGTTCTGCGGTAAGCAGGTCAGGTTGATTCTGCTGCCGTTAGCTGGTTTAATAAAAAGATTGGATTGCTAATTCAGGCCTTCATGTCTCTATTAGTTAAGGGCCTCCAGGACGTGTTTTCTTGAGCTTTTAAGGGGTGGGGAGAAGCAAATAAGCAACCTGGCTACTATAGCATGTATTTCAGCTATGCTGAAATGTTTGTTTTTGCCAGCTCTCTTATTATAGAGCTTGTTAATGCAAGCTGTGGCAAACCTCAGGCCTGGCTTATGCTAGGGAAATTGTTTTGAAGTGTGATGTTTTAGCCAGATAAGCTTTGAGAGGAGGCACAAAGAAAAGGCAATGAAAGTGAAACAGTGAGGAACAGCCAGGACTGAGCTGAAATGCAGAAACAGATGAAATATTGTGTTGCATTTTTGTGTTTAAAAGCATCTTGCATTTTCATGGCCTCCTCAAGGGAACTGTTATCAAATCTCTACCCAAATCCAAATAACACAAGCCTGCATACAAACTCAGGATTTTTCTTTGAAATTTCCCGAAGACTTTAGCAAACACAAGTCATCAGCTTGGGCACTTACCTGCTCTTTCTGGCACAGTGTTACTTTGTAACTTCTCATCATTCTTAGATATTACCATTATAAATGGAAACCTGCAGGCTGACTAAAATTCCTAAGAGCCAAACAAGCTGCTGGCAGGACAGCACCTTCATGTTGCTTCTTTGCTTGGGATATTGCACATTCCGGTATCATATGGCTCCTTAGGTCAAACAACTCTTACAAGGCTGCTTGGGCAGGGACCTACTCTGTGAGAGACTGCTCATCATTTCACACTGCTCCCTGCTCCTTACCCACTGGTTTTCTTAAGGCAATAGGGAATGTCTGAGTTCTCCAAACCTGATTAACTGCATCGAGATTTGTATTAACCACACACATATGAAAATGGTTCACATATGAAAATTCTGTATCTTCCAGTGCCTATAACACTGATACAGTTGGTAGAATAATCTTGCCTGACTTGCTTCAGGTTTCTGAGGCCTTCCATTTCACATAAAAGACTGCAGTTCCTCTGAGAAAAAGAGGATAGCAGCAGTAACTGCAGAAGGAACAAATTTAAAAAGGGACGATTCCAAAACTAGGAGGATTCCATTATGCTATCAAAGCCCTTTTTTCTCAAGAAGAGAGCAACTAAAAATATTTAATGAATTTTTATATTTCCTACTATACATCCTAATTGGAAAGCACAAATGTGTGTCTCATCTTTAGCTTAAAAAATGAGTATCACAGTTATTTCCTTTGCTAATAATTTCAAAGGAATGGCAGGAGATTGGTTTTGTTCCCAAGATAAAGACAAAACATGCTGTTAAAGACAGTGTATGGCACCACCGAAGCCAGAAGCCTATGGGAGTGAGTAGCTGTTTTGTAGGGCTGGAAATTCTTTTGTTCTCCTTGATGTGGCTCTCAGCCTCCTCAGTACACATGACTATCGATTTGGCACTTACTGCTCCAGAGCTTGTTACCAGGGTTCCTGTCCTGCAAGCTTCCTCCTTCCCAGATCTCTGCCTGCTTAGGAACACCACAGGTGCAGGCCTGTCCCAATCCAGTCAGTTTGCCTCCAGAGCACTGCCACAGAAATTACAAATGAGCTCTTTACATACACACATAGATACAGGTACAGACATAGAAACATATAGAGAGAGTGGAAACATCTTTATCATTAGGAGAAAGCAACAATCCCAGTGGCCTAGCTTCCCCCGTATGTTTTCTTGCTTGCAAGGGACTAAAATGGTCTCAGAGCACACGTGTGTCACTGACTTGTTTAAAGACTCCTTAGTCTTCTGCAGTGAAATAAATCTTCCCTTAATGTACTTTTCTGTACAGAAAAGTACCATTTCCAGGTTATAATACATATGAAAATACTGTATCACTGTTAGAAGGCTCTCCTGCAATCTCTTATACTTAACCTCTAAAAGCTACAAATTTGCCTTTACCTAGCTCATTTATTCTTCTTGTAATGTTGGCTTTTACATTCAGACAATCTTTCTTATTTAAATCATTTTTTTTTTCAACCTGGCAGTTCCTTAACTTTTCCTCCTGTTTTGTTTTCCTTTCTAAAGAGTTGTGATTGCTAATCAACATTCTTCAACTGATTCCTCTCTGTTCTCATAATGTATTCAGTTCCTCACAGGAAAAACAGCTGCCTCTTTAGGCTTAACAGATTAAGAAACCTTTAAGTATTCATGGGAGATTATTTAGCACTTCTGTTTACCATACGAAACCTCAGTATGACAGGCTCTGTAAAAGATCTGTATGTGTAAAAGTAGGGTCATTACATAATAAACATTTCATATAGTCAGAAAATATGCAAACAGTGAATAAACAAACTCTAAAAAGAATTTAAAAGTTTTGAGGCTTCTTTTGTTGTTAGATCTCTCAAATGTTCTCAAATCTTTTTGCCTTCTTTGTTCATCCCTCCCTCTCTCAGGTGTATCAAACAAGCTGCTTTAATACTGACAATTCAAAATGAGTTTCTTTCATCTTGTCTACTTCACATGTATAATTTCCAGGCAAGTCAATCTCTCATTTGTAGCTAGCAGGGAAAAAAAAAGAAAAGGCTCATTTAAAAATGTGTCATAGTCTGCAGGATTTCTGGAAAGCATCAAAATGTACTGCCAGTATTGTATAAGAAATGCATTACGCTTTACTAGAATATTCTAGCTGTGCTGAGGCTATGCCTTGGTTGGTAATAGCTATTTAATAGATACCAAAAAAAGAGGAATTATTTTTTTCCTAGTTCAGCACAAACAGTACATTGTGAATGATTTCTTTTTAGGGAATCAAAAAACCTTTTACTGAAGTAATTAAAGCCAACATTGGAGATGCACATGCAATGGGACAGAGGCCCATCACCTTCCTTCGTCAGGTAAGGATATTACATTATTTCTAGTTCTTACAGCATTTAGAAGATACTGTGTTCAGAGACACTGACTTGCTGCAGTAGTTTGTGACTAACGTATTCCCCAGTTAGTTAAGATTTTTATATTACACTACCAAGAAAACCTTATAATGAGTTTGATTTGTGTATTCATATGAATGGTTCCTTAGATTAATTTAGACTTAAAATTATCCTTTCATAAAGAATGGCAAGTTTTGATTGCATTGAACTCCTGTAACTTGCTTGCTCCACCCTTTCTAAACGTAGTAATTCTCCCTCTTTGCTCTTCAGATCATTCCCGCTCCTCCTTCCCCCATCACCTCTATATTATGAGCCAGCACATTTTTTATCAATAATGCAGATTCAAAACAGAAAGGGGTCATGATTAAGGTAAAAACCAAACCGCTTTCTTAGTTTGACAGTATCCTTTAAGGTCTGCTTGCAGGCAGTGGGTGCAGCTAGTTGTACTGCTTCTAGCTTTGTGCATTTCACCTCTGGGAAAGCTAATTTGTAGATTAACCTTTTCGAAGGAAGAGAGCAACAGAATCCACCTTTGTATGTTTATTCCTAAACAAGCAAGTTTTAAAACTAATACTGCACTAGTTACTGAGTATGCCCTAGACACACATGTAAAATCCTGAGTATAACTGAAGAGAGTTTCAACACAGCCAAAAGTCATGACAAACTGGGAGTTATAAAGATCTAGATTATGAGATCAGAAAATTGAGCCATATAGCAAATTTTGTTAGTGAACTATAAAGAGCAAAGTTTCTCATAAATTAATTCAGATGTTCAGATCCAATGTGCACACAGATTAATTCTTTAGTCGCCTTCCCCCACAAAAATGAGCAAGCATAAAAATGAGACAGAGATTAGAGCCAACTGAAGCTGATTTCTAACAATGTCTCCAGATTCTTTTCTTTGTGGCTCCTATTGCTTCATAAATTTATTTCTGCTAGGTCATATTTCTCCTTTTGCTATGTTTTTAATCACCATTTTTTCTTCTTTTTTAAATTAAATATTTCTCACAGCATAAAATTGATAAGAACAAGAAGTTACTCGGGAGAGAGATTAGGACATGCAACCAGGATTTTAAAATATGATCATAATTCTCAGTTCTGCTCCATACTTTAATCCTTGATCTCTTGACAAGGAAGTGAGCTAATAATACACCATGAATGGAGGATGGAGCTGTTTAGACAGTTCCTCCTCTGTATTACTAACTCCTTGTTACTGTGTTTGCACTATGCATAGCTCAATTGGATTCCAGTCTTTACCATCTGTAATACAAATAGTTAATATTTCTATAACTGCTATTGTCAACAGAACTTAGAACCTGGTAATAATTCTTTGCTTCTGCAAGCACTACCCTTAACACAATACAAAATAAAAAAACACCCTGCAAACTGTTCATCAATAATCTTTGTTTTGAATTAGCTACTAATCATGATCTTAATTTCCAATAACAGCTAACATTAATATTATCAGCTTAAAACGACCATTGAGCAGTGGCCAATTTACATAGTTTTCTTGGCAATCTAGGTAGTGGCGCTGTGTACTTACCCAAACCTGCTGGACAGCCCCAGTTTTCCAGAAGATGCCAAAAAGCGAGCGAGGCGGATCTTGCAGGGCTGTGGAGGAAACAGCTTAGGTAAGCCTCTGTTTCAGTCAATCTTATTTATAATAGAATCAACTAATATAGTTTGATAATGTGCAGTGCTGAAATTTCCCAATTGGCATTTATATGGTTACAAGTCAAATGGCCTATGGTAAAATGGTAGGGGGAGATTCATAGTGTGGCCTACTGATAAGGGATGATTAATAGTACAAATTTTTGATGAACTTTGGAACTAGGAGTTCAAGATGCGTACAGCTACGGAGCCCTCACCACACGAGTATCTAGATATAGCCATAAACAGAACTGTGAGCTGTTTGTATTAGATAAGTGGCACAGAGTACTATATTCACATAAATATTTCTATTCATCACTATTGATTCATTCCTATCAATTCATTGCTATTGATTATGACATCTGTTAATCCTGGAGTCTGACAGACATGTCTCCTGCTAGATTAGGTGAGACTGTTCACTGTTTTATCATCTCTAGATATTCCCTCCTTCTTTGCCAAGGAGTCCACTATCTCTATATCTATGATAACAAACAGCGTATGTCCATCTCAGCTGATCCATCTTAATTTTAAACCATCAGTCAAAATATGTTTACCAGGCTATGAGCTGGGGTGTCTGAAATTACATTAGACACGCTGTTTTATTGCCCCAGGTATGGAAGTGATAATACCTTGCGGAGAAAAAAGCAAACAGCTGAAAGTTGGTAGCTTTTTACTTTAGTCCGGATAGTTTTAACTGAAGATGTCAAAGCCCTACTTCTCCAAAGCAAAATAACCCCTGAAACGATTCAGTTCTGCAACGGCTGTTCCTGCAGCAGGATACGCACACACGTGCACATAAGTAAATACAAGCTTTGCATACTCAATGGAGAGAAAATACTGAAGTTGTCTCCTCTCTTCTTTATTTTTGGTCACCCAGCAACTGGGCTATTCATGTGTATCTGAAAAAAGACACTAGAATTTCTACTTTAAAGAGTGTTGCAGCCACAGGATACAGCAAAGAATCTGGCACACTTAATTACCCTCTTTCAGGTACACGGAGAGGCTAACTGTGACATTTCAGAGGACATTTCAGAATAACTGACATCTCTCTCAATCTTTGTGATTGCAGTGTCTATTTACCTTGGCATATTTTGAGAGAAGGTGCTGTGAAACTTCATTAAAAACGGAAAACTACTAAACAGTAGTTGCATTAACAGTCTCTCGGCTTTGGAATATTCCTAGCAACACAGGCTACTACAGAATTTTTTTTTTTTTGCATTGATTTTGTTTCTATAGGTAGAACTTAAAAATGCAGTTACCAAAATAGAGAAGTTGTTCCAGCTCTTTGAAATACTGTTCTAGTTTAATTTTAGGAAATTTATGACAGGCAGAATTTATGTAGGATTTTAATAAAGATCAGTGTATCAGACAAAAGGTTGCTAGAGAATGGGATGTAAAACTCTCTTTGGCAGCAACCGCCCTCATTTATAGATGCTAAAAACTACTGAAAGCTAGATACCTGAAGATGCCTAAAGGTACATTTATAACACATGCAATGCTATATAATGCATATTGCAGACTATGGACAAAACTGATTTGTCTGTACAGCATATATATATGTATATATGTGTGTGCGTGTGTGTGTGTGCATACGTATGAAGAAAAGGTTGGGAAATGTGCGGTTTGGTTTTGCAATCCACAAGACATTTCAATCCCTTGCATATACTCCTGGAGCAATCAATCAACACAGTACTTGTTGGCATGTCAGAGTTACTGGGGATTCATTTGAGTTTTGCCTCTATCTTTCTGTGTAGTGCTTTTTAAATTCATGGTACTTGCCGGGACACAATGAGAGTTCTCAAAGTGCTGGTCTTGGTCCCAACCTTCTGTAATGAAATGAAAGGAATTCAGCCTTGGATAATATTTCAGAAATATGTTGATTCTGTACAAAATCCCTTTTTCAGCAGACCACACATTTCAAATAATTTGCATTAGCTCAGTAGGCATGGAGAAAGCAGGCCTGAAGTAGTCTTAATATTCAAACAAGGCTATCTTCTGAATACAGTCGCTTGATTTCAGATTTTTTTCCTGATACAGTAAGTTCCAAAGAGTAACTGTCCCTCTAAATTTCTGAGAACTACAAACACTGATGACTTTTTTCATCTGTTCTACTGGTTTATGCCTTCTCTCTACCCCTCATGTTTTCAGTGCCCAAAATTAGCCATTTTTCTTAATACAGTAGCTGATCTCTGTATTATACATCTCTCCACCAGACACATTTGACATAGTTGGATGTACAGCTGAATGGAAGTTATTTCTATCAGCCTGCTGATATTTTGGTATCTAACTTATTGCTGTTCTCTGAATGGCCGTGAAGGATAAATTGGTACTCTTAGGAAAGCAAGGATCAAAAAATCATCCATGTAGCCTTAAGGGCTGTGCCACTTTCTAAGAAAGCCTGTTTTCCTCCTAAATTTGGCAATGCAACACAGATGTTTCTGCGTTTACAGCAGACACAGATAATAAGGTTTCTAAAAATCCTGCTGTCAGGCTGTCTACATTAGAAGTTTTACCTTCCATATCATCTTTACATACTATAATTATGAAGAAGTTTGCTGCTTGGTGTGAGAGTCAAGAATGAGTTAAAATCTCTCTATCTATAAGGAAGATACTTTCATACTGAAGTCATTACAGGGCCTATGCTTTTAAAATTCTGTATTTAGACTAAGACTACCAAAATTTCTACAGCCCTCAAAGGAGCCCAAAGCAAAATGACTGCTTAGGTTTGCTCTCTGGTCTAACAGCAGCTTTTTAGCACTGGTCCACATCCATGTATAGGCCCAACATACCTTTTAGTCCTGTGGAGGTAAATTTTCGGGACATCAGGGAACTTCATGCATGCAACTGTGCACTTCTTACAAAGGTTCTTTGTCTTTATAGATTATGCTGCTGCAGAGGTAGAGCAACTCTGTTATCAGGCTGACGACCAGCACATAACTGAGTTCTGAAAGTTAAGTCACTACAATTATTCCACTCCACCCAGCAAGCAAAGAAGATCATGTAGCTTCACGACAGTGTTCTAAATTCAACGTAGACTTGTCACTTCACTGTTCCTCAGTTTGGGGTTTTGTAGCTTGAATCCATTTCTCACCTTGTCTCAGGCTCTTTAATTTTTGTGCATGTTCAGCAATGGTGCACACAGGCATCTAGCACTTACTTCATTAAAGATTACTAGTTGTGCTCTGTAAACTTCACATGAGCTTGTATACTGATGGGTTACACTAGATGTTTCTACTGCAACTAACTGAAAAGCAGTTGTGCCAAATGATGTGGGGGGAGAAGGAAGCAGCTTAAGGGGTTTTTTGTTCGTTTCTCAGACTGTGGGAGGAAATGGTGTTCTATGCTTTTTATATTGCAAATAGAAATAATCTTTTTGTCATGCATTTTTAAAAAGTTATTTACCTTCCTATTACATATGCTACCTCTGTTCCTTGCTCCTGTTACTTAATCAGTTTCAAGCAGGTTGCCTTTCTCAGGTAGATTATTGAAATCACAACAAAGTGTCTGAAAGATAGTCAAAATGGGATTGCTGTCCCATTTTGCAAAGCAGACCTTAAACCCTTTTTTACCAATCTTTACTTACTTTGTATTTCAGTTATACTTATTATACTTGCCTAATCACAAATGAATTATTTTCTGCAGTGCTGTGAAAAACCCACTTTCTTTTCCTACACCTTGAGAAAAAACAAACAAACAAAACACAAAAAATCCTAAAACAACAACAACAAAACCCCACACACCAGTCCTGGGGATGCAAAGCTTTCATATATATATATATATGTATATGTATATATTTATATATACGTACACTCAACTTCTTCATACACTACTAGCTCAGAAATTTTCCTAGCATACTGCAAATCCGATATGCATTGTTCTTAGTTACAGCATATTCTATACTTCACAGGATCTTACACTGCCAGTCAAGGTATAAATTGCATCCGTGAAGATGTTGCTTCATATATTGAAAGAAGAGATGGAGGAGTTCCTGCAGATCCAGATAACATATATCTTACCACTGGGGCAAGTGATGGTATTACTGTAAGTGTTAAAATTAAATCTATAGCTCCTTCGTATGAACTATAACTAAACTAGTTACCTAGAAAATTCAGATCTTTTTTTTGTATCTCTGGCCTCATGGGCTCCTTTGAGCTTGATCTAACAGATACTGAAGTCATGTTAAGTGGATATCCAATTATGTGGATATGTGAAACTAGCTTAGAAACAGGCCTGTAGACACAAAGTATTTTTACATATAGTAACTAGTATTTTTTTTTTGTATACGTAGTACAGACGACATAGGCACCTAAATATACATTTAGGAGACTCAGACCATTCATGCTGTGCCCTCAGTAGCTAAGATGCTTAAGCACTGAAGCCTTGAGAGTATGAATCACTGGGAGAAAGAAGGGGGAATGGCCTTGAAAGGGAGAAGTTACAGGAGTTCTTCCAGTAAACTGCCTGCTAATGCGGGTTGATGCTGACAGAAATCCCAAAGACTGATTTCCATAGCCAGCTAATTTGAAGTGGGGGGGACTTTAAAAGTTTTGGCTTTAACCAAGGTTCAAAGATGGTCCCCAACTGAGAGAAAAAGCAGTCTCTTATATTTCTCCTTGGCACAGATGTATTTCCAGACATTGCAATAACCAGTATGTTCTTTGCTTTTATTAATGCAGCCTTTTATAGCTTATTTGTAAAACACTTTTTAAATGACATCTAGTGGCAGGGTTCAGAATGACAATGTTCTGATATGAACAGCTTCATCTCTTTGGTGAAGGGGATTTCCAGAGTTTGTGATGCCAAGGGCTATGCTGGCAGCTTGTCAGGAATGGCAGTGCAGCATATCAAGTCTGTACTACTCTTATCTGACTTTGCCAGCAATGTTCTGAGTCTCATTATTTGGTATTTCTAAGGATAGAACAATTCATTCAAAACTTGGGAAGGGACAGTGTTAAGGACTTTTAAAATTTGCATTTAACCCTGATTACACTTTTTTGGATGCTAGGTATTTTAAACTCATGGTAGGTATAAAATGATGATTTAGCTTGTAGGTAATTAGCTTAGCATCTGAAGTAGCATGTGATAGAGGCCCAGAAAGGCAGATTTTTAGAGCATATTGCTGTTACATCTCAAGCATCATTTTTCATTTTTCACTATCAATCAGATGTTGATAAAGATGCCTGCTTTAATTGCATCTGTCCTTCAGAATTCTCCCTTGATCATAAAGGCAAGAAATCTCTCTACTTACTGCACAAAATCCACTCTTTAATTCACATTTAAAAACTCTACACACGGACACAAACATACACAGACCACCCCCTGGGCAGAGGTAAGTCCTCTGGGCTGCCCACAAGTGAACCACTCTTGCTCCTAATCTGCAACAGGCCTGCCTCCATGTGCTCCTGCTCTTATTTCTGTTTTTATTATTGGCCTCTTGTGCTTAGTGGGATAAAGAGAGTACTGAGCAACAGCTAGCTGAGGTTTCTTGACTTACAAACTCCAGTGAGGCAGAGCAGAAAATTGTGATTTTGATATTCCTGTTTCCAACCTTCCCTCTAGTCTTGAGCTAATTTTTTTCCCAAATATAGCAGTTAATCAGAAATGATCTTAAGATGCTGTGATCTGCAGAGGAAGCTCATTAAACTGAGTTAGAGGATTCTCTATCAGTTAGTAGCTTCATTTGACATAAGAAAACGACTATATGCTTCTAGAATAGAAATATATTATGCATTTTTTTAGCAATAAAGATCAGTAACTTTTTCTAGAGCTTACTATTACTTCTGGTCTGTGTGACTCTTTTTTTTTTTTTTTAATTCCTCCCTACTTTTTCTCCAGTCAATTTTAAAGATCCTGGTCTCAGGTGGTGGGAAATCCCGAACAGGAGTGATGATCCCTATACCACAATATCCCTTATATTCAGCGGCCATATTTGACCTAGATGCCATCCAGGTGAACTACTACTTGAATGAAGAAAAATGCTGGGCACTAGATGTGAATGAACTTCGCCGTGCCTTGAATGAAGCTAAGGCATATTGCAATCCAAAAGTCCTCTGTATAATCAACCCAGGAAATCCCACAGGTCTGCAGCACTTTGGTTAAATAGATATTTTTAAGCTAATGATTAATTATGGTTTCTCACACTCATTTTGCTTGAATTACTTGATTTACCTTGATCCATAATTCCTGCAAGAATGCTCCTTACTTTCACACTGCTGTACTGAATTGCGTTCTAAAATTCAGTAGCTCTTTTCTGAGAAAGAGGGGGATCTTACTGAACAACTAGTAGTCTAATTCAGATTAAGAAGATTTGTATCCACTTAAGATTTCTATCTATTCTCTAACTTTTGTTCCTCTTGCTTTAAAAAACAAACTATAGGACAAGTGCAAAACAGGAAGTGCATTGAAGATGTAATACACTTTGCTTGGGAAGAGAAACTTTTTCTTCTGGCTGATGAGGTAATGCATGAGGTGTAAGTTTTTCCCATGTGTGGCAATGTTTTTAAGTACAGGGAACCATTCTCTGTCATCATATTAACACATGAACAGAAATGCAAACAGGATTAATATGACAGGAGGCTTGATCTAGACTTGAACTAAAGTGTTTCTTTAGTCAAGACACAAAAAGAAAATTTGGCTGTAACTGACCTAAAAACCTACATGCTATTTAGATTACTTAAATTGAATGAAACTGAAGGAAAAAAAATCAATTAAATTATAAGTAAAGGTTAGTTTATGTAAGAAGTTCACTGCTCTTTCAAAGGCCAAACTCTTCAGTAAACCACATGAGATAAAAGTGTATCATTATAACAACTACTTAAAGAACCTTGTGTCTTCTAAATGCTTTAAGCGTTAATACTGTTTCTTCAGCGATGACTCTCTAAAAGGCCATCTTTTATCCCCAGCTGGGGAACGGAGTACAGTAATGCCTTCTGACTGTTCAGGTTTACCAGGACAATGTGTACTCTGAAGGATGCCAGTTTCATTCTTTCAAAAAGATTCTGTATGAGATGGGGCCCGAGTACTACAACAATGTTGAGCTAGCCTCTTTTCACTCCACCTCCAAGGGCTACATGGGCGAGTAAGTCTGGTTTTTGTTTTGTTTTGAATTTCACCTTCCTCATTAATCTGGTTGGGTATCCCTCTCATGTTACTGACCTGAAGGTAATTCACTGTCCTCTGTTAATTTGAACTAAAAAAATATTAGGTAATAAAATAATAAACAAAGCACATGGAAGTTTTCATTTGCTTTCAAATCACTGAATAATGCAACAAGTGTATTTTTTTCAGACATCTAACACCTCATTTCCATGAAGCTGCAATCTTACAGGTCTAAACGAGACCTGTGATGTGGCCTCCTATAGCTAAGTGGAGGCCCCCAAATCACTGGGAAGTTTAATGTTACAAATGTTTGGGTTTGGTTGTTTTGTAGGGGGGAGGAGATAGAAGGAAAAATTTTCTGATTAAGTGAACTCTACTACAGACATATCCTCTTGTTCTGAAGAGCAAACAATCCAAGTTAATCATTACCTTGTCTATCAGGGAGGTGCATGTGCACTATTTTCTCCATATGGGATATTAGGATTTAATGGCACAGTATTTAGTTCTATCTTAAAACAATTGTTTTAACAACGTATGTGTTACATATTGCAACATCTCATTAATTGTCTTTCCACATTTGCAGTTTTTTTCATTATTTTTCCAATATTTATTACTCCAGGTTAACTGATCTTTTCTGCTCATTCTAATCATAGATGTGGCTACAGAGGAGGTTATATGGAGGTCATTAACTTGCATCCAGCAATTAAAGGACAGCTCGTTAAACTTCTTTCTGTTCGTCTTTGTCCTCCGGTCTCAGGACAAGCAGCAATGGATGTTGTAGTGAATCCTCCAGTACCTGGAGAAGAGTCTTATTCACAGTTCATAAAGGTCAGCTATAACACACTTGTTCCTTGATGCATCTCCTAAACCTGTGCTAAATATTGTGAACTCAGTATGTGCACAGAGACTTTTTTCTCTCTTCTTGGAAAATCCTGTAAGAGCGCCAGTTTACAGAATTATAAAGTGTATTTTAAATTAACTCAATATGACTACCTTTAAAAATATGTCTTATTCTTTTTACGGTTCATTTAGTGGCCCCAAAAAGCTAAGGCGGCATTATCAGACCAGCTTTATCGATGCTAAGTTTAGCTTTTCTTCTACGTTTAGCATGAAAATAGATTAGATTTGCTTTGACTAAAATCTAAGCAGGAATGTAAGGTCAACTGCACTGAACTTAGATAAAACCATTTGCTCTAAAAGCTCAGCAAAGCCCTGAAAGTGCTTAATTCTAGGTAGGCTTCTTGAGACATCATAGTTTTCTCTGGCAATTTTGTGGCTACTTCAAGTTAGTTAATCTCACCTTCCTTTTTAACAGGAAAAGGAGTCTGTCTTGAACAATCTTGCCCAAAAGGCTAAAATAACAGAAGACATGCTTAACAAGATACCTGGAATTCACTGCAATCCCCTTCAAGGAGCTATGTATGCTTTCCCACAGATCTTTATCCCTTCCAAAGCCATTGAGGAAGCAAAGGTCAGTCAGTCAGTCATTTTTTTCCCCATTGCATTCTAATCTTCACACATTTGTGCCTGACACTTTTCATGATGAATTTCTATTCCGGACAAAGTAAACTCATGCAGTTAAAAAAGCAGCACTTCACTCACTATGTATGATCTTAAATGTAATATGACCTTTACTTAAAGGGAGGAAAAAAAAAAAAAGAACATTTCAACACATTAGTGAGGCTTCTAGGCTGAAAACGTTAATCAAGGAGGTTCTGTTAATGAGATTGAGTCATAGGATGGACAGGTGGCTGAAACGGTTGCCCCTACTCCAGTTTGGTGAGGCAGGACATTGACTGGGATTGAAACGTTTGTGTGCAACACCCCTGCGAGAGAAGCACATTCAGCAAGCGACGGGGAGGTTTGCTTACAGATTTTAGTTCTTTAAAATACCTTTTTCATATTTGGATTGGTAAAATGTATCCCCACATGACAAGTCTTTCAGTTCCTACCTGGAGCTCTATGACCTAATGTATAACCTTTTAAAAAACAAACAAACAACAACATCAAAAACACAACAACAGCAAAAAACAAACAAACAAACAAAACAAAAAAAATGGAGGGAACAAAAGTTATTAATCAGGGGACTTTCTAACCAGCAAGGTGCTTCAGGGGAACAAAACTAGAGCACACCTCTCGAATTCAAAATTATATTACAGGGGCTTAGATTTTGGAATATAGAATTTTGAGATTTTTGGCTACAAGTCAGTCAAGGAGAATAATAAAAACATCTAAACATCTAAAAACTTCGCTTTGAAGCAAAGGTTCTTCATCCCCATGAACTAGTGCTATTTAATTCGTGACAGGAACCATCAGGAGTTGCTCTTCATCTATTTAGTGGAGAAGAAGAAGAAGAAAAAAATAGTAAGAACTAGCAAGAAAAAGGTTTAAGAAGAAAAGCCATCATGGAATTATATATATTTGAATTATTTTGACTTCAGTAATTACAAAGTTGATATCTATTCCTTAGGCTCATAAAACGGCACCTGACATGTTATATTGCATGAAACTTCTAGAAGAGACTGGAATCTGTGCTGTGCCTGGAAGTGGATTTGGGCAAAGGGAAGGAAGCTACCATTTCAGGTACAGGTTCTATTTACTAAAATCAACTGAGCTATAATAAGCTCAGTTCCTAGTACTTTATTTTCTGATTAAATATAAGATTAAAAAAAAACACTTTTATTCAATATTCACTTTCTACTGAATATATTTTGTGGGTCTAAAAAAAGTGAGGCAGATGATTCGTTCTGCTTGATGAGCTATTCAGGTTTATATGGTGTTTTCCCAGCTTGCCAACAAAATTTTCTTCTATTTTTATTCTTTGATGTTTGTGTCTTCTCCACAAATGCAAACAACAATAATAGCTTATATTCTAATATTTAAAGTTGACCAAGGCCTCAAAAAAATTGCCCTGTTTTCTCCAAACAGGCAAGTTAATCAGGGTTTTCATGTAGAGAAATTATGTGACAGCTGCAATATCTTCTGCTATGATCTTGCTCTTGCTTGCGTATGCTCCTTGCATATGCCAAACAGTTTTTCTTCACTTTACCAAAACAATAAGTTGGACAAAACTTTCTGATTACCCAAACTATGCACATAAGCTCAGTAAGTAGCACTGTATTCCAGCTGAGCCACTGATAGCGGAATTTATCAGAGAACTCAGTCTTATTTAGTCTGAAGTAACAGAACAGAAGTTAGCTTTAGTTACGCTTGTTCTGCAACACAGATAGCTGGGGTAGGTATCTGGGCACAGGCCACTCCAGGAAAAACATTTGTATCCATCTTCTCCTACTAAATGCATGCAAGACCAGAAATAACATCAGTGCAAAAAAAAAAACATGTTTTGTTTGCATCCTCACTACCTTTAGCTCTTGCAGTCTGATAACTCAATTTGATTTTCAAATCATAGTGAAGAAGGAAAAAAAAAGATCAAAAATTTGCAATTTCTATTTTCAATTCAGTAAGACATTTACTCATAACTGGCACCTGAAGACCACAAAACTGAATATTAATTGGCATAGTGGTCCCGAAAATGGACACTGGCTTGCAGAGATTTCTTACAGATATCCTTTTTACCACTCAACAAAAATGTATTTTTGAATACCTGAATACCTTGTCATTTGAAACCAAATGTTACAGATTAGTAATATAGTTCAATTAGACCATAAATGCATAAAAATAAGACAATTGCATTAAAGCAGGAATTAAACTTAACACATAAGTAACTAACCCTGAAAGTAAATCCACATCTATGGAAAGATCTCATTTTAATTTATTCTGAAGATAATATAGACTTTTTTTTTTTTTCTTTCTTTCTTTCTAAAAATTATTTTTCAGAATAACCATTCTTCCTCCAGTAGAAAAACTGAAGATCTTATTGGAGAAAGTGAAAGACTTCCACATAAAGTTTCTTGAAAAATACGCTTGAAAGTGCTGTGGCTTTTTCCTACCATCCCCTTCCCTTGAAGGCGAATGCAGAAAATGAACAAAGATGTACTGAGAATGTGCTGTTCATGTAATTTAACTCAGTTCAAAATAGATAGAACCTATCTCAGATACTGCTACAAGTTACTGGACAATTAAGTTTAATGTCTGATATAGAAGACATTGTTACACCTTTCTTTTTTAAGGGAAAGGGGAGAATGTGAAGAAAGCGGTGGAAGAGATAGTAAATGATTTTGTGCCTTGACTGGAAGTTACGTTCTTGAGGTTCTGGCTCAATAGTTGGGAGAAGGAAGCTTATGAAAAATACTACTGTTATGGTCTTTTATGAAACAGAAATGCTGGGGTAATTGTTTAGCTAGGAACATGCTTGTCAACATTCTACTAAAAAAAATACAAAGGCCTATGTATTGTTTGGTTTCTTTTTTTTGTTTGTTTAAGTATGTAGTGTTTATCAAAACAGAGAACACATGTAGGTACAGCATGTTTATTTAAAAAAAAAAATTGTTTAGAGCACATCTTTGGCAGATGTGTTGGAATATCTTCAAACTTCTATTAAAAAAAAAAGTCCTGCCAGTGCAGTATAATTTGAGTAAAATACAGAGTTTTGTTCAGAAAAGGAGTGAACATGGTATCTTTCTGAACCCTAGTTTTATGAATTTGAAAAATAATGAGAAACACTAGTTCTTCTTACTCTTGAGCTATTCAGCACTGATTCTGCCAGCATAAGATAAACACTTCTTAACAACTCCAGTTGGCAAACAACAAAGCCACTGAGTCTCCAGTTCATTCACATCTTTTACATACATGGAACTAATAAACTACTAATCTCAAAGAATATATGATTATTAATGATCATTTCAAATAAGGTCAAATAAAATACTGTTTTATCACTTTATCAAGTGGAGAGCAGCTGTTCAGAACCACATGATTAAAAGACTTTGCTGCCTTAAATCCAACTTGAATTGGCAACAACTAACAAATGTTATCAGAAGAAATCCTGGGGGGGTGGTCTCTAATGAAGAAAAAGATGTATTTAAAAGAAAAGTGTCATACACCTAGCATAAAGATGACAATATTACACCTCACTTTTAAATTTTCCACACTCATATTGTTGGCTGAATGGTCTGAGAACTCAGTTCGGTCAGTTTCCTACCTAAGAGAACACCTGTGTTATTCTACTATCTATGTTATTTTCCCTGCACAGAGGAAGAAAACTTCTGCCTTGCTAGAACTGAAGTTGGATAGTTGGATACCTTCTGCTAGGATAAAGGACAGAATAAACAGAGCTTCCAGCCATGAGAACATTAACATTCTTCAGGCTTAGGCTTAGTATTTTACCAAGATTCTTCATTATATCATTAAATCAATTCACTGATTTTAAATTATTATTTAAAGTAAACTCTTTATTGTCCACTAGCACTTTGTTAGGCTTCCTCTATAGCTGGTTCAGCATCTTATGCTGATCCCTGTTACTAAAATCAAGGGCTAGAGAGTCATATGCCAAACTATTTAGATAAGAGATGTTGCCAATAACTATCCTTACAGCGGCAGCTGCTAGCCTATGAAGCAGCACTGGCAAGTTGGTGTGAGTTTCTCATAGACTCTTACTGAAGGATTTAGCAGTTCTCAATCATCTGCCAGTAGACAAAGGTTCATAAATGAAAATGGTCTGCTGGTAGACAAAATTACTACTCTAGAGGCTTGGAGAAAAAAAAAAAAGCCTTTATCTTTGAAGGATGACACACTGAGAAGGCTTCTGTTGCTACTATCCATCAGTAAATACCACCTTTTGTCAGCTAGCACTCTCCACTTTGCATCCTAATACGCACTAACATAACAAATCTGAATAGCAAAAATGTAGTAAGAGGTCAGAATACTGATGGAAAATAAGAAAAACAGCACTTTCCTATTCTAGGCATGTGCCCAAATCAGATCTGGTTTTGGACTTGTAACACAATGTAGATTGAAGCTAAGATCTATCAGTGGGAATTAGAATATTTTTTTATATTTTTATAACTACAGCTTTTTCATGAGGTAGTATTTGTAATCAAATATGTCAATAGATTTTATATTTGCCTTGCATTTGCACCTGATACTCCTGGCAAAAATGTAAAGGTTTACAGATTTCTAATAATACTTCACAAGTATCAAATGCTTTTTGTTTTAAACCAGGACAGCAATTCTTACAGTTGCAAATCAAAATATAATGGCATAAATTGAGTTTTTTTTCTAAACATCCTATTACGGTGCCTTTTCTGTTTCAGCCATTGTTAAGGGTAACACTTTGGTTTTGATGCATCACATATGGAACAGTGGTGATTTCTATTGTCTATCCACATTATTTGTATGTACTGTGATAAGGTAAATGTGCATTTTTATGGAACGATCCTATAAAGTTAAGAAAAGAGGCTCATTTTCAATGTCTGAAATATTTCATTATTAATTTTTAATATTTAATTATTTCATTAGTAACAGACAATCCTTACTTTCTAAGGCATGCTTCTAGGTTTGGTTTTCCTACAGGTGCTCCTTACTACGGTACTTTACATGTATGAGATTTACAAATAATAAAGTATATATTAAAAAAAAAATAGTTCTCCATTTCCTGTGTCATCAAGTAACATTTTCGGGATTGCGCTGAGACATCTAACTTTGTATTCAAACTAGTATTTACTTTAATTCATGTATCTGACTGAACTCATACTTTCCAGATCACGTAATTTATGTGCTGCTTCAATTTACTGACCCAAAAATTGTCCAGCCTGTTATCATAAAACTCTTTCTTAACAACACAGCACCTACAGAGGCTGCCAGAGACATGTTTTATGTTCATAATTAAGTGTATGTCTTTCTTTAAGGTGTTGTAACAGGAACTAACCAAGCTACATTTATTTTTTCATAGGAAGGATCAATCAGTTGGTTAAGGAAGATCAGCTGAAAAGTTTCCGAGGTTTGTTTGATATTGGTTGTTCTTTTTTTATGTTTTTTTAAAAAGATTTAGCTTATTTAGTAACCCAGTCTGCCATCTTGAAGTGGCACCTCTGATTCCTTCGGGGGTGTCTGCTTGATAACTCAGAAGAAGATGAAGCTTAAGGAAAAGTAAGGCATTCCTACCTTCTTAAACATATTGGCATAGGCCAACAGTACCAAAAAAAGGGCATAATTACTTACTTTTTTGTAATCCTTACTAGTATTTTCAGAACCAGAAACTTAAACTGCTTTTTAACTGCTTTAAAGAGGAGCATGGTCTGACATAAAAAGCTATCAGACAGGTTTTCTGCAGCTCTGCTGTTTGTCTGAGTGACGTAGCCTATCCCAGGTGGCTCAGTAGATGCTGCCACCGCACCAAACTCCCCCACTTTAGGTTTTTATTAAATACAGCTCTTAGCTGACTATAACTTAGCCCAGCTGTTGGAGCCTGCATCAGGCTGAGCAGGTTAGTTGTTGTGGCTAGCCTTAAAACGCTGAGTATAAACAACGCCGAATACGGGAAAGGCAGAACCTCGGCCCCGAGCCGGGCGTTTTCCAGCAGGGAGGGGGGCTCCCGCCTCAGCCCCGCGCGCCCCGTCGCTACTCACCCCCGGCAGGGAAGCGGCCTCGCGGCGGTGCCTCAAGGTCGGCAGCGGCTGTTTCGAAGCCTTTAACACCAAACCGCGGCATTTTCCCACATTTTGTTTTGTTCTGTCGGGAAAAACGCAGGTGCAGCTGCTACCCACCCCCGCTCCCCTTCAGGACGCCGCGGCCTCGCGCCCGCCGGCTCCCCCGCCCCGCTCTGGGCGCCGCGGCCTCGCGCCCGCCCCGGGCTCCGCGGCGGGGGGAGCCCCCTCTCCTTACGAAGGCAGCGCGGGAGCAGCCATGTCCCTGAGGAGGCCGCCGGGCTCCGGCAAGCGCCGCAGCACCGACTCGGGCGTGGAGCCCGACCGCGGCGCTCTCTCCCGGGAGAAGAGGGAGCAACGCGTCGCGCTCTTCCTCAGCGACTTCGACCAGCAGGGTAGGCCTGCGGCCCGGGAGGCTCCGCGGGGCCGACACCCCGTCGTGCCGCGACGAATCGGGCGCCGGTAGCTGGCGGGGTGCGGAGCTGCCGCCCGCGCGGGCTCCAGAGGCAGCGGCGTTTGGGGCAGAACGGGGGTGGCGTCGCCGCGGCACCGAGAGGGGGCGCCCTCACGGCCGGCCGCGCCTGGGGGCACCGCGCCCCCCCCCGCACATACCGCCTCGTGTGGGCAGATAGCGGTCACTTCGCCCCCTCCCCTCGGGGCAAAATAAGTTATTTTGTGCCCGCCCTCCCGCCTTTGGTGGCGTGAAGCGGTTGTTTCACCTCCCTCCCGATCAGTAGCAAAGTAACTTTTTTCTTGCCCCCACCCCCCCAAAAATAACAAGTGCTACATGTGGGAGTTGTGCCTGTAACTGCCTGGGCGCCTCGAGCGCGTCTGTGCAGAGTGAGGGACGTTGCGGGGGCCCCACAATGTCGTTTACGCACCCAGGGTCCTTCCCCAGTCTGGCCCTGAGATGCATGGTGGAGTGGGGCTAGCTGAAGCTCTTTTCAAATCATTCCGACTCCATTTGCCCTACGCAAGGTGTTATTTTAACTTTCCTTGTGATTCAGAAGTGCTTACGCTTGGAAATATGAAGCACATGTGGCAATAAAGGCCTTTTTTTTTTTCCTTAAGCCAAGGAAAACATCCAGGAAATGAAGAAAGAACTTGATGCGCTTCTGCAAACAGCCGAGAAGGCATTTACGGTGGAGTTGCTGAAGATGCCAGTTGCCATCAGAAAAATGAAAAGAAAAGACTTGCTTAGTAAGTGCTTGTGATGGGGTGATGTCTGTGAGCAACGTCGACAGCATTGCATCCTGATGTGCCCTTGACTGACATGAGGAAACCTGTAATTTGCAAACTTCTTAAGAAAAAGATTGCTGCTGCTTCTAAAAGTTTTAGGCTATTCAGTAGTGGTATGAAGTTGCAGATGAGGAGCAGCAGGTGTTTCTTATCAGCTGCACTTGTGTAATGTCAAGGTGTTTTTTTTTGTTTGTTTGTTTTTTTTTAGTAAACTGCTCCTTTGCTTAAAAACTTAAGCAATTCTTTCCAACAGAATCTGTTCATCCTTGATACTGATTCTGTATTTTTCCTAATTTGAAATTCTTTACCACTGAGCTCTGATCAGGTAGTTATTTACATATGATGATGAACATTTAATATTAACCTTGTATCTATGCAGCGGTTTAAGCTGCAGTGGACAGTCAGAATCAGATGTATATTTTGGTGGGAACTGGTGTTTCTGGAATCTACCTATCTACGTTGCAGCTGAAAGATCACGCCCAAGACTCTTTAAGAACTTGATTTTACTGTAAGTTCTTGAGTATGTATTTTGATGTCCATCTTGAAAACTTCTGTCCAAAAGTGTTAGCTTTGATCAATATACTGCATGGCTTTTCTTCTCCTTTAAGTTACATGCTGCATGACTAAGCTTTCATAGCCTTTTAAAGATCAAACATGGGAATGAACTGCATTTTTAAAAAGTGTATTCCTGTTATTGTGTTTTTACCATTTTTTTTTCCTTCTATGGAATTCCAAATCTGACTGGTCTATACTACTTGAGTCTTGTTAAAAGGCTAGATATATCCCAGCTAAGGTAAATTATTTAAACAACTGTATTCCTGAATTACTTATTTAGTTTCATATTTCAGAAGGTAGAAACCAACAGTTTATAATTAAGCAAGTAATAGAATATAAACAAGTTATATATTCCTATGTTACAGACTTGCGAGAAGGAGAGGAAGTGGCTCTTGCTGCAGCAGTGGTAAGTGTGTTTAAGTTTTACCACCACTTACAGCATTAGAAATCTTCTGTCTCTGCTGTAAGAATTTCAGAGAAATGTTCTTGGTCAGCTGTCTGTCTAGATACAAGAAGTTACAAAAAGGCTAGACAGACAACCATGGTGCACTTACAAACATTACCTACAGCTTTAGGGTCATCTGCAGGCACAAATGCAGTTTTGTGAGTTTCTTTCTTACCCTGAGTATGCTTATGAAAAGTAAACTGGTGTTTAGCCAACTCCACTTCTTTTTTATATGTATTTTTAGTTTGCTTTCTTTCTCCAGATAATATGCATTTGCTGTGTAGAATCTATTGACTTTTCCTCTTACCTGCTAAATATTCTGTAGACTGACTGCTCTCTAGAAGATATACCAAATTCAAAACTGATGAGGACAAACAGCAAAAAAGGCAAGTCAATCTATTAATGTGTAGTTTGTTTTTTAATTATTTCTGTGTTTAGTGGTGTGGGCTGAGCACTGATTAAGTGAATGTTAAGCCCCAGAAAATACCAGAGGGAAAAGCACGTAACCAGAAGTATAGCATAGAGGTGTCTCCAGCTTTCTGTAGGGAGGATCAAGAACTATGCCTTTAGGTACTTTAAACATGATAAAGTGCCTATCCTTCAGTTTTCTCACTGAAAACAATAGTGAGAAAAGACAGACTTAAGTGACTTGTCAGCACCTTGCAGAAGAGGTAGGAATGTCATCCATATTTTCTGCAAGTTCTATTTTGACTTCCTGTCCATTGAGATTTCTAAGAATACCATTTCTCTTAATTCTCCAAAATATGCAGTAAAAGGATATGGACTGAGATGTAGTTTAATTTTGACTGAAGTTTAAAGGGTTATCCAGTGTCTCTTAGCTTAGGGGCTGTGACAAATTCAATTGCTTTGAATTCAGTGTCAGGCAACTGATCATCAGTTATCAAAACTGAAGTGTGGCTTTTGGTGGGCAAATACCCCTCACACAAATGAGTTTGAGGGAGTGCTTGTGCTCTTCCTAAGCAAAAGGTTTTTATCCTTCTTGTCTTTTAGTTAAGGTAACTACAATTGTTGAATATGAAGATGCCAAGCATATTTCTGCAAAGAAAATATCTAAAAAGGTAAGTTTTCCCCAGACAAACAATATGAGGGTTTAATCAATTGGGACCTCCCATGAACTGTACTCAAACTATCAGCAGGCAGGCCAGCGACCTGCTGTTCATTTGAAAAATCAATTGTTTTAAATTCAACCAACTTTGTTAAGCAACACTGAACTTCATTGTAAATTAATTTCATAATAAGCTGTGTTATCTGGATTCCTGTAACACATTAACATGGATATGTAAATATCAGTAACGTCATTTTTCTCTTGAGCTGCCAATTGACTTTTTTGTCGTCTTATTTTAATACACAACTTTTAATACAAGATTTTCTATATTTGCATGACTTATGGCTTAGAGATCAATGTGGACAGGAATGCACATATCACAGCTGAATTAATTCTACAATACCAATCTTTCTTTGAAATGTAGTGGAACAGCTGGATATTGAAGTATGTGCCAAGATGACAAACTGAGACAGAAAGATTATACGCACAGTTACACACCTTAATTAGAAAGGGTCTTTCTTATATAATTTATAGTGTGTGCATATTTATATATAATTTAGTGTATATATAAACATATTAAATTATATGATAATTTATGTATTATATAAAATATATAATTTACATAATGCAATGTATATTGTAACATTTATCATATTCTAATGTATTATATTATGATTTATATTATAATAAACAATTTATAAGGCTGTATGTAAAAAGATTGTTGCATTTATACAGAACTCCAATGTTAAACAAATCATGATTCTAGATTATAGAACGCATATTTGTCTTTTTAACTACATGCAGAACTACATAAAAGGCAGCACTGTGAGACTTAACTACACTGTTTCAGCAGAGAATTCTTAAAATATATTTTTATTAAATATCTATGTTGTTGTCGTAAAATGATCTGCTTGTGTACACATTTTCAGGTATCCAAAACAAAGTCACTGGTTTCACTGACCTCTGGTTTAAACAGCAAACTGAACTCTCTTTCTAGGTAAGGCTGACCTTTGATAGCTTATGTAACTTGGAAACACTAAGTAAAACTATTTTGCAAATAAAGCAGCTGAAATTTGAGCCTGAAAGTATAAATCTGATAAGATGCATTTCATAACCTGAATCAGATGCATTGTGGTGCTGTGAATGTTGTTTAAAAGCACCATTAAGGAGCAAACATCAGTTGATACAGATGTATTGTATCTCTTGCTCACTGAGCAGGGACCAGTTCTGAATTTAGCTTCTATGTAATTAGTATAGTTTTCCAAACAATACTTAATGAAAGAGTGCATAAGGGTAATGCCTTTGTTACTTCTTATTAGGACTTAGGAACTGCTGCGTAATTCTTCTGCCCTCTTGTATAGCTAAGAGGGAGCGATCATTATCGGGGAGAAATACAAGCTCGCTGAAATATCCTGGAGTTGCTTATATATAGTTGGGGGAATCACGCCGAAGATTTGCTACAAGGGGTAATAAATTCAAGGTTGGACATCTGCATGAGACAGTTCTTTGAGAAGCTCCTCATGCAGCTCCTCGGGCAGTATACATACTTGCATTTACTTTGTTACATTCAATTTGTATTCGGAGAAGTGCAAGATGCAATTGAAATATGTATTGATGTTTAATGTGCCTTTAAAAAAAAAAAAAATCTTAACCGGATCTAACAATTTTCTTGAACTGTCTCAACAAAATCAAATCAGAGAAGGCTGCCTTGCCTGGGGAAATCTAACTTGTCAGTCTCTGAAGGCTGCATACCTTCAATTACACAAACCCTGGGACAAGAGCGTGTCCTTATGATATCTCCAAAATGTGAGAGGAAAGGGGAGGAAAGGGAGAGTTAATTTGTCATCAGAGCTCTGTGAATTTAATTGAAATCCAAACCTAGAAAAGACTTCTTACTGGATTCAGGTTAACCTTGCAGAACAAATGTTCCTTAGAACTGCTCTGGTTAAACTAATTCCATCTGAGAAAGGAACTTCCCTAGAGACTGTACCCACCAGGAAAGATCTGCAGGTATTTTCCCTTACTTTTCTGCAACTGGGGTATTGTAGCCCTATCTCTGAACATAAAATGTCTTTCTCACCTTCTTTCTGATGTTAGGTTCTAATGGTCTTCATCCTAGTTAAAACTCTTAAAAGTAGATGAGGAGAGAGCTTTATATATATATAATTCTCTTACTAGGTCTGCTCACTCCTCTCCAAGTATGACTGAGGCTGTTAAGGCTCTTGCCTCTGATTGCAGTGCCACAAATTACAAAGACATGACAAAGATATCTAAAAGGTAAGCTTTTTTGATTTCTTCTTATTAAAAAATAAGTCAATTTATATCTATATTAGTATCTTTAGCTGAATAGCTTTAGTGTCTGCTACTGAATGTGGTAGCAGGGATGCCAGCCATTTCACTCCTCCCCTAGGAGGGTAAGGGCATTAATGGGTGTTAATTCACAGCAGCTTCCGTATTTCTTAGTTATCTCCTGCTGTAATAGACAGATATGCTGTAAGCTTTATCCTAAGCCCTGAGGCCTAAAGTTGCTTCTTTCCAAAACTGTAAGCATTTACTGCTGGTATTGGAGAGTGGTTGTTCTTGTTGCTGAAAGGTTCGAATGACACCTTGTTCAGTAGCCTGTAGCACAGGCTTAAAAGGTTATGATGTGTTTCATGGTCATAAAATAGTACTAGGGATACTAGTAAAAGCCACTACTGCCTCCAATGATGTTTAGATGGTTCATTTCCTGTTATCATCTCTGAGAAGTGGAAAAAAATCAAACATGTTTGCCTTTTTATCAGGTACATTTTCTATTATTTGTATTGCTTCATGACTGAGAATCTCCTGCAGGGCAGAGGAAGCTAATTTCAGAGACATGCTGTAATTGTATTCTAGGGCCAGACTACAGCCTGGTGTCCCAAGAACTGTACCTACCAGTGGAAGAGTTCAAGGCATGTTACTAAGAAGTAAATCAATACCCCAAGATAAAACTGTGCCATTTGTAAACATTCCCCTGGCTGATGGAAAGGTATTGAACCTTTATTACCTTTTGTACTTAGTGGTAGCTGTTAAACAAAAGGTGAATAGTCTGATAGTAATGGCCTTCTCACATTCAGAATAATTTTTATCTTAAAATTGTAATTTTCTCCTCATGTTTAGACACTATGTACTGCTGTTGGAGATCTCCATAACATTGATGTGCAACTACTAAATCAAGATACAGTACAGCATATTCATAACTTAGTGGTAAGCTTAAAACTATTAACCTACAGAAGAATTCACAAAAGGCCTTACAGAGATTGACATCTAAGTCCTAGATTTTCATGAGGCATTGACACAAGTTCTAAATATGTAACTGTTTTGAGAGGAAGCCTAAATTGGTTGGCATAAATTGGAGGGAGGAACAGGGAGAACTGCTGCACACTGATAATGCAAGAGTAAGTGTGCTTACATAAGCATATGGAGTCTGGTAGTTCCCTGGGGGAGGACAGAAGCATAAACTCATCTTTCTCAGTCTCTCCCATGTCTTTCCTACCCTGTAAGCCAAGTGCCATTCTCTATCTCCTGTTCACAAAGCCTTACAAAGATACAGCTAAGTTCCAGTGCCTGTTCTAGTCCCTCTATCTTTCTCTGTGGCTGGGTAAAACTCTTGTTAATTCTCTGCTGCACTTGAATAATAACTGTCTTATCTTTGGTTTAGGGAAGTAAACTTGTTTTGGAACAGAACACAGTAGAACAGAATCTTCTAGCACATACTCTGATACATTCAAGCATAGCTGAGGCTGCTGGATGATACATTCATAAGGGGCACTAGCAGTCAGTATATACCTGGACACAAAATATTAATCAGTTTACAGTCTTGTAGGTACTTAGACTTCAACACAGATGTGTGAGTTAGAGATGCAGAAGCTAACTTGTGTTTTGTAACAGGTACCTGCCTCTTTAGGTAGAGAGGAAGGGTATGTTTGTTCCTTGCCTGTTTTAATTAGTTTCTCTATTTTCCTCATCTGTGCATATATCAGCTTGAATTAAAGTTCCTTTTCTTTCCCCTTAGAGTGAGCTGACTGTACTATGTGGGAAGGCAACAGTTAAACCAAGTTCATGAAACTTGCATAAGGGTCCATCTCGTCACTCCAGAATATTTATGACAGCCCTTCTTTGCCTCTTATAAAGTGTTTAGAGTATTTCTATGTCTTAATAAAGCTGTGTACTGTACTGTCCAATAAATGTTTTTATATAAAGCTTACAATGTGATCTCTATATTAAAAATACTCATCTTTGAAGGGTTCAAAAACCAGAAGTAATTCCACATTTCAGACTTTATAAAAACAGTTAGCAGATCAGATAAGCTTGAGTTCAATCCTGATATTCTAAGGAGCATTATTTTAGAATAACTATGTAACTAGAGCACTATTTAATGTCTTTCTTCCATGCACATCACCTACCTGAGGAGAATGGAGAATGCTGCCATGCATGCTTGGTCTTTCCTGCGGCCAGCATCTGCTGAAATCCATGTTTAAGTTCTTGAGTAGCATTTTAAGCCAGAGGGCTTTAATCCTGTAGGGACACTACACATCTGACAAGACTGAACAAGCATTATTACCTCTGCAGTTCTCTCATTGTATAAGACTATGCAGTAAGGAGAAGTAACTCGTTTTCCTCTGTTACAAGTCATTGGTGATGATATCTAACCCAATTTTCCTAACACTTGTATTCATTATTGTGCATTTTTTGAGAAACTGGTAGGAAAGGCTCTTGCCCTCTTCCATGGACAGAAGACAGTCCCATAGAAACTCTGGTGCTGGGTGGATGTACCAGTAGTTCCAGAAGGTTGAGGATTATTATTCCTTGGATACAGATTCTGTAAGTAGTGTTGAGGATGTACAGAACTTTGGACCAAAGTTATGTTCATGAAGACTTAGTTCTGTGAATAATGTAGCTTGAACTAATAAAAATCTGTCCTTAAATTGATATGAATAATAAACAAGCTCTCAGCTTGATTAGCACAGGCCCATGTCTGGAAAGGGTAGAATGCTTTAGGGGTCTTGTTACAATTAAGAGAGAGGGGTAGTCATAGTAGAGAAATATTAAGAAAAAAAAATCTATTGTTAAGTGGGGCTACTGTAGTTAAAGGATTTAAATCCTTTTAGTTACTCAAAAAAAAAAAGCTGCTAAAGCTTCTTGTAGCCAACACAAAGGGCAAGTCCACAAGATACACTATCTAGTTGTAACGAAGGCCAAGGACTTCTCAAACAACTGAAGTTATTATTATGCTTTACCATTAAGCTAGGAGGCCTACACTATTTATTTAAAATTCAATAGAAGAGGCATACAGTTACACCCTACTCATTTATCTTCACTGTCTTTAATTTTGTAGTTCTAGGAGCCTAAGGCTTAACTAGAAGTTTATGGCTTAGTGAAGAGACAGGGTCTTCTAAAGGAAATTCAAGCAGTAAACAACTCCTTGCGAGTTAAATATTGAAACCAAGATAGTGTAGTTTGGAGATTCATACGAGGTTTTTTTCTACACTACAACTTTTTCAAGGGGTACCCTCTTTGATGCTGTTCTACTAAGAAATACAACTCTGAACTCACTCAAAGATGCCACCTTCAGGAGCCTAATTTAACATACACTCAGGCCCAAAACAGAACTAAGATAATTCACATTTCATATTGACCACTTGTTCCTTTCTGTTCAGCACATAAAAGATTATCATGAACCCCCACCACACCCCTGCACCAAGAAAAATGCAGTTTCAGACTCATAGGGTTGTATAGTATGCTCCCCACCCCCAAAGGGTGAGTTCTCTAATTACTACCTAAACTTTAGTAAAGTTTTAGAAGACAGGGAAGAAAAGGGTGTTAATATGTTTAAGCATTACAAGACCAACTTCTTGGTAAAAATGAACCATAAGAAGGATCAGTGTAAAACCTTGGCTTCACAAAAAGCAAGGAGAACTTACTGAACAAATTAAAGAGTCACTAGCTGGAAGTGCCACAAAGTATAAAAAGGCAGTATTGAGATACAGGTCAAACAAGATTTATTCTTGCTTTGGATTCCAAAATGAGAATGCTCAATGATAATCTCAAATGCTGATCACACCCAGGTACACAGATAGCCTTGGAGCTGGTCTCTCCAGCTATTAAACAGTGTCAACAACTATCTGAGCTACTATTAAACAAGTTACACACTTCAGGCTTGCAAAGAAAAGGAAAGGCTTCTCCCGATTTCCTCTCCTCTGTGGAGAAAGGAAAAACACCATGAAGCAGCAGCTGACTGACTATAAAGTACATGCAGTTTCTCACTACAAGAGCACTAACAAAACTTAACTAACTGTATTCCATTTATTCCATCATTTTGTAAGGCTTAGATTTTGCTTAGCTGTCATATCTTAGCCATTAAAATCACATAAAGGAAGAGGACTATGGTAGAAAACTTGAAACCTTAAACATGAAAACATGCAAACTGCTGAAAATATACTAACAACTACACTGAGCATATTTCCAATAAAAAAAGAAAAAAACCACTTTATCAAAGAGAATGCTAATCTCTTTACAAAGTAATGCAACCACAACTTGTCAAGCATCACATTCATTTTTAAGTTATCTTCGCAAAAATGAAAATGTTCTTCTCAGAAGTCAGACTAAACCAGGCTTTGATTTTCCAGGATTAAAAGACACCATTGTTTTGGGAGTAGAAGATTCTGGTATCTTCTGACTGCACTCAGAAACCTGAGAATTTTTTTCATCTAAAAAGGAACATGGCTACACTCTTCCCCACGCTCATCATACCTTATTTCAAGAAAAGACTACTTTGCATGCAGCACACCAAATTCTTATCTACCTCTGACCTGCTCTTAAAAAGCAGCTTTGGCCTATGTTTGTATGATGTTTACCTCTACCTACAATCCATTGGTGCACAGCAGTAGTTAAAACCACTGAGAAAGCAGAAGTTACAAGGCAAAAAGAAATATATTATACACCAACTGCTTTTATTTAATTTCGGAAACCGTTCACAAGATGGTAGAAAAAAAAAAAAACAAAAAAACCTTACAACCACTTCTAATTTAGTCTTCCATTGTTCCCAGTCAGCTCTAAACCCATTATGTGCAAAGCCCATTTACCATGCATCTAGATGATAGATACAGGCTATGAAATTCTTTATTCTACTTGTAGCAGCTTATGCAGGTGCAGCCAAATACCAAGCCTCAGGACAAATTGTACACAAACTTTACAATGTAGAATTTGAATTTAAAATATGAAACTTAAAATCTACACAAAACTGGTAAAAATCAAGCACAGATACAAGGACAAACTTAAAACCCATGTGAAAAGGAGTCTTGTCTTCCTTTCAAGTGCTTTATTCTGCTACACAGTCAAAAATGAAGATGTAAGCTTTGTGGTTAGTTTAAATTACACTCTGTAGATACTATAGACCAATTTAAAAGTTACACATACAGCAATAGATGTCCATTGGTTCATCTGGATTACTTATACAATCCAGTTGGATTGTTGAAAACAAGTCAGGCAAAAATTGAAAGAAAAATCCTTGTGCAACTTTTTAGACAAATGTTTACTGATGGGCACACTGTACCCCAGGTCCATGATGGCTGCTTTCTTCATCAGAACTATCGATATAAACTTCACGTCTCTGGCCACCACCTGAACCACGACTGGTATCTAATTCCTGAAGATCTACCTCTTCTGTATCACCAATTACATTGGGGAATTCTGGTCTAGCTGGCAGAAGATCTTCAAGTTCCTGCCCAAAAAAAGAAGTACATTCAGCACTGCATCTCCAACTGCTAAATACATGGTCTAGTTTCCTGCGATTTCAAGCCTTCAGACAGCAGATTCAGTTTATAAGTATGTATTTAAGCTGATGCAAAACCAAGAAGTATACTCATTTAGAGGTATCCAAGTACTTGCCTCAAATGGAAGATGTCACTGAAAAAGAGCTAGCAGCTCCACACATCATTGCCTGAAGTACAATCAGTAAATAGTCACACACTGAGACTTATCACATGGTAGCAGGTATTGCAAGAAGTTTTTCCTCCTGCCCTTAAAGCATTTGTACTGCTCCGAAAGGCATGTTCCAGAAACTGACATTCCAACAAGTATTTTCAAGTTACATGTTCCCTTTAAACAGCATTAAAAGAACAACGTGATTGTACTTGCATCCAAATTTTAATATTGGAAAGCAAGCACCCGAGTACAACACAAGCACTCTACACACTGCCAAGTAAGAATACTGCATTCATGTTTGAAAGCACTTACTGAAAGCTTTTCTGGGCTAATCCAGTTATTTTCAGGAAACTGAACATCAAATTTAATGTAAAGATCCCCCTTCTCAAAAGGATTGCGGTACTGTGGCATCCCTTCACCTCTAACTACACGAACACAGCCTGTAATAGAAAGAGAAGCAAGTTGGAAAGGGATACTTCAGAATAAATCTTAGAAGTCTCTCAATTTCTCCAGTCTGGCTTTAGGTAACCAAGTAAGAATGGGAAAAAGTACTCAAGAACCACAGCATAGCCAGAGGAGTCCTTATCAGGTCAATCTTACCTGGTTCGATTACTTTTCCAGGAGGATATTTAACCACAATTTGACGTCCATCAAGGTGCTTAAATGTGAACTGAAATCCACACAGTGCTTCAACAAGACCTATCTTGTGTGTCATATGCAAGTCATTCCCATCCCTCTGGAACACCTACAAAGAAAACAGATTTCTAGTACTATGATCATTTCCACCAGACTCAGCATTTAGTGCATTTTTCTACCAATTCATTATTTATTCTTAAATCTTCTCCATGTCAAAGCTGGCCAACAACATTTGTGTAAACTGCTTCTGTTAACGCACATAACATGCTTAGAAAACTTGCCTTGGATGAAAATTCTATTTAAAACACAGCAAATCATCACATATACCATGATGCAAAGTTCAAATTAAGAACAAAGTCCTGTATAGCAGCAATGCTCTTTTCTTAGGATTTTCCACACAAGACACCTATAAACAAAATAAAGCAGTGTGACATTACTCCCCCACCCTGCCCTCAGGTATAAAAATGCCTCGTGCTTCTCAGCACTTCAAATAGCAGTTGCAGGTAACTGCTTCAGCTTGCTCTATCTATATACAACAGGGTTTTAATCAACCAGTCCTTTCCTTAACTAGAGATTCTTAAATCATCCTCCGTAGATGCACGCTACTTGAGAAACCTAAGTTTTGCCCATTGGCATCACTCCAAGACATTACACTTCTCCCTTGCCTTCTTTCCCACATTGAGGAAGATTTTAAGCATATTAAAAGCTACACTCAAAGTCATTCTAGGGTTACTCACTAGGATACAAAGATACAGCTACAGTATTTTTCAGAATGACTAATACTGTAAGAACAGATGTAGTTCATTATAAGACAGAGAGAGATGGTATCTGCCATCTGGAATTTCAGTTGTCATGCACGTCTCTCACTGGTTCAAGTGTTTGTAGATAATTTTTTTCCCTTGTCAGTCAAGATCATCTGATTCTGTCTCAAGCAAATTACATATGAAAGAATAGAGGAATGTGTAAGGAAACATATAAAAGATTGATTTAGGCAAAACAGCAATCTTCAACCCTAAATTGAAAAAAGCTTGTAGAAGTTCCTAACTTCCAGCCAATGAACATTATAGTCTTATTAGGCAATCAGATTTTAAATTCATACCTAATGCTGTTGAGTCACAACAGAATTATTCTTTCTCCATACACCACTGTTCCATTCAATGTTATTCAATGCCTAAAACCCATGCTATTTTTTACTTCATAGTGATATTTAAACTTGTAAACAGAAGCAATCACCTTAATTCTGCCCTAAGCAAGGCCTCAGCACATCCAGTAGTTTAACATAAAGCCTTGCAACATTTAGTTTGAAAGTGCAATTTATATACTCCAGAACACAAAAAGCACAAGATTTAACAAGCCAGTATAATAGAAACCAGTTTTTAACATTTTGTTAAATAAATCAGTAACATCAGCAATCTGTCAGGCCATTGGTGCCTGTGCTGTAGTTCTCAAACCACAGCACCAGGGAGAGAAAACACCATCTGGGGATTCTAATAGGAGTTCCCTGCCATCTCACAAGACATTAAAGAGCAACATACAGTGTTTTATGTTAATGTCATGGGGGAAGCAGATGCAAGTTAACATCATAAACAGCTTTTAACTGTTTTCATCTAGGAAAGTCACCCTGAGCTTACCTGAGAAATATACCTTTCATTACCATAAGGATGCACTAGAATGTATATGTGCCCAAATATCAGACTTGCAAAGTTTTAACTCAGACTTAAAAAAAAATGTAACCTGCTGTATATCTATTAAAAGCTATTTGATTGCTCTCCTAGAGCAGAAACTATATCAATTAGTTTCAAATGAACAGCGATTTTTAATCACATTAGAGCTAAAGGACTAGGATAAAAAGTATTTAAAATATAAACTCAAAATTGTTACCTCATTCTCCTTTTCTTGGAGTAAAAGAACAATATCTCCTGGTTCCACACCTGGTGCCTGATCTGCTTCTCCACTGAACGTAATTCTCTGCCCATGTTTCATGCCTTTGTCTACATGAACTTCAAGTATTTTAACTTCTTTGATCACCTTCTTCCCTTCACATTTTTTACAGCGGTCTTTTTCATTAATTACTTCACCTAAAGAAAGAATTTTTCAGTTCAGAAATTTTCATATAACTGTCCCCAATACTGAAGAAAATATATTTAAGTAGATTAAAGAATACATTCAAACCAGTTATTTAGATGTTCCTTTATGCATTCCTTGCAAGAGGAAAGCCAGACTCAGTCTACTGGGAAATTATAGCTGTGAGAGGGAAAGAAAAAACAGAATCCAGAAGATGCACACAAGCTTCTCAGCTGTCCAAATGGGGATTTTGAGAATCCACAGTGCTTTATAGTAACACAGAAGTTCACCTGGGGCTTCCGTTGGTCTTTAAAACTGATTTTGACTCCAACATACTTACCACTCAACTCCAGAAAAAATAAGACTTTTCCATCCTTCATTATGCTATATATCAAAGGAGAAAAAGCTAAAAATCAAACTAGTGTGTCTCTCTTCCCCTCAAAATTAGAATACGAATTCCAGACTACTGAATTTAGGAAGCTTAGTCCCACTTTTGCTAACAGTGGAAAAAAAGACTGTTTGAAAGCCACATTCTGCAGTGCACCAGCAAAATACCAAAAGCATAAAGTACTATATATACATGCTGTCAGTAAAACAAGAGTCACGCACACAAAACAGGGAGCAAGACAGCAGGCGAAATCACAGCTTCAAGCAATAGCAATATGAATATTCTCCTATAAAAAAATCCAACATTTCCTGATACATGAAGGATTTCATTTATACTTAAAATGGATAGCTTTTTCACGCTGCCTTTGGAAAGACAATTACCCTTTCCAGTGTTACTCAAAATGACTTAAATATCCTCTTCTAATTGGTCTTTACTTTTCAAGTAAGCTATTGCCTTTGCCCAGAACAACCAAAATATATCAGGCTAAATGCATTTACAATTCCAGCACTTATTTCTAATACTGCTTTAAGTGCCAGCAGCAGAAGCCCTTGGTTTAAGACATTAAACTTGTCAATTTACATGTCTTTTCTGGGGGCGAAGAGGGGGGAAGCATATTATGGGAGGGAAAAAAAAAAAAAAAAAAAGGCCTAACATTATGATGTAGCTGAATCTACATATTTAAACTCCGAAAACAAGATGATCAAAGACAACACTATTTGCAAAATGTTTGACTGGTCAAAAAATACAACTTCTTATTAAAGTTTCCAGGTATTGTGAGAGCAGAATCACCCATAAAGCGATTTTGCAATCACAAAAAAAGAGAACAGTCCAACAAGGAAATATCTGAAGCATGGGACACAGGCTGAACTTTCCCCTAAATATGATCTGTTCAACAAAAGGCACCTCCCTGATGTTTGAAAGTTATAATTCAGATTTAGTTTAGCTAGAAATCTATAGACCTGCTATTATATATTAGAAGACTGTAAAAATATAAACAGCCCTCAAAAAACAAAACCCAGGCTTTTACTTCAATAGACAAGTAATAGTAACAAGTAATATTCATGTCTAAATGCTTCCAAAGAGCTATCCCTACTTTTCAAGCACCCAGGCTTTCTTTCAATATATTATATGGGATAAATTTTGCTGCTGTTTCGAGTGGTATGATTTTGCCAAACTGAGACCAGGTTGAGACCAAACTGACTAGCTGGAATCAAAGCCTTCCTGGATAAGATGCAATTCAATATACGACAGAACCTTTGCAGGAGTTTCTTTTCAAGATTAAAAGTAAATAGGAATACAGCATAGCTAGCCTACCTTCTCCATTGCAGTCGGAGCACACAGATTGCATCTGCTGAACCATTCCAGGAGCCAGCTGTCTGATCATGATACGAACACCTCTACCTCGGCAAGCACTACATTTCTGAACAGCTCCAGATTTTCCACCCTGCCTAGAATAGAAAGCACCAGTTGTGCAAAACCCAAGTTTTTTTAGAAGTATGTGCCAAAAGGACATAAACAGTAGTGAGACATGCTCAATTGCATCACCTTCTTTTAGACTTCTCTTCCCCCTTTAACCCTACTAAGGAGGCACCCGAGTAGTTCCAGTTCCATCAACAGTATCATTCAAGTTTAAGAATTTTCTGGTCTGAGAACAGGCTCCAGCAAGTCAAACAGAACAGAAATCTGAGATCCTTCACTACACACTGACAAAGCATCCAGAGAACTTAAAAATATAAACTTACCCATTACATGCACTACAAAGGACATTCTTGCTAAGTTGTAGTTTAGTTGTCTTTCCATTATACAAATCTTCTAAAGAGACTCTACAAAACAAAGCATTTTCACCTGGGTTATCATTTAACAACTTCCCCCATGTAACTAAGTTACAAATCCAAACTATAAGTAAAAAACAATCAAAAATAAGAAACCCCTCCCATTCCCCCCTCCAAAAAAGAAATGATCTCCAGAGAAAAATAAAATAACCTGCTATTAGAAGACAACTTTAAAGCAGGCTTTTAGGTTTCACAAAGGGTCACTAAAAATACTCCCTCTATGTGAACATGTATATATAATCCTGAACATAATTCCATATAAAACCATTAGATGCAAAAAAACCATATAAAACTGGTTGTGTTTCTTAATTCTTGTGTTCAGTAAACAAGCTGATCTAGTCTTCCGGGTTTTATTACAGGATGCATCTCATTTTTCATTTCTTTCACACAAGTGAGAAAAACCTCTTTCTAGATTATGCTGACATTATTGGTCACATACATACAGAAGAACACATACTGAACATTTAAAGTTAACACTATATTGGGCTTTCCACTGGAAATAAAAGCAAGATAGTGCTTTTTCTTTTGCCATGTCTCCAGGGCCACTCTCTTTATTCTTTACATTTGTTTATGTTCCAATTTTTAGCCCCTAAATGCAATAGCAAACTCCAATAACTATATATTAACAAAAGTTTCTAAAACCATTTTGTATTTAAAACGCGTCATAAATGACTAGAAATTTTAACAGTGCCTTTTGAGATAGAAAAGGTTGCCTGGTATCAGTGTTTACAAACAAAGACACAAAGCTAATTAATAATACAGCATGCAATGCTAGCTTCTGAACTAAGCAAGAATGAAAAAGGAAAACAGATTTTTGCTAAGCAAAGTTAGGCTACATCTTTTCTGTGCTTGGCCTGCTCATAAAGAACTTGGGAGATGTTCAGCCTGCAAAACACCAGCCATAATTGCAAGTGGAGACTTACAAAACATTAGATCTAATGTTCAAGCAGTTTCTTTGGAGGGAAGAAAACAAGCAAACAAGGAAAGAAAAAGAACACCGTTTCTATTATGCAGTTTGCACCTACTTCCAGATGATGGTAAGCTACAAATACTAATCAACTAACATAGCTTTTCCAGAGCTTTAGTATCTCTACTTTCTTAATCCAGGCTAATAGATAAATACTTACTTGCTGGATAATTTAAGATTAAAACTTCCAAATATAATTAAGTAGTAAAACTAAAGAAAACAATGGTGACAAACCAAGTTTTTTATGCTATTAACCAAGTAAGGGAAGCATTAGGTAAATCCATAATTGTGAAAAGTAAGCCAAGCCATGTGCTGTCTGGGCTGAAGGGTAGGTACAAACTGCACAGCAGGTACAAAGTGAGGAATACACCAAGAGTATATAATAGGTGAGTCAAGTACCACCAATCAGCAAAGCTAGAAAATGAACATAAAGCGCAGTATTAAGATACTCACTTGAGCGGATGCATCATATCTTCTCCTCTTCTTCTACCATTACGACTTCTACTCTGACCACCCATGAAATTGAACAATCCACCACCAAAGATGTGGGAGAAAATATCGTCCATTCCACTGCTTCCACCACTACCTTCTCGAAGGCCCTGTTCTCCATATCTATCATACAGCTCACGTTTTTCTGGATTCGACAGTACTTCATAGGCAAAGCTTATTTCTTTGAACTAGAAAGAGGAATAGAGTCAAAAAGCCCATGAAAATTTTCAACTTCAAGGGAACATTAGGACACTGTTTTGTGCCCAACATCAATACTTGATTAAGAAGATATATAATAGAACTGTTTTTCATTCCCATTTATAAATGCATAAGGCTTAAAAGCAGGATTAGCCTTTTGTTACTTCGTTTAAAAGAAAAAAATACTACATACAACTGCACCTATCCCACAGACTTGCTCTTTCACTGTGCCTAGCACAAGTCTCTCTTCCTTCCCTCCAAGGCCCCATTTGAAGAAAATAAGTATGTAATACTGCAATAGCCAACAGGTAAAAAGAAAAATTGCACACTAATGGCAAAGACTGCAAGACTTGGTAATACTTAAAATAGCTAAACAACTGGGCATCTTATAAAAAACACATGAACATGAAAAAATAGTATTGTTTCATAGTCACGTTACTGTACTTCTAAACCACCATTAGGACTTCCATTCTGTTAAGCAGACTGAGCTGAACTGAAATGCCCAAGTCGATTAGTATTTTTGGTGCTATTAACACAATATCCAATTCAGCCTTCCCACATTCACAATTTGCTTTATGTTGGAGCAGTTTCAGTGTCTGCTTCATCCTCAAAAAGCTCTGTACTGACATACTTTAGGTACTAGCACACTTCTTCAAAATATCTGGAAAGTGAATTTGTTTCCTCCCCTTTAAATACATATGTCTGTCTCAGTGAATTGCTTTGTTCTGGTACGAGATAATACCAGAGGGTTGTGAGGGAGGTTTTGAGACTGGGGAGAGTTTTAGACAAGGCAGTTTCATCTCACATTTCTATTCCTGAACAACTTGAGGCCCTGATGCTTCAAGACTTGTATTTTGTCCCTCAGATGTTATTGTAACAGCAAATTCAAGATTTTCTTTTTAAACAGATAGCTTACTTTGTCCCCTGCGTTTGGATTCTTATCAGGATGATATTCTTTGGCCAGCTTTCTGTATGCCTAGTTGAAAGGAGTATAGAATTAGTTTCAATGTTGATTAATCCACCCATTTTGAGAAATTCAGTGCAGCGCCTTCTTTCTGTAAAGAAAATCCTAATACAGCAAAGTGAAAAAATAGTATTTTCACTCATACATCCAAGTTGAACATAAAAATGTCTGATTCTACATTATGCACAATTTACATATCTTGGATTTAAACAGCTATACCATACAATAGCTGAATTCCTGCTCATCTCCATTAACTTACAAATTACATTGGAAAAATTACATTGGAATATACACTATTGCATTAAAATTACTTTCTCTAGGTAAAACACTCAACACCGCTAATAAAACAGACAGTTTCAACCCATTTGTGCTTCACCTCAATTTCATCAATACATTAACAACAAAATGGCTGCCATAGCTCCTCATCTAACCCGGGCAGTTAATCCCTCATCAGTTTATTCCTCCTTACCTACCAATAATAAAGGAAAATTTAACCTCACTCTAAGCCACACACATGTGTTACACATGCAGAAATACACAGACTGGTGCATTTGATATAATTCTAATGGTCTGAAGTAGCAGAAGGAAACAATACAGTCAAATTTCCAAAAGGGAGTTTTCAGGATTTTTTTTTAAATTGGCACTTTGTGACTCACAGTACCATCTTTTTGTTGTTGTTGTTCTCCCTTTTCTTCGTTCTCACCCCCCGCCCCATTTTTTTCTTCCTCTCTTCAGCAGTACTTCAACTCTTCTGCTTTTAATTTGGAGGACTGAACAAATGCAGCTGAAGAAGTTTGTGTTAGTTATGACGGGCAGTCAAAAGCTTTTCCTACAGGGAGCTTTTGAGGGTAAAGTGATAAACTCCCTCTCCCCAAACCCCATTCCACTCCATCCCAGCATCACCCAACCAATGGATAATCATAATTACATAACATAGATAATTTGATTTTTGTACTGTACATAACAAAAGCATGTTAGCTACAACTAACTACAAATGCAACTTCAAAGAACTGAAACCTAGTTCTTACAGTGTATTTTTAAATAGCTCCTTTCCTGCACAATTGAGCACTTAGACTAGCCCTTTACAACCACAGCTTTAAAAGCTTTAGAAAGAAGGCTTTAAAGGAGTCACAATTTCTATTATGTGCTAGAACAGGTAATTTTAAAAAAAATTTACTCCTCTTTAATGATGCATCTTGAAATATCTATCACTTATGCATGGACTCAAGGAGAAAAAAAAAATCAAAGATAAAGAGCAACTAATTAAACAAAAAAGGCAACACATTATAAGCCAAATACTTTCAAATACTCAAAAAGAGTGAAGAACTAAATCAGGTCTTCCTACTAGTAAGAAGAAATAACCTTACATAAGGATGCATAACCTGTAATAAAAAAATGGATTTTCCTTACATATTTTAAGGCATCTAACCAAGAGGGGGAAAAAAAAAAAAAGCCTACTGTTCTTACAACATTCTCTTCTCTCTTCAAGGCAGCTTGACACCAAATCACGATTACTAGTTAGATCCAGAATCAAGATCTATATTGGTGCTGCACTACAAATTTTATTTTTCCTCTTTTCTATCCTTTTGTATAGATTATTAGATCTAGATATCGCCCACACATTTGCTCAGTAGCAATAAGATACAGATGAACTTTGCACTGCTGCAAGTAGTTGGAAGCTTTGCTACTGCAATACCTTAAATTTAACCTTACTCTGTAAACATAATACCAGCAATTTACAATAAAATGTAAATATAATACCAGCATCACTGGTTATTTCAGTAAACAACTGCTGGCATTTCTTCATTCTTGCAAGTGATATTTTTAAGAGATTTCAGTTAAAAGCAAAAAAATGCAACAAAAAATTATCTCTCGATTGTGTTTACCACATAGAGCCACCTCCTCAGTGTGTTCACCACCTCTACGGCTGTTTCAACACGGGGACTGCCCATCCCTGCCCAGCTGGGGTTCCGCACGCTCCCGCCCCGCGGAAGGAGGTCACCGCTCGCCAGCCACCGCATTAGCCACCACGGGCGCGTGAGAAGGGACAGCGAGGCCCTTCCAGAAAACACAGCTTCGACAGGAGAAAAGTGCGTGAAATGGAGACAATAAATTGTTACACTGACGACCGGGCTCCGAGTTTCCGCCTCGTTTCTTTGTCTTACCTTAGTGCTTTGGGCCTAGGAGGAACCAGATGAGCAGGCAGGATGGGCGGCTCATCCGCACCTCATGCGACGCCCCGGCCATGGCTTCATCCCCGCAGTTTCCCCCTCCCGCCCAACCCCTCCAGTCGAGCGCAGCCGCGGGGACGCCGAAAGCCTCGGGGGAACGGACCGGGCCGCAGCGCCACCCCTTGGCCTACCAAGGCCTGCCCCGCTGCGGCGGCCCGCAGCGCCTCGCCGCGCGCCTCAGGCCTGCGAGGGCCGGCGGCGCCGGGCTAGGCCGCGCCGCGCTCCACGCACCGGCCGTCTCCGCACCCCCCACCGGGTCGCCGCAGGCCCCGGCCGCGCGGTGAGGTCTCCCTGCCGCCCCGCGGCCTCCGCGCCGGGGCCTCCCGCCGCCTCGGCGACCCGCCGCGCCGCTCCCCACGAGCGCTGCCCCCGCCTCGCCGCCCCCGCACCTTCTTGAGCTCGTTGTCGGAGGCGCCGGGCGGCACGCCCAGGATGTCGTACAGCTTCGTGTCAGCCACGTTCGCCATGGCGGCGGGTGCGGGCAGGCAGCGCGAGCCGGAGCAGGCCGAGGGGCGGCGAGGGCGAGACCGGGAGCAAGACGCGAGGAGCGGCCGCGACGTCACGCGCACACGCACCGCGTCACCGCGCCGCGCCGCGCGCGCGCACGACGAGGCGGCGAGCGCGCCCCGCCCCCTGCCGCGGCGCCCCGCCCCCCCGCGCCGCTCCGCGGCCTGACCCAGTTCGGGCGTGGCCCGGCAGGGGGCGCCCCCAACGGTCACCCCAACGGCCACCCCAACGGTCACCTCAAAGGCCGCCCCAAAGATCACCCACCAACTGCCGCTCCCAACGGTCGCGGGACGCAACAAAGGGGACGTGGCGTCGTGCCGGGGACCGGCCCCAGCCGTGGCCCAGTGCAACCGGGCGGGAAGTGTGTATTTCAAGTCAGAGCCACGTTCTCCCCACCACAGCTGAGGCCACGACTGCACTCCCTTCCCGGAGGCCTCGTCCTGCTCCTAGAGTATGTCCTGGAGGGCATATGGGGGGGGCTCACTGCCCCACATATCCTTTGGGGTAGTTGGGGGGGGGGGGCTCACTGACTCCTGATCTCAAGGATCCATATGTTTTCCTTCACGCACACATTGCTCAGGTTCTGCCAGTTATAAACAGCCACGTTACCTGTCTGATTTTTTTAAAAAATGTGTTTTGCTTGGCTTTTGCCATCATAGAGGAAGCCCCAGGCCCATCTTGGCTCAGAGGAGCAAAGTGTACGTGAGTGACGTAGAGTACCTGAGGCCAACAGTCAGGCAGCTTCCAGCATGGTAATAAAAAGATGCTTAGGTTTAATTAGAGGCTGATCTCACGCAGCCCTCCAAGGCGAGTGGCTCCTTGGTGCTGCCTCTGCCGCCTGCCCAAGGGAGCAATGGGAAGTTCTGGAAGCTGCGGCAGGCACTTAGGCTCTGCTATGGCTGGGGCCAAGAGCCCCTTCCTGGCCCTAAGTGCTGTTGTGGAGGAGGTAAGTGCGATGTGGGTTAGCAACCTGGCCTGGGAAGGGGAATGGAAAAGGCATGGGGAAGTTGTTCATGGACCTGAGGTGCTGAAATTTGCATAGGCTCCTTGCTCTAGGGGTGCTGATTTAAATGCTGCTTTCCTCCTGGTCTGAAGGAAGCCAGGATAGTAGGAGTGGCTTTAGTCCCTTGCCACAGTTTGCACTGGGAAGATCAGTCTGCTGGTGGCTTCTCAGTTCCTTCTCCAGCTGGTCTTTAGCGAACCCTGAATTCCACTGTTGTTTTATTTAGTCTGGCAAAATCAGCATTGGTAGATCATTGTAATGATCTACCAAATACCTCTGGTATTTCAAGTGTGTCAGCAGTCAGGAACTTCTAAGGGAAGCAAAGACTATCTTTGGAGGGATGAAAAGAGTAGCAGTGAGAGGAAAGCTATTGAGAAGACAGTCTTGTAGACTATACTTATTACTGGGAGTCATAGACATACAGAAAGAAAGAAGAATCTGGAGAGCTGTGTCTCCAATGCTTTTGTAGGCTACCTTGCATTAGCCTTCAGTAATTGCATGGTTTAACATTTGTGGTACTGTTTCATTTTCCTGTGTCTTACGCTATTTGGACCTATATTTTATTTTGTCGAGGCTGGATTCAGGCTTGCTAGCTACCCTGAGAACTGTCTAGAATGCCTACCTGGCTTGTTGGCATCGTATGGCCTTATAGTTCATGTTCTACTAGTGAAAACTTTTTGTCATACAGGGTTTTATTTTTAGTGAGGCAACCAGGGTGTTTTGCTGTTGTTGCAGGTTTTTGTTTATTTTTTATAGGCTGTACAGTTGTCAAATGTTCAAGGTGTTGTTTTGGCCTTGCCCAAGCTCCAGCTTGTTCCAGCTAGCTACTTACTTGCTGCCTTAGCATTCTGCCTGCCATTCTCCTGACCACAGGAACAGGCTTCAGCCTTATGATATGGTCAAAACGACAGGTTTGGTTGGTTTTCTTGCTCCAGCTGCAGTGATCAAACCTAGGGCTGCTTAACGAGTGTCTCTGGGTAGCACTGATCATACCTTATTATTCCTTCTCCCTTTCCTGATCCTTCTTTTTGCTGTTCTTGTACTTCTATTTCTCTAACCCAGTCTTAGCACAAATGAACAACCACACCTAATTACTTTTTCCCCAGTGTACCCAGTTTTGGTATGTCCAAACAGAAATTTAGTATTTCAGATACCATTAACTAGGTAAACTCAACCTTACATGGTATTGTTGATATGGTTTCCTTGGTGCTGTTGCTCTTTGTGACCTTTTTTCCTAAAAGGTTCCTAGTAGTTCTCTTCAGTTATCTGTGACATTTAGCAATTTCTATTGTAACTTACCCTTAACCATCCATGAGATCCAACTGTATTTGTAACTCCTGTCAGCTTCATAACTGTTAATTTTCCTTTCTAGAGATTTTTCATGTCATATAGTATCCCACATCTTGTTCAGTTAGCTGAATCTCAGGCCAGTGCCCGGTTTGTGACCCTATCATTTGCCTGCAACCTACAGAGCGTAGCTAAATAACTGATAGAAAGTGTATCAAAATAATACATATTCTTAACTGAGATATGGTTCTTTTTAAGTGCTATTAAATTTTTCATTAAAAAGTGAAAGTGCACATCAGCAAATACAGTAACGTCAGCAGTTAATCCCGTAACAAGCTCAAAAGGCTGTATATTGTATTAATCTGTTCTTGGGGAGACACTGATACAGGCATTTCTCCTTTCCAGTTATCAGGAAGAGCGACTTGTGATGTTCCACATTTTATAAAGCAGAGTAGTTCAAGCAGTTGTGTTCCACTGTGTTTTTCTATATGCAAAAAAAACATTTGTCATGTACCCTTCAAATTGTGTGTCATGGGTAGCAACGTTGAATTTTTTGCTAATTGTTCATTGCACAGCAATCTCTTTCAACAGAGTTTCCAGGGCTATGTGTAGGTTGTCTTTCTGAGGATGGGGGAGAGGGGAAGTCAGAACATCTTAAAATAAATTTCAGTAACTTTACCTTTTTTTTCTTCTTTTCTTCCCAATAAACTGTCGGTCAGCCAGCTGCCTTTCTGCTCCAGGGAAAGGTTGCTTGAAAGTTTAAAAGCTACAGTTTGTTGTACCCTTTCCGAGCTAGTTAGGAAGTGCTGAGTTAGCTTACCAAGCTCTGTTTGTTAGGGTTCTTTAGGAAGATGAAAAGCCTCTTTTCTAAGCTCTGCAGAGAGTTCAGGAAGACTGTTACTATGTTCTGTAATAAAAGCTGGTTAGATGCAGTAGAATACACTTGCACACACAAGCACATGTATGTGTGCATTTCGTTCTCTCCTTTTGAGTAGCTGTTATTTGCAATTCAGATCATTAGTATATTTGTAATCATTGTAGTAAGCAAGTTCTTTATAGAAATGCAATTGTACTGTTTATTCTTGCTCATGTCTTAACATAGGGTAAGCATTTAATGTGCTAAAATCCCAGCTTATTATTCTAACAATGATTTCTATTATTATTTGACAGTTTTCTTAGTTTTCCCTCTCTTTTTTTTTATTACTTTGTAAATATATTCATTAAACATTTTTGAATGTTAAAGTGGGTAGTTTTCAGTTGGAACATAAACTGTTTTTTTAGGCCTAGATTATAAAGTGAGAGAAATGCCATGTACTTAATTTGCAAAGGGAGCAAAGTGTGAATGCTTACAGAAACTGATTCAAAACTGAAGCAGTTACTTTTGATAAAAAATACTCAATTTCAGATTTGTCATTTGTAAAATATGATTTGCCCAAAGGTAGTTGTGGAAGAGAATTGCTTCTTTCTTCTTCAAGTGTAAGGGGCTCACACTGTTACTGAGAGCTGGACTAGTCAAAAAGTTTTTAATATGATTGTTTTTGGAAAATAATGTTTTAGGTGGTATAGATATATAGTATGTGTGCAATGAGTGAGGTGCTAGAAAGACACTTGACATGGTGAAAAGTGGCCTTGACAAATAGTGTCCTTTTTAATTATGATATTTTGTGATACAAGTGAATTACACTTGCATTTTGTTATTTACATAAAAATTTTGTCCTTTTTTTTTTTTTCCAGACAGCAGCAAATCCTGAAGTATCCCATAGGTCAGCATTTGAACTGTAAGTATCTGATCTTTTAATTTTACTATTTAAATTTGCTTGTAGTTTGAGAACTTCTTGTGTGTTAGTCAAGAGGTCTGCCAGTCATGTAGATTTTGCCTTTTAATTCTGTGTAGAGCAGGAACTAAAGACTTTCTTAAGAAGAGGGCTATATTTTGTAAAGAGTGTGCAAAACCACAGTTGTAGTATTTTCAAGGCAGATTTGGCAGGTGTCATTTTAGTACTTAAAATTTGGATTTAAGTAAAACCTTGGCTATTCTTGAACTAATACTTTTAACAATCTGTCCTCCTAGGTTCTGTTTTCTACAATATGTGCAAGTATTCTCCCTGAAGAAAAATATGCTCTTATTTATTATTTTGGTGGTTTGTTTTATCTATTCTTTAATCTAATTGAAAGCATATTATGAGAAAACGGCTTTATTTCAAATCAATCTATCAAGGATATTCTCCTGTCAGATAACTCTGAAGCTATTGTTGCATTATCTCTGTACCCACTTACATTTTCTCTGAAGTATGTCGCAACTATTTTAAAAGACACACTAGATCTTCTATATATAGAATTTATGAGAAGGTAATGGCTGTGGAGGGAAGCATGGTAGCTTGATAGTACTAAGCAGACTGTGTAAAGGTTCAGACAAGGATGAGAGAAAATTTTGGAGAAGGTAACAGGGAGGCAAACAGCAGTTGTTTAATATCTATTCAGCAAAGAAAAGAGACTTCCGAGTGCCATGGTACTGAAAGGCCGCTGAGGAGTTGTATGGGGTTTAGTTCTATTCACATGTAGCTAAACTACAGAATTGCAGCCACAGAATTTGGCTAGTGCACAGTAACTTTCTTTAGTATGAGATGTTTGAGGGAAAGTGAGTGAGTGTGTATGTATGTGGGGGGAAAACACTGAGGAAGAAATGAGGTAGGTGGCAGAAGAGGCCAAGGACACCTAGGACAGTTTGTAATATCATGTGCCAAATAAGACTTCACCAGCATTAGGTGATACACTTAGTGTTATATCATGCATTTATGGCACATTCTTATGGTAAGTCTGTGGCAAAGCTCTTCAGCTCCTGTCTCTTCCTTCTTATCGTGGCAGGAAAGCTTTTTTCTGGACCCCAGAAGACTGCCCATATCCCAGAAGTTTGGCATGTGGAAACTGAGCAGAAGCAGACTTGCTCTGTGTTAGGGAATGTACATATTCTTAGCTCTGTATCAGGAGATCGGGTAACATGCTGCTTAAAATAGCAAAGGGTGACTATTCTGTCTTTAGTGCTTAACAGTTTTAAATAGTGGGCAATATTATTTCCTTTCTGAATCTTATTCAAAGTGTATTGCTCAGGGGACGCTCTCATTGCCTCTTCGATTCTCCCTGAAAAATTTCCCCCAAATGGGGAGAAAAAGTCCCATCTATAAGGTATCTCACTTTTCTAAAACTGTGTATTTTTGCTGCTGCTGCTGCTGTTTTAAATGCTGGATATGTTGTGGCATTTGGGGTGCTGCTGACCCTCTCAAAGATATTGAATCAGTTATCTCAGGATCAGGGACTTCCTTATCTTCTGGATATTACTTTTTGCTTCTTTTCATAACTCCTCTGAATAAACAATTTTTTTTCTTCTGTGTCTGGATTCTTGTTGCTGGTTGGAGAGAGACTGGGTGGGTTTAGGAGGCAAAATAGAGACCATATGTGCTGTGGGTTCTCCTGAATGCCATTTAAGCAGTTGCTATTGGCCGTCCTTTCACTTTACCTCTAGAGGGAGCTTTTGCTTGTTAAACTGACTTACTCCAAACTGCAGGAGACTGTGTCATGCCCCTACTTAAATGTGGTTTTTGTTTTGTTTTTAGGGATAGAAACAATTCACTTTATCAAATTAAAGTTTTTTTTTTTTTATTGTTCATCTGAAGTTGTCTGACAGTTACAACAAAAATACCAAGATGTTAAATTGTTTCCATAGTAACTTGAAAATAGATGCTTAGGAACACAGTCTACAATTCAAAACTAAATTATACCAGGAATAATTTCAGTACATTTACTGAGTTTGATAGAACTTCTCTGAATTTAATGAGGTGTAAATTTGAACAGGATATGTGGCATACCACCTGATCAGACAACTCTGGCAGTGTGTACCATGCAGGATACATGTTTGAATATAATTCGCTGCTTTCTATTTGGAGATGGTAACAAAAAATAAGAGCAAGAAAAATAAGGTTATGTTCTCAAAGACAGGAAAAAAAACAGGTAATATTGAAAAGGAAAAAGAGCTTTGTGAATGGCAGACTTAAATTGAGATCAGAGACTAGCTAATTTTTCGGGGGTGGAGGATATATGTTTTGCTGTAAAAGTTTACATAACTGCTGTGTCATTAAGTTTAAGTGCCAGAGCTACTTTCATTTTTATTTAATGCAAAATGTAACCATCTCTCATGATTATATCCTAAGTGTGGCTAGGTCTGTGACCTTTTCTGCTAGTGACAGCTTTGTGTGCTAAAGGCTTGTCTTCCCTTTCTGATCCATCACCAAGGAAACAGGAGGAAAATCTCTACACTTTTTAAGGAGTGAGTTTATCTCCTAGGGCACAAGAGATAACTTTGAAGAGTTCTTGAGGCTTATGTCTCCCAGTCCTCTTCTACAGTTATTTTTGTGAATTTTTTTTTTTTGTGTGTGTGTGTGTGTGTGTGTTGAATAATTAATCAGAAGGCAGTTAGGAATTTGAAAACGCAAAATGTTTACCATCTTTGTGCTAGTTCACTCATCAACTGGTGAAAGTTCTGTTAAAAATATTTTGAGGAGCCTTCATTTTAACTCAGATAATGAAGGAGTTCACATTAAAAATATCAAGCCTGGTATCTAAGAGACACGAATTCAAGAATAATCCTGGGACTTCTGGTTAATAGCCCAGGGAAAAACTAATTAATATATGGAGTAGAGAGAACAAGCAGTCACTGTAGCAATTGTGGTTGTAGGAATGTAGTCCGGCATTATGTAGCCATGTATCACTCTACTTAAAGTCTAACCATTGGATTGGGGAGAAAAAAACAAGGAAAATCTTGAGTAAAAAATCTGAAGACAAGAGTATGGTACAGATTTAAGAAATCTTTTGTGTATGTGCATTAAAAACAGACAAATTATTGTTTTTAAGTACTTCATTGAACCTTTACTTCTTATTTCTGGTTACTAAGGTTACTAGATGCTGAGGGTGATATCCTGACTGAGTTTTGCTCATTTGTTCAGCAAGAAATAGGACATTTTAATTGTGTTATGCTGTGTGATTTGCTGTGAAAACTTTGATTTCATGGGATAGTTGAGGCTGGAAGAGACCTCTGGAAATGATCTGATGCAACCTTCCTGCTTGGTCAGGGTCAGTGCAGGCGAATTGCCACATTTGTTACCTTATTAAGCTTTAAAACAGTTTGTCTTTTTATATGGGGCAGGAAAAAATCAACTGAAAGCTGTGAACCTTTAATTCATTCAGTTCTGTTAGTTAAAACCAAAACTGATTACAATTTATCAAACAAGCTGATTTTGCTCAGTCAATGGAATTTCAGAATGTGGATTTGGAACACAGTCAATTAACTGAGCAGTGTATTGATAATCACAGAAATAAGATTCCCTGGCAGAGGAAAGGTCTCATAACAATAAATACGCTGCTTCAAGATGGTAAATTGAGTAATGAGCCCAGGTGTCCTCCAGCATTGCTCCTGCTTGCAAACACTGCACCTTGAGCAATGCCTTTTCCTGTCAAGTGTAGGAACCTCTGGGCAGTAACAGATGAGCGTTCCCGACAGGAAGCACCTCAGCTAATGATGTATGACAAAGGGGTATGGACTAACCCTGCCATAACACAGGAGAGAGGGAGAGTTCATTGCCAGCTCTGAGCTGACACAGAAGGGCAAAGAGCCTGGCTATGGCACAGCATCAAAATGAGCTAAATCAAATAATAAATTTCTTTCTCCTGCTGGCGAAAGTTGTGTCAAAAGAAGGATGATAGGATGGCAAGAGATCAATGGTAGATGGAGTTATCCCTTGCAAAATGACTTAGTAATTCTTTGGAAAGAAAATGTGCTGTGTTAGGCCTGAGAGAGAAGACATGAAAATGATTACATAGATGTCAAAGAGATGTGTTTTCTTTTTGCAATATTTCATGCAAATATTTACAAAGTTCAAAATTGGAGAGATGCTGTTCTGAGCCTGTCTGTATGTGCCTCGTAATTATTTTATACTTTTTTTTTTCCTTTATTTTCTTGCTGCCTGGTCAACAGTGGCCTTTTTTGTTAGTTCTTAGTCTCTGGTAACATTGATGAACTCTTCAGTGAACGGAGTGAAAGGCTGGCTTTCACTTGGGAGCTAGACTGTACCAGAACCTCTTTCTCTGGAGCTAATGTACTAATGTACATCTGCTACTTGCAACAGTTATGTGGATTGCAGGCTACTTTTCAGGTAAGATTTAGGGACTTACAAATTCTGAGTAAAGATCTATTGCATGGAATTAGGGTGTCCTAAATGATATAAATCAATAAATAAATTAATTAATAAAATCATAGTAAACTTCTTCTTCTTCTTCTCTTTTTTTTAATTTTCTCTGAATTAGAATCTTAAACCTAATGTCTGTTGCTCTTCTGAATGGGTGCGATGAGCCTCTTGGCTCATGTGTAGCAAGTTTCCTATCACTTCTACTCTGATAGCAAATAATGGTTATTTTTCAGAGCAATAGTTAAGTGCTTTAAAACAGTTAGTGACGTAGCTTAGGGTCTGTTGAGCATCTGACTCTATTCCATTCTCCACTCCAGCCTCATATGGCCATGAACAGTGACAGCAAGAATAATAGCATTTATATTTTTGTATTTTCTCACTATATTCCATTATTCCTTACAAGAAATGCAAACCTGATGAATACTTCTGATTTCCAGTACTGCTACTTTGAACACTTGCCCATGTATATATCACTTTTTGCATGTAAGTATGTGATAAAAAATGCCTCAAAAATAAGCGTTTTGAGCCCTCTGCCATGCATAGTATTTTAGAAATCTTGGATTTCATATAAATATCTCTTCGCAGATGTATAAGTGCTCTATGTGTGTCATGCTGATTCCTATTGAGTGAACTCATAGCCATCATATTCACTTTTAATTTACAAGTACCTTAAAAAATGAAAACTACAGAGACTATGGTGATATTTACTTTTTCTTGAATGTCATACTTTCTTTTAAATGCTATGCCGTAACCTTTCTTTCACTGCAGTTTGCTTTGTATGTTAAAGCAAAATTGATCCCTGAGCAGCAAGTTGACACAAATGTTACACGCCTCTTAAATTCTGTGTAAACTATGCCTAGGTCGTGGAATTTATACTGATATTTTACAAAAGGTTGAGCTTCACCTTTAAGACCTGATTGTAGCATTGTTTTATAATAAATCTGTTGATCTTTTCTAATAATTATAAGCAGTAAAACCAGTTTCTCATTGTCATTAGATTTTGCTGTCAATATCCTTTATCTCATATCATCCATATCTCGTATCTTCCCCTCAACTGGGTAGGTATCATCTTTATGTGCAAGGCTATTATCATACTAGATCAAAGTAACATTTTATCTAGCTCCGTGTCTTGTTTTTACAGGGGATCATCACTGGATGCCAATAAATTAAGTGCCAGAAACTCTTCAACAAAAATGTGTGTCCTTAAAGACTGACTTTATTTAAAAGTTTGAGGATCTAATTAAATTTTGAAATGCAAGGTTTTATACAGTTCCATAGACAAGAGAAAATGTTGGTGAGAATTCCTGCAGTTCTGTTCTACAGTTCTGATACAGATTATACTAGGATTGATCTAGTAGTTTCCAACAGCTCCTTTTCTTTTTTTTCCTCTTTTCTTTTTTCTTTTCTTTTCTTTTCTTTTCTTTTCTTTTCTTTTCTTTTCTTTTCTTTTCTTTTCTTTTCTTTTCTTTTCTTTTCTTTTCTTTTCTTTTCTTTTCTTTTCTTTTCTTTTCTTTTCTTTTCTTTTCTTTTCTTTTCCTTTCCTTTCCTTTCCTTTCCTTTCCTTTCCTTTCCTTTCCTTTCCTTTCCTTTCCTTTCCTTTCCTTTCCTTTCCTTTCCTTTCCTTTCTTTTCTTTTCTTTTCTTTTCTTTTCTTTTCTTTTCTTTTCTTTTCTTTTCTTTTCTTTTCTTTTCTTTTCTTTTCTTTTCTTTTCTTTTCCTTTCTTTTCTTTTCTTTGTCACCAGTTGTATTTCTCTCTCTGTTTCAGTATTGCATATTTTTATGGGTAGTTTGTCTTTTCTTTCTGATTCTTGGATTCTTTATATGATCAATGTTTTTGTGCCTTCAGTGTTGTCTTATGGGTTTAGCTAAAAAATTCAGCAATTTATTTGAATGGAATTTCCCTTTTTCTGGAACAAAGGAAAGGAAAGGAATTGCTGATGCTTCTCAAAATGTATTTAAACAAAAGATTGTCAGTCATTTGTTGGTATTCTCTGTCACGCGGAGAAGATCATGTTCCACTGCAATCTGCTTCAGAGTCTGGCTTGCTGAAAACGCTGTGCTGTGTTGCTTCCTGTCAGCCTCATTCAGTGTTGATCTTGGTAAAAACAAGTTCTTGCTGCTGGGGCATTCTTAGGGATCAAGTGAGGGAAAATGCTCTCTCTTGTATTCAAAGATGCAATGCCACAAATCCTGTATAATTACTCAGCCCCACCCTGTTTGGGCTCCTATGAATTATTAGGCATCTTTAAGAGATCCATAAAAGACAACTAAGTATTCAGCTGACATACTACAACGGCAGTAAGCTTGTTTGCGTAGGAGTGGAGCAGCAGCTCTTTGTCCAGCAGGTTTTCAGCAAGGTGGAGAGGTTTGAAATAGGCACAGTCAAGCGGGCAACAGATCCAAAAAAGAGAAAGTGACAGTGTCTTGCCACCTTGTGTACATACAAAAATATTTTTTCTGGCCTTATTTGATATTGACTGTACTTTTAAGTAACTGTTTTTATTAGAAAAGTTCAGATATTTACTTCCTGTGAGAGAGTTTCCTATCTTTATATTAAGATACAGTCAGAGTCAAAGGATTTGGCACTCTGTTCTTATGAATATAGACCAATTCTTTAACCATTTAAGGAGCTCCTAAGCTCCTCTTAAGTCATCAAGGTATTCTAAACCACCTTCTCACTTCTGCCTGTTTACTGTGGAGAAAAATATTTGCCTGATTCACATTGCTTAGTTATAAGTTTCCATTTGTAAAACTGCCAGCATCAGCCTCCAAGAGTTGTGGGTCAGGTATAAAATATAGATTATGCAGATCAGGATTGAAATGCCTGAACAGAATTTGCTGAGGGAGGTTATACAGCCCCCATCAGCATTTTGCCTGCTATGAAAATGTTACTACTCTACTTAGTGCTAAACTTCTATCACAGAGTTTATAGCTGAGTAACTGAAAATTACAATAAAAGAAAAATCATCCTCTCTCTAGCTTTGTATTAAAAAAATTAACATAGAAACTGCATCAAGACTTGCTGATGCTGTATGACAGTGCAGTACAAAACTAGATTTCCAAGAAATCCAATGTTGGTGAGTATAGAAATAAAATCTATAAATTTATTCAGGCACTTAAAAAATCTAGTGTTGAGCTCTGTTTTAATAAGATAAGGGATCACTCATAAGGTTTAGAATTTCTATTCTAATTGTCTTTTTCCTGTAAGAGAAAAAAAATGTATGGGTAGCCTTTTTTTTAATATATATATCTGCTTTCATAGCCACAAGGTATAAATGAAATCTCAGTTTCCATTTTCTGTGATTTCCTGCTTACATCAGATGCTTGCATCAAAGCAAGATTTCTTGGAGGCTTTAAATAATCCATTACTATGATTTATTTTCTTTTTCTTCTTTTTTTTCTTCTTTTTTTCTCAAAGTTATAGGTTTTGTTTCATGAAGGAATGCACTCTGTTTTTGTTCAGTACTCTAATGCCGTACCCGCAAATTGCCTTCTTGCTGGAATTGCTGCTTTCCTTTCTACCTGGGCACCAAACAGACACACAATCATTTCCTGACCCCTAATGGACCTGTCCTGAATCCGTGGGACACACAAACAGCCTTGTACTTAGGCAGCCTGCTGGATATCTCGTGGACAGGGCAGGATGGTGCAGGGTTCAGGAACAACATGCACAGTCCTAGGCTGCCTTGTAAAGAATCTGTCATATGGGAGCAGTGGCACATGGTGTATGGTGCCCAGTGACAGCAAGAAGTAGTCACATAGATCAACTGGAAGATAATTAACTTAGGTAACTTGCTGGGTTTTGTATATGGGTATATTCTGTTTTTGTGTTCCTCTTAGTTCAGATAAATCAGTTTTTTCTATGCAGTTTTGTTACAGGACTTGTTGTTTGGTTTTGCTTTTCATATGCTTAAGAAGTAATGCTGGCAAATCACCACAATTGTAATCCAGAGAAGAATAAAATGAGGGAAAGTGCAGTTTATTTTCAATGATGTGTGTGCTGTCTTGCTTCAGAAGCACAAAGTAGCCTGAGGTTGAAGGGTTTACTATTGGTAAAGTTCAGGGCTGATAGTTCACATTTTAACACTGCATCTGTTCAAGGATAATACATTTTTGTCTCATGGAACTAACCCTCAGTGTTTGCTAAGTCTAGTACCTGATGCTTGGTTTTATGTTAGGAATGGAGTATACAGCACCATTTGGCATCAGGGCTTTTCTGATTGTGACTAGAGTAGTAGAAGACTACACTTACCTTTTCAAGGATCAAGAATAAATTAAACAAATGTTACTAAAGAATAGTGTATTGTTTCAATAAGCCTGCTGCTTTTTGAGCCCTAGCAAAAGAAGCCTATTATTACCAATTTTCGTGTTAACGAGACAGATGAGAAATGTCTTGGATTATATATACAACTATATATACAACTGATTTTTTTACTTCTTTTCTGGATTGTCTTTGTGTGGTATCTGTTCAAATACTTTTGTAACTTAACCTTTTTTTTTTTTTCCCTTCTTTTTCCCTAGCTTTTCTCCTTCTGACATGGTTCTTGCCAAGGATTTTCTTTAAAAGTCTTTTAAAAAACAATAAAAATAAGCACAAGATTAGATGTGTCATTCTGCTTATATGGTTTGGCTGCTGGGGATAGAGAGAGGCTGGTATAATTTAATTTGCTAAATGGTCTTTCAATTCTAGGATTCTGGACATTAACCATTAATATTCATACAAAGTCTTCCTTAAAAGAAATCAATAAGCACATCTGACCTTAATAACAGGGTTTTGTCTGTAATCAATACAAACACTAGCATAACATATTACCCTTCAGAATTGCACTCTAGATGGTTGAAGCTGTCTGGAAATCTTTGAACTTGAGGCAGATTAGAGTTGAAAAACATTTCAGTGTGTTCAGTGTTGCTAATGCCTAGCTGTGTTTAATAGGAGATCCAGGAGATCATATTTTTTGATTGTCCTTTTTTTTTTTTTTAAACATGCTTTAAATGTTTTTGATGTAAAGTGTGATCATGTTTTCATTTGTAAAGAATTCTCAAGCTTTTGAAAAAAAAAAAAAACTCTTCATGTTCTAGGAAATGCAGTCATCAGCAGGTACTCAGCCATAAAAATCATAAGGGAATACAAATATTTGAACCTCAGTAATAATAACAATTAATTGGAAATTAGACCAATTAATTTTTCTGGGAAAAAAAAATCTCTTTACCTGCCAGGTTTTTGGATGCTTGGCATCTTGCCTTACATCAAAAGGCTTCTGCTTTCTCTGCAGTTAAAATTGAGTTGAAATGAGCTATCACAGTTTATCATCAGACAGCCAAAGGTATAGAGCTATATTGTACAATATAACTAGTATTCCATTGTGGGGGGAAAAATAGGAAGTGGGGAAAAAGGAGAAAAATAACTGTATTTTACTGTTTTATTTTACTGTGTTGGAAGGACTGGCTAGCCAAAGAGTTAGGTATAGAACTGACTTCTAGCTCTGTAAACCCCAGTGGATTTGCAGAAAATCCTGCTTCAAAAACCACGGATGCTGTGGCCACTCTCCTGCTTTTGGTGCTCTTCCTTTTTCTGATATCATCCCTTACTGTGTGGCCTCTTGACTTACAGTTGCTGATCCACTGTGGGTCTAGCGGACTTTATATTACATCCTAAAACTTTGACTCTTGGCTGAGCAGAGCAAAGCTGGGTTTTTCTTTCCTGTATGTATGATGCTGTGGATTTCTGCTAAGGCGCGCCCAGGGCCTGCAGGCAAGATTGCCCTTCACTTAAAATATTTTACTGTCACTACTGTAAGTGCTTTCATGATTAAAGAAAATAAGGTGGCTTCATGCTTAGGCAACCAGAAGACTAGTTATTACTTTTCAAATATCAGCAGGCCTTTTCTTTTGCTTTGTGATAGGCTTGACTTGCTGCCAATACCTTCAACCACTCAAAATGGTCCTTTGCAGCTCAGCCAGGCAACAAAACAATCTGCATTGTCTTGAAATTTTACATAAATAATTTTTCTTAGTGCTGTAAGTCACAAGGGACTATTCCATACATCAATAGTTTTGGGGTGATACCGGCTTTGTGTAGTGATTCCATACGGATAAACTATGACCTCCAGTTCTGATTTAAGTAAAACCGATTTCAGTAATGTATTTTTCCCTGGGTGGTTCTTGTTTGAGCACCCTATTTTTTGGTTGGTTTGTTTGTTTTTAAATTATGTGTAATCTTCCAGGAATAGAAAATTAACATAGAAATGTATCCTGTACTCTTTCTACTTCTCATTAATTTTTCACTAAACTTCGAGGTTGCCTGTTAGCTTGCACTCCTTGACCAGTGCTGTTGCTATAGAGCAGTTAGCTGCCTTTATCTGTGTTCCTAAGGGGACAAAAGAATACCAAAAAAGAAGCAGTTTCAGACTTCTTGTTTTTCTGTCGAGCATTAGTATTCATCAGCTGTACTGTGACAGTGTTAACAGCAGCTGCTGAAATGCTGTCATTAAATCCTGATGTTACACATCTGGCAGCTTGTCTTCATGTAAGCTAGTCAGTGAACATACATTATGTAGCTATCAATAGTTTTCTAAATTTATATTAAGATAGGTATTTCATAAGTTTAAGCACAATGATACAAAATTTAATCTACCTGGTATTTATTATAGTTCTTTGACCAAGATACGCACATGCTTGCTGTACAACACGTTTAATTTTCTTATGCTAATGCCTAAAGGAAAGTTGGAATTGCAATAGATAAAATAACACCTAATTCAAGTAAAGGATGTGTTGCTCTTATGCTAATGTCTGTCCTCAGTCCTACTCTGAGCAGCAAACTGCTGTATAATAAACCTGTCCAAGCTTGCAGCTTTAATTATTAGCTCTGGGTCTTAACAAGGAAAAAAAAAAAAAAGAAAAAAGAAAAAAGAAGAGCACCTTACTTTTCTGTTATTACTGCCTTCCCTTGAACAGATTAAATGCTTAATTGTTTGTATTTGAATTTGTCAAAACAGATATAAATGCAGAAATGCCTACGAGATTATATAACCTTAGGAGACATACAGAACTTTAAAAATCACCCGATATACGTGATTACCTTAACTATCTAGTACTTTTTGAGTAGTTTTTGCTACACTTGAATTTTACATAGATGTTTTGTGCTCTTGTTACATATTCGAGAATTCCCTTTGCAGTCTAGACTAAATGTTAACAGTGACGAAAGATAAAATGGCCTATTCAGATTCATATCCCTCTGGTAAGTGCAAAGCAAACAGAACATCTTCTCTCTACTAGATCTTTGTTTTCCATTACAACAACAACAACAAAAAATATTTGGCTTCACCTCAAGCCTTCAACTGCTCTGTTGGGTTATTAAATATACAGTGGAAGAGCCAGTAATGAGTCGTATAGCCTATGTACCTTGTCTGTTTGTTCTTCATAAACAGAGGATTCATTACCATGTTTAAGAGACTGGGATTATATTGACTTTTCTTTCTAAGAATCTCTCTTATTCTCATAACTGCTTTCAAGAGTATTTTCCTGTTTTTCTCACCCCCATTAGTCACTGCATCATGCTTTTATATAATAATTGTCATTATTGGTGACTACCATCCAGCTAGCTCAATGCTAACAACTGGCATCTGCCAAGTTATTAGGAGTATTGAAGGTGTTTACTGAAGTGAGGGAACCTAACATATTGCTTAAATAGAATTGCATGCTTTTTTACCTTGAGATTAGTTTGATTTCATTCAACAGGGAGTTGAGCTTTGCATTACAGTGTCCAGTGGGTATACATTCCATTTTGTATTTAAAACAGATTTCTTTTTCCCTCCCATAATATATCTGGAAGGAAAAGAGAAGCAATTTTTGTGGAGGTGATAGCATACTTTGAGGCTAACTTTGCACTATAAGATGTGCATAGTAAGGTTATATTTCTATGTATAAATTTATACAGTGAAATAGGATTTAAACATTCACAGATCCTGATAAATCTAGGTTTGGAAGAAGCAGAAATATAGGAAAATAAAACAAGTATGATGTGCCTCCGTTAATGACCCTGGCAGCATTGACAGCTCTTGCTGCCCAGAAGGTATGGTTCAGATTTCAAAACAGCAAATTATTGAAATCTGAGGTATATAGGTATATTAAGTATCTATTACTTGGTTTATCATAACACTTTTTTTTTTTTCCCAACAGAATTGGTTTCTTCATTATAAAAGGTATTACCATAAATTACATGATGGTAAGGGAAAGACATACAAAGATATCAAGTCCTTACGTTGTTTCTCCCTGGGCTTGGCTCTGTATGATCAGAGAGGCTTATGAAAATTAAGCTGTTTTATCTGGTATATGGTGGATTATCTTCAATAGCTAGATAAGAGGGAACAAGTTGGGAATTCACAAATGTCTGTTGTTGATGATGATCTATGAAGCAGATGGAAAAGAGATTTTTGTTAAGCTGATTCTGCAAAATGGAGTGTAGCAAAGGAACTTGAATGTGAAAATACCCTTGCATTGCAGGTCTATGGTGGCAGAAAATTGCATATTAGAGCATAGCAACATGTGATTTGTTTGTGTATTCATAGGATGGATTTATCCTATACAGACATGGTTACTAATGGAAGTTACAGGAATAGAGCTTGTGGAAATATTAGTTTTTTTATTGCTAAGCTGAGATACGTGCTATAAATTCCTAATTTTGAAAACATAAATCACCTCAACTATGAAAGGTTTAAAATCCTTTCTCACTTTAAATTAATGTACAGTTGTAACGGTATGATCTCAAATAATACAAAATCAGCTTATCTTGACATAGATTTGGAGTCTTGTTTTGCCAAGCATTCTAAGTATCTTTTGAAAAATCATAAACTTTGAAACAAGGACATGTGAAAATGGGCTTGACTGAGTTTTACTTTGAACAGAGGACTGAGAGTACAGGAAGATTAAGCTTTAGATATGGGTTTCCATATATCTGTATGAATAGAAATTGTTCCATTTCAAGTGGTAATTTATTCCTGGCATCTAAGATACAGTTGTCAAGTATTATGTGCTACCATTTGTGTTGTTGATAGTTAGATGAAAGGTTATACTTAAGTAATTCAGCAATTTAAGTCTTATTATCATTAGTGAATGGCAGGCTTTATACATTTTTTTATTTAATAATTAAATTGGTTTGGAAAATAAGGAAAGCCTTTTTTTTTGTTTTTAATTCAGGAGATCTGCTAATACACCGAATTTTCTGCATTAAGTAAAAACAAAATATTTTAATTTTTAATTGTTAAGTATTCTGTGAAGTATATACATGCCAAGTAAGTAGCTTTTCTCTTAAATCAATGATAGCTCTTTCCATAATCATTCTTTGTCTTTATTTAGTAAAGATAGAGACTAATGCTTATAATGTGTTATTGTAATTTGTATTCAGTATGAAGGTCATGGCTTCATACCAGACAAGAGCATTTCATATTCTTTAAATACAAGTTAGTGTTTCTGTGATCACTGAAACATTTCAGAGTTAGTAACAGAGGTAAGTCTGAATTGAAGAGAATTTCATTATACTGGAAAAGGAGGTGTATTTTTAATAGTTACTCATGTTATCATATAAAACAATCTCCTTTCAGATTTTTTGGGTTCAGTGTTAATTTTATCCTTGCAAAAAGCAAGCAGGGATATTCCTGTTGTTACAAGATATATATCGCTTCAAAGTTAATATAATTTAGGGACAGAAGGGACCAGAATACTTTTATTACATAGACAAATATACCTAAAAAAGAAAACTTACTTATGCAATCCTAATACTTACAAGAGTTAGTCGTATGGACTAGAATTACCTATGTGAAACCACAAGATTTCTTGGTGAAAGAATCTGGAACTGTTAAGAGTTTGTCACAAATAACATTCCGTGCCATATAGTTCATAATGAGGAATTTATTACTGACATCAATGAGAAGTGGAATCTGTCAAGAAATGCCGTGATTATTTTTTTTTCCCAAATCAAAATTTAAGTTTTGAAGACTCAACTTTTGCATGAAGCATATGTAAAAAACCCTACTTCATTCTTTCATAATGAAATACGTTCTGTGACCAGCACAAAAACTGACACCAGGATATGCTCGTAGGGGCCTAACTGATGAGCTTCTGACTAAGTTCTTTCTCAGACAGTGGTAATAATTTTGAAGTTACAAAGCACTGAGAATTTTCAATGCTGACCAATTCTCTCTGTGTCTGTTTCTATTTTTTTAACATAATTACATTCTAACCCTGGTGTAAGATCATTTTTCTTTTATCATTGTAATTAGAATTAGTGATTGTAGCTGTTGTTCATATTTTCCTTTAAAGAAAGGATGTTTCACTTGCTAGGATCATATATTAAGATACACCTTTTGTACTATAATCATCACAACAAAAATATTTCACATTAACTATGATTTTACGTACCTTTGTGAGTAAAGGATGTGAACAGTGATTGCAAGCTGGGAGGTCATGTTTCGTGAAAATGTAAATTAAATACCAAAATCAACTCAAACAAAGTGGGGAATCAAAGGTAGGCTAATGTGGAAGTCATCTTAGAAGTACTCTTGGCAAATTGCAATGTGCATAGCAGTGACTGCATGTTATTCAAGCAGTCACTGCATGTTATTCAGAGCTGCTAATATGGACACTGAAACAAGACTGCTGTGCAGGTCCTAGATTTTCATTTAATAAATAGTCTGTACAGTATCAAACTATATAAAAAGTCTAAAAATCACAATGAGAATTATTATATTTAAAAACTGTTCTATATTGTAAAAATGCTAAAATTAGATCAAAACGACCGTTAAAAAAGGTATGAAATGTGCAATTTTGCTAGTGGAAACAAGGGGCTCAAGAAGGCTGCCTTAAAAGAGGCTGATTCAAGTTGCTCTGTGATGTCTCCTTGTGTTCAGGATCCTCACATACCACACAGGCCTCTAGGCCATTCTTTTCATGCAAGTAGGACATGAGCTTGAAGTATCTATCACTGATGTCAATAGAGAAGAAGGGCTCCATGAGGAGTGCAAGGCTATTTTAAGAGACAAATGCACAGTGCAGTCTTTTTATGCAAGTACTTGGAAAACACAGGAACAATATTGTTTTCAAATGGAAGAGCTGTGAAATCAGTGGAGTCGTAAGGTTATATAATGAATGGTAGGACCTTGTAACATCATAAACCTTCTGGAAGCAAAACATTTTTTTTTGTAAGTTTTGTATCTAGAATACCATTTCAGAACCTAGCTGAGTTTTAATCACAAGCTGCAGACATTATATATTCCCAAAGGTACTAAAATTAATATAACTTAGATAAAATATTGCTAAAAGGCAGTAATCCTTTACACTTATTTCTCACAAAACACCAAGTGAGGAACCAGTAAATAAAGGCAATATAAATGGCAAATTGCTGTAACATAATTCTTGAGTGTTAACCAGCACTTAACACAGCAACTCTACCTTCAAATTGACAAATACAATAAAACATCTATGTTGACATACATGTGGTGCACTTAACCACTTTTATTTCTGTAAGTAACGAAGGTGTTAAAATTGTCTTGAAAAGCAGACATCAAAGGAAGAGAAAAGGATGGGAAGAGGCAGGTAGTAGCCATTACTTTCAGTGACCAATAATTGATTATTTTCCCCCCATTTCCTGAACTAATAATTCCCATGCAAAGCCTCTCTTTTGTTGCTCAACTGTATAGGAATCTTGGTAAGGTCAGAGGAAGTCCACTGGTTTTCAACAATAGTTATGAAGACTTCTTTTAATGAAATACAATTAAGCTAAAAGTGTGTGCATCTCGCACGCTGCCTATGGTACATTTTAAATATATACACTGTCATTATATACACAAACATCCTGTATGTACACGGTTATCACCTTCGTTAGGAAGTTAAAAGTCGATAGATAATGAACCTTGTGCAGTATCTTCTCTTCCTCTAACATAGATTTCACAAGGAATCTCTTCCATAACCCTGTCTTCTATGACTTGCTCGGGGCAGTCATGTGCTTGCTTGAAAGTGTAACTGCTTTTCTTGAATGTGCTATTGAAAGTTTTCATTGGCTGAGGTTGTGCAAAATCATTGCGGAAGGGAAGTTCTACGGAGCTGAGGTTTGTCCTGCTTTGTTTTATGTTAGAAGCCTGAGAGCCACAGTGATGGTCGTGAATGCATCTAGAAGCTGTGGAGGAGCGTCTCATTTTCTGGTAATTTTCAAGTTCTTCTGATAAATCTGCCAAATCTGCAGAAATTTCTTTGTCCCTTAGTGAAAAGAGTTCATAATGTGGAGGATCAAATACTTCTTGGAAACCGGTTTTATTGAAAGCAGTCTTGCAAGCCATAACCTTTTTGCGAGGTTGCTTCACTTGCACTAGAATGGAAATGATGAGAAGAACTAACACTATCCCTGATGTGATGCCTATGATTGTTCCATGAGTTTTGGTGATTTGCTCAAATAATCCAGCCTTTTTCTTTTCTGGAAAGAAAAAGTAGGGATTAATATTGCGTATTATTCTTCACCTTTTTGATAATGTGTCAAAGTAAATCAAATTCTGATCATCATGTGAGTGCTATTATTAGGGACATACTTCATGGCACTGGAGACTACCACTACACGTCACTGAGACCTGTCCTGTAGGATCTGTGCATTTGTCCAGCAACTCTAATTCCCTGTCTTTAGCTACCATATATGATAATCTGGCAACAGAAGAGCTGTGCCTAGTGCATGCTGACTCCTAAAGGAGGCAGCTCCGTTTCTGAGCCTGTACTAATTCAGTTTATGTTCTAAGATCCTTGATTTAAAGAGGATTTAGTACAGCTACAAATGCTGCTTCCTCGTCACCATTTGGTGCTATTGGTAATATCCGCATTGAGCAGGAAAGGAAACCTAGAGCTAAAATTATCTCTTTTTTTAAAAGTAAGATGTTATAACAGCAGTGATGTAAAACTGGCTCTGCTGCTAGTCCTCGCTTTGGAAACAGAGTGGCCCTGCCGGCGCGTAGCTGCATTACAGCTGATTCAGTGCCGGCAAGGTCCGGCTTGTTCCGACTGCAACAGCCCACTAATAAAGTCGGTTGGGAAGAACAAAAAGCCAAATCAGCCAACCCAAATCCCTTGGCACTGCTGGGCAGCACTTCTTAGGAAAACACACAAGATGGCAGCAGCAGGTTAAGATGGCTTCCCATGCTTAACAAAATTCTTTGAAGACAATTTTTTCCATTTTTCTGTTCTGTAAAAGTACTTGTCCCAGGTGACTAAGAATTCTGTGCTAATAGAATCTAAAATAATCACTAGGAAAAAAGCACTATATACTACACAGTGTCTCTGTACACAGCAGTTGCATTAACTCTCAGTCTTAACAATTAACAAGTTAAAATCAAACAAATGTTTAGAACTGTATTTAGTGTTGAAGATTACAGTTTCAGATCTGAAGATTTCAGACCTGAAAAAGTCCTTTTCTGCTTGAAGGCTTGTCTTTCTCTTCCCATCTGTATCACTTTTTCTAATAAGATATTAGTTGTCCATACAAGGCTTGTTCATTTAAATTTTAGGAATGGGTCCCGTGCAACCATTGGCAGAATATAGTGACAGACACTATATTCTATTTCTTATTAAGCTAATGTCCTTTTAAAATGGAAAATATATTTTGAAGAGGAACAAAGGTTTTAGCTATAAAGCAGTAGGATCTATCTTCACAACACTTGTATGCCTCCTGAGTTTAAATTAAAAATTTGAAACACCTTCCTGAGATTAATAGAACAGCTGTCTGGGATATTTTTAGGTAAAGACATTTCATGATTTTCTTGAAAGGCAAATGGACTATGCTGTATCATAAGGTTATACTTTGCATTATATTCACCTCTGCAGTGGTTTTCATCCCAAGGGTATGCACAGTTTTGAATGCCATTGCAGACTAAAGAATTATTGATGCACATGTTGCTATGGCAGAAATAGGTGCTGCCTGAGCAGGGAGCTGTGGAAAAGAAGAGGAAGACAATATTAGGATTTCCAAAACTCACACATTGCCCCAAAACAGTAAATTCCTATTATATTAACAGGCATATGCATTATTTATCACTTTGCAATTTAAACACGGGGTTCCTTGAACACATCGCTTCTTATCAGCTAGTTTACTCTGTGTTCATTTGGTTGCTTTCAGATGTATTACCAATGCTACAAACAAAATTATCCTGCCTAAACTGAAAGCAGAAAGAGATAGTCACCCAATGCAGCTGATGGAAGGCTTTAATACTTGTCTTTAAAAACAAAATACTTAGAAATCACATGCTCCCCATCAATTATATATTTATTCAATCTGCTGTGCATCTGTTGTGTAGATGGCATAGCTGGTTCGGAAGCAGTCCCTGGACATCTGCATTTTAGAGCCCAGTAATATGTTAAGGCAAATCAGATTTCAACTTGCACACAACTGTGTTTCAGTGATTGTGAGAGGTTTTGGTAACTGAAGGCATAAAAGTCATTTTTGTCTCTTGCATCTTCCTATTGGAGCTAATGCAGGGATTGAGAGAGCACAGTTTAGCATTTTCTCTATCTAGCTACAGTTAGAAATTTGATGAAATAAATTAACTAGAAAGTTCCTCTGAAGAAGACTTTAAGCATCTCTGAAAGTTCTTCATATTAAAAAAAAATAAAGGGTATTGTATAATATACATAGTGTTTTCTTTATGGCTTCAGAACATGGGACAAGAAGTTGGTGTACCTTTCTCTGCTTCAGAAACATAATATTTTTATCACAGGAATGTCTACAGTTAGTGGAGTCAGTTATACATTAAATAGCATAGATGTAAGCTAGACATTACTATTTCGTTCCAAGCCTTTGACTTCTTGGAAGGGAAAAAAGATCTAGGTGTTTCTCTCTCAAATTGGAAAGAATGTGCAAGTTTTGCTTTATAAATAATGGTCCAATTTATCTTTTATGTAGAATAGCTTAAAAAAGCAGATGTATATAACAGACTACAATGTCTATAAAAATACTTCTGACTGTGGGACAAAGTAGGGGGTATGAAAGTGGTGTTGGGAATGGCTGGTAAGCAGCCAAGTGTATTTGCTAATGCTTCAGTACTGGCTCATCTGGAGGTGCACTGCCTCTGGAATAGCCGATGAAGAACTATGATGCAAGCCACATTCCTGGTCTTATTCCTCTGTATAGGAGAATTGTTTCATGCTTCTGTCTTTTTGGATGATGTGTTTTGCTGTTGTTTCTCCATCCCCATCACAGCATGTGGTTTATGTTCCTGCATAGTCTCTTTGCTGGCTTATGTTTCCATGTCCATAAAGATGGACACATGCACTTTATTTCTGTTGTTTGTTACTGGCAGAGTAAGTCTCCCTAACAGCCACAATGTTTGACAGGGTCCAGGCCAGGATTTCAATAACAGCTGGACTTCTCTTGTAACTGCTTTCTATGACAGGCGCAGTGTTCACAGCGTTGTTGTTACTATCTAGCATTATTCATGTATTGACTCAAGGCAGAAATCAGATACATTGATTTCTAACACTGCTGTTGGCTGAATTACTTTGTCAAATCTGCAAGCAGCACCAGGTATGTGTGAAGTGCCTGTCATGCACAGTTGATTCATTTATGTAAATCTTTTCAGAAATATTGATTGTTTTCATGGTTGGTTTAATATAAATAGCTTAATGATCTGAAAAAAGATAAGCAAGAATTCACTATTTTTGGTTAGAATATTTGCTTAACACCCGATTATTTACAAATACACGAAACCTATTTTTTAGGCCCATACTTTTGAACTACCCTTTGAGAAAAAAAAATAGATAGTATGTCAAGCTGGAAGATAAATAAGAACAACCACATACCACTGTTGACTTTCTTTTGGCAATGACTTTTGAGTCACTTTAAAAATCCTAAATTTGAAAAAGTTATCAAACCTTTGGAGCAGTCATTGTTTCAGCCTCTTATACTCAAATCAATATTTATGAAATAAATCAATAGTTCCTCTGGCAAAATTGCTAGCATTTTCTGACAGAAAGCTGGAATTACTTACACTAACACTGATACTGATAATTACCTTGAAAAATAAAAGGTAGTGGAAAAGCCATTAGAAGTTTGGCAAGCAAGTATTGCATAAAAGTAGTAGTTGCAGAAAATCACAGTATGAAAAATTTACTAAACCCTATTTTAGTTTACTGGACCCTATTTCTATCATCTAACCTATTTTAGATTAACCCATTTAACCTATTTTGTCTTAAATATTAGATCATTTTCAGAAGGACTCAGTTGTTTCTTACTGTCATGTACATAAAGCAGGCAATACAATATTTTTCTTTTTTGTTGTTGCTCTTGAAAGAGTATTTTACAGAAAGTAATTTTTATCCTGTGCTAAACTTTACTGTTATGGAACAGAACATAAAGTCTGCCTGTTACCTGTAACTCAAGCTTTTCTGCACAGTGGTCAGCAGCATTTTTTTCAGGACTGGCTACAGACGTGTTAGTACTGTAAAAAGAGTTGCTTCTTTAAAGCCAAACCTGCACAATTTATTCTGCAAGTAAAAGTTATTGAAAACTTAACCTTTAGCACAAAAGTAGGTTTGATTTCCAGAAGTTAAATGTCAGATGTTTTACTCAGCTCCCCCACTGTATCGCAGATCTCTGCAGTTTCTTCTGACCTTTGAGCCACTGCTGGTGTCTGGCACCGAAGTGAAAGCTGGCAACTAGTGGGAGAGGGCCCTTTAGTCTGCTGTCTTTAAGTAGGTCTGAGCTTGCTGTAGAGCTCAGTGAGGACCTGGCCTGAGGCCGCATTATTACTGAATTCAAGTGAAAATTAATCCCTCTGACCAAGAAGGAAAGCCCTTCTTCAGAACCAGTGCTCATAATGGTGCCAAAGCAAGTATTTTATTCACTTATCTGTAAGTGAAGGAAACAGAAACACCCTTTTTTTTCACATGTTCCTGCTGCAGAAGAGGCAGCTGATGCTTTTCTCTAAATGCCTGAAGTACCCTGATAGAGATAGGAGAAATTGGTACTTTAGAATCTACTTACGATCCACAAAGGAGGTGAACAGCATTCGGAATCTGCTCAGCCTGCTGCCTTCATCGGCCCACATGCGCACCACGCCGGTGCCCGTCTGCAGCACCACGTCGTTGGCTACCGTGCTGCAGAACTTGGCCTTAAGGTTCTCGATAGAGCTGCTCCCATCATACACAGCAACAAAGTTCCGTTTGCATTCATTGGAATGCTCCATTTGGTAGTCCAGAAATCGCAAATAAATCTGTCAGGAAGGGAAAGGATAGTCTCCAGGAAAAGTCATACATAGAGGACTTCTTTTTTCTTAGCTTACTGGCAAATCTGGAATGAGATGTTCCTTGAATAAGGGTTTGTAAGTGAGCCACCAAAGCATGGGAAAGTCCATCCTTAAACTTAAAAAAAAAAAAAAAAAAAAACCTTTTGAAGGTATCTGCTTTGTGTCAGGGAGTTTCTGTCCATTTGGAGACCTGGCTGAGGTCTCCAAATCCATGAGTGAGCAGGTCCTAATCCATGAGGTCTCCAGCACATCCTTAAAACTACTGGTTCTAAATACAGTTTAGAGTTACCTCTGTGGTGATACAACTGAATGATAACAGCCTTTGCCACGCTGCAGCTTTTCATGCAATTTCCTAATGGCAATAATTGTGAATTCCTCGAGCTTGCGAAGAAGGGAACAGGCTAGACATACACTGTGCTGAGTACCTTTTCTTCTGCCCTTTTACTGTATCTCATTTTTATTCTGAGCTAGTGCCAAAGCCCTGTGAAACTGTGTTGTAAGGATTTCACTAAAACAAAACCAGCACCTTTGCGTGGAAACAAAAAAAAAACAATTTCTCCCCACCACGCACCTAACAGGCATGGTTAAAAATACAGTAAAAGGCTGGTAACACCTGTACCGTCTGGCTTTTCCTTCCCCCAGAGCATTACAGAGGCTGGCACTTCCCCTTGCATGTGCTGGGAGAAGGTGCAGCCTGTGCTGTAGTATCTCACACTTTATCTTGCTCGGTTTTGTGAAACTAGCACTTTGTTATATGTAGGTATTTTCCCCTGTGACTTTGTGTGTGTGCATTCAGCATCACGATGTGCAAAGTGATATTCAGTAAATACATTTCTTTTGCCACTCTCTTTGTCAGATTTACTGGCAGAAATTCTCGGCTGTGCTGAGAACGTGTCTGCCGCTGACATCATGTCTCATGGATGTGGGTGTGAGCTGCGCGGCTGGTATTTGGTCTGAAACTCATTATTTTCATTTAAGGATTGCCATTATATGTCTGCTGTGATAGTACAATGGAAGGTAAAAATAAATTAGCACACTTTTAATAGATCTATTCTGTGTATGAAAACAAAAGAAAAATCCCATGAAAAAAGGCTCAGCTCAGGAAAAGCTCCTTCTGGTTAGTGTGCCAGCCAGGTAAGCAGATCTTGTCAAGGCTTCAGATGCTCAGATAGAGATATAAGAGGTCTTTGCTCTTGGATTATATTGATTGAGCTATTCTAGTGGCTTAATTTATTGGAGTAATTATTAGAGGTAATTTATTAAATCTATATTATGGAGATTTTAAAAAGTCCTTTCATTGCTGCATTTGTGTCAGTTTTACAATTTTATTGTTATTACAAAATAAAATAGAAGAAATCAAGAATTTTCCGTGTTGATTTTTCTTGTGAGACTGCAGTGTATTTTATCATTGTAATTCTGACAGAATTGAAGTTTGAGAAACCGCTGTCAGAATACCAAGAGTTATTTTTCTGTAACGTTTTAACTGAATAATTTAGGATGATGATCTAATCTCAAGACTGACCCAACTACAAGTCTGCCTGCTGGCAACATTCAATAATTTATTAAAATACTTAAGAGTAAAATCCAGTGCACTCAAGTGCAAATATAGAAAGAAAACTGTTTTATTATTGTTTCTGGAAGAATTGCTACTATTAGTTAGTCTAGCATAGTGCTCTTGGGAGTTGAGTCACTTCCTCAAAGGCTCAGATATATTAATATAGTTTTAGTTTCTCTCTTGTTCTGTCTTTGATCAGGTTTTTCTTAGGTTGCTGTTTTAGTACTAATTTGGAAGTTGGAAAATAATGCTGGTTAGTTAATCCTTAGGATTATGCAAGATAGCATAGAGTATGTTTGTAATCTTGGCAAACAATGGTATTTAGCATATTTTTTTAAATTTTATGTGCATGTGGCTCATTCAGTGATATTCACTTTAACACACACACTGAGAAGCAAAATTACAAGGGAGTATGCTATTGGGAAAAAATATATCTATATTCTTCACTGTAACTCTTAAGTAATTAAGAAGGCATACTTTGGTGTCTCGTGTTAACTTTTTGGCTCTAACATCTAATATGCCCCTTTAGGGCTTGGGTAGGAAAGTTCTAGGAAATTTTATTATGGCACTTAAGATTACATGATCCTATAGCAAAGTTGGAAGAGAAGGAGTGCCAGTATTTCAGCCACTTCCAGGTAAAGCTCTTCATTTTATCTCAGACTGCTCATGAAAATACGTTTAAATTAAGGTGCCAGATTGTGAATATGGCTGTGAGGAGCAGCTATGTCTTCTACTGACTTTGAAGAGAACTAAATGCCCAGTAGAACCCCGACAGCAAAATTTTGAACCATGGCAGCAAGATTTGCTGGTGTTTGTCAGACTTAAGCCATCATTTTTGCCTGCAGTTTTCCCATAAAATAGATCAAGTTAAAGGCCCTTGAAAAATGTTTCCTAGGCAGTTTTCAGATTTATTTTCTATGTTAAATGTCAAATATTAGGAAGAAAACAGCAGTGGATCTGCTGTATAAGTTTAATTTCAGAAACAATCATCTATCTGGATTTCCTAAGCCACTGATACTAATTCATTTCAGTGAAAGTGAGACATTATGCAAATAGCAGCTAATGACTTATTACCTGTTACTAATGACTTGGAAGCCAATTATATACTGAATTAGATGAATGAAACCAACCTTAGCATTTGGAGTAGCCTTAATTGTCCATATGCAGTCAACTGCTTGTCCAGGTTTTGTTTTTTCTTCTTGTTCTACCTGACTGGAACGTACTATTCCATCAGCTCCCGAGAGCTCAAATTGGCAGTCTAGAGAGAACATACAACTTGTGGTCAGATGCAATGTGATATTCATTAAAAACTTCACATATAAAAAATTGGTAGTGTAATACTAGACCTGGAATGGGATTTAAAATACCTCCCAGGTAAGTGAAGTCAGGATCTGTAATAGAAAGAAGTCATGAATTACAAGGGCTATTAATGCTAGAGAACAACTTCAATTATTCAATGGTGGGACAGATATGAACAACAGGATTCTTCACTAGGAAAGGATAGATTTATTTACCCGGTATAAATGAGTACTTTGCTTGAAATCCTTTTCCTTCCAGCTCCTCGTCAGACGTAAACTTGATCCACATAAATCTCCCTGTTGATCTAATCAGTGAAGGACTTTTCAGACCACAGTAACGATCAATGAGAGGTGAGAAACCGAAAGGTCCATCTCGAACCTCCAGATGATCAAACCGGCATTCAAAGGAGGGTTCTATGTAATAAGGCTCATCAAAGGTCAACTCAATTCTTTGTCTTGGAGCAGCTGGCATAGAAAAAATGAGCAAAATATTAGAGGAAGTTATATAAAATACAAATGAAGATATGATACTAATGAAAAGAGAATCTCCAAAATAGTGAGATAAAAAAGAAATGGACACATGCAAAATACAGGAGACAAAACATTGTGATATGTAAAAGAACGGAGAAGAAAAAGATACCAAGAACAATTCACTGATATATTTCCTAAGACATAAGCCATATGTGGACATTGATTGGCCCATGTAGCAGCGAAATCTCTTATTAGACTGTTCAGAAAAGTATAAATGGTTCCTTTAGATAACTGATATTCAGGTGATTATAAATGTTGATAGGTCTGAACCAGTAACCAGTAGGATTTGAATTAGCCTCCTAAATCCTCATGAAGTGCAACTATGGCTACTTTTTGACCTGATTTTTGCATCTATGTATTTGTAGTCTGCATCCCAGTTTGGAACTGGGACTTTATATTGTGTGTATAGCTCCAGTGGGTTTTGTTCTTTTCATTATTCTCTATCAGCTTTCAGATACTCATTGGTACAATTAAAAATCAAATGCTATCTTTATTCTTCTGGATGCAAAAAGGATTTGTTTATACATATCTGGAGTGTTTAGATGAGATGCCACCCTAACATGAGTTAGAGAAACAAATCTGTGTCTCCTAATTTGGACATATTGGCAGTGGTCTGCAGGAAGGGCCACATCTTAGCTTGGTTGTGAAGATGAAGACACAGAAACTGATTCTGTGCCCTGAGGCAACTGTCTTGCACAAAGAAGCAATGGTCCCAACGCGCAGGCTGCACAGGATGGCTGCTTTACTGGCCATTCTGCTACAGGGAAGATGCAAAGCTCTAGAAATGCAGGCACACAGATAAAAATGATGGCCTATGTTAAGGCAGAACAAGGTATTAAGTATAAGACTGCACAAGTAAAACCTCGTTATGTGAAATATTCTAATTAATTGATATGAATTGGATGAAAAAATTGAATAGTGTTTTTTAGCTAATGTCAGTGTTTTTTTGGATGCATCTTAATACGAGAGAAAATAATTAGTGCCCAAGTCCCGTGGTCTTTATCCAGGATACTCCCACTGGAATGTGTTTTTTCTCCTTAATGATTTTTTCTTTGTCCCTGTCATGTTATTTTAATAGTGACCTCAGTGGTGCTAACAAACCTGTGTATTTTTAGTAAAGTGCTATGGTGCCAGTCAAGTGTGTCTTTTTTGTTAATAAAAGACAGCATAAAGGCTTTCTGCCTGTGAGATGGCCCTGGAGCAATACAGTATGTTCTGGTAAATGCTGAAGATTGTCTTCAGCCGTCTTTTGCAGTTTATTATCAGCAACATCTAAAGTGATAATAAGATAACAATTAAGCTATGGTTTTTATCTCATTAGCTTTGTGCCTTGATAGATTAGAGATGAGACGTGCCTTACTCCATACTGTTAATTCCTAAATGTTTGCATTTTCTGTTCATTTGTTGCTATTGGCTTTGGAGAGCATGTTCAACTTTTTTTTTCTCACAACAAAACGACTGCAGTATTATGTTACCAATGTGGCTATATGCTACTGGACAATACAGTTAAATGACAGTCTTAACATTTCAGTGTCCTCCATATGACAGTAATTACAGCACAACAGACCAGAAATGGAGCCTGTACCTTCCAAGATATAGATACACTCTTGATTTGGCGGGTACGTGTTAGGGTAGTTTGGCGAAGCAAAGTGTCCTCCATTACTTGTCCGTACCCAGTTATCGCACTGGGTGGGAGGAATGCGGTTCACTCCAATATTTTGCCCACCTTAGGGGAAAAAAAAAACATGATCAGATGTCTGCAGCAAGCATGCAAATTTGGTATTGCAAAGAAAAAAAAATTATGTAGAGCAGTAGTATATCAAAGAAGCATGTTTTGATTGAAAAATCTCTTGCTGCATATGTCAATTTATGTTCAATTTTAATATTGAGCTAGCAAAGTCATTTTGTTTAATTTAGCAATGTGATGTATCCTGAAGAAATCACTGTTTTGGAGTATGAGATCTGACAGTAATCCTTGGTAAAGGAAGAGAGGAAGTAATTTTTACCCAAATGAGTTTAATTCTTGATTCTCTTGTTTCTCAGTCAGATATTGCCAGCCACTGAGACTACAGCAGCACTGTTTTATGACCCACTTTTCCATCCCTATGCAGATATAATGCAAATATATTTGTAAGCATTTACTACTTCTGGCCCTGATAACTAAGTATACTGAAATACATGACCCTTAGCCTGAGTATTTCTTTACAGGAATTTGTTAGTCTACTGAATGCAGATAATATGCAAATACACTAAGTACAGCACTGGCAATTAATGAAGTAAAATTACTTGCTGTAGATACTGGTAACTGTACTGGTAGCTAAGGATGTTGTTTACGATCAAAGTTCTCTTCTAGATGTATTGAGAAATACAATTTTTGGCTGAGATCATGTAGTTCAATAAGGTAGTGTGCCACGGTGGAGCATTTGCAGGAGCTTTCTTAGTCCAGCTTCCCTTTTCCCTGGAGAAAGGGCTAGGGAACCATGCGATCCCTCTGACATTCTTGTAAAGCGTCTCTGCCTTTTTCCTTTGATAGCTGCAGAAAACGAGGCACAAGCTCTTCCATTTCTGCTAGTCTCCCTAAATCCCACAGAGGTTTTCTCAGGGTGTTGTTTGTACTTAGGCAGCCTTCCCTGGAGACCTTTGCAAAGGGAGACCTGCTAAAAGGTCCTGGTTGCCCTCCGGGGGCTGCAGCACCTTTTCCCGGATCTCAGCAGCCTTTCTGTGTATGGGGGTGAGACCTCAGTCTCTCCTCCACAAATTTATAAAGAAAGTGCTCTAGGTGTCCTTTCTCTCCTATGTATGGATTATTCCCATATATGAGAAAATAAGGTTTGTGCAACTGTTGCCTTCCTCTCTGGGGAGGCACTGAATTCAGAAATGCTTGTGGGTGGACTGTTTGAAAAGCTGCAGAAAACTTGTCAAATGCAGAAAATGTGAATTTCTGTGGTGTTTCTTCCCACCTTTAAGGTCTAAAAGCTCTAGAATTTTAACTGGGTAAGTGAGCTTCCTTTTTTTGTGTATGTATGTAAATCATGGGTATGTTCAGTGGAAAAAATGCTGAGATTCATTCTTTTAATTGAAGAGCTATTAGTACCTGAACACAAATACCTTCTTTGACTTATTTTACTTATTTCAAAATTATAAAACTCTTACATTTTTGAAAGAAAACCATCAACCCAAATCTGTACCTTGTGTCTTCTGTGCAATGGCAATCCCTTCCACTACAAGAATTGTTACGAGCAGCACTGATGAGAAAAGTTGGACAGGAAAAACATCAGTTATCAAACAAAATGTAGAGACCATCTTCTGCAGCCCTGATGCATGCAAATCCCAGTATCACTGACAACAACAAAAAAATCAGAATATACAAAAATAATTAATGTACTCCTTAAAATTTCAGCTTTAGGACACTAGTGCAGTTCAGGTGGCACTGCTCATACTTTTTCCACTTTCCTTAAGAAAGTGTTTATGAGAACAGCAAATTCTTGTCTGAGGAGCTTCAAAAATCTTAAGCAGAATATCAATCAACTTACAAGCATTTTAGAAAAGTAAATGCAATCTACCTTCAGTATAATTTTAATATCCTGAAACGAGATGTTTGACTGCTGTAGTGAACCATATTTATAATAAAACTCCACATGCATAACATGCATATGAAAGACTTCTGTGGCTCATAAGAAGTAACCAGAGCACAGGAGCCCATGCGAGGCCTTATCCCTGGCGGGGCTGCAGAGTCCGGTAGGGTTGTGCTTGCAGGCTGCTGACAGCGATGCTGCGTGGAGCCGCGGGAGCAGAGACTATCCAATCCATGGACTGTATGTGGTTATGAGACTTTTATCACAACTACCTTTTCCCTTGGGAGACAAGCACACATCTGTGTTTGCTCCGAAGTTCCCTCAGTTTACTTTTTAAGATCCTTTCTTTCAACTGTGAAATTCAAGGGTCCAAGTTTAAGTGCCATAGATTATAATGCATTGTTATAACAGATTATAATGCAGTGTTATACCCAGCCTCTATTTTGCATGGCCATAACAATCTCAAATTTACACCACTTTATAATTTGTCGTACTGCTTCCCACAATGAGATTTTTTTTTGAAACAAAGCAAACAAGCACAGAAACCCAATATAAGGAAAATAAATATTTTCATGACTAACAACATTGATATAGCTGGTGACTATCAAATCTTAATAAAAACTTTGTATTTTAGTATAGCTATCTACTATGGCAAACTCTTATGGCAAACCTTTTTCTTCTTTTTTCATCTTAAAAATATCATTAGGCATTTGAATTTCTCTATATTTACTTCAATAGTAATTTTCTCCTCCACAGATAGCAACAGCAAAGATACTCAGTTATGCATTCGGTGGCTTCCCTTTTCAAAAGGATGCAGATACAGAAACAAGTCTCCTAAAAGGACTAAAAAAATCTGATTGGTTTTTCACTAAAGCCTGTGCTGTTTCTATAAATAGTCTGGAGCTGTATATATCTGTGCAAGTGCAAAAGAACGGTACGTGTTTCCTGCAGAACGGCATGGATATTCAGGCAATTACAGCAGATAAATGGGCTGAATATTTGTCTTACTGTCTTCTTTTTGTCATATTATATGGCTGAGTGGGTATAATAAGTATGGGCCACCTTCTCTTTGTCCCTCTGCCCTTTTTGTCCTCCTCATTTTTAACCTCTTCCACCTCTTTCTCTAGCAGTGCCTGTCCTTCTCATGCGGTCAAAGATCCTTAAGATGTATTCAAAGCAGCCCAGGTACTAAATGTTTAAGAGCTTTCCTCAGCCATTGCCTTTATCCCTGGTAATAGTAAAATAAAGAAAAGAGATGTCTCAATGATTAATATTCTGTATGTGGGCTGTCCTTATCCCCGTGGTATTGCTAGCAAAAGGGTAGCGATAGAGCTGCACCTGCTTTTTGTGAGAGGGCTGAGGTAGTATTGCCTCAAACTGGGTCTGTTTATGTGACATAATATAGTACAGGACAGCAAATAGGAGTTTTTTTTTTTGCCTCAAAATGAAGCCTGTCAGTATTCAGGATGAAAAGAAAAGAAAGAAAGGAGAATTAGCCAAATATTTGTAATCCTTTTGGACTGCTTCCATCAGCCTCTTGTTTGCGTACATTTTTTTAAAAAAGCATAAAATCATTTGTGTTCTAAATCCCTACCACTACCTGAAAAAAAAAGTTTTCAAATTTTAAAGCCTAACTTGGATCATATAAAGTCAGTACAAGGAAGGAAGATGTCTAGAGAAGGCACACATACTGAGGGTGCTCTGGACAGCTAGTGCTGAGCTGCTATCCTGATGCAGCATGTGGGGACTCAGACACAGCAATTCAGACAGGTCCAGGGAGATACCATGCTCCTTTGACTGGAAGTTTTGTAGCGTTTTCAAAAGGACCGGTAATGATGATCCTGTTATTTGAACGAACTTCACATTGTTATAATGTACTTGCAATGGGCCACTATTGTCTTCTGCTGCCTTTCTTTTCTGTTTTTTTTTTTTTAATGTTTGTTTGTTTTTCTTAAGCCTATCAGCTATTACTGTGATAATGTGATTGCTCCTTAGTGTGTACGGAAAAAAAATCTAGATTAGGTCCATATTTTACTATGATACAGGACACAAAGGACAAGCGTCTAAAAAAATGCATTTGAATGGGGCTTGCTGGTGGAAGCAGAGAGCACAGTGCAGGACGGGATGGATGTCGGAGAGGGGAGGACGAGTTTGTTTGGTTTGTTTTCCATGAAAGCAAGCGGTGAGAATCCTCCTGGAGGATACTCAGCTGTGGCAGGTTGACCTTATAGACCTGCTGGTTGTAGAGATAATAGAGGCTGGTGCTTCTCCAAGTTCCACTGGCACCTACTGCATGGTATCTAAACTGGAGAAGAGCTGTCATCAAGCAAACAGCCGCATCGCCACTGAGGCAGGCAAATTAAGAGGGGCTTTTTCATTCATTAATCTGGTATTCGCTACAGACTCTTATTCCATGAAGTGTTGGGAAATTATTTTTTACTACCTTTTAAAGCTCTGGTAGTTTTTATTGGTGTGAAGATTAATTAGAAATTTAAAAAGCTGCAAGTTTCTGCCTCTGTTTTTAAAAGAATCTTTGTCCTTTTCTCCCTTCTTTGCATGAAATATTTTAGATCACATAGCCTGCAGACAGCTGTATAAATTTTTAAGAGTGAAGACACTAATGATATATTGCAATCATTATTACTACTCAGTTTTTGTAATAGGCTTATGGAATAATTTAAAAGAATCACCTAAACCAGTGTAAAAAAACACACATTGTTTGTGGGGTTAAAGACTTTTTTTGATGGTATTTCTTAAAATTCCCCAGAAATGAACATAAGACATAAAAAATAAATTGTTTACTGATGTATAAATAGAGAGATTCACAAATGACTGTCATCTCTCTAAAAATGGAATTAAATAGTTTCTGTTTTTATAGTAAAAGAATTCTCAGCCAACAGTAAGAAATTAGTGTTTTGCTTAGGAAAACAAGTGCTTTAGGCTGCAAATTTGACATATGCTTGTATTTTCTGGCAAGATGCACTCCTCAGATTTCATGGCATACAGTTTTGCTCTCAGCTCTGTAGGGTATGTCTTCCTGTGCCTTTTCGGCATGCTCTAGGGATCCTCCCGTACAGCGAAAACAGAGGAGATCTGCAGAGTGCCTTTGAGAGCAGGGTCTTACTTCAGTGATGACACTGGGGAACTCGGCGTGCAGGGCAAGCATGGAAACAAGTTGGAAGCAGTCACGCAGAACTGAGGAAAACATGAAAAATTCCTCCAGTTCTTAAAATAAAAATAATGTGGAGTATTACACATTCTTAGTACCCTGGCAGTCAGAATCCTAGGAATAAAGATGACAGACATTGCTTAGGGCAAGGCTCCCTGTTAGAGCTCAGTGCCGTGCTGCCTGGGTTAGGCGCTACCTTGTATACATAGATGCCAAGCAAGCAGTAATTGGCAACATGCATGTTATAAAATCTAGCCACGATGCTTGCTATTTTCTGGCAGATAGCAGCCTAGAATAATGCTTGGTCTTAATTACATACCATGCTTTGCCTTACGGGAACGAATCCTTTTCTATGTACTGTTCTTAAACGTAGCTCCTAATTTGCCCAGTGTGCTAAAATTCATGCTAGCTTCAGTAAGAGCTATCACAGCATATGCATCCAATGATTTTCCACATGTTTAAACTTAAATTGTAGCTATTGATGTCAAGACATTTGTGATACTATATCCCTTCATACTGTCTCACCAACAGCATTTGTGTTGTAGTTGCTTTTAAGGATTCTGATTTCATCGAAGTTCCTATGACATCAGATGCTGCATATACTTAAAATAATTCACAGATTTTGTTGTGAAAAACTTATTATAATTTAGACGACAAAGTAGAGTGCAGAAAGGAAAACAGAAGTTGCTGGATTTTATATAACTAACTGGATGGTCTCCTCCTTCGCTTTCAGAAAGTTAATTAAGTGCATTTCAGTTTTAAAGCGTTTTTAGCTCAGAAACAGACCAACTGTAAAGTCCAGGGGAATGAGATTTTTCTCTCTTCCCAGCATTTGGTGACATTTACAAGTTGATAAAAGGAATATTGGATTGCATCTGTTCCTGTTTCTTTGGGGCAAACAATTTTAGTGCTGAGGAAGAAAACATGGCAGCTTTTGAATCCCACATGTTCTTACAGGCTATATATGCTCCCTTATTTCTTGTGGCCTCAAAAGGACATTTGCAAATTGTTAAAATGAGTATCAAAGAACAGTGAAGTTGGTTGCCTAGAATTAACCTATTGACAGCTCCAGTGATTTCTGCATGTTGCTTTTTTAAAGATCCTGGAATATGCTGCAGGATTGCAACAGACAGGGAGGGAGGTGTGCATAGGGGAAGACATGTTTTAGCTCTTTGCAAAGCAATATTACCCATGCTAATGGAACTGCCAAGCCAGTTTTAATCCTCCTCTCAGAAGCCTGATAGCAGAAGTGGGCTTCATCAGCTATTAACAGACTCTAGCGCCTCTCCGAGATCCAGATCTTGTTAGGCATTTAGCATGCCAGCAGGATGTCTGAATGCACTCAGGTCTGTGCTCAGATGTAACAGTTTCATCTCACCCCAGCTGTTTCCAATAGGGATTTCTCTCTTTAAGATTGCCAAAGAAACAAACTGGGAGTCTATATTTCTGCAGAGAAATCAGGTCAACTGATTCAAGAAGTAAATGCAGTTCCTCCACTTTCCTTTGATCAAAATCATCTGCAGAACAATTCATGCTTGGACAGATCTGTGACAGTCCCCTCCAGGTTTTCTCAAAACATTTAACACTTCTGATCCCTTCCTCCATTAGAAATATACAAGCAGTTGGGGTAGTTTTATTTTTCCAGTTTTTCCACATCCTGTTACTTATAATCCATCTCTGGGCATATCTGCCAGCAAAACTTCTGCCAGAATAAAATTGTGCAGTTTTAAAATAGCAGTTTTCCTTTTTATATATAGAAGTAGTGGTCTTTTTTTTTCATTATTTTATTTTTACCACCCCTGCCAAGCCATATGCAGCAAGAGACTGCTAAGGTGGCTGCAAGTACAAACCATTTTGATGAGGGTTTCAAAAACCTAGTCAAAATACATATACTGAGATTTCCCTGTAATGGACAGGACTGATCTTACTGTACATATATGACTATTCTGAGAACCTCTTTCCCGGGGATTACTTACTGCTAAATCTTAGGAGTACTGCTGTCATCTTCTGTCATGTCTGAGAGCAATTTGCCTAAAGAGTATAAATGGTTTTCTTTTTCTAGCTTCTCACTCTCAGTCTCTTGAAGAGAAACTGTTCATGGATTTTATTGTATGCTAAAGGAGGAGGTGTTTTGTCATAGGCACTGTTAATGGTTGGTAGCTTTTTCCTATTGCATAGTGGATCTGCTTTGTAATACCAGAAAATGGAGTGAAGCATAGAGAGGATTAGATACATGAGGAAATTTTTCATTAAAAGTTAGTTGCTAATTATTAATGAAAAAAATGCACTCCCTGTAGCCCAGTCAGCTTCAGGAGCAGGTTGTCGGTCATATAGCAAGCTAGGTAAGCTGTCCAAGACTATGGGTGCTTCATTTATTAAAAAACAAACTAGAGTGCACAAGGCAGGAGAGCAGCAAGCTTTTTTTTGCAGTGCTAGAACCCCAGCTGTATCCAAGACCCCGTGGATAAGCATTTGCTTCAGTCCAGATGAGCATGTCCACCACTGTGCATGTCACCGGTTCTGGGAGTAAATAAGCCCCCAAGAACTACTTCTGCTACAACTGCAGTGAACTGTGTTGTGAATTTCTGACAAGTTCCTAAGTGATGAATAGCCTGCAAAGTGTGATTCTGGAGGGTAATGTTTAATCTCGCTCTATAAAATAAAACTTAGGGAAGACACGGAAAATCTTCTTCATTAGCTAGGGATAAATAATTCAACAGCTTCAGTATTATTTTATACTGACTATAATAATACACCTGATTTATACACTGACCTTTTCAATTGATATCAGCATATTTAGAGCTAGAAGTTCTAGCAGTACTGTTAAGTGTGCCCTAGGAAATGTTCATGTTTTTGAAGTTAAGCTACTCTGGAAGTGGGGCATTCTGGATACTAAGTTTGTATACTCATTAACAGCAGGATACAGCAGATACCTAGTTTATAACAGCAGCTTTTTGGAACCTGTTCTACAGTTACTCAAGTTGCTTCTGCTTAATTCAGTGCAAGCTGTTTGGTGCTTAGCATTTCTGATTGCTGCAGAGAAGATCATAAGTAGTGCCAGGTTTTATGTAAAATAAATTTGGGCGTGCATTTGATACTGCCTTCATGAGACCTACTGTAGCTTCTATAACCAGTACCTTGCTTTATGTTTCAGTGGGGAAAAAATCATGAAAATGTGAATACATTTTTAAATTATGCATTTCTTTGCTTTCTTTCAGCTTCTTGGGCTGTTTATTACACCTTTTCATTTTGGAAACAGGAGGCTGTAATTCCTAGTTTTTATGTGGAAGGAAGCATTACTTCCTAACACTACTTGTTTGTGAGAAATTAGCTGTTAAAATCATGCCAAAATGCAAATGAGAGGGCTGAGCAGAATGGCAGGAAGTTAATCATAGTAGTTCGCATTCTTGCAACCTGCCAGGGTTGGAAATAGTTCCGTACTCCTTGGAAGGCTGCAGATGTCAACTGTCGGGGTAGCTGTGTTTTAGTTTAGTACTGACTGTTCATTGAAATATCTGGACAGAAAGCACAGAATTTGGGCTTTTCAAGATAATGATGGAAATAGTTGAAACTAATGTACAGTCAGAATTTGATTTTAGATTTGATTTTTTTATCCAAATAATTGCACATGGGAAGAAGGCAAGAGGGAATAGAGTTGAAGAATAGGAACAGGGTTCTACCAAACATTTGATGGAGAAAGAGATATGGTGAAATACAGGTAAATATTTGATTCTGAAGCATAACAAAACCATGGGTTTATTAAGGAGGAGTCTGTTTTCCCCTCTTAGGAAGTACAAGGTTATAATGTTTTATTTTGGTAGCACTGTTGCAATTTGCAGTTTTTTCCTAGTGGAGCATCCAATCCCATTCAGAACTGAAGCTGGGAAGCAAAAGCTTTGCCTTAAAATGTCAAAAAAAAAAAAGGTAGTTTGTAACTACTCCTAAGAAAGCAAGTGGGCCCTGGCTGGGCTGCGCTTCAGCACAGCCCGCAGCAAGCAGGACTGCAGCCTCACTGCCCCGCTGCACGGCCAGCTCTGGAGCAGCGCAAGGAGCTGGTGCAGGGTGACTTCTACAAGTTTGTGCTTAACACTATGGACAGGGGCAGTAATAATCATAGTAACATGTTACTTAAGTAAGTCCTTAATATTGAGATACAGAGAGCTGAGAAAGAACAAGATAAGAAATGTGGATTATCACAAACTGAGTATCATGGGCCTGCTTCTGCCCTGGGGAATGCAGTCCAGAAAAAAAAAAAAAAAAAAAAAAAAGATTTGCAGATGCTAGAAATGTGCATTATATACATGTCATGTTAAGAACAGGAGATAAAATTGTTCCTAAATATAGGGAACATTCTTTTTTCCACAATATATTGAGGTTGATGGCTTTTCAGATACGTGCAAATAGAATTCTCCAATAACTTGAATCCAAAGCTATTTTTAAGGAGGAAAAATATTACTACTGCTATAGGTAGTCTCCATAAAGGCTTTAAGCAGGATGCGACTCCTGAAATACCGAAGCTTCTGCAGACTTCCTCGGAATTGTCCCCTTTGAGGGTTAAATCGCCATGTCTATTTATAGGAAGCCTCTTTCTTTGTGATTAGATGTAATGATCTGACTATATAAAGACTTCTAGTGAAGAGGAGATAAAAGGGAGTGAATGATGCTAAATAATGACAGGTTGTTTCTGTAGTCATGGCAAGGGATGCAGTTAGCATACTAACAGCGACTGAGTGGTTCTCTGCGATTTATATGTTATAAATCAGAAAAAAAACTTCTCTTGGAAGGACTTTTTAACTGGACACTGTAGTGTGTTTGTAAGAGACAGGGGTGAGGTCTGCTCAGGCGAGTCTTGTAATCACATTTTTAGGAATTGCATACATTTGAAGTGGAGTTAAATATATGTAGAAGTAATTAAGCAGAAATGTGAGTTGTATTTTAATGTTGTTTTGTCGTGATTTAGGTTATTTAACTGTGTGACTTGATGACAAAGTGAGAAAAATCTAAATGCTTCCCCAAGCAAATCCCGTCTTCCTGCATTGTCCAGAAGCAGCACACGGTTCATACTACATCTACATGTAGCCACTTAACTGACAGTATCCTGTACTAATTATTACCCTAATGAATTAAAAATATTTACTTAAACCCTCAAGGCATCTGTCCTTCAGGCTAAGAGCAGGGGGTTACCTGGTCTGAGGAAACATGCTGGATTTAATAGAGGCTCTTTGCAACTTTGGTAGGGGGGAGCTCAGATAGAAACACTTCTCTGCTGCGCAGCGGCTTTATGGCTTAAATGCCACGAGCAGCCGTGCGAAAATCTCCGAATGGAATAATTCGGTAAGGCTGCCTGAGGGCTCCGGTCTGCCAGGGGGGATCGATGCTGCTCGGGCAGCTCGGGCTGGCCGTGCCCCAGCGCGGGGCGGGCGCCGCGCGGGGCTCCCGCGCGCGGGGTTCCACTCGCCGCTCCGGGCGGGCGGAGTCGCGCCCGGAGCCCGCCCGGCTCCTCTCCCCGGCGCCCGAGCAGGCTGGAGCCGAGAGCCCCGCGGGGAGGCGCGCGCCCCGCTCGCGGCAGCCGGCGCCGGCGATAGCCCCCGTTTTATGCCGCAGAAGCTGCTGAACGCGGATCGCGCTCCGCCAACGGGCGCCCCGTCCCCGGCCGCCGCAGCCCCGCGCCCGCCCGTAGCTCGCGGCGGAGCCGCCCCCGCCCGGCTCCCGCCCCGCAAAACTTTCCGCCGGCCCAAGGGCCGCGCCGGGGGCGCCCCGCGCTCGCTGCCCGCCGCTGCTCCTACCTTCCAGCACGGAGCACAGGTTGCGCAGGGCCATGGTCCCTCGGCGGCGCCCCCGCGGCGGCGGCTTCAGAGGCGCCCCATGGCCGCGACCGGGGCCCCCCGCGAGGGCGCTGTGGCCGCGGCTACGGCTCGGCCGGCCCCCGCCCGCCCGCGGCCATGCCCGGCGCCCCCGCGCGGGGCGCGCTCAGCACGCGCCGCCCGAGCGCGGAGCCGCCGCCGCGCTCTGGGCCATGGGGCGCGCGCTGCCCCGGGCGCTCCGCGAGCCGCCCGGCGCCTCCCAGCGCCGCTCGAGCGGCCGCCGCCAACTGAGGCTCGCCTGAGATAGGGAGGGTGCCCGCCTGGCTGCGCCGCTTCTACGCATGTGCCCGCCCCCCCGGACCCCCTTCCGCCGCCGGGCACAGAGCGGGGGCGGCAGCGGCGCTGGGCACGTGCTGGCCCCGGCTGTGCGGGCGCCTCTGCCCTCCGCGCGCAGCCCGAGGCTGGCGCTGGAGCCCGCCCTGGCGCCCGCCTTTGTGCGGGCTCGCGGCGGGGGTGGCGGGGAAGGGCCTCCCCTTCCCCTCCTTCCTCCCCCTCCCGCCGTTGCTGCTGCTTCTGCCGCTCTTTCGCTCGTGGCCGAGCTCCGTGCCGCCCTCCTGTGCCCGGCTGCCCGCCCGCGGCGCCGGGAGAGCCCTTCACACGCTGCCGTGCGGCTGGTGTCTGACAGCGGTGACAGCTAAAATGGAGCTCTTACTTTACAAGAAGTTAATAAAAAGGCGCGTTTAACCTGGCGCCTGCCCTGCCCGCCGGCCCCCGGTTACCCGTCTCAGCGCGTTAGCCCTGTGCGCGGGGCCGCGGCGCTGCGGGAAGGGCCGGGCTGGAGGCAGCAGGGCGGGCGCGGGCAACCTGGCCGCCCCTCGCCCGCCCGCGCAGCTCCGAGGAGGCGAGAGCCGCTGCGGGGAAGCAGGGCCGCGCCGGCAGCGCTCGGCGGCCTCCCGGGCTCTAGCGAGCCGCCCGTTTGCCGCCGCTCCGGCCCCATGGCGCGCGTGGCGCTGCGGGAGCCAAGTTCTCCCTGCGGCGCTCAGAGGGCAGCGCATCGCAGCACCAAAGGTCGCTCTGTCGCTTCCCATTGTGGGCGGCCCTCCAGGCAGGTCCCCGGGGGGCAGCTCCCCGGCCAGGGCTGCGGGAGGCTCGGGCGGCGCGGAGCGGTGTCGTTCCGCTTACTCGAGTTGTCCTTGCGGTCTCCAGCAGGGATGCTACAGCCCAGCAGGGTCCGTGTCTCCAGGCTCACCCCTCAAACCCAGGCTTTTCCGAGCAGTGCGCTGAATGCTCCATTCTGCAGTGAAAATTCTGGTATTAAAAAGTCTTCCCTCCGTGCATCGTTGTATTTTTTTTCTGACTTTGCTAAAAAAAATGTGTTGACAGTAGGAATCCTATAAAATATCTGACAGACTAATAATTTATACTGTATTTGTGCATCATCCACTTTTTTTTTTAAAATTCTCCCTGCAGTACTCAAGTACAAAAATCAAAATCCAATTATGCTCTTGTACAGATTGTTAGGAGACAGGGGGTGGCTTTTTTTTGGAATGCAGAGCACAGCCAAAGGCAGGATTTGGCTCAGCTACTTTGTCACTTACGATGAAGACATAAGAGATGAGGAAGCCAGCCTGATTCTTAGATCTCAAATTGAATTTGCATTCAGGGAAACGATTTGTTGTCTATTGTCTCAGAACAAAGGAAAATGAGGGAAAAAAATAGTCCTTTTTTTGATACAACTTGGTATGAGCTGCAGACAATTCTGCTACAGTGAATTACAGTGAATCATCAAATCCCGGTCTGGTGTCGGAGGGGTGGGCAGAGCGGTTGCACACGGGCGAGCGTGCAGCACATTTCCCACCCTGTGTCCTGGGGTCGTGTCCAGCTGTCAGTGTGTGAGGTGTGGGCAGCAGCAGCAGCTTATGGAGCTGGGTCATATTCTGCTATCCCTTACAGCTGCTTCCAGAGGGGTTTCTTATGTGTGCATCCCTATTGCTTTGACTTGAGAATTCTGGTGACAGATGATGCTTTAAAATACTGTATTGTAAAACTTGGGATAGCTCTTGAGGGAACTTTGCCTTCCCATGCTCTGAGCCCGAGAAAGCTGCCTTCTGTGGAAGCAGCACGGTGCTTGAGCCTGAGATAGTTGTGCGTGGGAGTTCATCGCACTTGAGGGTGGGAGCTAGCAAGGGTTGAAGGCAGCTTTTGCGGAGCTGGCTGGGGGCGTTCTGCTGCACCCCGGGCTGCCGTGCTTATTTTTCCAAGCCTACGTAGTTCACTGGGCTCAGCAGGCCCGCTCGTGTTGGTGCCGTGAACACCTGTGTGAACAGTGCCTGCAGAAGCCCGCAGAGCAATGAGTAATTCTGACAAGAGGTTAGGACTAACGTGTGCTGTCACCTGGCTTCCTCCGTGGGATTAGGAGCATTTGAAAAATCTTCATGATATGCAACTGCATATTATAATTATAAAATGATGGAAACTGCTAGTGCCTCTTCATGTGGTAATATGAAGCCTACAGAAGTATGTATACTTCACTTGGTTATTTACTACTGAGTTAAGAACACTGGCACCTTTTTAATGGTCATGAAGAATTCTGATGGTCTTCAGAAAGCTTCCCGTCTTTGCCTGGCAATGTGATTAGGTCTGTGTGTTCTACAGAGAATGTATCTAGAAACTTATTTGGGTTAGGTCATAAAAATTGGGAATTTCAAGACAAGGTTAGTGTGTATTTTACAAGCTTAATGGAGCGCATCATAGACAAGATCACCCTGTTCACTGGTGACAGAGATTCACTATAAAATAGTGCTGTGTGGTTGATATTTTCAAAGTGACACCTGAGGCTGATATTACTACAGCATCACCAAATACAGCCTGTTGTCATGAGGAAAAAGCTGGAGAATAATGGATAACATAGGACTTCTGAACAGCAACATTTCAGCTTTAAAAGTGGCTGCAGCTGTTCTTTTCTTGACATCTTTTAAAGTCTTTGATTGGAAATTTACTCATCCTTATTGAACATTTGAGTTGTAGGTATTTTTGATAAAATGAATAGTGCTAGTATTTTTTTTTCCTTCAGTGTAAAATTATTATTTTAAGTGTAATCTTATTTTCTGGATTTTTAAAAATAATTATTTTGTTATTAAAATGTTTAAAGCTGACATGGTTAAGCCTGTTACATTGTCTCAACAAAGCTAAGTTCTAGCGAGTACAGGTGGACATAGAAAGATACTGACTTTTCCTGGTCTCTCAAACTGCCATTCATTGAAAGGCAGAAGTCCCAGATTGCCTGGGTGACTTTACAGTGCTGGATCTGCAATTAACTGTGGGGAGCCCTTGCAGAACAGCTGCCTGTGAAGGAACCGCTTCTCCATAGACGGGATCGGGCATCCAAGGAGTGTGGCCACTTGTGCAGAGCAGGAACGTTCTCTTGGTGGCGGAGGATTGCACTGCATTAATGGTAAATCTGTGAGGATGATTCAGGCTTTAATTTTCGCATAGAAGATGAGAACAAAGAAAGCTGATACTTGAAGAGCCATCTGTCAGCTGGCATGTCAACAGTATCTTTATATAGGTGAGATTTCACACTAAAGCCTTTCATAGCGTTTCTCACCAGGGCTGCATTATGGTGATGTATTTTGAAAATTTATGTAGCTAGATTTTTTTCTCGCTTCACTGTTACTCTGAGGAGCACCTGGAACTACACATCCTAATTGATGTTGCTCTCTTAAACTTGCTAGTAGAAGAGTGACACTCTTAATGAAACATATTTTTGATGCCTGTGGTTTAGGAAGTCTGATATAGAACCTTTGACAAGAGGTTTAACAATATTCCATGTCTTAAAATATTCCAAAACAGTATATGTATTGTTGTAAGCCAAGTTGAAATCTTCTTATAAGAAAGCTATTAAAGCTACAATAATAATATCTTATGTATGAAGTGATACAACAACATATTGCCAAACACATAATACCTTAAAACAAAATACACCAAATTCATTGCTCTGTTAACTTGACGACAGCTTAAATGTCAGCAGGAGCATGTTTCACTGCTAATTGTTTTTTGAAACCCCTAAGGAGAGTAATGGCTGTTTATTTTGCCATGCGAAGGGTTCATGGTGACTCGGCCGCGGTGGTGGCTGCGGGCATGGTCGCCAGCGCCGTGGGAAGGGCAGGTGCCGCTGGGCAGGTCTCTGGCTGCAGAGAATGCCATTAGTGGGCTGAAAACGTATGGTAGCACTTGGGGATTCTCTAGAAATCAACCTTTTCATGCCAGGGAGGCAAAGAAAGGGAAGCATTAAAGGGGTATATTAAGGAACTGTGCTATGCTGAATGGCAGTAGCAAACATAACACAGAGGTCTCCTTTCCTGGAATATGATCGGTTCATATTTGAAAGGTCTAAACTTCATAACGTGGTATGTCTGTTTAGCTCTGTATTTTCCTCATTCTGTAGGAGGGGGTCACTGTTAAGCATTGCTATAACTAATTATTTGAACTGTGATTGTGGGCAGCTTGGGAGGTTGCAGGACAAATTCCAGTCCAGAAGAGAGAGAGCAGACACTGCAGTGCAGGTACAACAAGGGGCAGGTTGGTGAGAAAGCATCTGCTACTTTATTAAATTGTATTTATTAGGAATGCAAATTGACAGATGTAAAAGCACAATAAACCATGTAAACCATCACTACGAATACAGGAAAAATATTAAATAAAAGCATGATCATTTATACAGATTGCTTCAGGATCCAAATTACTCTTCAGCCTTTTAAATATAGAAGGTTAAACTTCTCTTTGTATGAAATTATTAACAGTCTTTTCATGAAATTCAGGTAGTCTACACAGATTATGGATGCTACTTATTCTGAGAGTCCAATTATAGTCTTCATTTAATCTTTCTGTATCTCATCTATTAGTAATTCATTTTAGTGAGTCAATCTTAATTCTCATTCTACCTCATTTTTTTTATTTTAAATTCTGAAAAAAAACCCCACTCCCCTTTCTTAGAAGTAAATAGAAAAAAAAACAACTTTTATAATGAGTCTAGGCCTTTTTAAAAAGAAAATGGTTACAGTTTAATTAGAAAAGCAGTTTGTGCCGATCCATTTTTATGAATTAAATTTTTAAATGAATCTTCTCTCTAGAACTACTAAACATGAATACTACATTTATCCCATGATGAGTTACTGAGCTAGCATTAGCACTGCAGGTTTGCTTTAGTAACTCAGGTTCCTAAATTCTTTAACTACTGCACATACAGATTGAAACCAAGAAAAATACAGAGCACTTTAGACAGAACACCATTTAGTACAACCAGAATAATTACTGGATAACGTCTCGCCTGAGAAATTGCTCAAGCTTAATCTTCAGAACGCAGTTCACTTTGCGAGGATGTATAAAGGACAAGACCAATTCAAACGGTACTGAGGATTCTGCTCACTGAAAGACTAAACTTTATTTACACCTTTCCAGCAACTAGTGCTGAAGAAGGAGTGGTATGTAAACAATGAGGTACATGCAGTATGACCCCTCACGAAGAAAAATATATTTACAGTTTCTGTTAAAACAAGACCAAAAGCTAATATATACAGTCTGTTTACTGAAAGGCCTTGTGAGACATTCAGGTCTGATTTAAATACTTTCCAAATAAATACCACGTAATGCAACATTTACAAATAGCATACCAGCACTAGTCTCACAGTAATCATTTTACAAATCAGAATTCAGTATTTCAATTAAGCAAATGAGCAGCAGCTTCTTCATAAATATTAAGGCATGTCACATAGCATCAAAATGGAACCGATGGGCTTCCTGTCGCTTCTCTCTGTCATCTGCTTTCTGAAAAATAAAACCCAAACACTTTATGGAACCTAAAGCACTAACGTTACAGAAATGAGTTGTCAAATGTCAGAGAATAGTTGGTTTTTTTCCAAGTCAGTCAGTTGAAAAAGGTAAAAAGCTTAGTAAAAGCCTCAATAATTACCTTTTAAATGATGGCAGCTTGTATTAGCAACAAACTACTCAAAATTGGCTTCTGCTGCTAATGCTCAGCTGTTTTAGTATTAATGATCCATTATTTCCTATTATTCTAATAATGTTTTTAAAGGAATACTACAGAAATGAAAAATGTTTCCTAGAGTGCAATTATTTAGCCTACACTATAATGAGATGAAATGACTTTGAATTAACCATAAATATTATCTATATTGTAATTAAAAATATATTTCTGTTAAATCTAACTTTAGACAAAGATCAAATTGTTCGACCAACAATTAGCAGCACCAAGTAAGGCTAAAAGGGGAGCGTTCCATGTTTTTTTTTGCAGTAAGGAAATGTGAGGCAGTTTGTACGTCCCTGTTTATTCAGAACAGGCACTGATCTGCTCAGAGAGCAGTTTGGATGGCACTTTGAAAAAAGAAGCACATCCAAATTGTACCTCTGTCTCATGTAGTATGTAATAACGTGTTATCCTCTCCTACGTACCTTATACTTCACAGCAGTAATGGAATATGGAAGCACTTATTTTTAAACACATCATTAATTTTTCTAGGACTCAGTGTTTGCCTCAGGACAGATAATCTGAATATAAATCCTAGCATGAGAGAAGTCAGCAATAAAAGATTTAAATGTTAGCTCAACTTGCTTACATTTTTTTTTTTTTTTGATGAATGAGTAAACTGAAGAAAAGCCTTTATAGTGTGCTGCTGTGTGGGCATTCAGATTTGTATCTTGAGTTGATAAATATGAATGGCATCTTTGGTAGAAGCCAGTGCATGTGTTCTGCCAGGAAAGTTTGTCATCCGTGCTGGCTCAATACCAAAGATTTCCTCATCAGACAATGTTTGTGTGTGACAGATACTCCTCTGGGTTCAGCGCACGGATCTGGCTGCATTTTGTGGCAGCAGCAGAACTGTCAGTGCAATTCGAGCTGTATCAGCCTGACTTTTTGGCAGGGACTTTATCAACATTAGTAGTATTTTTAATGGCAAAGATGGGGTGGAAAGAAGGGAGTGTCATACACCCTCCTCCACCAAAATGCTTGTCATATTCCACAAAAGTTTGTATGATCACCTAGAAAGCAGTTTTCATTCTAAGTTCTAAGTCTTCTAAGTTTCCTGAAAAAAATTTACAACTTCAAATTTGACAATAATTAATCTTTCAAAACTTCCTTAAGAGTATCCTTGTCAAGGTACAGCATTCATATGCTCCAACACCACGAAGCAGAGCAAAAATAATCAGAACTCAGGAATACTGAGGTCCTAGTTAATGTAGTCGACTCTGGTTTTGTGAAATAAATAATACTGTGAGTTCTTCCTCAATTCCTCTTTCTTTCGTCCTATCAAAACTAAAATACAGTAAGGTTTGAAAGCCGTGTTTTTTTAAATGGATCCAAAATCTCCAAGGAATATGACAGAGCACCATACTATCCTTAAACACTACAAATATTACTTAAACAATAAAATAGTTGGCTGACAGATGACTGTGTAAGAAGCATTGTAGACAAAGGGCTTCTACTACCGCTTATCATCTGAAGAGGACAAAGTACATGATTTATTTTTATTGGTGAATAAAACACTGCAGCTTACAGACAGATAATCCTCTGGGGGAATAGCAGAGATTGTAACTGCCAGTTCATTTCCCCTTCCTTTTACTATCAGTACTCTTGAGATCTGTAAAGGAAACCAGGACTCAAGCAGAGCAGTATTTTGATGAGAGGGCTGCTGAAATGGGCAACAAACCACATAAACTTAGAAACAAGGAACTCCTGAGTTTGAGCCCAGTTACGCCAGTGATGTGCAACAGAGCCTTGGTCAAGCTTGTTGTTTGTTCTGTCCCTCAACCATCTCCTCTGTAAGCTGGGAAGATTAAAAAACAACAAATGCCCTGGAAATTATAAGAGTTAACAGACCTTTATACGGTACTTCGAAAATATATGTAATTTGTCCAAATATTTATACCAAGTTCGAACAACATGCAGCTGTCAAATCAGTTTATAACATAACCCATACTGCTTCTTTCATTCTCCCTTAATGGTCTTTACAGAGCTCAGAAAGCACTATGGGCTGAGTGCTTCTTTACATTAAAATATATGAATGATTATCAATATGAAATATTAACATTAATCTCCATTTCTCCAAATGGAACTGTCCAGAGTATCTTTTCTGATACTCCTGTTGCATAAGATGTGTTGGAGGCAGAAGTAAACCCAGGCAGTGTGTACTAAGCTACCAATTAACAAGGAATGCCTGGGCCAACATGTTATCTAAAGGGCCAGGCATCATAAACTTTGTATTCCTTTCTTTTTCCTTTTTTAACTCCCAATCTTACCTATATTTAGAGGTATTATTTAACATTCTGAAAATTTGGGAATGTCAGACAAGATATTTTAACATGAAGCAAGTGCAAAACTTACCTGAATTTTTAACAAGGTCATTTTATTTCCACAAGCACAAAATAACAAACAGCTCTACCATGTCAAAATGTGCAATGATTTTATTTGACAGCTAAGATTATGGTTTGGGTATGTCGTTGCATTTATTGGCAATTTTGCCACTTGGAAATGATTGCGAACTAAGCATAGTTAGGAAAAATAGGAACGTGTTCCTTTTGTGGCATGAAAGGCCCCTTTCAAAATGCTGCTTCAAATCAATGAATTTCTATACACTGCATGTATAATTCAGACACACTGAGCAAAGCAGCCAATATGTGCACAATTGACTCTCCATACAGTCATGAATGCTAATGTCAGTGCAATCAGCAGACAGAGACAAGAGATGTTTTTTCTTATTTTTAGATTATCAGGAGAGCTCAAGATAAATAAGTTGAGTTTATGTTGCACTTCCTGACTATAGTGTTCTTTAGAACTCTACAAAAGAGAAAGCTTAAATAGGAACCAAAAAAAAATCACTTTTTATTGGAAATAGTGGCTTAGTGCAAAGAGCTGGTACCACTGATAGCTGTTATTAGCTGTTGATTGTTAGCCGATCATTAGATTCCCTCCCTTCCTTTATTGTTAGTTATCTTAGTGTTTAAACAAAAACATGCTATTTTTTAAGCTTGCAATAAACACTGAATTAATAACAACTATCTTTGGGGAATTAATGCAGTCTGATGTGTCAGAATTTATACTGCAGAATGCTACTCAAAGAACACACAAGACTAGTAAAATATTAGGAAATGCTAAATAGTATAGAAATACAGAAAAAATCTTGTTAGTTAAACTTACCTTTTCTTGCCAGTGTAATATGCCAATTATTGCCAGGATGAAAACACAGACACCAATTAAGGCTATAGCCGTTAGCAGCACGATGTTACTCGGGGTCAGGTACAGTTTGGCACTCCAGCTACATATACAGAAGAGCAAAACCCAAGGAAACATTAATACCCTTCATTGGGGAGCAGTAACTAGACTTAATTTATAAAAACAAAAAGAACCTGCTAATGCAAGATGGGCTATGACTTAGTCCACAATAACTAGTGACTGTACTTGCAGACTGGTGCTTAACAGTGTTTGGTTAGAAATATATGTCTTAATATAATTATTTTCAGGTAATGCCATATCTAAATTTAGTTTCTGTTAAGCTACCCAGGAGTGCTATGGCTATCCTCAGGGACTTTTTTTTTCTCATTAGATTTATCCTTTTTTTCTCCCAGTGGAACAAAATAAAATGCATAATAGAAATTTCTACAAAAGTGCCTGGGGCTTGGGGGGGGGATGGAAAGGCAGGGCCAGCTGTCTCCGTAAGGCAGGTTATTTATTCCCTCTGCATAAGGAGCTCATCTGGGACGGGCTCACGGGGAGCAGCTGGGGAGAAAGCTGCAGAACACCCAAGCGCCAGGGCTGCTGCTGGCCTGTCTGCCTGCCCCGCTGAGCAGCCCTGCGCAGGGAGCCCGCGAGGCTCCTGCCGCCAGGGACTCCAGAGCACATCATGCTGCGCTCGCACCTCCCCAGCGCGCAACTAGCCAGGAAAATCTGTGAAGCTTCTTATATTAAGTAGCCAACAAGAAAGGACCATGAGGGAATTAACTGTTTTGTGCTGCAGCTCCCTGCCCAACAGGTTCTGCACCCCAAAGGCTAAAGAGGCGGCCCCCAGGAGAGCAGGGTGTGCAAGGGAAGGGGAGGCTGCAGCTCAGCCCAGGGGCTGGGCAGGAGCCTTGTGAAGGGAGGCTGCTCTCCCTACCCTCACCTACAAGGATTAGTTAATTGAGAGTGGGGACAGACAGCAGAAAAAAACCTCCATTCCCTGCTCACAACATTTCCGCCAGCTCACGCAAACAAGGTATTCCACTGGAGGGCTTTTTTCTTTATCTAGAAATTTTAATTTCTCTGTAAAGAGGCTTTGAGTTGAAATTAAACTTAGCTGTTTGAACATAAATACTGTATTGAACACTATGGTTTCTCATTTCACATCAAGTGTTAGCCTCCATTCTTTTTCTTCCTTTTTGGCTCAAATGACTTGATACTTGCAATGAATGAGAGGATACTGGTTTCTACCGAAAACAAGAGAACTTGCAGACCTCAATCTTGTGGAAAGAGGCTGAACATTCTGCGGAAGTACAGAATTTGGTCTGTTTTACTAGTACATCTCAGGAAATAACACCTCTATGTTAAAAATAATTATATGGAATTTGAGAAATGTTTATTATGAAATCTGATATCTTTGGAAAATATATCCTCCGCTATTTTACAGTGTCCATAAACTTCTTAAGTGAAAAGGCAAAAGTAGTTTTAAGGATACAAAGATCAAGAAAAGTTTTCTATATAGCACACACCTTTAAATACCTCAATACTATAAATTTTCTTTATCTGGCAAATCTCATTCCTGTGCTTGTTAATTAGTGGCTCAAGTGGCACATCGCTTCTTAGTTTTCAATTGTTCTATAGTAAAATTAACTGCCGAAACTGATGTTGAAATCATTTCTGCATGATAAATGCAACTGACCTCACTAGTAGATCAAGCGGCAAAAAGCAGCTGGAATATGTGACTAATGCTTTCTCTAACAGGAAAGAAAGAAACATGCTGACTTTCAGGGATGGATATTTTAATTACAAAATGAACTCAGTGTTAAAGCTCTTGTGTGGGTAACCCTTTCACCTTTACTTAAAGGCATTCATACCTGTGGCAACAGATACTATGCTTGCAAGGCCTAAATTGAAGCTTTTTTTAATGAAACTAGATACAAATTGCATGTTTGATGCAACAAAAATGCCTGCTTCAGCCACTACCATGCTTGCCTTTTATCAGAAAGAAGATTGGTAAATCTAGCAAATTTATAGGATCTTATTTATAGGATCGGAGCTGATAATAGATTTCAAATGTTTATGGTGACTATATAAGAGTCTATATAATTTCTTTACAAATATTCTGCTGTATTCATAGTTACAGATTTGTCCCTCCTCTTAGTTGTTTTTAAATTTACTTCCCATATAAGATATATTTTTAAGATACATCATGCCTAAACTCTGCATTAATAATGTAATTTTGTGAAGTGTGCTTCAGAATGATGAAATTACCTTCGAGGAACGTTATGAGGATATGGAATGACTATAAGTTGAGAGTTTGGTATGATAGCTGTCCATTCCTGTTTTCTTACCGACTGAAAGAAAAACAAAAGCTATCTCAATTCCTTATAAATCAACATACTTAAAAGCAAAGTATTCTGAAATTCTCTATTGTAACATAGAACAAGGGAAAAAAAAGAAAAAAAGCTAAAATTACCATATTACCCTCTCTTTTTTCTTAAAAAAGAGCAATTATTCCTTTACATTTATAAGTACCTTTTAACCTGAAAGCCCCAAAGCACTTGTAAAAATGAATAAAAGTAAAAACCAAAGCAAGTTTTGCTGACATGCAATACAACCTCTACTTGAAAAGTACAAAGCAGCAATATAACAGGGAACGAGGAGAAGAACTGATGCTAGAAAGGCATTTTACGCCAGCAAAGCAATTATCCAAATTAAAAATTGACTAGAACAGTAGCGTGAATATCTCTCTTTTTAAAGTAGGACTGTGAAATCTTCAAAGCTTGCAGCCCTATTTTTGTGTTTTACTGGTGCTTGGGTAATCCTTGTGATCCCCCCTCCCACCGTGCTGCTCATGGTTCTCTCCCTGAGGCAGAAGTCACAGTGTGAATTTACATGTCAGCCAGACCAAGCCCAGGAAAACTTCCAGCTGAAACCACAATAACTGGACACTGTTACCATATAAATGAGCACTACAGACCTGTGCTAACATTTGTAGACAGCTTCACTCATCTTCTGCTCTTGCTCACCAGAGCTTGCATTCCCTCCCAAGGGGCGTGTACAAATTTTTTTTTCCAGGGGTGGTTGGTTGTATTTTCATTTTGGCAAACTCTTTTCTGTGCTCAAACTTACTACCTTGAGCTTCTGCTGAAATGTGTCCCTCACAGTATTTTCACCCCAATTTTACTAGGAAAGGTAAGAACATAGGTAATAACTTAATTCAAGCTTAAATCTGAACTAACCTTTTCTCCCAAAGGACGAGGAATGCCAACATACAAATGGTCGAGGAAATTAGCGCTGCGTCCCAAGCCTAGCACGTTGTATGGCAACTGGAGAGCAAAGTGTGCTGACTGGCTAAGCTGTCCAGCTGAAATTAAATTAGAAAACAGGCTTTGGCAAGTAATTTGAAAAAAAAAGGTTTTCTATACAAATACACATTCCAAGATGTAAAATAAAAATGTTCAGGAAATTTTAGCTATACCATACAATTATTTAATTCCTAAAGGCTAAATCCCACATTGCCAAACTATTTGTGGACACTCAAGTTGGAAACAGCTTAAGATTTCTTCTGAGCACTAGGTCAATGCTAAACTGAAGCTCTGCTATTTGTTACACGTTGAGAATGAACGCACTGTCCACACTACCTTTGACTTGGGTAATGATGAGTATCTTGCCCCATTGTTTTAAAAACTCAGATTCAGTGTGAAGATTCTAGACACTTCTATTCTTATTTGTAATAATCAGTAACTACTGGTTATTCATGTGTCAAAAATGAGCTAAATAGATGCTCATGAGCAAGTTCTGAAATAAAAAAATAATTTAATGGGAGCAGGAATACTGCCTTGCAAAAGCAGTTGTAAGGTATGTCCTAGTAATAGCATATAATTATTAAGAACTGAAGGAGAGAATGTAGGAGGAAAAACAACATTTTCCTTTGTTACCTAAAAAGGCAGTAAGGAAACAAGATAAAAGCATTCTTAGCTATCTACAGATTCACAAACATCCCAGTTCTGATGTGGCTGATTATTCCATTTAAGTAAAAATCTTGTAATCTTTTCATTTCCTGCAAACTGATTCAGATTCTATGGGGATTCTTTGTTCATTTTGTAAAAAGCCTCTCAGTAAGTGACATGGCTGCAGTGAAGAAGCGATAGCATCACGTCATAGGCACCTCCGTGAATTCAGTCTCCATCAGACTAACAGAAATAAGTTCAACGGGCCCTTGACAACAAGAGTAGGTTTACACGATCAATTGAAACTTTTTTTTTTTGGTTACACAAAGATATGAAGGATTTTTTGAGTGCAATATTTTTGCACTGCTTTGACATCTGATGCACAATTTCAGGCATAACCTCAGTTAAGCAACAGAAAATAACAGACTGTGAATTACAGAACAGGAACACAAATGTTGCAATGCTACTGGTGAAAGCCATAGATGGAACTACCTGGACGTGGGGGAAGTCTGGCAAAGGGATGGAAGTAATTTAGTTCCTGAACTTGGACACATATAGACAGAGGTGCAAGGAGAGAGCAGGAGGGCTTTAAATCCCAATTCTAAACAAAGATGCCACCTTCAGCTCTGCGAGGCCCCAAGGTACCGGTCACTGCGAGCAGGGGGGTCCCTGCCAGAAACAAACTAACACTCTGCTATTTTTGTTCTCTTACAGGCATTTACTGGACTCAGATTAATCTAGATAGACTTCAAATGGCACCGTACCCGCCCTTTCCTCAATCCCCGTTTAGAACTGAATATTTGTTATATTTGATATCTACCAACTGAATTCACAACCAAAAGACATGGACTTGAAAGCTCTCATTTAGACATTTCAGGAGGAAAAGCATTTTAAATCATCATACGGGCAAAATAATTGCTTCTTGCGACTTCAGTGATTTCAGTAAGTATTTATATGGCAGTATTAATAATATAACGGAAAGCATAAGCTATCAAAGAGATCAGTCTTTTTAGCTGATCAATTTATGATGTGATATGCTAGACACTAGTGTTCCAACGGATGCTTCCCTACAGTTTAGCAGAGGAAGATCCATTTCTGTGCTGTTAAAACAAACAAAGAAACCAAACCAACCAAAGAAAAACATCAAGTTTATCACATTACTTTTGGGAAACATTAAAGAGATTTAAATAAGTAAAGACATTTTGCATTTCCTGAGATTATATTTACAGTCAACTGCTTTCTGCCTTTCCTTGTGTTTCTTGGACCTTGTCTTCTAAGGCTGAAATTCTGAAAATCAGTATTTTGCTTCAGAGTCCTCCCTCCTGGCTACTGATTGCATCAATCTTGCACAGTAGCAGTGAACAGTGGGGATGGGGAGAAGCAAAAACAAACAAACAGACAAACAACAAACAAACCTCTAAGCTCCATGATCGAGACTGACCAGAACTCAGCCAAGCATCTCTTAGAGAAAAATAAATCAGGAAACCTCCTACTCCTGGTTCGTAGGGACAGCTAGATAAGTGCACAGCCTGTGACACCACAGTACACAGGTGTGGTGCATTTTGTCCAAATGGAAAGGCTCTGGAAAGTGACTGTAGACAAGTGTTGTAAAGGCTCCTTACCTGTTCTCAGGGGCAGCAGCTCTTCAGCCCTTGTACTCTTTTACTGAGGACAAACTAATTTATTTATGGGCTGATGATAATTTGGAACTGCCGTACAAGGACGATTACTTCATGATTCTACTTCCTGGAATTATTCCCCCATGCGCCTCCCCGCTCTCGTTAGTAGGAAGAAGCTCCCCATATGCTATCAGGCTTCTATATTATCACAAAAAGGGTCTGTCCTGCGGGATGTGCAGCAGCAGCTGCTCTATAGCGGTTTCAAGATTTAGAATAGGGTCAAAAGAGGAGATGAAAATAGATAACCTGTTGTCTCAACCCTCTAGGTCACCTTGCCTGGTGCTGGCTGAGGAGAGCCTAAGGAGCAGTATCCTACCAGGCAGGACCTGCTGGAGAACCTCCTCTCAGACAGCTACGAGCATGGCTGCTTCTGTGCAGTCAGACACAAGAGTCACTAGCACATGAGGACTCAATGCCAACTTAATGCTAACAATTACAAGAATTTTAAGAATCACAGAATCATAGAATGCTTAAGGTCAGAAGGGACCTCTAGAGGTCATCTAGTCCAACCCCCCTGCACACGCAGGGTCACCTAGAGCACGTAGCACAGGGTGGCATCCAAATGGGTTTTGAAGATCTCCAGAGAAGGAGACTCCACAACCTCTCTGGGCAGCCTGTTCCAGTGCTCTGGCACCCTCATTGTGAAGAAATTTTTCCTTAAGTTTCTGTGGAACTTTTGATGCTTCAGTTTGTGGCCATTACCTCTAGTTCTGTGAGTGGCCACCAGTGAAAAGAGACCAGTACCATCCTCCTCACTGCCTCGAGGTACTTATAGACACTGATCAGGTCCCCTCTCAGCCTTCTCTTCTCCAGGCTGAACAGGCCCAGCTCCCTCAGCCTCTCCTCATAGGGCAGATGTTCCAGGCCCCTGATCATCCTTGTAGCCCTGCGCTGGACTCTCTCCAGCAGCTCCACATCCCTCTTGTACTGTGGAGCCCAGAACTGGACACAATACTCCAGATGTGGCCTCACCAGGGCTGAGTAGAGGGGCAGGATCACCTCCCTCGACCTGCTGGAGATGCTCCTCTTAACGTGTCCCAGGATCCCACTGACCTTCTTGGCCACGAGGGCACAGGCTGGGCACTGACCTTCTGGAGAGCAGCTCTGCAGAGAAGGACCTGGGCATCGTGGTGCATGATGAGTTGACAATGAGCCAGCAGTGTGCCCTCGTGGCCAAGAATGCTAACCAGGGAGCCTTCTCCAGCAGAAACCTTCTTTTCAGGTTAATAATAGAAAATATGGCATCTTTATGGACAGCATACAGTATGTACAAAAGGGCAGTGAGGAGCTACTCTGATGCATTTACAAGATAGCCGTATACATACAATTCATTTGCGGTTGGTTCCCTTCTCCATTTTAAGGGAGAAGAGGAATTTCTTATAATTCAACTGCAAATTCTACTGCAGCTTGTGGTAGCAAGCAGGAGATCTACATTCAGTGAGACAGATTTACACAAGGCAAACCACAGACACATAATCACAAAAAAATTATATGGAACATCTCAGAAAACATACAGGAGCTCGAGAATTAGAAGTTTCTTTGCATTTCAATATGCCATTAGTCTAGATGGATGTGTTGCCTAGAATTAAAGTTTAGCACATTAGAAAAAGTTGAGACATAAAATGCTGTTTTGAAGCAGGTCTCAACCTCATGGGGTAAATACTGTGTCACAGTAGTATTATAACTGTGATTATGCTATTAAAAAAAAGGAAGATAAATTTGAATTAATTTGACTTAGATGAGATGTGAAACATCAGTCTGATTAGAGTTAACTTTTTAATCAAGTTAAAATACTATTTATATATAAAAAACAAACCTCCAATAACTCTCACTAAAATTAGGCATACTGTAGATTTATTTTTTCCACTGCAAAGCCAAGTAATGATCAAGATGACATGCAGACATTTAAATAGGGCTTGCACTTTCAGTCCTGTGTTGTGACACTAGGAAAGCTGCATATGTTGTTTGGGGAATTTCTAGATTACTGAATCCATGGCAGAAAGTATTAACCGAAGAGCTTTTCTCTTTAAGAATAGGGATTTTTCCAATAAGCTAAGGCAATGGGATAGCACTTGAATCTGTCCTTGCTTTGTCAACGGCCTTCTGCACAATCTTGGCTAAATTCCTTAGTCTTTATGTCTTTATTTCCAATTCTAGAATGGGGATAACTATTTCATAGGCATGTAATTAGAATAAGCACATAAAGACACTGGCAAGACAAGACTTTACCAGGGTAAAGGAAGTAATAAGGAACAAAAGTAAGTTTACTAAACTTGACTCAGTTAAAAAAAATAAAGCAACAAAAAAATAATAATATCAAGGTATGTATTAATCGATCATTCTATAACATAATAGAGAATTTAGTTTAAAAACTTTTAACTAAAGCTGAATTCTGAAGGACTTTTCTAAAAGAATGAATGCTGGTATTCACGTGTTTCATGTTGAAAAGTGTTTAGGATTACTTTTGAGTGTTATTTAGGATTAAGAGGAGACTGCAGTTGAGATCTTCCTTTTTTCTTTCATCATACAAATGAAATGATACATCATTCTAACAACTAAATTAAAGGAAATAAAAGAAAATGTCATGCACTGTGTGCAGTCAGCCTTAAAGAGGTGAGAGAGTCAGATACTGTAGCCAGAATTCTTAAAAGCATTAAATAATTTCATGGCTACTAACCCTAGCTCTTATGCCTACTAAGATAAGGATAATGAAATCTTATGCTTCAGAATGTAAATGGATCATTTGCAAAGGTCAGAAAGGAATGTTTTCTTCAACATAGCAGGCAGAAAATGTATAATTGCATTTTTTCAAGTTGAGAGAGATTAGCTAAAGAGGAATGGGTCAGAAATCATTCTCAGAAACTTGTTTAAAGCTGACTGATGACAAATATGAGAGTCTTTGAGACCGTATTTTATACTTCGTTCTACTTATTATCTACCACTGAAATTCTCTAAGAGTTTGATGGTCACTTACATGTTCTACTTAGAATTGCAAACAATTAATTTTAAATGACAAATGTGCATCTGAGAAATGAATATAAAAACTTTCAACAAAGATTAAAAATAAAAATACAGTTTTAAAAGGTTTATTCTGTTATATTTGAAGTTCTGCCACTAATCATTAGTTTGCATTTAAATAGTAATCTTAGAAGTTTGCTTTGTTGTAAAACTACTATAAATAGGTTTCTACTTTTTCCAAGAATAGGATAAAATATCATTCATTATTCAAGCAGGAAGGCAGGACTTGATACTTACATTAAGATTGTTCACTAACCTTTTGGAAGGTTAAGTAAAGGACACTGAGAATATGCCTTTTGCTTCACAGTGTATTTCAGTGTCTTTACCGCAAGGTTTTGTTTTACGTCAGCATTACTACTATTACTATTACTATTATTACAAGTAAAAGACAAAGTATTAAGAAAAACAAAACAAATCCAACTTCTCCTGTTCATGCTGCACCTGCACTGAAATCTAAATTTTCTTTCTCCCGTGTGTTCCTATTAAAAATATTATTGAAAGCACCCAAATATATTATGAATGTACGATAAGGTGTTAGTATTTATATTTTTGTTTTAAACCATGCCAGTTAGGTTACTGCTTCAAAATGCTTGGACAGAGTATCAGAGTACTAGAGTGCTGCTTCTGTCAGAGACCAAATTTTAAAGAAAAAGCTAATGATGTTGAACAGCTCAACCTTAGAAAACTGCATGTTCTGGTATTCAGAAATCGTTCTGAAGATAACTTTTATCAATCTCCTTATTTTTGAAGTCTGCATATAAAATTTGAAGCAATCCATATCATTAACCTATTGAAAGTCTTGTCTGAAACAACAGAATGATGTGTCCTCTGTGACACATACAGTTCTAGCTCTTTTATTATATCTGAATTAAGATATTTCCCTTCTGTTTCCATTATGCTGATGTATACTTGCTAAAAGCCTAAGAGTAACCAACTATGCCCTGGGTTAAATTGCAATATCCTAAAACAGATTATTTCAGGGTGACTTCACCTAAAAGCAGCATAAGTGCTTAAATGAAACCAATTTAACTTCGTGAAAGAAAGGTGACTGCACATAGTGGAAATGGCTTTTATTGTTTCTTTAAACAGAACTGATATTGTGTGATATTGGATTTCTGAACTAGTCTAGCTAAACCTACATAAATAGAATGACAATACTGACATTCCTCAGTTGTATCTTAAATAAACTTATTTTATGGATTCACAGAGCAGAATGTGTGAAATCACTATATATTTTTGAAGGACTAACAGAAACTCCGATTTCAAACCTGTAGTATCCTTAATCATAATTTTTCTATTTTTTAAAGCTTTTTTCAACAAAATATAATTTCCTTTAAGTCTACTAAAGCAATTTAGATTAATTTAAAATACACTAATAACATCTAGACTTTCAAAATTTCCCAGATATTCATTTGGGACTGAATAAGACCCAAATGCACTTTCATAAACGGAAGTATCATAAACACTTAAGATTATTCCTTCCAGATGCTATATTTTCCTATAATTTGCAAAATTATGCATTTATCATAGCCTGTGACATAGTTAACCAGGATAATAGCTGAAGATATTTGTGAATTATGACTCAACCTTTCATTCAAAAACAAAACAGAAAAAAAAACCCCACAAAGATTCGGAAAATAAAACAAAGCTGCTTTGTTTTAGACATACTTGTTGACAATGTAGGTTACTTTTCTGGTAAAAATACAAGCCATCACAGAATCACAGGATGGTTGAGGTTGGAAGGGACCTCTAGAGATCACCCAGTTCAACCCTCCTGCTCCAGCAGGGACATCCAGAGCACGGGGCACAGGGTGAAAGTCTGAGCCAGAGCCTGCGGGTTGTAGCCTATAGTCCCAGCCTTGCTCCTGGGTTTTCTCGTGCTATCACAACACAAGCACGTCTGCTGTCTTGGGAGACTGGACTCACATATGCATTCCTGAAAAGCTGAAACTTTTTCCCAAAACTGACCTGCAGGAATTGCACAAACTGCTCCAAAGCTGTGGGCAACAAACACATGGCTGGAATAAGGCAGCCAGTTCACGAGTTAGGCAAAATTCACAGCAAACGAGCCTCACTTCAGCTGTGTCGGCTGAAATACTACAGAGATATTTACTGCTCTGAAGCCTCTGCTGCATCGCACAGCAAAGTGTTTCTCCCTCTTTTGAAGCTGGCAGCATCTTAGTTTAATTGAAAATATGCCAAAATGACTTACTGCAAAAGAAAAGGAAATTTACTGATAATAATGAGATACTGAATTTGCATGAAAAAAAATTTACAAAGCAGCTTTAAGGGAAAAAAAATCCAAACTTGAAAGCTTAAAGACAGTCAGGGAATTTGATTTTCTTGGCTTTAGTTGAAAGCTTTACTTCAGTTCCCTTATCGCTGCCTTTGGAGCCGCAGCCCACTGGTGGTTAGAAAAAAAAATACAGGAAAAAGAGCTCTCTCTAGCTAAAATTATGCAGAGGCAACTTCAGCTCTATAAGGACATAGTACTTTTCTCTCTTCTGACTTAGCTGTTTGCCTCTTTTGTTACTCCACACAATAGGAAACTCTATATGGATGCAGGACACAACTTTACCTCACAACTTTATCTGCAATTCTAAATCCTAGAATCAGGGCATATAAACCAGAAAAACTAGTAGGTTTGGATATAGTTTGTCAACTCCACAGTTTGTTCTGAGTCACACAGCTGACTAAGCACCTTATAGCTTGATCCACATGAACGGAACTTATTCATATGATAACATTATTAGTCTGTTGTCCCCGGCCCACAGAATTAATATTTTTGGTAGACACATGCTGAAATTATGACTGTATTTATTTCAAATTTGAACTGCGTTTTAGTCAAGCTCTGTAGTATTAAAACGGAGCAGTACAGATGTAATCTACAGTAATTCTACCCTTATCTAACAGGTGTAAGTCATCAAGCAAAATTATAATGAAATAATCCTAATTTTTAAATAACACAGATTTTTTTTTTTAGGATGCAGCATTACTTAAATAAAACTTGCATTTGGTTAGCTTTGCTAAATTTATCTAATCTATTCCTCCCCATCCCCAACAAATTCAATACACTCTCTGCTCAGCTTCAATGTTATGTTGTAATTTATGCTGTCACGTTATTGCTCACAGATCCAGTGTGCAACTAAAAAACAGTGTTTGAATAATACCAGAAATTGCTTAGAAAAAACATAAAAGCATGGGAAATGCAGATGAGACCTGAAAAGTCTAGGAAAGCACCCATACTTTAATGTGGAGTATCCTTGAAAGTAACAACTTCAAAAGAAAACATGCGGAATGGAGAAGGCAGAAAGTGGGAAGCAGATGAGAAAGCCTGACCCAAATTTGCATTTGCCTACTTTCCCCCGTTTTACACCCAACCCTGATCTGATCTCAAGCATAAAACGCCTTCATATAGAAAGAACTGTTGCAACACAATTCCTCTCAGAGGGAGGAGGGCTGCAGAGAAATAATCACAGATGTAAGACCCATGTTTTCCAATTCTAATGCTCATTTTGGCAATTGTATTCCTTGTAGCTAATTTAACAATATTTCTTGTTGTAAGATTACAAGTGAATTGAGCAATGCGAGAATAAAAGCACCATATATGTCCTAATTGTTATTCTGCTATCTTTTAACAACATAGTGGAATGTTAATAGTAAAAAGGAATAATTCCAGAAATGCTTAAAAAAAGCCCTTTCAATTATGTAAATCACCCTTAGCTAAGACTCAGCAGCCCAAAGAACCTTAAAAGGCAGTAGTAGATAAGGATGGGCGCGCGCGGTGCTGCCCTGCTCTCTGCAGGAATGCGGCGCGTATGAAGGGTATTACTGCATTTAATGAGCTAAAACCCTCCAGAATAACAAGCTGCAGAAATAACATTGGGGACGTTTCTTTAAGTACTATATGATTTGCTTTGGCCTGGGGATGAAAGGGTAACTTCAGTTAACAGTATTACTTGGTTTCTGTGGTCCAGCTAATAATCACTCCAATGCTAAGAGCAGTGGTAAAGACAGCAAGAGCATCAGTTAGCGTGAAAGCATGCCGAGAAGTGTTTTCAGTAGGGAGAGGAAACAGCTGTTCCTCATGTTATTCTTCGTGAGGTTATGTAGATATAGAATAAAAAATGTCTGTTGGCCAGTAATTCTAGTTAGGAAAGCATTTACTGACTTTTGCAAGTAGGATTTTTAAAAGAAGAAAAATTAGCTAAAACTTAATATATTAGCTTGAGAAAATATGACTTTGAAAAGTTCTTGGATGACTTTACAGACTCAAAAAAAATCTATTAACATATTGTGTTTCAGAAACTGATCAAAGAGAGTATTATAAAATTCCCTGTGGCAATACTGCTAGGGTCACAAATGCACTTGGAATTCATTACTGTTATTCAGAACGCCAAAGCAGAGAAAGAAATTCATCACGGTTGGACTTGGTTAGGCTTTTGTTATTGCAAGTACAGTAGCAGGGAGGATGAATGGTGCTACAGCAGCATTAAATCATGCTAGATAGCTATTTCTCAGAGCAAAAATTTTGCAATCCTGAAAAGCTCCTTCCTATCCCCACCTCAAAAATCTCCTGCCCAAAAGACAAACGTTTTAAAGAAAAATATACTTGCTCCTATTCCTAGAAGACACAAATAAGAGACAATAATATTAAGAAAATTATACATAAAATTAATAGGTGCAAATATTAAGTTTGTTTTATTCTCCCTGCCCACAGGGAATGTGTGAGCAATGTGCATCCTTCCATGACAGAGGAATCAGTAGAGGGAAGAACATCTCTATTTTACCAGCTTAGGAGTAAAAGCCAACAGGTCAAGTACACACAAAATAAAAACATCTAAACTTGCAATCCCCTGTTCTCACAAGATAGTGTTTAGAATCAGTTTATAATGCTGTGAATTAACCTTTTAATAGATATACTGAGCTTGAGACCTCACAAATCCAGTAGAAACGTACATTTATTTTGCCATCTTTTCATTACAATCATGTTAACTTATGAAATTGAATTTAAAGAAATGACATAATAAATCATCCAGATAGGTTGAGTTTCCTGCTGCTACAGTTATGGTTTATGGTACCCTAGGTATAACATATTTTTATAATTAATTATATAGATTCTAGCAGCTGCTAGGTGTGAATTTTATAAATGCTTAGGATGAGCTGACTTAGAAATCTGATATTTTGAGACTGTAACAACAAATTAGTAGTAGTGAAAAACTGTCCTGAAATCAGTGAAAAACTGATACTACAAAAACAAAGCCAAACGCATATGCTTACATCTAAGGAATGGCTATGTTGTAATATATTTGATTTATAGTAGTTTTATAACACACACTCCAAAGGAGAAAAACCACTTGGATGGTTTTATTGTGTTTTTTACTCAGAAAATAAACTTTTTTGTTACTTAGGTGAGTATACTTATTTACTGGTACTCCTCATTCTCTGATAATTAAAGGGTGTGTAGGTATCTATTCCCAGTCATCCAGCCAAAAGGAATCCTGAATCTCTGCTTTCCCAGAGTTACTTGTATTTGCGTGGTGTGTCAGATTTTAGGCAGGCCTGCATTAATTGCTAGTGAGCCTGAAGAAGTAAATAGATGACACTATTTTAAGCATGTTTATTTGCTCCTATAGGTGCTTGCTCACAAGTATGCTGAACTAGCTTTTTGTGTCAGGCTAGAAAGAAACTTAATATTGCAGAGACTACACTGTTTTCCAGAAACTTGAATAGAAGCTCTCCAGAAGGCCGTTTATCAACGAGACCCATCCTGAACAGACAGCCCTGAAGAGCACAGCAGGTGCAGTGATCAAGATGGGGCTTAGTTAACAGCAGGAGGCAGAGATAAGTAAACTCCAGTCTGTCTTTTTTATTACAGAAATTTGTAAAAGAAGAGTTTTTATACTCTTTACTGAGATACTAAGTGCTTTTCAAATTGTTTATGTTTTTGTCGTTGTGAGTAACAACATTCATATGTCTTTTTAAAAAGGAATGGGTACAATAAAATTGCTTGTATTTAACAGTCGGTATCTTAACGATATACGTCAGAAACTCAACTCTAAAGCAAATACACAACATGAAAGCTAAATAAGGAATAAAACCAAGATACCTAGACATCAAGAAGAACAGAATAGAAAAGATAAGTCACTCCAGTGTGGAATAAAGTAATAGAGACAACATGGTATGAAACTGTAGAAACCTGAGGCAAAATGGCTTAAGGAACAACATGTAAGCTGTGAAACTAAAGTCTGGGGGTTTATGGATATGAATCCTGCATCTCTTTGCAAGCAGCCCCGTGTCCTTGCTGGCACCTGCACCACCTCAGCTGCTGCAGCCCCGGCCGTGTCTCGCCATCCGGCCAGCCTGGGGGCACGACACACGAGGAGCTGCTCATCTCCAAGGAAAGCGTTTTCCTCAGGGAACTCTGTCTGGAGCCACGGAGCGCCTATCTCTGGAGTGAGTTCTGCCTTGTACCCAACTGCTGATATTTCCAGAATTGGTAGAGCCTTACTGGAGACATTTTAGGCTTCAATTAAAACTGGCTTAAGCAGACCAGTGCATTCAATTGTAACTAGGGACTGCTGACAACCAGAAAGACAGCACGCTGAGTGAGCTTTGCATCCATAAGAAGCTGGGCTTTCTGTGGGTACAGACAGAGACCCTGCACAGGCTTGACCCTTCTTTCCTGCAGACAAGCTGTCCTGCGCCTTGACACCGACAAGAGGAGGACAGGCAAGTGGCAGCTCAGCTGCGGGGCCTGGCGCTGACTCCCTGCCCTCTGCTGCGCCACCACAGAGCTAAAGCTCTGGGCTCACCCTGCCGCACCCAATGTTTCTGATCGAGTATATCTGCTGCTCTTAAATTCAGCTCATGTAGAAAACCCTTAAAAACAATGAAGTTAAGGCAAAAACAGGCAGGGATGTTATTTTTTAAAAAATAATTCCTATAACAATTTGAAAAAATACTTTATTTTATATTAGCATGAATTATTAGTGTGTTACAAATGTTGGCTAAATCCTTAAAGCTTACTGGCCTAACATTAGACACCTAAACCCATATATAAACACACATGAATACAGAAGTACACATGAGAATATGTTTTTTTCAGTCACCTGGAATGTATCTCTGGACATCTATATTTTTCCTTTATCTTTTCTGAGGTGGAACAAACAGTTCTGAGCACACCATACACTGACTTGGAACTTAACATATCTGCATGTTTTCCCCTAACTTATTACTACTGTTTTAAATAAATGCTATAATTAGCATTGTATATGGTATATAATTAGTACTGAATTGTTCTAATACAGCTATTAATTCTGTAAAAAGGTACACAGCTTTCCCAAGAAACTATGCCAGGGCTTTTAACAGCGAGTTTAATTTGAATCTAGAACTACAGCTCACAAGATAGATGCAGAAAACTACTATATTGTGAAAGAGCAGGGAAGGGGTGACTTGACGATGTGCATACCCTGAATATAGTTTAGCTTGGGTGTTTGGGAATGTTGGCGAAGTGACAGTGGGTCCCTTATGAGACAACGGTAATAAGAGTAATAGTCAGAACAAGTTAGACCAATGGAGCATTCAGTTCAGTAATCTGTGCCTTCAGAGAGCCAAGAGTATAGATGTAAGGAGGCAGCATCAACATCAAGAGTTTTCTTTAAACACTAACCACTGTGTGGACTGTGGCCTAATGGATTTTTTTTGAATTTGCTTACTTAGCTTTTGGACTCATTTGAACTATGGCATCCACAATATCTTGTGCAATAAGATTTCTTGCTAAACTACAAGTTACAAGACCTGCTTCCTTACATTGGCTTTGACCCTGTCACCTAATGGTTTTATTTGATACCCTGTGGTTTTGGTATTTTGAGAAAAGATATAAAGCCACACTCTATCGTCTTCATGTTATTTATGATTTTACAGACCTCAGTATTACTGAGGCTCAGTACCCATGATGCTACCCAAATTATCATCTTTACTGAATGCTCTGTTGATCCTTTCTTGTGGAGCTACAAGATTCTAGTTAGATATTTCTAGTTAGATAATTGTTTCTACCTACCAAACTTGCACAAGAAGTCCATTGCTAGAAGCTCATGCAATTTCATGTATTATTCATGTAATATTGTACGCAATAATTTTTTAGGCTGGGTGAGATATATCAACTGTTGAAACACACTTTGCATAGAACAGAAAAAAAGAAAAAAAAATGCAGTTGCAGTGTTTATAATAAATATGAAATCTGTAAATTAAGAATGGAAAGTTGCAGTTTTTTCCCCCTTTGTAACCTGGAAACACTGTTCAATGAAACAGTCCCATTTCGTTTGTACACTTCTTTTAATCTCTCTCTAAGCTGCTGAGAAGTATTTACAAATCAGGCCACGTGTATTCTTATTTTGAAGTTAGCTTACCTGACCCATTTTTCAGGTATCCATTAGCGTCTACGGTTGTATACATGATATAAGGACCAGGCTGATTAACACCAAAAGGCTACAAGAAAAAAAAAGAAAGGCAAAATATTATATTTATTTCTTGGACTTTAGGAACAGACAGAGCTATATGAATAAAACAGTAAACCAAAGAGAAACTTATTTTTGTAATAAGGGTAATCTGTTGGCTAAGTAATGTTACTGTAGTTGTCAGTTCTTATCTAAATATACTTTAATACACCAATACAAAGCTGTCTAAAACAGGGTTGCTTTCAGGATGGGAAATAATAATAATAAAAAAAATCAGTTAACAAACAAACCAACCAGCACGCTGCTAACACCTCAGCACTTTAAAATACCAGTATTAGCTTGAGAAAGAAACATAGGAAATATATATTGTGTGTATTTTGCCTTACACTTAATTTGGAAGGTGAAAACAAAGATTATGAAGAGCACCAAGGCTCACTGGCTCCCTTAGGGGGAAAAAAAAATCAATTACAATCAGACAACTCTTAGAAAGGAAGCTGTATTTAAGATACTAGGGGAAGTGAGTTAAACCAATCTTAAGTGTCTTTAAGAGGAATCTCAAGCTCATTTCAGGACTATATCACTATTATAAGTTTGTAAATTGGAGTTAAACAAAACTTTGTGGCCCTGTCCTTCACGTGCTCAGAGTTCTCACACTTTCATCATCCTGTTCTTCTGCAGCTCCCTGGCAGAGCCCGCTGTACATGGGCAGTGGATCAGCTGGTTCAGTTTGGGCAGAAAAAGGGATTTTTTTTTTTTTTTTTTTGTGAGGCATAAAATTGTTAAGAAGAAAGCAACACTACTCAGTCCTATGGCAAACTTTGGAAAAAACAATCAAAATTGTGTTACCATTACTTAGCACTGTTTTATGTAATGAAAATGATTGAATAAAGAACTCTTGTCAAATGGCAATATCTATTTTAAATAATTTTTTTGGAGGGAGTAATCATGTGGTGGGTGGGCGAGAGGTTTCTGGAGATAATTCAAGTAACTGAGGAATAACTAAGCACTTTCAAACGTGGTGAATCTACAGAATCATCAGAAGGGAGTTTCTCTCCCCCTCCCTCCCCGTCGCAGCCTCTTGCTGTACGTTGCCCTGTGCTCTGTACAGCAGTCGCTCTCCAGCAGCCCCTTGGGGTGGCCCGGCCTCGGCGCCTGCCCACGGCGGGACGTGGCAGTGCGGGCAGCCTGCGGCCTTGCTGGTATCTGCTGCATCCCTGCCCCTGTAACGCCAAGCAGAAGATGTTGCTGCAGGATGTGCCCACTGAGTTCCTCCCCGAGCAGGAAACTGGAAGACAACCCGGGTTTCAAACGCGCCGAACGCGGCCGTGCGTGATGTGGATGACACGATCCTCCGGGCAGGGCCGCCTCAGTTATCTGGACAGCTCTCCGTATAATGAGGCCCCAGGCTGTTTTTGAAGCTAAATTGTAATGTGCAGTTATAACTAGACTCACTGTGATTTTCCGAGGGCAGTCATTAGAACAGAGGCCACTGAGAACTGTGGAAAAACAAAAATTTAGTTTACAATTTTTATACTAACAAGCCATTTTACAAGTACGACCTCTGAAATCGATTCAAGACTATTCAGTGTCATGTCGCCATTAACATACACACAAAAGTTACTGCTATACATCTCATGGCAAGGCATGAAAGAATTCCTACTCTCTTTGAAGTACACGGCTTGGTTGGAATCAATCAGCTCCTCGTGCTTTACCACACCTATTTGGAACCAGCTTCAAAAGGGCAGATTTGCCACTTAAAGAAATTCTAAATTAAAACATATGTCAGAAATAATGCACCTTACACTTTATTCATTATCCTTCAAGTCTATCCATTAATGAACACTTGGTAGACATTCAGCTTTACTGTTTTAATTGGTGAAAAGGTTAGCAATGGCTTTTTCTTATACAGAAGTTATAGCTTTAGAACTTGATATAAAGCAATTTTTAAAAGTTGTAATAAACTGTGGGAAAAAAGCATTATTTATTCTACAAATTCTAAACTATTAGCAGATGTGTATAATGGTGGTTAACACATACTGCCTATAACAGCTGTTTAATTGCACGTTTTAAAACGTAGTTTGAAAAAAACAAATTACAGAAATCTGTTAAATGCCTATTTATAATCAGCTAAATGAGGGCCTGTGAAACTCATTTATTCCATAAAGCAGGACACCCTGTTGCAGTAAAGAGTAAAATCAAAACATTAGTACTAAAATGCCCGAAAGAAAGAGAAAACAGGAGCGTGTCCGTTATGGTGCTTTCTCACAAGGTGCAGACACCCCCAGAGCGGGGGCCGGGCCGGCCGCTCGGCTCCCTCCTCCAGGCCCTGCTGCCGGGGACACGTGCAGGGCACGCAGGGCTCTGCTGCGGGGCAGCCCCTGCTGCGTCCCCGGGCAGCAGCCCCGGGAGCGGGAGCCCTCCAGCGCTGCCGGTGCAGCGGAACAACCGCCACGACTCTGCAGTTCTTGTTTGCAACTTCCAGATGCTGAGATTCCCACTACAGAAAAATCTAGTCGTTTTATAAAGCCCAGTGGTGTAGGCAGGTAAGATAACGGGATGATGAAGCACCGCCTGAGGACTACGTCTGTATCTACAAACGGTATTTTTTAGCCACCAGCTATGTCTTACATATTAGACAGAGGTGTGCATGACAGTGGACACAGAGCCTTCCCATTTTAATGCAGAGCTGCACACTGCAATTTACTTCTCCATTTCAGTACTGGAACAAATATTCTGATCAAGTACATCTGACATTAGTTATAATGAACAAAACCGCTCTTATTGTCCATACGCCAAATAACTGGCAATGCATTTAATGACACACCAACTGGCAAAAAGCATGTCTCGCTGGAAATGATCTCCCCCTTATCACAGTAAAAAAATGTTTTAGGCCACTCATTAATTGCCATTTTCTGGAGTTTCTATATATGCCAAAATACTCAAATATTGCAAGGGTGCCAAAATGTTTGCTCTGATTTTCAAGTTACATGTACACTGAGCAAATGAAAAACTATGTTGCAAATTGCCCCTTTCCCTACCAAAATATCCCACAACAATCTAACATAGTGGGGTTTTTGTTTGTTTGTTTTATTTTGTTTGTTTGTTTTTCTTCTGGAAGGTCTTCTGCACCCTCAGGTGAGCTACACTACTCAAATACAGAATTATTTAAAATGAGGCTTCCATCAACATGACAGGCGGGTGCAGTCTATCAGGGAAGGAACAAAGCCCCGACTAAGGAGAAAGCAATAAATATGTCAGCTCCCAGTAGTAGCTACAATTCTGTTTATCTTAAATGTGCAGAATATCAGCATAAAACAGATTATGTGCATACAACTAACATGAAAGCAAACACAACTTTCTAAGGTGAAAAACAGTTCATTTTTTCATCATGAGCTCACTTAAGCGTTTCATGTTCTACTACTCAAACTCAAGGAAGACAGACAGGCAAAGGGCTCAAGTTCAGCACCTTCGCACTCTGTCAGACCACGGTAGGGCAAGTTCAAGACATAATTACCCCATCCCAAATATCATAATCTAACTTGAGCCTTGTATGCCAAGGCTGTAGTTAATTGGCACCCCTGTGCTATATTAATTGCCATTAAGAGCTTCTGCGGTAAGATGTGTTTTGTGCCATGCAGTGTTATAGGTTGAAAAGAACAAATTCACTCACACAGAGAAACAAAGTGGCTCTTGGAACAGATCATGGAGAATAAGCAAAATATGCACCACGCAAAAGGGCACTGAGATGGAACCAGCCTGTTTTGCACTAGATGACATTTCCGAATGATTAGGAAAAGAACTACAGTGAAGTAGGCTTGAGATGACAGACGTGTGGGGAACTGACACAAGTGTCTGTCTGAAAAGAAACTACTGCAACTACTCACGGGGCAGATGAAAATAAGGTATTTGCCTGCTGTTTCTTGACTCTGTTGCTGAAAATAGGCAAGATTACAAGGCAGCCATTGGGGACAAAAAAAAACCCAAAACAAAACAAAACAAAAAGAAACCTAAACATTTTCATTCAAGTCAATATTGCTGAAATTTCTTCTGGTTCCTTTTGGTATAATTACAGCATGTGTGTAAGCATGATTTTTTTTTCCTCCAATTAGCAATTAATGAGCTAATTAATGAACCAATTCCAAATATTCTCAGTCATGAAAAATCAAAAATGAACAAGTTGAAAGACAGGTACATATAGATATAATGGCATTTTTACACTGACAACATTTCCTTCATTTATCTCCTCACATAATATGCTGTGCAGAAGATTCACAGAATTGTATTAGGGGCTGAAGGGAGACCATGCAGTGCAATGCCTTCTCTTCATAATTATTACAAACTCTGCATCCTTTCTGTATTTATAAGAATCTCAAACATGGTTAACTCTGCAGCTTCTCCAGGAAATTTATGTTTGTATTTCATACTCCATCCTTTAAGATGTCATTCTTACTATTTACTGTAGGTAGTTCAACTCTGTTACTTTCTCTCCTATCCTGCAGGGGTATGCAACACACCTCCCTTACCTCTGCAGGAAATCATTGTGTCCTGAGGACTTGGAGCTTCCATACATTTCTCTTTCAGGCTGAATAACTGTTACATTGCTCTCTCCTCATAGCTCATATTTTTAGACACTCAATAATTCTCGTTTTTCCCTGCAGAAGCCAGCTGAGAAATGAGTTCTTGAGACCTAATATCTGCCTTTGGAGTTTTGCTAGGACGCTGACAGGGAGAAGGAAAGCTCCAGCATGAAAGCAAAGATTTAATTGCCTCTAGTTAGCAGTGAAAGGCGACACGCCTTCTTGCAAAATCAAAACCACACGGAGATGATAAACACTTATTAAAAAGATGTTGTGGTCAAAACTGACATTACAAACAAGTAGAATATTGAAAATAGTTGGCAGAATTACTCTGAATTTAAGTACACTAAAATAAAACTCCACAGGAAACCTTTGAAAACCAAAATGACTTTGAAAACAAAAAAGATGATATATAACGTTGCAGATTTCTGCAGTCTCTAAGGTCTCCATGATGCTTTTTCTTATCTAGCATTATCACACACACGGCATTATTAGGTCTTCTCATACACAGAACATCAAATATTCACATTCCTTTTAAAGTCTTATTTTGATTTGATTTTATGGTGAGCACTTACCAATAACTTTAACAAAATAGGCATCTGCTTCAAAGTTGTTTTTTAATGTATGGATAGCAAAATCCTTGTTTAAGTTGCCTTTGCTTAGTACAATGATATCCAAGATCCCCTGTGGGTGAGGAAGAGGAAAAAAAAAAAAAAAAAGTTCAACAGGGAGTACAATTGAAAAGTACAGGGACCCAGGTGGGCTGCAGCAGCAAGAGCTCGACTTACATCTTCGTATATGTCAAAGAAGGTTGCTACCACCGCGTCCTTGATTTGATTGAGATCCGAGAGCTCCCAGTAAACTTTAAACATGCGCCGTACGCTCTTGCAGCTCGCATTATTGCATGGGACGTTTTCAAGTAAAAATGCTTGCTGGTTGCTGGAAAATAAATATGTAAAGCAACAGATAACATTATTTCTTTTAAGAAGTCTAGGTAAAAGGAATTATAAAAATATTATAAATAAATAATTTAAGCCTACTGAAGCTAAATATCGTATAAAAAGGGCTAGCAGCCACCAGATACTTTAAATCCGTGAGCACTTGCATTAATTTCACAGGAAGAATTACAGCCAGTATGTAACACTTGATTTAAACCAACAAGTACACTAAACAAATGGGTCCAAATCAGCAGGAATTGTTTCCTTAACCATCTATTCAAAAGATGCAACATATTCTTACTTTATTCTGAGACAAGTGCATTTATCTGCCATTTTCTTAATCCCTCTTGGTCCTCCAGCTTAAATGCTGCTTAAAAAGTGACAGTCGATTCTCATTGTTTTATGACAGGCTCTCCACACATCATCTCCATTAACAAATGCTCTTTCATGCGATTTTTTTCCTTGGTTTAAGGGTAACCCAAATCTCTATCAGTATATCAGGTTTTCTATTGTCAAAGCAAAAAAATACCACCACAGTAAAAACAAGACAAGACAAACCAAACTAGGTGCTTGCTGACATACAAGGAACAGAGAGAGACAGGGAGACAAAAGCTCTGATACTGGGACAAGGAAGCGAGCGAGGACTGCAGCTTAATGGCCTCTCGGGCCGGGCCGGAGCAAACCCCAACGCGCCCGCCCGCACCCTGCGGTACCCACAGCGCTTCCCGCAAGGAAAGCTTATTTTTAGCCTGTGGTAGGTCTATGGTGTATCTCAGATCATTTGCTGCTACAAGAATCATATCCCACACTATTCATACTGCTGCTGCCTCCATCTGAGGCAGAGTTGGAGCAGGGCAAAACACTTCCCTGAGAAGCTCCCCGCAGTGCCCGGCTGGGGACGGCTTTAGGAGGAGTCTGCTCTCTCCAACACGCGGCGACAGCAAGAAGGCAGGTTGGGAAATGTCCTTCACAACCTTATGATCACATTTCTTGAGCTTCTGAGCAAAGTATACTAATAAGGCCTTTACTTTTCTCCTATGCTCTATATTTGATTGAAAGTTTTATCACAACCCACTTTTTACTGTTTCGCTGTAAGCAGCGGCAATGTATTGTATTAAGATCCAGCCGAAAGCAAACTAAATTATCTACAATATTTGAGATATTTTATTATCAAAAACTGAAACTGTATAAGCATAACTCAAAATTATTAAGTGCTCCCATTCATTTATGTATTTTATGCATTATACAGGTATCATTAACCAACTACAAGGTAAGGTGACAATTTGGGCTGAGCACCTTGTTTCAGTTTCTTTATTATGCCATGCACCACTTGCCTGTTTTTTAAACTTGCAGGAAATTTTAGACAGGTGCTTTCTTTAAAATCATATTTTCTTAATTGCTGGAAAAGATTACATGCTAATTATTTACAAGGCACCTGATTTTCAAGTTCACATTATAGTGCACATATAAATTATAATTCAGGTTTAGACTATAAACCTTGTGGATGGTTAGACACAAGAATTTTATTTATTACAGTAATTTTATAATTTCCTTTCCTTGATAGTGTTCATATGATGACTTTAAAAAGCCCTCAAAATAGATAAACAATAACATAGCATCAACTGAATCAGGAGAAAATAAGAAGATATTAATAAAATGGCAAATGCGAGTATTTTCCATCCTTTTGCATCAACACCCTGTAGCATCTGCTGTGCCAGGGAGCAGAGCTGTGCAGAACCCCGAACGGGCAGGGGGCTGGAGGGCTGCCAGCGCTCTCCGTCTGCTGGGGAACCCACTTCACCAGGAAGCTTCATTTCACACCAACACCCCCTGGCACCCGCCGAGTCCTTTCTGAAACAGGAGGGCAAACTTGCCTGTAGAATTAGCAGCTCCCAGGCTGTGCTATAAATGGTAACTGTACCTACACACACACACAGGCTACCTTCACCTCTGTGAGAAGTCATATAAATTCACAGTCTGTCTAAGAGTCAGGGTTATTGCCTACAATAACAAAATTAGAAATCTCTAGGGTGGCAAGCATAAAAATAACACATCCCTAAAGTAAACAAAAACAACTATTATTGGTGAGAAGTATGAGCTGGAACAAGATTTGAGTTTACCTGCAATATGAAGCTCTTCTTAGAGATTTTAAGTGGAACTTACAGAAAGGCTCACTTCACCGCAAGCACGGGGTCTGCTTTCCGGCTCCTACGCTAGCTCTGCCAGCTTTCTAATTAAAAGCTCAGCCTTGTTTCTTGTCTATTCCAGAAGCAATTCTTTGCCTGGTATTTTATTGATGGCTTCAAATTATTTTCAATTCTACACCAGCACTCAACACTGCACTTTTATTTCCTCTAAAAGCATCTTTAGGAACCACAGTTTGGAGCGGCATGATCCCAGTAGGTCTGTGGCTTCCCTGGAAACGCTGTAGCCTGAGAGCAGTGCAGGGGTTTCCCCCACCCTCCTGTCCCCTCTTCTGAAAGGGGCCAGGACCAGTACTGTGGTCGGGAACAAGGACGTTACAGGCTTGTTCTCAACTCCCTAGTTACTCATATTTGAGCCTTAATTTTCCCATGTTCCTGGCCTAATCTTGCTAGCTCGTTCAAAATTTGGAAAGCTATCTCCTGATGTTAGCATTTGAATTTGGCCATTTGCTAATTTGTTAGCATTAGTCAACTAACACTGCTGAAATGTCAGTTGTTTCTGCCTCAAAATACATGCACATAAGATACAAGATACTTGTAGCCTTCAAGCTATACCTATATATAAACAGCCTTAGTGTTTTAAAATGCCGCCTCATCTTTAAAGGTGAGCTATGCTCAAATAAAACATAAAAGAAACAGAAGGAAAAAATACTGATATTAAATACTAGCAAACCTATATAGAGTAAGCCCAAACCTCGCATGAAGACAGGCTGTGTTATACTGCTAACATATTAAATCAGCAGTCCCCTGCTACACAAACGTGTGGCAGTCGATATGGAACAGTTTGGCTGAGATCCGGAGCAGAGGCCGAGCAGCGGCCGGCGCACGAGGCCGGGGCGCAGCACGTCCCCCACAGCCCGTGCCGGGCCCTGGCCCCGCGTGCGGCGCTGCTCACAGCCAGGCCGCGCCGCCACGAGCAAAGCTGGAAGGCAAAGGCAGGCTCAGGATACTTCTAGCTGAGTCTCACTTTAACATATTGCTTAGAATTCAATATTTACTCCTTAATTTCATACATCCCGTATCTGTCAGTTTTTGGCTGTTTCATTTACACTGACTGCTAGGACAGCTAAACGACTAGTTATCTTGCTGCAGACATTCATTGCCATTGAACTGGCCTCTACATTTTAGATTTGCTCAAAGGGAGGCCGCTTCTCAGGCCCAAATTTTCAAGAAGCCCTTTAGCCAGGCTGCCTCCTGACAAATCACAAGTATCAATGGCTTTAGAAAGAAATAAGTCTGCCAAACAAAAATAATTTCAAGTGGAGGCACGCAAAAACTAACTGTGAATACCATGAAAACTGACATTCTCTCCAAGTTTTTCATTCTAATGCTCAAATCTTGTGCAAAAATGTGTGTTACAGATTCATATGCAGCACTTATGCTTTCAATGTTACTACTCTGTTTAAAACTAAAGTGCGGACAAATGGGTACATATAGATAAGATAGTAAGCAGAGATGACCTGATAAATAACTAATGATAAAGGTCTTTTAGGTATTATCATTCAAGACACTTAAAAAAATTTCTAGTTTGGTCATAAGTAGGGGGAAGAAAAATTCATATACTTATGCAGCCTGAAGAAAAGTCTGTAGATTGGCATTCTAATATGCAGGTTTTAACTTCTTAAGTCAGAAGTTAAAAGAATTCATAATAGGTAGGAATTTACTGAGAATTTAACGGCTTCACTTGTTAGTATTTATAGCCCGGATTCAAACCTCCAGCACATTTTAAGTACCAGCCAGCCTCCTTTCGTGGTTGTTGTTAATAAGGAATTTATCCATGCTATCCGTATATTTCACGCTTTTATTCAAAATTAACAGGATATGGCAGGAGATTTAACAGACTAGTATTAATGCAGTTATAAGAATATGTTATATAAGAATATAATTCATCATTTTCTTAACTTATTCACCTGAAAGGAAACGAGACCAAAGTCATTCTTAAAATAATCCATTTCTTTTCCAGTTTCTTTCAGGGAGTTTTAAAAACCCAGTCTGTGAATGTTTCCAACATTATGGTAAAAGCATATAATTGATTTTAATTGTATTCTTCCATTATCACAGATCAGTATACTTCCAGATGAATAAAATGCTTTCTGCCTCCTTTAAGTTAGAGATAACAATTAGAAATTCAACTTCCTAGACTACAGCACAGATGGAGGTCAAGAGTGCATAAAAATGCTTTTATCATTTAATCACAGTAATCAATCACTGAAATTAGATCTGTAGACACAGTATGAAAAGCTTCAGAGAAGGAAATAAATACTTCTTGATCCAGAAGTGTTTAAAATCAATTAAATAAGGTTTTCATTTTTATTTGCTCTAATCTAAGAAGGCCTTTTAATTTAATTTCCACACTGTTTTAATTCTCTGGACTCTCTGACCCAGTTAGAGATTTTAAAGAGAAGCATTTGCTTAAGTGTTTCAGAAACAACAATTTAATATTATTGTCAAAGTGACATTTGAAAGTAGCTGCTAAAAATGCGATTTTCATCCCCGTCCAAAAGTACTAGGAGTCTCTTTCCATTACTTTTCTACTAATAATACTAGAAAAATACAGTGTTAACAAGCAATGTATTTCTCAACTCTTAGCTTAGATCCTCTTTTTTTTTTTTTCTCTCCCCTAGCTTTCTTTAGCTCTCTGAATTCACCTTTTGCAGCCTGTCAAATCATGTGCCAGGGCTTTCAGTCCTTATGTCTGGCTATGTATAACTTTGAAATCAAGTTTCCAAGTAAGTTAAAGATACATCCAACTGAACAAACGATTTCAGAAGTAAGGTGGATTAAAGCACATGTATTCATTGCAGTGAGAGGTAGGTGACTTTGTAGGCTTTTTAAAGAATATTTCCAACCATATAAAGCTTTTAGATATTAAAATATTATCATAATTATATAACATCCAGAGGAGGGACGCACCTAATAATTTTGAAGGATAACGTAACTTAAAAAACAAAAAACCTTCTGAAGTCTTCACACCTTCGTCAAGTCCTTCTAAAGTGCCCCAAAGTGTCAGGGTACAGAAGATGCCATATAGAGCCTAAGTACTAACAAAGAGAACAACTTTAATTTTGATGCTGTAGTATCTCAGTGGAAGAGGAGAGACCTTGGTTCTAGTCTGTTCCCTAGACTATTTACAGCCTTTATTCAAGGCCTGCTGAACAGAAGATGTTCCACACACAACCTTCCAGCTGACAAAAGGGGCGGCCAGGCACACCAGGCTGGCGCATTCCCAGCTGTGCGCGTTCCGGCGGGAGCAGCAGCGCCGCCCTCGGCTCTGCGCCCGGGAATGGGAAGGGCTGCTGGAGCCGCGAGGGCCGGGGCAGAGCTCACGGCCCTGCCTCGGAATCGCAGCGCCCGCAGGCAGGGCCAAGCATGGAGCCTCCGGACTGCGGCTTGTTTTAGATACGTATCTGAAGAGCACCTTAACCCAAAAATGTCCATGAGCAACTCTGGTGTTGGCAACTAATAGAGGACCTGGACTGATTTCTTAGATGCAAGCACCTAAATTCTGTCTATATTCTCTTTTAAACACTGAAGTGAGTTCTTCAGTTCTAATCCTCACTGAGTATTAATTCCAACTATGAACTTGCACTTAAACTCATCTGAAAAACAATACAGATGGTAGATGGAATATACAAAATCAACCTGTATAAAATACTTGACTTATTTTGCCCTGTAGTACACTGTGTAAGTGTTCATTAATGATCCCAATGACAGGCACTCAGACTCTGTAAGATATTGATTAAAATTCCTTCTATTGTAGATAACACAAGAAAGAAAAAGGAAATAGCACAGATAATCTTATATCTCTTCAGATGCTGGGAACCCAGAGCTGCACAGCATCAAACTGACCTCTAGCCTGGCCACGGCCCGGTGCACAGATCCTGCCCCTTCTTTGGAGCTGTAAAGGATGTTCTTAGAAATAAAACAACTCTATTCATCATTTTTACTGCCAAGCACAAGTTCACAGGAGAACATGCAGCTTCAGTTCAAGAAAAAAAACCCAAGGTGGCCCCGCCGGAGCTGCCTCCCAGGCTTCTCCTTTGTGAGCAGCAGGCTAAGGTCGTCCTGTGGTCGAGCGGTACGTGCAGCTGGGCACAAGGCCCAGGCCTTGTCCAGACATCCGCTGCGAGATGTGTAACACCCCTGGCTATGTAACAGCACTCCTGCCTAACACCAGGCTGGGGCAAGACAACGGGTAGGGAAGATGAACTGAAGAAAAGGAGGAGAAAAATTAAGAAAGAAGATTAAGACTAAGAAAAGTTCATTTCCATTCTAAGTTTTTAAAGATGGTGGCATCTATTCCAGTGACAGCACATGTAATTCCTGCCTGCAACCTAGATACCAGGTTTTGAATAGTTCAGCGATTGCAGAGATGTTGTGACGTTAGGGCAGCAATGTTAATATGCTAAATTTGGAAGAACTGTCTTCAGACATAGTCACCACAGGCTTTACTTTGCACAGGATGCTCCCTGAAAGAGATTCCCTTGCTCTGTATCTTGCAAAACTACAAACTCCTTACCACTGACACAAGCATCTCCTTTTAATATACATTAGAAGTCACAAAGACAAAAAGGCCAAATTGATTTCTGGAAATGTCCATGAGCACAGACTAATTTTACTGACTCAGCTACAGCAAATCATGAAAAATTCTGAACCATTTAATACGAAGCGACTCCCAGCTGCTGTGAACTGGGCATCCTTCCTGTGAAAGTCACCGAACAAACAGGCCGAGTTATGTTCTGAGCTCTTAAGCAAATATGATGCAAGATACTCATTTATAAAACTCAAAGATTTCATCTCTACCTTCCAGATGTGTTCCTTAGTATAGCAAGAGCATCTGGGTAGCCATCCATATTGTAATCTCCAATGTGAAGTGTAATTGGAAACGAATCTGCTGCTGAAGAGCCATCCTTTTCATATGGTACAAAGCCCCAGAGCGTGTCTTTATTTCTGAAGTCTTGCAAGATTGGAACCCACTGTAAACAAAAACAAGAACTAGGTAAGGAAATTAATTCATCAAAAATCTTTAAAGCAGCCAACTATTGTACACTGCATCAGAATTCTCAATCATTTGCAAACTTCCATAGAGGACATAACATTTAAAAAAAAAAAAAAAAAAAAAAAGGCTTCATTCTTAACTATGTCACTAAATGAAAAATCTCATTTGAAATCTTTCCTATGCAGTAAGTTATTACAGAACAGACTGAACAGACAGGATTAAAAGGAATTTGTGTTCTAGAGTATGCCCAGCATACCATGATTTTGGAACAGCTTCACTGAAATTCACATTTGCCTGGAGTCCGTATTAATTTTTAAGTGTAGGCAACCCCCAACCACCAGGCCTTGAGCTCCTGAGTCCCTCTGCTTTTCCTGCAGTTTCAAGCCACAGGCAGCATTAAGGGCCTGGAGGAGCAGCTGAGATGCACCTGCATTAAACCTGTGCACAACAGCAGAGTGGGGAGGCTGCGCACTCAAGAAGCTGGAGGCCATGACTGCCATGCAGAGAGGACCTAGAGAGGCAAACATGGGCAAACAGAAACCACATAAAATTCGGCAAGGACAAATGCAAAGTCTTGTGCTTGGGGGTAAACTGCTGCAGTGGTACAGCCTGGAGACTGTACCACACAAACGGTAGCAACTACAAGGAGAAGATGAGGGATACAGAAGAGAGAGCAGAAGACTCTGGGAAGATGCAGCCTTCTACTATGCTAAGGAGGTAACTGAGAAGATGGAGAGAAGGTCTCTGCTAAGATGCATGAGATACATGGCAGCAGAACAACAGACTGGGATCACATTAAAACAAGGAATGTTCCAACTGGATATAAAGGGGTAAAAATCTGCTTTGAAGGTAATTAAATATCAGGAGAGGGACCCAGAGAGACTGCAGAGTATCTATCCTTGAAGGTTTCCAAAACCCTTAACAAAAACCCCTAAACATGGTCTGAATCAGTGCTGATATGGCTTGAAGGTCCCTTTAAGGACTTCCTTTTCTACTTAAATGATTCTATGATTTATGGATATTTAGAAGTTCAAGAGCTTTGGCTCCTCAAATCCCCACCAAGCAGCACAAGATACTGAACTGCTGGATAAGAAATGAATATTGCAGTATCAATTTGAAAGTATAAGGGGAATGCAGAGTGCAATTTCTTTAGGACAAGAAATAAAATATATCTGCACTTATGTTCCACAAAGTGGTGCAGAGGTGATAAACAGCAATTTATCTTAATTAAAATCAAACTAATTTCACAAGTTGGTATGAAGCTGACGTAACAGGGTTAACATTTCAACGTTACGAAAAAATTCTGTGACATTTTTAAAGCTAGAAGTAATTTTATGTATCAACTAGCAGACAATGCCTTCAAAAGGAGTGAAGGCTGCCATCCTAAACGATCCCTATCACCAACTTCAACAGCACTTGACACACTTGACACCATCTTAAATGTCTCTCATCCAAGCCTTAAGGAATAAGATCCTTGCACAAAGCAGGTAACAGTTCCTGATTATAAATTACACTGCATTTCACTTGCAACCCAGTAAAGCCTCTTCCCTATAATACAGGTTACTCATTACATCGCTCCTGAAGTTCAAAAGGACTAAGCAGCTCACTATCAAAGAGAGAGTGGTTTATTGCAAGAGTGCTTGACAGCATCATTTCTTGATATGGAGAGACCCTCATTTAACACAATCCAGTAATCAGCAACATTCCTGCCATGGGGCAATTTTGTGTGACACTGACTAGTCCCTTGAGATTACATGCAACCTCATACCTGTTAGAGCAGCCTGCAAAATTATTGGAAATGTGCACTAAGGTCCGCTCTGTCTGGACATCACAGACAGCTTCAAAATCTGGAGCAGCTCTGCCAGGCTCTGCATGGCCTGCATCCCCGCTTCTGTCAATTAGAACATTTGAACCACTAAGATGATCAACACTAACAATGATTATCCAGTGCCTGGAAACCCAAAGCTGAAATTAAACATACTTTGTTCTTTTATTTTTCAACAACTTTGTCTATTGTCAGCTGCCAAAGGTTTGTAAAAAATCTAAGGAAAAAAATACAAAGTAGAAATAAGCTCTTGATCTGACAGAAATTTTTCAAAGAGATAGATTTCCTACTACTCATTTGTCAGTCAGGAGACAGATGAACACTATTATTGCAAAATACTGTGATTTTGAAAAACACTGATTGGAATCAGAACCATGAAATATAATATAGCTTTTAGTTTACATAGTATCATTCACACAAAGAGTCATTGCAATAATATCCAATTATATCCACAAAATGTTTCCTGAATGTTCCCATATAGGGTAACATATTTTTAAAGAAACTAGATTTAAAATGATTTTTCAGGAGTAAGTCCAAATTTGCATTCTCTTCTTACTCTACACAAAGAATGATCCCTTAAAAAAAAAAATCTTACAACTGAAGGGGCTATAGTGAAACACTGATATATAACCAACAGGTGAGTAAAATTGAAACACAGCCTCTTGCTACTAATCATCACCCTTGTGCACTCTACAAAGTAAAATTTATATACCTTACCAAACCACCTGTGGGTTCATTATATCTAGGTATATATAGTAACAGTTACAGAACATTTCAAAGCAACAGTCTTGCCCTACCTGTGACCAGAACAGATTCTGACATCATATGTAATTTAATCTGACAGTTTTAATTCACAAAGTAATCCATGTTTTCAGTGAAACTTATTCTGTTTATTATAAATACCAGTATTATGCAACATAGGGCATGTAAGATCAGGGACATATACTTCAGTACAGGAGGTAAAAACAAAATGTTTGTCAATATTACAAATTTGCTATTTCTTTTGTATTTGATAATCCAGACAATTACTTGAAACTTCATGTTTGCTGTTACTATTTTAATAGAAAAATATCAAAAAAACTCTCTCTCTCTTTTTTTTTTTTCCATGTGAGATATAATTCAGTGGATATAATGAGGACACACAAAGCTATTTGGGAGTTATCTGATCATATGATTTCTGTTACCTAGTTTAGATGAGAAAAAAAAAAAAAAACAAAAAAACCAAAAAAAAACCAGACTGTAAAATGGCAAGAGCACAACTAAAAACATTTAAATGAGCACTGAATTCAGAGAATTCCAAGAAAACTCCTTTGTTGAACCAGAACTGGGGACCTGGCGGATCTCGGAGCCGGGGGCAGCGTGTGGAGCCCGGGCCAATTGCTGCCCCACGGAGGTGGGGAGCTGCCATCGGCCGCCCGCTCTCGCCCAGAGCCTTTTCTGGTGGCACCAGGGTGCCTCGTCCTTCCCAACATGAGCACTAGCACATCCTGAGATACCGACTGTTGAGAGCGGCTGAAAGAACCGGCCCCACCACTGGAGACTGTGTGACCCCCTCTGCTGCACACGCGCCTTCGGGCTGAGCAGGGGCACATGCAGAAGAAATGCAGGAGTTTCAGGATGTGCAAAGTGGTCAGGTCACACGGAAGTCACCTGAATTCCACATATGGCTGTAGTAGCTGTTTTATGAGTAGCTACTCTCCCATAAAAATAAGCTAAGTAGATTCCATTAGAGCACAGGAGAGATGATGAAAGCCCAAAAGAAGAGAGGGCCTCAATATTGCTTTAACATAGAAGAGAGTAACTAAGGGAGGATTTTTTCTTTTTTTTTCATGCCAGAATATGACTAACAACCACACAGCTGCTCTGAGAGAGCCTGACAACTCAGGGATGATGAAAGGAACTTGCAGAATATGGGATTTCTTAAAAGTGCAGCAAAAGAAAATCTGTTCCCAACCACTTTCTAAGATGCTGGAGAGGAATTAGGAAAAGTGCTGGCAATGACCACCTGCAGCAGCTCACCAGTGCTGCCAGGCACATCCCTGGCTTAGGGCTCATGTCCCAGACCCATGGCTATCGGGTGCGCTGCCTGGTTCTGCCTTCCTAGCCCACAAGACGGGCACGGTGGCAACCGCAGCCTTTCTATGGCACAGACAGGCTCAAAGGACCCTCGGGCACGCAGAGAAACTCTCAAATGACAAGACTGAAATGATGCCCTTCAGGAAGAAAATGAAAGAAAATCCATACGTAATACCAGGAAGAATTAGAAGATCATGAGCTATCTCTAAGAATATCAGAGTCCCCCGAGCTGCTACCACAAGCAGTACTGGGGACTTCACAACCAGGCTGGCGGAGAACTCTGTCGAATGTTCACAATCTAGGCCCAAGCTCAGCCAGCGAGCAGTCTAGCTTATAGTTACTGCAGGACACCTCTAATTTCTTTATATTCACCTAACACTAGCCACAGGCAGAAACAGCATGTGGGTTTCTATTTCGGGTCCGATGGCAAATCCGCTGTTGCCATGGAAACATTTGCTTTTTAAGAAAACTTTTAGTAGCACTGTATCTCTTTAAACCTCATATGTTCTTCTTTGGCCTTTACTTTGGTCTCACCATCCAAAGAAAGAAAGCAGCTGAAACTAATTTCTAATACTTATAAAAAGTAAATCATTAAATAAATTACATCAGAGTAACACCAGGTCCCACCAGAGCAACAAACCTGAAGTTTGCCCCCATGTATCTATAATTGACACACCACCCAATGCCCCTCCTTACTGCAGGTGATCATAACTACAAATGCACTCATGTCATGCCCGGGCAATACCACACAACTGTGTTAACTGTTCTACATTTGGTTCCACCACCAAAAACTGAATGGAGATAAAGGATATATAACATCAACAGCTTTTTCCATATGGGGCTTCCAATCCCTCCATTTCCTGCACACTCTGGCTAACTCTCCAGCTGCTCCACACAAGATACCATCACCTTGCTGAAACACACTGTGCCCCACAATGGCTCCTTTGTTCTTCCTTCAAAATCTTAAATGGATTAAGTGAACATAGGAACTAGTTGCAGCCTGTTTTCATATGCAGTTGATAATCTCTCATGAAGATTAGCTTATTTAATCAAACCTCACAAGTCAGGTAACTTGATTTCACAGATGATCAAATTAAAGGAAATAAGGAAAGGCAGTGAGGAGTCTGAATCTCCTGAAGGTAGGTTCCTTCTCTCCAAAGGAAACGTACAACATGCAGAAGAAACTGCAGACACATGAATGAAGAAATTGCTGTTTTCCATGATTTTGGAATGGAAAAGGTATAACTGTTTTACAAGAAATAGCTCCATCTCTTCTTGACTAGTCTAACAGTACAAAAAAAGAATGTGCTATATATAGTCCTTGAGAAAGGTAAAGCCAGAATAAGTGAATGTGATTTGATATTGTCATTTTTAATTAAAAAGTCATTCTAAAAATATGCAGGGAAAATTATTTTAAAGTTGAGGTGACTCAGTACTTCTAAATTCTTCTAGCATTATAAGAATCTTTTAGATTCTGCACTTTTAAAAATAAGATGATAACATTGGCCTGCTGATTTTTAATTCATCAAGTGTCATTATTGCAAATTATTGTAAAATTAAAATTTCACAGTGAAATTGCTAAGTAGATGAACTAAATATAGTAATGAGAATCTCAAAAGCGGTATGTTAAAAATCTAGCGCACTAGTAATTCAATAGTTAACCTCTATCAACACATGACATACTGAAGGAGCAGAAAAACTGTCTACATACTATGCCACTTCCAAGCAGGCTGAAATAAAAGACTTGCTTTTGGCAACATGCTGATATTATGGCATTGACACACACCTTCCTAGAAATGTGTCATGAGCAACACATAGTGTAGCTTTAGCCCAATGCCGAACCCCTGCTACTCTTAAAAAACAGCTTTGTATCTTACAGGGGTACATGAGGCTCACGCGTGGTTGATTTTAATGATGAACTTACTTTCACTGAGAGTTGATTTAAGTAGAAAGTCTCAGATATCCTTTTCTTCATATACTATCAAGAGTAAGGAATTTAGTGCTTTGTTAAAATAGACAATTGTCTTTAGACATAAGGACATTCATGCTAATTTCTTCCCCATTTACTCAAAAATGAGATGTAAGGGGCAAATTACGGTGATCTAATGAACAAAACACTCAGAGGTCAGCGATCCCTCTCTTTTACTGCAAAGTAAAATATATATCATAATTTAAGCATCTATTAACTTTACACAAGGTCCATGACATATACTCACACCCGATACTGTAATACTGTATACCCAGCAATGAACAAAAATATTTTTAAATCTTTTTAATCTTTCTGAAACAGAAGATCTTCACCATTAATGTGAGCTGCAGACCTTTATAAGCAGCACCTTCCCAAAGTATGCGCTGTTCTTTGAGCATTCAAGACCAAGTCTGAAGATACATACTATAAGTTAGTCTTTGTATATCTGGTTGGAAACATAACTCCCTAAATGCATTTTTTAAGCATTAAATGCTTTAAAATGGCATTTATACCCAGAAACTTGATACTTGAAAAACATTGAATTAGTAAATATTAAAGGTATAGAGAAAATGGAGGGTGAAATGTGTGGGCTGCTAAACCTTCACAGGTTTTGAGTACGGGACTCAGCTCCCTAATTTACGTCAAAATAATCTCATCTTTATTCACTAAGTCGGTTTCCAAGTCTTGATCACAAACTTATTTTTGATCTAGTGGTAGGGCAGCTATGCTGCTTAGAATGCAACTTTTTGCATTGCAAGCAAAAGACTCATTAGAAGTGCGCATAGTTTCGCAAGAATTATTGATTGTACAGAATCCTAAATATTTAACTCTTTCCACCAGAATTAATTTAGACAGATCAAAAGAAAATCTCTCTTGCAGTCTATCATTACAGGTGAGAAAGTTTATTTTTCACAGCAATCCTGAAAAAAAAAACAAAAACCATTTTCCTTTCTCATACTTTTTCTGATTCTATGCAAACACAATATTTTCCTTTATCTTTACAATTCCAAACTCAAAATACCTGATCCATTCCCAGCTTAGATAAGTAGATGGCACTTTTTTGACAGTTATGATCTTCACAGACTGGTAACAGGTGTTCACTTTGTCCATCCCCATCTGTCAAAGAGAAAAACAACTATCAGCTGTATATTTTCAAAATTGAAAAACCTGTTTTCAAAAGATCAATTGTTTTAAAATGTGAAAAATCAGAGGAAGACCTTTAAAACTTCTTCACCTTTGTAAGCTCTAATTTGGGTCTTTTGGTTGAAGATCATCTTTGTTAAAGCCATTTTGACACATAATATAGACAAAGTTTTAATGCGTGGGTAAGGAAGCTGGGAAACAGCAAGTAAGATGTGGTGGGGGGGACAATGAATATACTAGACAACCGCAAATAACTCCAAGTGATAAAGTCAGACTGTCACCTTTAGTTACTCCCTGCAGGACATCTGCTGCATGCAGCTGTTTTGTTTCTCTTCTGCATCATTTCGGCAGAACAATTAAAAGAGGTTACTAATTTTATTTTTTTGCTTACACGCACTAGCATAAGAAGTATATAGACTGCAGGCTGTTTCTAAATTTAAAATGGAGGAACTCTTTAATTTGCAAATTATAAACTATGGAAATATTGAAGACATTGCTAGAACAGAATTAAATTGCAGAAATGTAGGCATTTTCTAAAATATAAAATTTAGATTAAGGCACAATCTTCTAATCACTTTTCTTCAGAAATTTCAGTCTAAAGTCATTTTAGAAGGTTCTCAATAAATGATGAGAACAAAGAACCTTCAAGTCTTCTCCTGCTTTTGGTTAGTTATAAATGGATAATGACAATTAAGCTGTAGAGTAGAGGAGAATACAAAACATTTGATTTTACTTAAATTGTCAACATTCATCTTGGTAAGGAGATAACTCAATTTGTTAGCCTTGGTAATTAATGTTCAGCAATGCTGCAGTGTATTGACAAGAGCAAGCGAAGTAGCTTTGAAGACTAATAGGGCAGGAAATGGATGGACCTTTCACTGAATTAGATAAGGAGCTAGCACCTAACAAAAATATGCTTTTCTGGTTAAGTGCCATACATCTGTAAAAGATTTGGTTAAAACATTGATTTCAATACAATCAAAGAATAAGCAGAAGTTAAATATACATTAACATGTGTATTTTTGCCCTGCAACTAAAACCAGTATGATACATACTTTATATTAGAAGCAGTTTCCCTGCTTCTTTTGACCAGAATCTACGGTCAACTTTAGGTAATTTTAGTCATAGGCTCATGTTTTTCAGTGCATTTTTCCTTCAATTCTGTGTAAAATATATTTAAGAATCTAACTGTTAAAAAATAGATTAGTAAGATGTTACTGTAACTATTATGTTACAGCACACTTGTAAGACAAAAAATAAAATAAAAAAAACCTTATATGTAAAAAAAGTCCAAGAAAAATCCTAAAATCCTGCAGACACAGTCCGCGGGGCTTTCCTTCAGCTCCCTCTTGGCACAACCCTACGTACAGATCTTGAAGACCACACAACAAACCCAGCAGGGCTCCTGAAAGCTCTCCTCTAACAACTAAATTACCATGCACTTAACAATGCTAACACCAACTTTCTAGCTTTCCTCTCATCTTCATGCTTGGTTTAGTTTTCAATTTAAATAAATATCCTTTAACTTTTAACTCTAACTTTGAATTTAAATTCTGCCACAAAGAAACAGGAAGGCAGAAATGAAAAAGGAGTATCATTACCACATTTATTCCAGCTCAATTAGGCTTGCACAGGTGGAAAAAGCTCTGCTGGGCTTAATGAATATTATGTTGGTGACAACCATGGGATGAACTCACCAGACCAGCTGAAATAAGTTATGCTAGTTTCAAATTATTAAGAAAATATACTTTGTGTAAAACTGCTTTAATAACGTTTTTCAACCTATGTCTAGCTAAAACCAGATATCCATACACACACACGCACCTACAAGAACTTCTTTTTTTAATAAACATGAACTTTATAAAAACTATATTCACCAAAAGAACGTTCTTTTCCTTTCAGGATGCATATTAACAGTTTGTTAAAAGTGCATGTAATTTGTATACATTTTCGTACGGTTCTGTGGCTGATGCAATCTTATTCTCCATCTGAATATCCTCAAATAAAATGCCTTCATTTTGTCAAACAAACAGCATTGAAAACTCATAACAAGCATAAATTTGGTTTGCAGTTTCATCCTAACACAAATAGTGACTTAGGGAGTCAGGTTTTGGAACTAGGCATGACATCTATTTCTGGAGACCATCTGTTATCCTGACTCAGCTCCTAGGGTCTACTAGTCTATCTTTCTATTACAGCAGAAATATCACATGATCTCTGTTCAAATTGGTAGAAAACTCACTTAGCCTTATTTGTGATTAAATGTGACTCCGGACTCAAGATGTCCTTTGCTAGCACCTCTCAATTTAGAGCAAGTTCCATGTACAAATGAAAGCTCGAATGTCATGTTCTTAACATACGATTCTGGCTTGAATGTTTCACTAAAAATTACATTAATAAAAATAAAGTTTTATAGACAGTAGAAAAGGAAGGGAAAGAGAACAGTTTTACATACTCATCAGTTACAAATCTGTACTTATGTCAAAAACACATAAAGATAAAATTAGCAGTCCTAGGTAACCCAGAAATCATATGAGAATGATTACCACTGCCTATTCACTGTATTTCAAAGAAAACTCACAGACACAAATCCTTTCCAACAGTTAACCCATGCCTGCACACTGCTACAGATTCAGTCCCAAACAAGAGTAAGACTGAAGCCCTGGGAGCACAACTCACACAGAGGGACTGTATGTGAAAAAAATTACCTGCAGATGAAGTTTTAATTTTCATTATGAATGTTCATGCTTGCAAAAAAGTTCAGATCTTTTCTATCTATTCCAAAAGTAATTTTGAGAGGAGAAAAAAAAAAAAAAAAAAAAAGCAAAGCTTTTAAATTAGATTAACAGCACATTTATTAAAACGTGTTATACACTCAAATTGCAGCATTAATGTGCAGCAACTAGCCCTAGTGCTTCATACTGTTTCAGGTCTTTCGTCAGAGCAACCTGCATAGGTCCTTTCAAAAAGGTGAGGAGGGGGAAAACAAAAAAATCTCCAGAGCACAACAATTTTGTTGCCAAGAGAGGTTGTGGAGTCTCCTTCTCTGGAGATATTTAAAATCCGCTTGGATGCAGTCCCATGCCACGTGCTCTAGGTGCCCCTGCGTGAGCAGGTGGGTTGGACTTAGATGATCTCTAAAGGTCCCTTCCAGCCTTAATGATTCTATGATAAAGCAAGATGCTGTTAATGATTTAAAGTTCAAGTAAGCACAGAGCATCCCCATTTAACATGGCACATCCTCATGCAGCTTTACCTACTTTCTCTTACACCATGCTTAGAGTTTGCTCACATCCCTCACTCACTCCTTTGCGCAGCTCTCATCTTCCTTCCTCATGAGCCTAACATTCCAAGTTCTGAAGAAAAGTAGTAAAATAAGGAGGTAAAAGCCCTGCTAGAGCAGTGTTCAAAACAATACCCTTCCAGGACAGGCAAAAAGACAACCAGCACAACTGAGCTTGAAATTCAAACAAAATAATGGTTCATCGGAAAGCTGATTAACTTAAATTTGTCTTCTGAAGTAGTAAAATGATTAGAATTCTTTTGTTACACTCTGCCTTTAGGTGTTCAAGGAGATGGTCATGACAGTGATAATTATCATAAATTACTAAGATAATTATGCATTATAAAAAGAATCAATGTCAGCTGCTTTTAGAAAATGTGAATCACAACTTCAAAAAAACAGATGTAAAGAGCTTTTACAGATGACTCAAAGTTCTATGGACATTTTAGAAAACCCTCATAACACACTTTCACAGCAGATCAATCCTGCTTTTAAGTCTGTCTATATCTTTCCAAAGGATCCATATTAACCCTGGCGCTGCAAGAAGGCCATTCCAGCAGATCTTGCCAGGCATGCGGGCTGCCAGCTTCAACGGAAAAAGGCTTTAGAAGGGAGTATCTACTGGAAACCAAGGAGGAAAAAGAGGGGAGTTTAAATACAAAACAAGAAGTACCCCCTGCACACCACACTACAAGTGGGTTTGAAATTTCTCTTGTAGATTAAGCTGAAACCCCCAACTATCTTGTACTGTGAAAAGAGCAGCCACAAAGCCTGACTGCACAGCTTCTCTAAGGTTATACATTTATGAGATGTTATGGCATCAAACCTTGCTAACAAATGGGGAGTGCTTTTCTGTTTCCTTCTTAATCTTGGGAAAAAGAAAACCACCTAAACTAATAATTTTTTGATTAGGGAACTTTTGTTGCTTTTGTTGCCTTTTTTTTTTTTTAAAAAAAACTTGACAGGTATCACTGAACAGTATTACTGGCTAGCAGTTACAAACACGACATCCATATCCTTTAAGTGCACTTTCTCTAACTCCTCATGGACTCAAAACCCAAGGGGCAATTAACTTGCACACCTCTATACACCACTGTTTCCGATTAACCAATGCATATCTGTCACTAAAGCAAGTTTTTCCTTTCTAAGGTTGCAGAGTTCTTTGGTAGCATCAGGTTTCCTAATGTTTCACCCAAATTAATGGTAGTGAGAAGAGTTTTCATATGCAAAGGGTTTACAACACAGAAATATCATCATCTTCCACCTTAGCGTTGTAAAAGAGTCCTTCTGCTGACTACGGGACCACTAGCAGACTTTCACAACACAGTACTCAAAGGAGAACTGCTTTCCAAAGAGGTTATCTACTGAGATGCATTATTAAAAGCTTGTCTTTCACACATAGCTACTGTATCTGAGGATATGAGATTCCAAGAGAAGGAAAAAATTAATGAAAACTCAGATGATAAAAGAAGTTCTGATACAGAACTAAAAGCTACACCATAGAAACAAAACTGCATGCAGAAAAACAGCGGATGTATGATCTTGTCTGCAATAATCAAAATTACTTTAACCAAGAATCTTTCATAAAAATCCAATTGCACAGCACAACAAATGGCTTTAAAGACTAATGTCTGGCAATTTCAGGTATCCTGTTTAAACATAATCAGCTAGCAACAAGGATCTACCATTTCTTTCTAGGAGAAGAATGACAATTTCTGTCATTTATCATTTAAGTAGTTAATATGCTTGAAAGCAATTACTGGGTGGAAGGAATAACAAAGGATATTATTTTTAAAATCACTAGTTGGATAACTAGCTTTTAAACATCATAAAAAAATGAATTCAGGTCTCAAAAAAGTAGAATTTAAGTAATTCTCACCCATGAGGTGTCAAAAAGTAAGTATCTTTGCATTGCAAATGCAGACTTAAAAAATTAGAGTTCATCAGACAGATGGCAACCCAGCAACAGCTAAGAAACAAATGATGAATAAAAATTAAAGAAGCTAGGGGGAGTCAGCTAAATCTTACCCCCACAAAGTGAGAGTCACGTCCTATGTACTTACAAGGACGTTGTCAGCAGTATGAACTGGTTTAATTTGGACAACCAATTTACTACTGGTTCTCTTTATATCCAAGATGCAACAAATTTCATAGTCTAAACTAAGCAAAATCAGATAGCAAGGAATCAAACAATTCAATTCATATATCAGATATGACAGGGGATAATTTATAAATCTCTGCTAAATCAACTACATAGCTCACTATCAGTTTTAACACTGTCAGTAAAAATACATTTTTGCTAGATGGTGAGCATAATATTCTATGCTAATTGCTTCTAGGACACTCCTTTAAAGACATATTTTGTTAATCTTCAATGCAGTAAGAAAAAATCTTCAGGTCTGTATGTCCAAAATACAGTTCACATGCATCTTGCTATTCAAAAATAACTGGTCATGTTTCAATTATGCTCCATAGAAATCCTTAGCTTTCTTTAATGAATACAAATATTTTAAACTATTTCAAACGACAAATTATTAAAACTATCCCTAAATGTAAGTAAGTATCGGAATGCCACCCAACATCTACGATTGCCGCTAAAGACAGTACCAGCAGACCCTTCAAAAAGCCTCTGCTAGCATACAGACAACAACAAAGCATGATTAATCATTTTTGCTATAGCAACCACAGCTCTGCAATTACTATAGTGACATGAGAAGAATAGAAAAAAGTAATAACGAAGAGCTCCTACCTGTTTGGAGCAATGTGTCAGCCACGTAAGTGCAGAATTCTCTAGCACATAGCTCTGTTCACCTTAATCAATTGAATTGCCATTTATAATAAATATGTTGCAAAGTATTTCTGATGTATTTTAAAAGGGCAACACAACTTTGCCAATCATTTTCTGTCCTTTGGCCACATACAAACTACTGCCATTATTTAACAGAGGAGAGGGCTACTTATTTTAGAAGGTATGATTTTGACAAAGTATAAGGTTGAGTACATTTCTATAAATATGTTATTTTTTCCATGGAAAATCATGCACATGTGTATGTTTATGTATCTATGAGTGTGTGTACGTATGTGTGTATATATATATATGTATGCATATATGACAATCTTGTAGCTCTTGAAAGACATGCATAAGTATATACATATGTATGGCATATATATCTATATATTTGGTATAGGCATATACATGTGTGTATATGCATACACACACAGCTGCATATCTTTTTTTCATGGAAGTGGCAAGGACGGTGAAAGCCCAGAGCAGAGAGGAAATCCTTTTCTTAAGGGACCTTTAGGGGACAGCAAAAGTCCTCAGTGATAAAGTACAGAAAATGCCAAGAGAGAAAGGGGAGGAAGAGAGAGGCAGGTTTGTTGGCAACTCTGCACCAGGCGTGTTCCCAGTCAGAACAGCTGTGTATCTACACCAATGGTGAAGATGCTTCTGCTCGCCAAGCACCTTGACAGCTCTGGTACTCTCTGCTTACTGCACAACATGCACTGTGGCAAGAACTACTTAGGTAAATGGCAGTACAACTTTTTAGCATACCTCATTTTATATTCTTATGATGTCACTTGGTTCTTTTTGCAGCAAAACTTCTTTCAAGCCTCATTTTGGAAGGTGCTATTTACAACTACAACGTATCGTACCTTAAGATTTCTTTTGATTTATGACAACCACTATTTCATAATTTCTGAAACAATGAAAACTGAAAAAAACAGATATTTATGTCTGACAAATCTTTTCTAGCAAGGCTTTTTCTTTAACTTCAGTACTCTGCAAGCAGAACCTATACTGTAAGTACCTATCTTTTGAAGTATCTAAATACAAACCAACATTGTGCAGTAGGTGAAAGTAATCTGATACAGAGCAACAGTGTGAATGTGAGATCCTGCCTCTTCATTGTTAGATTAGCATGGAATAAAAATCTGTAAAACTAAAACTAACAACTCAGCTAAGATCCTCCTTTGCGTTCCAGCTTCCTTCCTGCCATTGATTGTTGCCTGGGCAATTCTTACAGAGAGCTATTTAGATGTGGGCACGGCTTCTTTGGGGGATGGCAGCTATTATTTGACTTCCTTTACAAAGAATGTGGACTCTAAAAATACATTGCTTCATTTTTTGTACATATCATTTTAGTACTTTATTTACTTCAGTATTCTCAAAAACTCTGTTGAATGAGAAAATAACAATTGATTTGGTTGATTATTGTAAAACTCGTGCTGGGAAGATGAGGAAAAATAACCTGATGCACCACTCGATTTCTTACCCACTATTACGGCAGAGGAAGGAAGAATTAGATATTAAAATCAGATAATCCTCAAGTAGTAAGTTTGAAATCAAAAGTTGAAAATTTCTTTCATAATTGTCAGAGTAAACTTTAATCCTCTACAGAAAATTTATGTTTATAGTATTCTTTCTACAGGGTTAAGAAAATGAAAATATAGACGAGGAATTTAGAGGAAGATGCAGGCAACTGTAAAGCCTGATTGAAAACAAGAATCAAAGAGAGAAAAAAAAAAAAGCCGCCAAAGTTCACAGCCAATACAAAGCTTCTGTAACATTTGTTCCTCAGACCTAATTGTGGATGCTAATTCTCTTCCTTATCTTCCACATACAGAGATTCAGAGCTCTCTACCAATTATTTTCCATTGCCAAGGTAGAAGTCTGTAAGCCATCATATCCAGTCCTTACCAAGTCCAGAAAACAATCTCAAATCTTCTTCCCTCCTTTTCCTGCAATTAAAGACTCCGCTTGGAGAAAGTAAATCTCCTCTCCACATACACACAATTTCAATTAAAGACTTCTACTTCTAGAAACTTCTAGATAACTGCTCAACTCTTTCCATGCAGCTAAAGATGACAAGCCATATTCACATACTCCAAAATTTTAACTTTTCTTTAGTGTTTGAAAAGTTCCAAATTTTCTTGGTGAAGATATCCCAGGGTTTATTAAAATCCCATTAATTACAATAGTGTTTAGAAGCATGTATCATTTGGGCTCATTAGCTACCTAACACAGAGATGAAGTAATTCCTACATAAAGATTGCTTGACCCATTGCCTTCTTCAAAATAAAATCTGACATATGCTTAGCACCTATTACTAATTACATTTCAGAACATCAGCTTGGAAAATGGTTACAAAAATCCTCAATATATATATAAAAAATTAAAATGTGTTCTTTATATTTGTAGAATATACTTAAGTGGCAGTATAGAACAACAGAACCAGATTGTGATATGGAGTCTGATTCTTAAATAAATGACACAGATGTTAAAATCAAAATGATGTAACAAGGTTACCATGTGACAGTATTTTAAGGCAAGTTCAGGCTGACAATTAAAAAGGGACCGACCTTTCAATACCGTCAGCAGGATTAGCCTTGTATCACTTACTTGGGGAGCAAAATTCTGATTTTAGTACACAGGAGGAAAGAAATAAAAAAAAAAAAAAGATTTTTTTTGACCAGAAAACCATTGTTTCCTTTTGTCCATGAAACAACACAGACATTGATCTGCCACAACTGACTGAAGTACCTTATAATAGACAAGTTGAGGCTACTGCACTTGCTAAAAAAAATTGCATATAAATTAAATTTTTCTTCTGTTCTGAAGATTTCCAGAATTTTCAACTAAAACTATCAACTTTTTACCATGTTACATGAATCTTTATACAAATAATTTTAAGTCATTTTTGCTTTGGCCTTTTTAATTGCTGTGTAACTAAATTTTTTATTCCTTTGTTCTTTGATTTAGAATAGTTAACCAAATTAATAAACACTCAGTAGTTTATGAAAATAAAACTCACCAAAATCAGCAAAAACAGACTGTCCAACAATCTGCATACCCTCAGGTTTTTCCTTACTTTTTCCACTTTTAGAGAAATTCCCATCCTATCAAGAGGATAAAAACAACAGAAAAACTCAAATGTAGACAAAGTGATAAAAGTTTGTCTTTTGAACTACAGATAGCAAGAACAGATTTTCCTTGAATGTTTCATTACATATTTTTTCCTTGGCATATAATTTATAATGTCTGTAGCCTCTTGGACAATACTTACAGGTAAGTTTCAAGGAGACAGATCAATGGAAAACACAAAGCTTCAACATTACACCTCTTGATGCAACACCTGTTTTTCATGGTCATTATGTCTACTCCAATATTACTGTTTTCATTAGTGAATTAATACATCATATTAATGCAGCAAGATATTTACCACTTTAGAAGAAAATGGTGTATTTGGTTATATGCTTGAGGTCATAATCTTTATTCATGTAAATCATCTCCATGCAGTAAAGAAGATTAGGCCCTGTGCTCAACTGACCAGAAGAAAAGGATATCATAAAGACAAATATTTTAGAAGCATTTTATAGCATAATACAGTGAAGGCAATTACTTTGCCCACCTTTGTAGAGAGATTTAATAGCTTCTGATAGAGCAATGGAGGTCTTTTAAGATTGATATGTGTACTACAGAGAATTCTAAAATGTATTTGAGATACATATTTTCCTGGGCTGAATGATTTCAAAGCACAGGATTCAATCTTTCTAAATAAAGAATTAATCTATGTATACTAGATGTATTTATAAATAAATTACATTTTTTTAAAAAATAATGAGCAACTCCTTTAATTTTTCCTTTATTCTTTTAAATCTCCTTACATTTGAAGACCACTCAGGCTAAAAACAAAAAAGCTGCATTTCTTTTTTGTTTTGTAAGATTTCCAGCTCAGCAGCTGGCTGAAGAACACCATGCTGACACAGGCAGGATTATATTCCTAGTTCCACGCTGATTCCCTGTGGTATGATGGATACATTTCCAGGTAAATATAGCTTCAAAAATCAATTTCTCAGCTAATTAGAAAACAATACATTAATCATCATCCATTAAAACAAAAAGGCAATTTTTAATACATGCATATGCTAAGATTCCTAACTACAGTCCTTTTGGATAGCAAACTTGGAATAAAAGATGCAGTACTTAGCCTTAAATCAATTATTTACATTACTATCTGGTATAAACAATGAGCTTCTTCACTGATCCTGGCCATTTCTACAGGTCAAGCAAATCACAAGCACAACTGAAAACAAACAGACCAACCAACAAAAAATGATCTTTGCCATTATTACTCATTATTTCTGGTGCCAGATAGAATCCAGCCATTTTTGAAGGTGTAGTTGATTGCTATACGCTGGCATAAAACTTTCGAGCAGGCAAAAAGAAGATGGTTACCTCTTTTTTTTTTTTTTTTAGTTTGTTTAGTGTTTTAATAACTTCTTGAGTGCTATTTGGGTAATGTAGGACTCCCAGGAGGTTCCCAACTGCAACTGCAATACATAGTCTGAAGGTCAGAAGTGAGATTTTTAAACCTCTGCCCCACAAAATCTTACCCGAGACCTGAAGCCACAGCTTTAAAAAGAAAAAAATAAAAAAGCTCAATCTCTTCTTCATAAATCATGTCATGTTGACTAGCGTCAGTAATCTCTTAGAACATCTGAAGTCATATAATGAGTCCTATTAATGTCTTATGAAGTTTGGTTGAACGGTATACTTGATAGTCATGCTAGAGATCCTGCAGAGGAATATATACTGAATAAATAATCTGCTGCAGTGATATTCTGAGACCAAATGCAATACTGCAGTTAGCATCTCTTACCATCTTTTCCACTCCTTCCTAAATGCAGGAATGACAGGTAGCCTCATCTGTTTCTTAAGGTATTATGTGTTAAGTGAATAGTTACTTTGTTTTTCTCCTTACCTTATTTACCCAAGTCTCAAATTCAATATTTTTTGAATCTGGTGATGTAGTAAGGAACAAATCTGCAAATATAAACATAAGATAAATAAAACATTTTACATTAGACTATACACAAATATTTATCTCACTCTATAAAGTTAATACACTATTCTTATATAAAATATACGTATTATATATAACTTACAACTTAAATTTATATTCCAGTTGTGTTTTGGATGCATATGTATTAAATAAGATTAAAAAAAAAATCTTTCATCCCTTGTAGTTTTCTGTATAAACATACATATCTTCTGCACTCACCTTCTGCATTTGCATTGGTTTTATACTTTAGCCTCATATGTACTAGTGTTGAAATGTTATATGTATGCACATTGACAACATTTCTTTACGGTGAAGTTAGATCTCAAGCCTAAAACCTATATGCCATTGCATTCTTAACAAGTTAAAATTAAAATTGAAAACAGGTAACAGCGACAGAATTATTTTAATGGTTGAGCAGTACAAATGAAAGCCTCAGAGGTTTCATCAGACAATGCCTGCTTAAGGTGGAGTTTATACTTTTCATTATCATTTAGGAAAACATCCTTAAAAAATAAGAGGGGAGGAAAACAGTTTATAAAGGGAATTAGAAAAAAAAAATCATTTGTTTTTTTCAGTGTCTTCCTCCCCCAGTTTAAAACATCATTATTTCAATTAAAACATGATGCTTATTATGCGGACAGAAGAAAAAAAAAAGACTTTAAAAACTAAATATTAATGCCTCCCCCCTGAGGTGGGATGCTGAATAAGCAGGTGGAATTCTGTTCAGGGAATTTACAGTGACACACTAAGGCCTATTGTCTTCCATCAAAAAATAAAGTTCTGCTTACAGATTGCTCCCCCCACCTCCCAAACCAGAAAAATATGCTAGTTAATTTTATTTCCCTGAAACCTGAACTGTACACTAAGAAAGCATACAGTATATAATTGTCAAAACCTGCATAACTGACACTATTTTTATTATTATTTTTACATGTACAACTATAATTTAAGATTTTTTTCTTAGAAAGTGAATTTTCATGTCGAAATAAGAATTTCAAGTAGGTTATAGTACATTTGCATTATAATCGGTATTGGAATTTGCAGTTCCTGTGGGCTGGGTATATAAATCCTGTCACAATAGGAGCTTTAGGCATTAGATACAACTACAGAGCAAATGACTAATACCTGATTGGTAAATCAAGTTGCCTGACCTTTCCTAACCTTTAGCAGACATTTGGGTGGCACCATGGCTGTTTTCTGCCCACTTCTCTGACTGGGTTTCACGCTGGGCAGTCATGACCTCCTACCTTTAACTGCTCAGGCCATGTCCCTGCGCGCGCCCCCGCGCAGGACGCGATCCTGGGGAGCACCGACCTGGCATTCCCCTGGTAACACGACGCTGAGACGCGGCAATGACCCCATCCCAGGAATAGCGATGGGAAATCCAGCTCTAACCAGCTGGCTATTATTAGGGCAAATAAACGCATCAATTTTAAATTCTGCTTCTACAGTAGAGAAATCCAAATAGAAAATATAGATACGAGCCAGTTATGTTGAGGAAGTCTATAGCTCTGTAAGTCACTTATTTTACATTAAAACTATATTCTTTAAAAATAAAAACACCATAAACAGAGCAGCATTATTCCTGATAGTGATTCAGCTTGCAATGGAATTCCATTTAATGATCATTCTTAATTTTAAAACTTTTTCTAAAGGAGAAAGTCGGAACTTCTCCCTGTTAAGAAAAAAAATCCTTTTCTTTGATAGAAAAAAAATGTGGCACTGCATATAACACACTTACAGTAGATCATTTAGAACAGAGAAATGAAAGTCCTTAATTTATTGGAAGCCACATAAACAATACTAAAAAGTAAAGTAACCAAAAGTAGCAATATAGTTTTTCTTTTTTTTTATTTTATTTTGGGCTTTACAGAGCAAATGTCTCAGATTATAGCTCCTCAGAGAACATAATGGCCATGTTCTGACTGTACAAATATTCCAGACTGTAGCTCTAAGCTGAACAACAGGAGCCAGCTGCACACTCTGACTGGGGAACAGCAACAGTGAAGGAAACTGCACAGAGTACTCGGCCCTAATCTTGAAACACAGCCATTTCCAGCTCACTCCAATATCAGTAAATTACTTCTAATGAAGCACAAACAAGTACACTGTTACACTTACACATGTGATTTGTGAAAGTACGTGACAAAAGGAAAGTTCAACGTGAGTTCTTCCTACACATTAAAAAAATGCATATTTTTTTCCTTTCTCAATCTGATGCATATTACACCAACTGTTTTGCTCTCAACTTAAACTGATGTCATAACAAGCATATAAAAATATTCAGAAATACAACTGCATGGCCAATTGCAATAACAGGAAGGCAAGGAACGACAGGCATATAAAACATCAGACAGTAGAGCCAGAATCAAAAGTAGCTTTAAAGTAAACATTAAACTTTGGGTGAGGGGGGAAGCAGGAGGAGAGTCACAGCGGCTAGGATGTCACCCAGCTTAATAATAAAAAAAAAGCAAATACATTTTGCGATCCACTGTGTGGGAGAAATAAATCAAGACACTATATGCAAGTCAAACTACAAAGAGCTAATACGAAGGCAATAATTTAAGATGTCTAACATGTTTACTATGCTTAAAAAAGAGGAGGTGCTCACAGACGAAAACTTTTTGTTCCTCCTCTATACAAGCCAAGTGTTTAAACGTGAACACATTTGTTTTCACATTTTGAAACTACAAGACAGAGCTATGTTTGTGGAGGATGCAACCTGAAGTATGATTCTTTGTTTTGCAAGAGAGACGTGCTGAATAATGCCTTCTATAGCAACTTGAAGCTGATTAAACTCAGCCATACACCTGTATCTCAGCAAAAAGTACCCCCTCAAAACAAAAACAAAACAACACAACACTCAACAGTTAATCTTTCACTTTCACCCTTCAGTATACTTCTGTCTCTCCTTTTCCCTAACTTGAGGCATATACCTCATGTTCAACCACAAGCACAGACATGCCCACAACAGCTTGAAGCCACTGCATGCTACCAGCACAGTGAGATGCTACTATGCAAGGCAAAGACAGCAGCTTGCACTGCAGAAACACCAGAGATAACTAGCGCCATGCTGCTCCAAAGCTACTGCAATGAGCCATGACTTCCCTTCCAACAAACTGATACACATACAGCCACACATCCCCTGATACACCATCAGTTCAACTAATTCAATTGGTATTATAGTACCAATTTTCCTCCTTTTTTTAATCCCTAAACCTTCTTACAAACCACACATCTCATTCTCACATATTTTCATTAGTGATTCCTCTCCCCTTATACTAAATCAAGAAACCAAGTGTTTAATATTTAAAAGTAAATCCCCTTTTTGAAAAAAAGAGATAATTCAAAACAAACAAAATAAAACATTTACCGGAAAAGCAGGATAAAATACTTCATATAAGATAATTTGAAAAGTCAGTTCTCTAAGGATATTTTGCCAGGTCGTCTCTGGCAGGCAGTTCTGGTAGCAATTTCAGCTGAAGAAAACAAAAACCGTTCGCACACAGATCTACAAGTTTAAAAGCAAAGATAAAGTACGGAGTGCTGGATAATGTGCTCTGCTCAGATGCTCATGGGCATATACTTACATATACTTACAGCCTGTATTTATACGCTCAAATAGCCCTGAGCTCAAGAAACTTCAGTAACTACAACATACACAAATGATATTTATGGAAACTTTTACTGGACAACAGGTACACAAATGGACACTAAAAGTAACAGGAAAGGATGTATCTTCTAACAACCCCATTACAACAATTATAGGTTTGGAGAAACACCATGGAAATGGATGGCAGCGGGACAGATTCAGCCTGGCCACTTTCTACACAGTGTGTTCCTACTGCCGCTGCCAGAGCAAGGGTGTTGCTGTGAGGACCACTAGGCTAAGCCCACAGGGCAATTCACCCTTAGAAGGTGAATTGCCCTGTGTCCTAAGGTGTCCTGACCTTCTTAGGTGTCCTAAGTTGGGACAGTTCTTTGCTACAGGGCCCTGCTCCCTACAGGTCCATCCCCCATCCTCATCCCACAATATTCTGCACGCAATCCCAGGCTCTCTCATTGCAGGCTTATGCAACTATGCTACTCTTATCCCACACACTCCTATATCCTCCTCTGGTGACTCCTAATCCATCTGTTAACACCCTCATCTTGCAGCAGTTCACCATCCCGTGTTTGCTTCTCACCCGCTCCTTCTAAATTCCCTACCTTCAGCTCAGATTTTGCACCACCTACTGATGTCTATTCCTCCTCCTTCCTATGTGTCACGTCTACTTTTGCTCCCTGTGCTCAGCTAAGGGCCCAAACGCTGGCTACTCTAGAGCTGCAATGAATGGGAAGGCTTTGTTAATCACAGGCTGTGATATGGTCTATACAGATAAATACTTTAGAGGGGAAGGACTATCAGTTAAGGCAAACAAACAAAAATGTTTCAAACTGTCTAAATTATGTTTCAAAAAAATGTCTAAAATGTTTCAAACTGACTAAATTTTGCTGGGCTTAATATTAGAATAACAAAAACCTGTTCAAAAACATCTTCCTATCTTCAGAGAATATGTTTTGAATCCTTGCTTCAAAGGAAACAAGCCATAGATTATTTAGGAGGGAAAAAAATTATCAAGTACTAAAGGAGCTCCACCTCCACTTCAGTTTGTGAGAATTGCTAAGCAAGTGTTACTGAAGGTTAGAAAGGGCTCCAGCTGGCAGATGATGGACAGCTCTCAAGATTTCAGCCCAACTGCAGAATTTCAGGCATCTTACTAGGGGAGAAAGTATTCCCAGCTCCACTTCCAACAGCCCTTTTTCTTATTAGTACTGCTAGGAAGTAAAGAGGAAGCATAAACACACAAAATCTGCTCTATGTTTGCTCCTGAATATCCATGCATTTTCCTTCACTTTTGAGTGTTGTAAAAAACAGCACTATTTATAGACTTAGTGTTCATTTCGCAAATGACTGATGTGACCTTTCTGTTGAATGTCAGAGGGCTTTACTTCAGAATGAGAACCTTCAGCATCTCTGCTTTTCTTCAGAACCACCATGTTACAAGCAATATTCATTTAAGTTACAGCTTGACTTTGCATTTTACTTCAGAACTTTAAATTAATAAAAATAAAAAAGAAAATGTCTTTTTAAAAAAAACAGTATCAAAATGTAGGAACAGGAATGTGAGCTTCCATCTTAAAAAATAAGATACTAACTGAATAGAACATACATTTGTATATATTAAAAATCTTGTTTATGGGGGAGCTTAGGTGCAAATATTTATGTGAGATTAGCACACATATTTAATTATCACTCAGTCAGAAGTTTCTTGCAGATATAAATGCGTCTAGTTGCATGTATCAGCATACGGAAACAATGTGCTGAACCACTAATCTGCTTTTCCACAGATCTAAGTGGCTGACAGAATGGGTAAGCTGTCAACTCTATTAAAATCTTTCAAAGCCACACAGCATAAAGACTAACAAACAACCTTATTGCCTCTATTGCCAGTTTAGAGCGATTCATTTCTAGGGGAATCCCAGCCTGAGGGTATTTGAAAATATAAAAGAGAAAGGGGGGGGGGAAACACCCTACTTTCAGTCAAGCTAGTAATTTTGATATGTACAATCTTAATTTTATGCAACAGCATTATAATTGCAGTCAATTGCTTTTCCTTACTACATATTTCTTTCTGGTTTTGCTTCTATTAATAAACTTTGTACTTCTGTTAATTATTTTTTCACTCAGGTATAGCAGCCTTCATTATTTGTTACTCAGATTTGTCCGGCAATCAGTTTGATTGGGGATTTTGGGGGCTAGTAATTAATTTGTTACAAAACAGTTGGCATTCAGATGGTACCAATAACATGGCTAGCTGAAATAGTTTTTACAGTATAGATATAAGGACAAGCACCAATACTAATGAATTTGCAATTAACTTGTAATGAATTTTTGGTAGTGTTCACCCAAAATACTAAGTTGGGGAACCATTTCATCTAGTAACCTTATCTTCTGAAATATTTAAGCAAAATGAAAGGACATTCCAAACAAGCTAATTTGTTCTGCAAAGTTTTAAGAAATATATGAAGAGGTTGTGAATGACTTTTCCATGAGAGCCAGTACTAAAGCTTTTCAAATGATTCTTTCAAAAATTAATGTTTATCAGAACTATGTACTAAAGCAGATTATAAACAACTATAAAAAACATAATTATAACATTTAAATCCCTGTTCATTTTTGAGTGACTATAGAAAAAAATCTGTATGTATTAATTCACAAGCATCATTTAAATGGAAAAGCTGCAAATTAGTTTTTATACAGAACATTTATGTTTCTGATTATGCAAATCAGGTGGGACTATTCTTCTTTTAGCATTTAAAATATGACGTTTTACAGTGGAAATTCTGTCTATCTTCAGAAAAAAAGGCCAACAGCATATTTTCAAGCAACTGAAGATGACCACTCAGCATTAAGAGTACTTTCAGAACCCTTTTTCACATTCAGTGCTTCCTAGGGAAAGTGCTATTTGGGCCAGAACCAGTTTTCCTCTCGCTTATAACAGCTATTGATTCCCATAAAAATACATTAGCAACCCATATTTCCTTAATGGTAATAGGATACAGATCATGCATCTTTGTAAAGCATGCTGGTATCCTCAAACAATAAAATTTGAGTAGAACTCAAACTGTAGTTTGAACCACAACACAACTATATCAGTAATAAGTAGTTTGGAATGGGGATCTCTTCCTAAATACGCTTCTTAATTCCTAAGTTTTCGTATTCAAAATCATTATACAACTCGTAAGCTACCAGATCTCTCACACAGTAGCCTATCCTTCACAGAATGACTAGAGTTGGAAGGACCTTTGCAGATCATCTAGTCCTTCTCTCAATTATTTTGTTACTGAATGAATATACTAGTTCCCAAATTAGGCTTCTCAAATTTAATTAGTTTTCCATTTCCAAATTCACACTCAAGTAACAGGAACCACAGAGATGTATCCTTTGCAAGTAAAAATGGAAAAGACAGCAAGACAGGCCACGTATCTCAGTGATGCTAAAGCAGGTTTCATTTATGGTTCATCTATCCTCCACTACCACCCAATTCTCATATATATTCTACTTAACAAAAAGGTCATAAAGTCAACAAAATCCAAAATGATTTAGCAAGTACTTCAATTCTTTTATCACTCTGGAAAAATGTTAGCTTTATTGTTATGCATACAACTTATTATAATTTACTGTACATATTCTTTCTGTTGTAATGACCAAAAATACATTTGGTAAAGAAATAATAATAATGAAAACAACATTCAGATCGAGAATTTAGTATGGAACAGCAATCTGCTCCGATATTACTGTATTTTCTTTCAGCCACCTTTTCGACAAGCTGCACACGTTTAAGAGTAATATTCATAAAGAGCAGGCCTTCCAATAGCCTGCATCATTAGGCATGCCATGCTAGGGAAGGAACTTCCCAGTCTTAAAGAGGTGAAATAGAAACTGCATGTGCACACTTGCACAGGCATGTGTTGATACAGAAGTCATACTGCCTTTAAGCTAGTTTACTGTATGCCTGAAGAAACTGGTTATGACCCCAAAATGCCTTGCCATATTAGCATTTCTAAATCTACTCCACTGACTGGCTAGGTCTTTTCAAAGTCTTACTGGTTTCCTCCAATACGTTCTATACCGAATCTGCCTCTTCCTACGGAAACGAAGTTTTGCTTCCCTTACTCTACCATCTCAACTGATGTAAGGAAGTAGCCCTCTTTGCCAGGTTGCTGACAAAACCCTGACAGATCTGCTTCAGAAGACGGCATTTGTAAATCAGGGCCTGAGTCTGAGAGGGATAAGGCTGAGGTAAGAGCCATCTCTGCTATAAATAGCTGCTTTTTCTGCAAGGCAAAATCAAAGACACATTCTTCTTTACCCTCTTCACTCAGAGGAGACAATTTTCCACCTAGATCCTGCCTGTAGTATCTTGGAAAATAGAGACCCTCTGTGGGCATAGCATCATCCCTAATTAACACCGCCTTGTGTAACTGGTGTTCAGAGAGAGGAGCTGGACAATCATCTGCCATCAGCCTCGCGGCACTCGGCAGCCTGGCTCCTGCTGCGCTGCCCACCGGCTTAACGGCTCGGCCCAATTCCCGTCAGTTCTGGCTTTTCCCACAATTAGCACTTACTGGCTTTTATAGTCTCAGTCAGAAAGTGGTTAGTCTTTATTCTTTAGAGGGATAATGACACATTGAAATGTTGTTAAATGACATGGAATTTTACAAATGCATATTTGGGGGATGAGATTAAAAATGGTTATAAGTTAATTCCACCAGTGTGCGCTCCAGTGGCTTGGCTGTAATGATACATATTCCCAGAAAAACATAAAGTAGAAATAGAGTAGGTGGATATGCAGCAGATAGTGTTAAAAGACAGCATGCACTGACTTTCAGTTTCTTGAATATCGCATTGATCCTCTGAAAAAAAAAAAAAAAATATATATATATATATATATAGTTCCCTGATAACAGCTGTAGTCAGCACGGAATTCTGCTATTGCACCTAATTGACAGCAGAGCAGCTACAACTATCCTGACTTCTTCTAAAGACTCATATATTTTTTTTTTTCTTTTTTAAACCTTAACACAATTGCCTTTTGCACCACTTTGCGTATATTATCTAAATTGATGTGTTCACTGCAGTACTCAGAAAAAACTCTTATAAAAAGTAGATCCCTCTGGTACACTTAAACAGTAGGAAAATCTGCAGCCTTGCAAAAAAATTATATTGGCAGCAAGCTATGAGTCAAAACTAATTTTTAAACAAACACGTTTCCCAGTGCCAAAGCCTTATCCTCACAGATAGAAGTCATTGCCATGAAACCGTGTTTTTTTCTTTTCAATGCTTCCATTAGCCTATTTCAATCATTCCAATTAGAACTTACTCTGGAATTACTCAGAAACACTCATACTTATGCAAATAGTCCGGCATATTCCCTTATCTTTTGGAAAACATTTGTCAGACCTCAGTTATGCTCACGTGTGTTTGATCTACAAGTATAAAGCAAGTCAGGTTAAGACCAACACTCAGGAATTTCTAGAAGATCACACTGTGTCTGCCTTCTGAAAGCTTAGACAAAACTTTGAGATAAAATGGGTGTTTCTTTTCTCTAGAAAGCCCTATTTATTCTTTATCTTGATGAGGAAAGTTATGGGCAAGAAAGGTGGTAATGGCAAAAATAGAGCAGTCTCAGCACTGAGGAAGAGATGTAGATAATTTAACCAATACTGGCTTCATCTTGTGAAAGAGCAGGGAGTTATTCTGCTCCTGTGCAGTGTTCAAAATCAAGTGGACAAATGCAAATTAAAATAAAAGGATAACACTTTGCACAACATTTGTAGCGAGCGATAACAGCTTTGCAAATAGCAAAACAAACACTCCTTCCCTCTCTATTCGAGGAATGAAATAGTGACCTGGCATTACTGAATACTTTTCTTGGGTAAGAGGGAGGCCAAAAGAGTAAGAGCAATTTGAGTCTAGAATGAAATGACTGTATGTGGGTGTGTATGTGTGTCTGTATTTATTTTAAAGTGCCATTCATGACAAATAAGCCACAAAAGGCCAGATAATTTGTTTATAATCATAACATTATGGTTGTTTTAATACAGAGTTCTAGTTATATTTTGATTAATACAGTATCTAGCTGCTTTAAAAGACAATCTATTAAGTTCTGAGGTTAATATATACATAGAACAAGGTTAGCAGCTTCCATCAAGAGCCAAAACCAAAAATATAATATAATTAGATAAGAATCTGCCATTAAGCATAACGGTGTCTTCAGAATTAAGATTTAACTGATTACAGCTCAAAAATCACCTGGGAGCGGAATGATTAGCTATCAAGAAGAAAACAATCTACATTTATGGGTATAAACTAAGATGTAGGACTCAAAAAGAAAACACATTGTAAATGTTCTGGGACATTAGGTTTCTAGATTCCCAAAGCAAAACATCATCAGAGAATTAACCATCAGAAAACAGTGAAGAGATTAGCAATTAGTTTATAGCAAGCTGTTACTGGCTAATGATTTTTCCACTTTAGTTTCCTCAAAATCAGATTTATGCATTTTCTTTCACTGTATGTGAACAGATACTCGAAACTGCACTCGCACTGTGCCAGGGTTTAACTGACAGGCAGGTAACAAAAGCAGTACTTCCAAACTTGGGAATTGCGTGACTGAATAAGGCATGGAATACTTTAATGCATTCGAAGACATATTAAGAGAAAGATGGATGCAGTATGATTCACAATACAGTACGATTCACAGTCCAGGCAGTTTGTCTTATATGCATTCATATGAATGCATTTAAATATTTGCAGGGCCATGAGCTTTTTCTTTTTGGTAGACTAAACACTTGTGTACACAAATTTATTGCTTATTAGTAAGTCTTTTGTTGAAGTAATTAGGGATTTGAATTCCAGCTTAGGAAATTAGCCTTAGCCCTAACTGAACATTTTGTATTTTACAACATCTTAATTAGAAACATTCAAATTACAGAACTAGAAAAAAAAAACTGTAGCGAGGTAATTGCTATTTTTAAAAAATAATTTTACATGAAGCACTTAAAACATGATAAATTGAAACTTGATTTTTGTCAAAAGTATTTCTCTGAAAATGCTCACTATGGCAGCATATATACCAACATAAATAAATACGGCATAAATAAAACATGAGTCTACTGCATCATTCATATCGATGCACAAACGTCCTTTCTATGTGATCTTTACAAATTTCTTCTACCCTTCTCTGCCCCAGTTTCCAGCAGTAACATCCCTTTTCCATTTTTTGTCTGCAAAATCTTCAGTGTAACAACAGTGTTTGATAATGTTTTAATAAGCAAACATTATTCCATCGCTAGCTCTCGACTAGCACAAGACAAGCATTTACTTTGAACTGAATGGATTGGAACAATTAAATTACTTTTTACCTCCTTCACTATCAGCCAAAACAGATAGACCTTGTTGAAGTACTGGTTTTAAGTTACATAATGTAAATCTTCTGGACTTTTTGAGAGTGGCTTCTCACGTGGGGAACATGCTTTGGAGATGCTCACCTAGACTGTCGTGCTCTAGAACACGTCTAAAGTCAAGGGCATTCAGGCAGGCTATTACTAGCTTCAAGATTGTTTCTTAAAGCTAGCTGTTAATCACACTCATCCTTAGTTTCTATTACATATTACTAAATATGTCTCATGTCTATGAAAAATAAGGAAGATGCCCTCATCTTCCAGCCCACCTTAGTGCACGTAGGCACAGTGATGTCGGAATAGGACAGATTTCTGATCTCAGATGACCAGGTACCCAGTCTACACCCTTGGCAAATAATTAGTAGATACCTGAATAATACCGTACTATTCAGGTGCTAAGAAAAACATATGACTATATGTAACATTTTTAAATATGGCCACTATCTCAAACATTTAGAGATATAAAAAGCAGCAATTACACATACATATCATTTCTTGTTGAAATGATTGCTGAAGTCAGGAAGATGTGGCATATCAAATTGATCCAAAGGAATAATAACAAAAACTCATTTTCAGACATTATACCTTTTAGTATTAAAAAGACATTAAGATTCATATTTAAATATACAGTTAAATTCATGTTTTAAAATCCAAAGAGATATTCTACTTTTCATGAAAGCAAAAGAAACTGGAAAAATCTTTAACTGCTGAAGAAGAAAATAACTACAACATTTAAATGCACATCCAAATCCAAATATACCAACAAAAGACAGCAGAACTATTTCTGTCTGAAGTTCAGCGATGCCTTCACATGCAAAACCCTTGCACGTCCATTTAACAGGGTACCCCATCGTATCAAAGTGCATGGCTTACTGAAGTCCAGGCATCTGAAATATAACTATGAGATAGATTAATGCTACTGTAACTTCTTATATTGCTTAATAAATGCCAGTTGTATAACACTAAAAATTCACTGATACCTTTTAAATCAATACTGATTGCTTTCCGGGAAGTTTTACTTAGTGAACAGGTAAATGGCTTAAATTCACGAACATGAATGTGAAAGAGCAAAATGATTAGAACATCTAACAATCAAGAAAGGCCAAGGGTGCTGGGATTGTTTAACCTTGAGATGGGCTTGGAAGGAGGCTCAATGTGTATAAATATCTCATGAGAAGGCACAGAGAAGATGAAGTTAAACTCTTCTCAATGGTGTCAGTGACAGGATGAGAGGCAATGGGCAGAAACTAATATACAATAACATCCACCTAAATTTAACAATAAGCCTTATCAATTGGAGTGATTGAGCACTGGAACAGGTTGCCCAGACGTTGAGTACCACCTGTGCTTGGGATAATGCACACTTAGCACTTATACACTAGACTCTTGAGCTTTCTATCTACTTTATCCTCATTCACAAAGCACGCAGACACTCTTCAATAACTGCATACTTTTGCAAATTTTTATATGAATTATGTAGAGTTGCTAACTCAAAATTATTAAAATTGAATGAATTAAATTGAATGAATTAAAAACTATACGCAATTGCAATTTCTACATGATGACAATCTATTTAAAAACAGCAGCAACATTACTAGCTGAAGCAACCTAGTTTAAATCTCTCCAAGAAAGATTAGTATCATCTTTGTTCTAGTTAGTGGATTTGGGGATTTATAAAGCCCTTACACAGTTAGCCTTTCATGAAGCATTCTTCGGATTAAAAGCATCTTTATAAACATATTCTCATACAATGAAATCACAACAATTCAACTTCATTTCACCCAGAGTAGGAGAAGCATGCCAATTAAAATCACTGTTTTGAGGGTTTAATTTCTTGGCAGGTTGAAAATGAGTTAGTCTAGCAAAAATATTCTGAGCCCAGAGAGGATTTTTTTTTTCTTTTTTATGTCAAGCATACTTTAAATCTCCTAAGCTGTTTATAATGACACAGTTGCCAAAAATAGACTAGCTAAAAATCACTGAATTGGCTGCACCTGTTACAGAATAGAAGAGAGCCTCAAAGTATTGCAGAATACTAGAAAATGGTCTTAAAAAGAAAGTAAAAGATGGGTTTGTTGTTTTAATCTCAGAAAGAAAAAAAAAAAACCACAAGTGTATCCAATTTAGGTACAACTACAACTTAATATTCATGAATAGTAGCATTCCTCATGAGCATATGCTGACTTTTTCCACAGGATCGAAACAAACAAACAAAAGAACAAACAGCAATATCAAATATGCTATTAAGTCTTTTAAACAACAGCATTTTAATATGCAGTGTTATCCTGCTTTCTCACCAGTACCTCCTTTCTAATCGATATAACTTTGATGCAGACCAGGACCCGTCCTCAGTGAGGTTCTGCTCACAGAACTTAGCAGAGGCTAATACCAAATCACAAGGATCCTCTCATTTGCACTAGCTCTGCCAGAACTACCCAGTAAATTACAGACCTCCACTTACAGTGCAAAGGAACAACAATGAAAACCACACTCCTCCCTTAGCTGGGGCAATGCTGCCTTACAGCCCCAGCAACGCTAAGGAGAAACACAGATTAAAAACAAACACACACAGGAAAAACATCCAGCTATATTTTTCAAAGCCCATCCTAGACATAGGGCTGGTGGTGTGCATATAACAGCAGTACCAGCACCTTATTTTGGTACTGTTTGGCAAATTCACAATATTACCATTTCTACATAATTACTCTTTTTTTTTTTTTAATATCTGCTGACTACTTCTATGAGTCATTTACCAAACTCTGTACAGACTAACACAAATTGCATGAGACTGACAGAAAATTAAACAGACATTTGTTGGAAAAAGAACAATGAAACTCAAATTGCAATTTCATGCTTGGTTAAAGGCAGGCTAAAACTGCGGCTGCTGAAAGAAGAGTCTACTTTTCCTCTGTGCTTACAACAGCCTGGCAATCTTGAAGCAGCATGGTGGGTTGGATCAACTTAATAAGCCAAATGAAAATGAGTTCTCTTCCCCAACACATTACATCGCCCCAAAGAGGCACTCGCTGAGCAATTTCTATAGCTGATAACTGCGCAGAAAGGGTCAGAGGATTGGTGGCTTTTTGTTTGGCAGCTAGGTAGTCTTGTACCAACACCTATCAGTCACGAAATATCAGATATCAACGATATGTACACGTAAGGTATTATTTTTCAGCACTATACCCCTTGCTCACAGGTGGTCCAGATTTCACAATGACATCAAAAGTCAACCTTTAATTCCGCTCTTGAAAGCGGTGGGTTATTTTAAGAAAACAATTTTATGGTGATATTTTTTTCAGTTTCCTTCTCAGGATGTATTGCTTTCCTTAATTTTCCTTAGCATCTCAATCTAACATAAACACCAGACTTCAGTCTGAGCAATTACATTTTTGCTGTTACACACAAATAAAAATCATGATCTTCACATAGTTTGTGGTGAGAGCTTTTATAATATATGAAACTACTTTAATATAGGAATTTTCATACAATACCAGCGCTAACTAGAACATATTGGACATACTGTAGATTAACTATCCCTCATAAAGAGATTTAAGCACCATTCCCCAAAGGGTCCTACTACTTGATCAACTTACTATTATTCACATACAATGCACATCTGCTCTCCCCATTCCACTAAAACAAAATTCCAAAGGATTATGGAGCTAGGTGTTTTAGAATTAGTTATTACATGACATATATGATTGCTTAGCATAATCAATTTAATTTTCCAGTTTGAATTTCCATTTGACAGCTTCATGCAGCAATTTGCCAGCACTAAAAATTAAGGTTTGATTATGTACTAGAAAAATCAACTTAATCCCTAACATTTAAAAGCAAATGAATTAAATAAGCCTACAGTCTTCTCTCTCTCAATTCCATGCTACTAAATAGAAAAAAAAGAAACAAAAAAAATCCACAAAACAACCACAAATGAAAAAATGTTCCAAAATTACCATATATGAATTAACGTATATTGTAACGTAACGTAAAATATCTAGCAGAAGACAAAGCACTACAAAATTTATTTACTGCATGAAGAAAAAATTTTAGCATAATATTTAAATATGCTTTTGTATACAAGGGATAAATATGGTCACTATGGTAACCCAGGCTAAATTGCATTGCATGTTACATCAATAAAAGAATACAGTTTATCTACCATAAGAAAATGTGTTTCCTGTACTTGTGTTTGTAAAACACTGACTTATAAATTCCACTGTTGTAGGAATAGAAGTCCACTGCTGTAAAAACCCTCTTGAATGAATCATCAATATTCAGAATCAAGATGAAGAAAATGTGGCAGCTTCTGCTGCAAAGTCCGAATACTACAGTATAATGTCATTGAAAAATGGGAAATGCAGCTCTGAGGGTGAACAGGAAATTATTCAGAACAAACAATAGTTTTGATTAACAGCACAAAGTATAAGACTTTATTAGCTTATTCAATAGCAATTATTTTCAAAAAAAAAAAAAAAAAACTGAGAGCAATTCAAACTGTAGGTATTGATTAAAGCTCAAAGTAGTAAAATCGCTTAATTAATGAACATGACAATGTAGAATCAATTTTTGAAAAGCCTATCATACTGAAGTTGGTTAAAATACAGAAGGCAATTAGAAGTAATGCATTACTTTATATATTTGTCCCAAGTATAGTTAGGAAGGTATTTAGTAGACTGGAGATACTCTAGACCAAAAAAAAAAGTAAAAACAAAACAAAATAAAGCAAATAAAACCTCACATGACCAGTACTATTATAGTGGTTGAGTATAAAAGGTTTATGGCTTACCAGCAGTAAAGTCATTATTCAGATCTATAAATGCATGAGAGTGCGGTATGTACATTTTATTGGGAGTGTCCAATGCAGGATGCCATGAAAAGTTTCTACAAGACAGAAAGAAAAAGCAATGCATCTCATCAATGCTTAAGGAATGTTAATGATGAAAACATATATCTATTAAAAAAGGGACAAAACGAAAGGGCCTTCAGCTGGTTTCTGTCAACTGTCCAAAGCGACATTTTGTTCACAAGAAAGTATTACCACCAAGGAAGCAAAATTTAGTGCCTGGACTTCAACTGTAAGTGTTCAAATATTGACCCTGCCTTTCTGCCCAAGCAGGTTTGTTTCTACTTTTTTTTTTAAAAAAAAATCTACTTAAAGATGAAAAAAAAGGACATAATCACATTCTGTATAAAGCAGCTGATGGATTTTACACAAACAGAAAGCCCCTATCGCATCAGACTATAAACTATGTGATTCACAAACACGTGACAACTTTTACATACGCTCCTGCATCCAGCTAGAGGCTCTGCCTAGAAATCCATAAAAATTAGCAAGCCTTCACCATGTTTTCCTGAAAATTTAAAAACTGTTTAAAATTACATCTATTATTAAAGGAATTATTACTGTTGCAAAGTAGTGTTACAAGCATAGTATTTACTGTAATATTTCAGAGATGATCATAATGTTCTACAAACCTCTATAGTAAGAACAGAGAATATGGAAACCTTTTGCTATATATCTTTCAGTAAGTTCACTCAAATCACAACCTATTATGTTAGGTTCAGTTTTTATTAAAAAAAAAAAAAGTAGTAAGAGTTACATATTTATCAGCTATATGGAAAGTCTTAATAAATACTTATCAAATTTTGAGAATTTAATTTAAAAACACAGTGAAATGCTATCATGCCTCTAACCAAAAGCTGTATATGGTATTTTTATTTGAACCTCAGAAATATGTATGGAATGTGCAAAAGTATTGCTTCCAAAAATATGATGCAATGCTAATTACTGGTCATAATTACCAAAGCAGTAACACATCAAGTATGCCTGACATTTAGTTGCTTGTAATCATGGGTTTAGTCATAAGTAAACACAAATGTACACCTCCCATGTTTGTCAGCTGGTATCTAGCACTTCGATGCCTTTATTACATGATTATGTTATACATCCCTTTCTAATACAGTACTTTCTGGGCATTATTTGGGTTAAACACAACTATGCTTCAGCAATTTCTCTGGAAAATAGCTGCATTTATTTAGCAATATATGGGCAGAATGATGGTATAATTAATGCTGAAAAATGTTTAAAAGTTTAAAGAATGCATTTCTAGTCAGTTACCAGAGACCTGGCATGCTGAGCCTTGTGAGAGCTGTTCTTACTCTAACAGCTAGCTGGACTGCTTTTCTAACAGTCCCCATCACCGTTCTCAGCTAAAGGAATAAACATTTAAAAAAAAATGACAGAAGGAAAATATCCTTGTTAAGAAAGATCAACTGTAAAGGAAAAGATCCAGTTATAGTTTTTTTTTTTTTTCCTTTAAATTCGCTTCATCCAACTGATACTGAATGACTGAAAAAGACACAATGAAAAAGCCTGAAATTATCACTTCTTAAGGACCATGGAGCTGCAAGCTAGGAGACCAAAGCTCTGTTGTCATAGAAACACAGTAATCATCTGATTGACTTCTCCGGTACTAATGGAACTCTTAAAACAACTGCAAGAAAAAGAGATAGGTGGAAATGCAAAGACTTCATAACACACTTTCTCTTAAAATAATCGTAAGTATTGATTACATAAACCTTAAGCAGCTGTTACATCAACACCTGGGTTTCTCCTGAAACACATGAAATTACAAGCTTCCACATGAAATTGTTAACAAATGAGATTCTAGGCAATAAGACAATGTTCTCAGGTTTAATATAAAAGCCCCAGAGAACTAAGACTTCTAGAAAGGACTCAAACTTCTCCAGAATCATTTTACACAGAAAATTATTAAACAGGAAAGAGTTAATTTAAAGTACAATCCTGTAAAATAACATGTAGGTTATTTCAGTTTTTTCTAATTATTTCGTCATCGGAAAAAGGTTCAGGAAGTCATAAGACAGATTTCATATTATCAGAAAACTAAAAATCTGGTATTCTTTGTTTACAACTATTATACAACTTGCAATTGTGTTCCCATTACTGAATCTTTTGAACATCTCCTCCTTTCTGAGGACTCCTACTAGAATTCTTTCTTTTTTAAATTTGCCCTATAGGAATAAAAACCACTGAGAAAACACAGCTTGATTGTTCAATAACTAGCTAAAAACATCTAACATAAAAAAAAAACCTAATAGGTTAGTTACAAAAGCAAAAAAAAACTGTTGACTGAAATCAAACAACCTTTGAACATTATGCTATAATGCCTATCTCATAATACTGGTATGAGTTGCACTAAATCTCTTTTTAAAACTAAACATAGTATGTAATACAAATTCCAGCATTTTATGAGATTAAATCATAAAAGTTATTTTGACTGGTCATGTACACAGTTCTTAATATTGACACATTATTGTATTTTGCCTGTTATATGTTCTGCATTAGCAAAAAAATTACTATTTTCCCCCAAGTTGATGCTGCTTCTGTTTCTTTAGTTTGTTAGAATTTTCATACAGCAAGCTCCCAGCAGAATTTCTTCTGAAAACAAAAGGTAAGACGGGGCGGGGGGAAAAAAGAAAAAAGAAAAGGCAAACCCTAGAATAATACTAATAAAGCTTTGGTAAAGCAAAGAAAGAGGCAGTGACCATACTAATTTGGTTGAAATTCTAACAATAAAAGTAAGCTAGTAGGTCTAATGTGTTAACACTCCCATTTTATGGGAAACATAATTTTAAAGCACTCTGCCTGGTGAGATTAATTATTTGGCTATCAAGAGAAATTAGGTAATAAAGTACACAGGCGCCCTGACACACTTTCAACATGCATGAAAAGTGCATTTTTCAGAGAGATACAGAGAAATACAGAAAAAGGGTGTAAAAAAAGTGTGAAATACAGAAGAGTTTGCGTGTGTGTGTGTGCTTACTTCTGAGCACATTTATGCCAACTGAGAGACAAACCCTTTCAACTGGTGAATAATTTCCTGTTCAAGCATCCTTCTTTGAATATTTCTTTCCATTTTCAATGATGCCCTCAACCTCAGCATTATCAATACAGTTCTCCCTTACAAAAATGGGAAGGTTAGCGTATTCCAAGTTCAGTTTGGCAAGACAGAAAAAACTATACAGAGACGTATTTTTAGACATGTACACAAAGCATCATTCTATTCAAGAAGAAAATGTTCACTAGTTCAGAATCATACCAAAATATATCTTTGATGACATAGGCGTAACAGCAATCACAATGAAAGCTTTCTTTTTGGCAGATTGCAAGTCCCCAAAACAGGAAAACTGAATAGCACGTGAACTGTCCTTTAGAAATCACTTTCTAAATCCTTCTCTAAAGAAATTGTCCTTTAGAGATCACTTTCACTGCATTTTTGGTTTGATTTTAGAGATTAGTCCTTCTGAGCGGATAGACATCCATTCTTTTGTTGTGCTTTGATTTCAGTACCCATACTCAAAGTAGTTAAACAAAAGTAATTGTACAGTTCTTACTAACCATTATAACCATTATCCCATTAAAAAAGTGTGTGTATATATATATATATATATATATATATGTTTTTAATCCCAGCATTTACTAACTAATCCCATACCAGACACCCCAAGGCTATTTGGAATTTTAATTAATAACAAAATCCAGTCCACTATTACTGCAAGCAATCAGGTCACAAAACACTCCAGTCTACTTGCAGCTACTGAAGAAGCCACTCCTTAAACAAAGTATGTGATGCAGATAATATCATTTGCATGCAAACTTAAAGTTGTCCCCAAATTTTTACCCAAACTCTTTACAAATCTCTCACTAGCATACTAATATTCTCCTTTATATGTCACTTTGCTTACGTTTTGGACATTCCATGCTTTTGCTTTTTCATATTATCTAGCTTTCCTGTTACAACTTATTTCGCAGATAAGCGAAAATTGAAATTATTTGTAAGTTTGCTCAATACTCGCTTTAAATATTTCTCGTTTCCCATCCCTCATACTGGAAGATCTGTTCTAGTACTTATCTTTTCCAGTCATCAGTCTCACACTTCCTGTTAGACTGAATGTAGTTGAAATCCTACAGACTTCACTTAAAAGATGTTTTACATTTTTGTACAACGCTTGGCATAAAAGAACGTCAAATAAAGATTGTAATAATAAATACCATGAAGTAATAACAGAGGCAACGATAACTTCTCCAAGAAGGAGATTTCTCATATCAAATAGTAGTTTTTTTTTTTTTTTTTCTCAGCTGTCATGAATTTTTAAATCTCTATAAAAGAATGCTGCAAAAGTTAGATGCAGTGTCACACAGTGTTTAAGGACATAAATAGAAAAAGGGAGGAAAAAAAATCATGTGCTTGCACAGTTCCAATTCCTTTTAAACAATAGAACAAACTTGCCTTTACATTAACAATATAAGTGGATGCACAGAGAATCAGTAAGTTATTGAAATTCCCAATAATAAACAAATCCTTTGCTTACCCGCCTATCAATATCTGTGGTTTATTTGAATCGGTTGTGACACCAAAGATGTCAGGAATCAAGTCACCATTGAAGCTGAAAATACAAAACAATTTCAGTACAACTTTCTTTATTAGAGGAATCAAAACTGAACATAACATTCTTAAGTCATCCCATTTATTTGGTTAGCATTTTCTCTCCAAGCAATGAAGAATTTCTAGCTGTGCAGTCTTTTCTTGAATTCTGGCTCTTGTCTGGGGAGTTAGCAGTATCTTCTTTGAATATCTTTAATTATGTTACATATTTGATTTCTCAGTTGTGTTTATCAGCTTATGCTACTTAACAAGAAAAATATCTGTTGTCATTTTCCTTTAATATTCTTTCAAATTTAAGAATGAAAAGCTGATCAAAAAAAATCTCTTAGTTCTCTACCCTTCCAACAGAGACAAGCTCATTTTCTCCAACTGCCAGAATCTTAGACAGTTCTTCTTCACATATACCCTAAGTGACAGAGTTTTGATGAATAAGGTTTGAAATTCACCATCAGTAGAACTGATGAAAGGTTTAGTAGTGTAACCAACAAACCAGAATTGCAGCTTACTTGACATGGCATGTAAACTCTAAGTACAATGACAATACAAATCGTTTACAGGCAATAATTTTTGATTTGCATGCACACACACACAAATAAATAGTCCTTTTTTTCCTGTCTAAAACAATAAGCATTGAAACTAAAAAAATAAAAACAAAAGCTTATTCTGTTCTGATGCCAGGATGGTATAATATACAATATTTGTAGAGATGACTGAAATACTTTCATCTTTTGTTAGATCAACTGATGTCATCTCTACTTATAAACCACCCTCTTCTTAAAATATGATAAAAGACAATAAGGGGTATTTCAGGTTTTAATCTTAAACTATATTTATTCAGGATGCTTTTAGTCACTGTTACAAACATTTTTCTCTAAAGAGATAGAATATACTTACTCCATTATTAGAGGCTCATCATTAAAAGTCTTATTTAACACTTTTTTATGATCAAAATCTGAAAACAGAAAACATTCATTTGATTAAACTACCAATATTTTATGACATTTATATACTTAGCTTAAATAGAAATCTTACATTAATTTACAACTATTAATTTGAAGATTGTAAATCAACAGCCATTGAGTATAAACAATTAGATGGCTTCCTGCAGTGCTGTGCAAATTTAAGCTATTAATTCTGAATGGAAAAGGTGAGTCATAGTTCAAACTTCGAAGCTTCTTCCCTCTTTCCAACACCTAAGACTACAATAAATTATTCCAAATTGATCTTAATGACAAATATTGCCATGCATGGCTGCAGTAGAATAGACATATTACAAGAAGCAGGAACTACCTGGGAAGAAGACACTCTCAGAATACTTTTGCAATATGGCACATGAAATTTTTGTCACTGTAAAAGACCATTTCTAACCATATATACTGTGTGCTCAAAATAACTTTAGAGGTAGACTGCCTAACCAGGAAAATTTTAAATTGCAATCAGATCATCTCCTCTTGCACTTCACTTTTACTTGTGGCCCAAACTCCTTGCCATATCATCCCAGCTTCCTTCACCTCTTATATATAAGTTTGTCTTCTTTCTAGCTGCCACATTTGTATGTTAGTGCCTTCCTCTCAATTTCACTGGTCGCACTTTCATTATCTAACCAAGTACCACATCACTTCCCATTAATCTTGCTAAAAAAACAACCATTTTCTGCCTTTTAAGCTTTCTTTTCTAAGTCTGAAAATACTCCATATATTAATTTGTACCTCTCAATATTCCTCTATTCAGGGGTAAGAGAGTGTAATTTTACCCAAATCCTTCATAGATCTTTTCCAATACCCCAGCTTTTTTTTTTTTTTTTTAAACCTGATCCAATGCATTTCCTAGGCTGCTTGCTTCACATCTGAATAAAACCCAAGTAATGGTATCTAAGGCTATCCACCACTTGCTTTACCTATAAATAATTTATACCATTGTTATTTATAATAATGACTGTTACTGAACAGTTTTTAAGAATTAAGAGGATCTTTTCTGTCCTTCAAACTCTAAATCCTGCCTGAAGCCTTTTCCTAGCAAAGTCAATAGAAAACAGAAAAGACTTCAGAAAGTCACACAATTAGCACCTCTACCCTAAGATAGAATTGTTTATACCTTGCATGATAATGGAAGGTATTTTTTTTCCTAAAGTCTTGAAAATTTTCAAGGATGTTGACATGAACATAATGATGAAGCCACAAACAGCAGCTCATTGGTTAGGAAGCTACTCCTAGTTTGTAATATCACTTGGTTATGTCTACTGCATGATACAGAAAGAATCAGCAGAGTCAAAGGAGTTATAACTTTTTGAAAATTAGTTTTAATAAAGTCCAATAAACTTATTTATAAGCAATCTCAACAACTTACCTAATGTTTGGTTGTGCCCCCAGAAAATAAACACTGAAAGTTCATCTTTGCCATGATTTTGAGTCCGGGTAGTTAGGAGGACATCCATTTGTGAATCACCATCATAATCTCCAGGAACTACACTGGTTATTATAATGCTTGGAGGTCTAAAATTAAAACATTGCAAACAACCACACAAACACATGAGTGAAAAATGAAAGGGTTTGTGTTTTCAGAGGCTTGTCATTGCTTCCCAATCATTATCAATTTATGCACTATTTTATGCAAAAGTAACTCTATAATGGTTTATGCAAAAGTAACCCTATACATACTGCACGCATGCATACACACACAGGTTTTTAAATTTAAAATCTATGCTCTTTTAACTGCACTTAAACTTTAGAATGGTACAGCTCTCTATTCAGAAATGCTACAATGCCATTTTCCACATCAATTTCTAAAGCAATTATTGGCTGTACCCCAAAAGTAACTACAGAAACTACAAAAATTTCCCTGAAAAATACATCTCAGAACAGAGGCTAATGCAACTTTACAAGAAGGTTTATCCTAGGATATAGGCATCAGGTGAGTTTACTAAGAAATCAAGCTTTGAAACTAAGTCAACTGCATGGCTACTAGTTAATTGCATGAATGATCAAACTCCTCTCCACAAATTCTCTCTTATGACCCAGAAATCTAAACAAAGCAAAACAAAAGGTATTTGAAAACGAATCAAGAAACTTGAAAGAGCAGCTGAATTCTATAACTGAACAGGCAAAAACAACAGAAGCTGTTCTTCTGGTCATGTTCCCACTGATGGCAAAGATGCACTTTCAACAAAAATTATTGCATTGTTTCATCAGTGAATACTTACTTCATTGATAACCTAACTCTGGGCTTGAAGTATGGTTCCTTTTGGTCTGCCAAAAAGACAAGTAACTCATTTCCTGGAAAAGCGAGCAAGACTTAATGAATAACCCTTAAAGGTTAAAATCATAAATGAGTTATATGTGAAAACAATATATAACAAGCTATTATGTGAAGAGTCACTTCTCACAGTAACAGAAACCTTCGAAGAATTCCCACACAACCACATCTTCCTCCTTCAAATGAAACAGGAGGAATGCTTCTTTACAACAAGATTATAAATCTAAATTCATTGTAAAGACATGCTAATGTCAAGATGCCTTTTGGGGCTTGGTCTTAAAACTTTCTATTGTTACCACACCTACTAAGGTAAAAAAAATGATAATTAGAAAATATTACATGCATAAAACAGCAGGTTACTAGTTCTATACAAATAACTAAAGCTTAAAGGCGCCAAGTCTCATAACACTGACTCAGTCACAGAAGGATCTAATAACTGTTTTCACAAGTTTCTTGACAGGAGCACCTTAAGTGAAGCTCACAGCAGTAATCCACTTCCCTGTAGCATTTCCTCATTTACACATCATGATATATGCTAGTTTAATGTAATTATTTCAGGAAGATCTCTATAAAAAGCCCATATATTCTGTTACACAATAAGTTGAAATGTGAGGAACAAAAATATTCATAAACTGAACTTTACAATATATTTTCATTCAGCAAAGCCCTTTCATTCATGCAATTTATTTACAAAGTTATAACTACAAACTGAAAGACAAGGTCTTTAGTTTATTTCATAACCAAAAAGTTAACTTTAAAGAAAATACTCTTGCCCTATGTAAAACTATTTCAGCACAAACTGAAAATTTTTCTTTTGAATACAAGAATCCTCTCAGAAGTAAAACAAATAACATTTTCAATTTTAAAATATTTTTTTATTCAGCACTCTCACCTCCAGCAAAGCTGCAGACAAGGACTCAGATATTAACATTAAATACCATTAAGAAAAAAATGAAAATGAAACGTCGTAAGAAAAAAACAAAGGACAAGAGGCTAAAAATCTCGGGGGGCGGGGGGGAAGGCGTCTACCCAGGGGGGGCACAACTATCCCAGAGGAATCTGGGGTTTTCCAAGAGCACCGCAGTAAGGCCCTGCCAGCGGGCGCTCGCAGCCAGGGGAGCCGCTCGCGGCCGCTGACCCGCAGAAGGGCGGGGGCTCCCGCCGGGACGCGGGGCTCGCGGCCGGGCCCGCACTCACCGCCTCGCAGCACGAACAGGTCCGTCTGCTTGTCCGAGTTGAAGTCTCCGAAGGCCGCCAGCGTCCCGTGGGCCTCGGCCCCGAAGAGCTGCGCGGTGACATTCTGCAGGGCCGCGGCGGCCCTCACCACAGCCAGGAGGAGGAACAGGCCCCGCGCGCAGCGGCGCCCCATCCTGCGGTGGCCCCGGCCCCGCTCCCGGCCCGGCCCCGCGCCGCGGCCACCCCCACCGCTTTACGACAGCGCCGTGACAGGCTGCGCGGCGGCGTTTGCGGCCGGCTCGGGTAACGGCGGGGGAGGCGGCCCGAGCTGCCCGCCTTGGCTCGGAGTGCAGCGCAGCACCAGCCGCGGCTCCTCCGGGGATGGCGGCGGCGGCGGCGGCAGCGGCCGCGGGAGCGGCCCATATGGCCGACGTGAGCTGGAGGATGATGGAGCTGCGGGCCCGCACTAAGCGTTCAGGTCTGACCTCTCGGCTTGGCTACGGAGGGGCCCGGCGGGTCCTTCTCCTTCTCGCTGCGCCTCTGCCCCCCTAACTGCCCCCTCTCTCTCCTCGGCGGCCTCCCGGCGCTGTCCGCGCTCCCTCCCTCCCTCGGCGCAGCTTCGCGTGTCACTCAGCGGCGGCCGCTCGCGGCCCGCCCGCCTCGCACCTGTTGCCGGCGCGAGGCGGGAGCCGTTGGGCGCTCCCCAACCGCCGCTTCTGGCGCGAGGCGGGAGCCGTTGGGCGCTCCCCAACCGCCGCTTCTGGCGCGAGGCGGGAGCCGTTGGGCGCTCCCCAACCGCCGCCGGCTACGGGGTGCATTGCTGTTCGTGTTACAAAACTCTTAAACGGGTTAAGTATTTTGAAGTTGGCAGCATCTTTACTTTTTACAAAACAGTACCAGCTCTTGCATAATTTTCGTTGGATTATTCTTTCCTAATATATTTTTAATTTTTTTAAAACTTTTGATTTTTTAAGTCAGCTTTTAGAATCCTTGGCCGCTAGGCTCTGGCCTCAGAGGAAAGAGGGATGTTTACTCACTTGTGCTCCCAAGCTAAAGAACCCGTGACTTTTAATTTTATCTTTTTGCTACATCTAATACTAATAGGGCTTTTGTTGCTAGCATTCTAAAGGGAACTGTTTTCCAAATGATCCCCATGGTGTTTTCTTGTCCTGCGTGCTCACAAGCTCAGCCGTAATTTCCTTGTTTGAGTATTTCGTTGGTCCTGTTGCTGTGATGACTGGTCAGACAGGCTGCAGTGTGGAAGTAGAGGAAAATACTGTAGACCTGCAAGGGGGAGGCTTTCATAGTGAAAACTGGTTGATAGATGACTGCTCTGATGTGTATGATTTGAATCATCCACATTTGAATCCTCTGTGCTCAACATCACTTGGTGAAATGCCAATATGAGGACTATCCAGTAAACGGATTATCACGTTGAGGCCCATTTTGGTTATACAGTACTATTCTCTGAAAACTAATGTGTCGGTGTATACCCAGAGCTCTGCAAAATAAGAAGTTAGGCATTGGCACGCATGTTAGGAGTATCTGAATTTGGAATCATAAGACAGATTTCCTTGCAGAACCAGGTCTGTGACTTTAGGAAGGTGGTGTTCAGATGATTTAAAATAATTTGACTTTTTCTTAGCTGCTGCTGGCTTGTATCTTTTTCTTAAATGCAGAAGACAGTATTAGGTCATTGTAGTTCGCTTTCTTCTTTTGCTACCTGTACAATTTCTTGTATAGGTATGTCAAAACTTGTATAGCTTCAAAGCTTTTTTTATTTCCTTGCTGGTGTACTGTCAAAAGTAGTCTTCGTGATGCATTGAAAGTGGTTGAAACCCCCACATACTGTTCACATTGGCTGAGTTCTCTGCTCAGGAGTCCCAGTTTACTGAAGTACTGTGGTACTGTCGATTAGCCATGAAACCTATACTCATACTCATGTGTGAAATGCATGAGTGATTCATGTTTACAGTAGATGGTAAAGTATCATTTAAGACCCCATCTTGCAGGTGGTAATATGTATCATGATGTTTATATATATTAAAATATGAATTACCTTTCTGCTAGTAAACTCAAGTTTTATTTATTATTTTTTTCCCACCCTTTACTTGAACAACAAAATGTTTCATTTGTTGTTTCTGTGACAATTATCATTGGGAGCAGATTATGATAAATGTTCAGTAGTTGGCCAACTTGCAGGCCCTGAAATTTTGGGTTTTTTTTGATGGGCATACATTTCTTTATAAAGATTTGGAATAGGTTCTTGAAATAGCTGTGAAGAATATATTTTCTGATTTTTACATTCAAGACTGGAAGATATTCTATCTCCAATGACTGAGGTACTCAGTACCATAATCAATTAATGCAAAAGAACTTAATATAAATTATCTATGAGGTAAAAGGAGCACTATGCATAAGTAGAATTTAATCTCCTCTTTTCTACTGTTTCTTAGCACTTGCATATATATTTATTAGAGAATATTTTTATTTAATATTCAAGTTGAATATATCAAATAGATTTTGTTCTGCACCTGCTGACTTCAGTAGCAAATATCCCAAATTACATGCCTGTGTAATGTCCAAATGATGGACTTTGCCTAGATTATGCCATTTTCCTTGGATAAGATTTAGTAATATAATGAAACTTTACCATTCTTCCTGCTGTGCACTGCCTTATGTTAATAACTCTACTAACATTGCTTTCACTTAATTTAATGCTGATTGCCTTTAACATTTACTAAATGGTTTTGAAAATTGCTGTAGTTTAGCCTGAGCCGTTTGTGATTAGCTGCACCAATTTGAAATGGCCAATTTGGATGATGACAGAACCGGCTCTGCGCATGCCTTTTTGAGATATGGTAAGTGTGTAGTTTTGTGTTTTGTTTGTGTTTGTGGCTATTTTATTATTTAAAAATAATTGTTATGTTCTGTGTTTCATGTGGTGTTTTAGTTTTGTGCTAACTGTTTTGAGAACTGTACAGCAGAATTTAAATAAATATGTGAACTCAGGGAGTGAAAATCTTCTAAAATTTAAGTCTCTGAGCTGAACTCTCTTCTTTAAGATGATGGTCATGTGAGAGGTGCTCTAAGAATAATATTTGAATTTAATCTCTAGAATAAAACTTAACATGACTGTGTTAAAGAAAAAAGTAACCCTTCCAACAAGTCAGTCCTAAAGCTTGTCCTTTGAAAATAAAGTGGAAATTTTGTGCTGACACAAATTCTACATATATACGATATAACAGACTACATCTATGATATTATATAACACAAGCTAGAGTACTATCAAGAAGTTATTGAGACAATTACTGTTCTAGCTTAGCTCAGTGTACTCTGAAAAGAGTTTGACTAACAAACTCTCCATATATGATGCTAATCTGGGAGAAGTCTCTGTAGCACTTTCTTAGACTGTGCTGAAATACATAAGCAGTATCAATTTTACTGAGAGTTACCAGAGAATTTCATTTATAATGGTAAGGTCACTCGAACTACCTTTCAGGGCCTGTGACATTTCTGTTCTACCTCTGCAATGTCAAAGGATCTGCAACGTGTTGACGTTATAATGAAATTTTTTTCTCATTATTATATTGATGCTTAATACTTGTCTTCTTGATAATGATGCAAAATAAACAGTTTTAATAGTTAAGTGCTATTGTTTTGAAATTTCAGGTGGTTAAATGACAACACAGAGTACTGATTGCCTTCAATGTCTTGGCTCAAATGGTTTCCTTCCTTGCTTATAGCAAGGCTATGTGTACTAGGCTACCTCCTACTGTGGTAGAATTTGGCATTTTGGTGTATTTTACTTGTGTGTTGGTGTAACAATCAACATTTTGTCCTGAAATCCTATACAAATTCAAACATAGCTTCAGACTGGAACTGTGAGGTTGCTTACCAGTTACTAACTTTTAGAAAATAAAGACTTGATAACTGATTAGTGCAGTAATTGCTATTTATGACAGTTTTATGGGGGTGTGTGTGTATACAGATTTTTGTTTCCTGAAATTTGCTATAAAGGCTCGCTTGATGTTTTCCTTTAACTTTTTATTTTCTGGTATCTCCTTACTCAACTACATGGATGGAACAGATTTAATTAGGACTTTAAAACAGGTGTATTTTGTGGCAGACAACTATTAGAATAAACTGTCCTGTATCTAGTCTCACCCTAAGAGAGTTTGTGAGAGGACTCTGGAGGAAACAGAGAAATGATGTTGGGAGGATATCATCCAACTGTCTTGATTTCATTTCTTAAATAGTGTGATGCAAAGAAATGAAGTCCTCTTTGGTGCCAGATTTCTGCAGCGCAGAAATGATGTTTAGCTGTTCCTTTTGTAACTTTTGTTGCTTGCCCATAGTAGTTTTGGACGATGAAAATTATTGTGTTGTAAGAATCGAGGCTCTTTTGTGTCTCAAATTTGGGGTTATATCTGGAAACTACTGCTACATTAAAGCACTGTGATCAGTTTGGATTCTCATGCTATACATCAAATCTAGAAAGAAATCTGCTATTCTTAGCTATCTTTTCGTGGCGTGTGCTTATTGTAGTTACGCAAACGTACATTTACATTTATTCCTCTTGCTTGTAAAATGTTGGAAATAAAATTCTTGTCTTTTTGCTTCTGTTTGCTTGTGATGACTTTCTGAAATTCTGAAAAATCAGAATAATCGATGCATGCTGAAATGTGCACATCTCTATCCATAGATTATGTCCAGAATTCCATTCTGATGCCAATTTTTCTATAATGTCTGCAATTTCTGCCATCTTCAAGGCTGTTTTGGCTGTTCAAAGCTTCTGAAAATCTGAATTTGTGAGCAAGTTTTCAAAATATTGGCCATGGCTTTTAGATATAAATATATAGGGTAGTTTATAGTTTTTCTCCAGAAAGCTATGCTTGATTACAGCTGGAATAAAAAGGGTGTGGGAAAGTTCAGGAGGACGTCACTATTTTCCATCTCCAAAAGTGTTAGATGTGGAAGTATTTACATTGCTAATAGCTTGTCTCTGAGAACTTCCCATTCTCCTATATGTACTTTTTAAGGAATAAAGCTCTTCACTTTTGTTGGTTTTCTTGAATTTTGAGTTTATATCATCTTTCTGTTTCATCAACAGTTTGGCTGTTTCAATTTATTCAGCAGGTAGTTTCAAACAGCTAAACAAATGCAAATTGTAGATCCTCTGACACTTTTTTTTTTTGTTAAATTTTGCTCAGTCTTCTTTCTGCCCAAAGCTAAAATCTTAATTGCTTTGAAATAGAAGTCAAATATATACTTTTTTGTTCATTATAATTTTATTTTGTTTCTCTGTTGCACACAGAGGGTCATAGATTGTCTGGTAAGTACCTTAAAACTGAATATTATTTTAACCTAGCAGGTGCTAGGGTTAACGGTTTGCAAGAATCAGAGTTTCCAAACTTGTAAAGTACGGTACACTGGATATGTGTTATGTAGTTAATAAATCTAAGAGTTAGAATCTTTTTTATTTTGCATTTGAAAATCTAATGTGTGTATGTATATATATACACACTCCCTTTCATGCTTCTTGTAGCTTGTTATTATGGTAGACTATGTAGTACAAGGCAGTAGTGATAGTACCTGCAAAATGTGGTATTAAAGATTGTCAGAGAATCCATGTAGGACCACAGGAGCCTTCTCAAACTGGAGTGGTTTTGTTTGGGTTTCCTTTGGTGAGAAGAAAGGATGGATATATAATGTTATATAATATAACATAAATGCATATATTTAACTGTTACTATTGCAAAGCAAAAGAAATACTGATTTGGGTGTGGGGTCTGTTGGTTTATTTGAGAGGGGAAGAAGCTTTTCAAATTCCCCTACCAGGGGATTTGATCAATAAAACCTCTGACACCACTGCATGCGCATTGATTTTCTTTGAATTCTGCATATGGACAGTCTCCTGTCTAATGGTTTGGTATATGCTGGGAGTACAGAAGAAGGAACTTGAATTGGAGCACTCTGCTGCATTCTGCCAGAACTGCTTGGCTGTGTGGAATTCCCTTGGCAGTTCATTTCCCCAGGCTTTTCAGAGGGGACACTGGGTAGTCTGGATTGGAAAGGGGACATTTCCATTCTTCCTGTTACCTTGTCAAAAAGCTCTGTGGGAGCTCTGTCCATCCAGAACACTGAATAAACTCAAACTGATTTATAGAAGAACATCATGTAACACTTAAAAATCAAAAATTAAAATTTATTTCACTAATTTTTAAGAAACTATGTATTTCTAACAGGCAGCTCACTTCAGCTCCTGGGAAAACAGACTTTTTGGATGTAAATAGCAAAGTAACCACTATGTGGGTCACTGAGAAAAAAGACTGTGGTTTTGACAGCATCATAGTTGTCATTGTCAACCATTTGTGGCTGTGTCATTCGAGTAGGTTAATCAAGCTTCAGTACTATTACAACCAAGCTAGCTTTTTTGTATGTTTCAAGACATGAATTCAGCTTTTTTGTGGCAGACAACTATTAGAATAAACTGTCCTGTATCTAGTCTCACCCTAAGAGAGTTTGTGAGAGGACTCTGGAGGAAACAGAGAAATGATGTTGGGAGGATATCATCCAACTGTCTTGGATGAAATAGTCTGCCTACACACTTACGTAGCATTTCATATAGCTAAATATCTGCAGGCATTGGAGATCCAGGTGGAGGTCTTGTTTGCATGGACAGGTAAGATGGAAAGAATATGTATGGAAATGTTGTATTCTTTGAGATTATAGAAAGAGTGTAAGATTTTCTTTTTCAAACTGAATTTAAATAAAATGTATGTGTATAGCACAAACATAAAGATACCTTATTACTTGGTTTTATTATTGATATTCAGTAGTATCAAAAATTGTAAAACTAATTCTCATCCTTTTTCTTTCATTTTGTTTCTATTTTAGGTTCAATTTATGAGCCACTTAAAAGTATTAACCTTCCAAGACCAGAGGGGGAAAGTTTGTGGGATAAGTTGGACAATTATTACAGAATTGGTAAGTAAAATTTAAGAATTCTTCCTACTGTGGAAGGCTTTAAGTGTAAATTAGTAAAATATATCCTATAGCTGTAGTCTTTATTAAGATTTTTTATTTTCTTTTCCAAAAAGTGCAAGGATCCATCAGTACAATTCCTTATAAGATTCCCGTGATAATATAATGCATATATATATACACACATACATATACATACGTATATTACTTGCAATCATACATTGCTTGAAAAATCTTGACTTGTAGGTAGTGTTCAAAATTATCAGCTGTTAAATGCTTTCTCAAATGGTAAAAATGGATTCCTAATGGTCTCGGATGTAGAGAATTGTGCTGATCTACTCACAGTTTATAATGCTTTAAGTAGCCCAGGTACGAATTGTAGTTGATGTTTACATGTTAAATATCATTCATCCATCATTCCTTGTCCACCCTTTGCAGTAGTAAACTTTGATTTTTTCCTACTTGAGAACAGTTTCCTAAATTTCTGTTGGGAGTTTGAAAGGCACAAACATGAATTGATTGAACTGTATCTTTTTGATGAATATTAGAAGTATGTATAGGAAGTCCAATCTAGATGTAAGGCTAGGAAGATTTTTAATTAATGCTTGATGATATTTTGAAGAAAGTGCTTTTGTGTCTTAAGTGAACCTGTTAGAAGTGTCATATTCAAAGACCATGTACCTAGTAGCACCCTGTCAATTCTTTAGTTTTTGGATGCGATTCGTAATAAGCAATAATCACAGTAAGTACTATTTACTATATTAATTTTTTGCCTGGCTGCCTTTTGCCAGCCTGAAAATTGTTGTCTCACATATTGCTTGTATGGTTAGATATTGAGTTAAATAATTGCAGCTATCCTTTTCCCTTAATTATCCCCTTTTTTAACACATTGATACAATCTATTTAAATCAGTTTGGGGGCAGTCGACATACTACAGCCTCTTTTCAGAAAAAGGGAAAAATGTTTGTGTGCTGTTAAGTGAAAATTACTGAAAAAAATTCTCTACTGAGTGAGATAAAATAAGGTAACATGGAAGAATATACTTTTTGTATCTCCTTACCTTGTGCATTCCGTAACAGGTTGTTTACATTTTGGTTTCAGTCTGAAAAGCGCATATGAACTGGAAGAAACATTTTTTTTTTCCTTTGCTTTTGCAGTTAAGTCAACATTGCTACTCTATCAAAGCCCAACCACAGGTCTCTTTCCTACAAAAACTTACGGGGATAACCGAAGGGCAAAAGTACAAGACTGTCTTTACTGTGCTGCATGCGCCTGGGCATTAGCCCTTGCTTACAGGTGAATAACTTCTAAATTCATGTTTCTACCCCATTTACCTTCTGCTATGCAATACCCTGGGAAAGTTCTAAGAGACTAAGCTTTATCAAAAATAACTGTGTAACCCTGTAGAGATGTTACACATTTCTGAGTCTCACTAAAAATATTTACATAGCTGCTAGTCTAAAACTGTTACTCTACTTCTATGTTTTTGTGTAATTTCATTGGAACCAGTATGATGAAACAACTGAATTGATGCAGACTCTTAAAAGTAAAGGTTATTGCAGTAAACTATGCTGAAGGGATACTCTTGCTCATTGGAAATATAGAAGAAGAGCCGAAACTGATGTTACAGTCAGTAAAAAAATGGAGTACTCGCAGAACATAGACTCCTTCTATACTAAGCAATAGAGAGTTGGGAAATAACAGTGACCATCCTTGGTTGGAACTAAGAGCTTGAGGCTGCACAAGCAAAAAAAACCACTTGTTTCATTGTTTCATTTTTGTATTTGTTGTAATTATGTAATAAAACTGTTGTGCTAAGCCCATGGGGTATTAGCATCTCTTAACATAATCAGTGGTTGGGTGGTTCTTTTCTAGAACTCTTTAGTATGACTGCTTTTTTTTCATGTGCTATGATTTTTAATAAAAGTTATTGCTAGCTTTTTTTCAATTTAGTTTTATTTTCAATTCAGTATAAATTTATAACATGTTTGGGGAGTGTTTTGCATGAATGAAATCATCAGGATTGTTTACCCACTATATATATAAATATTATTCTTAAAAGCAATGCCTAAACCAAAATTATTTTAATATGAATGTAGTAATGTAATGGCTGTGAATATTGTTTAATTTCATGGTGTGAAAATATTGAGGTGTGAAAAATGTGTTTTTGAATATGCACAGTAAATATCATTTGGACTGTTGTGTGCACAGCTATAAACATCAGGAAAGTATGCTTGATTTTTTGAATGGTAGATATTTTCTAGAGCTAAAGAGAAAATATCTTCATATTTTGGATCTCTTTAGGAGCAAAATAGAATGGCTTGCTGTGTTACAAGAGCTTCAAGGCTTTTTTCCCTTTTAAAAATTTTGAAACAGTAATGTTTGGGCAAGTTGCAACATAAACTGAGAATCTTTTTTAATCAAAGAAATTTGGGTAGGGCTATAAATACATTGGTATGGATGTGGGTACCACTATTTAATACTGTTAGTTAAATACTTAATATTCCAAAGCACTAATGTGACCTTTACTTCTTTTTCTAATGCATTTCCAATTTGTTTTACGAGTTATCTCTCTTACCCAGGCGTATTGATGATGACAAGGGAAGGACACATGAACTGGAGCATTCTGCTATAAAATGTATGAGAGGAATTCTCTACTGCTATATGCGTCAGGCTGATAAGGTAAAACACTGTAGAGTGGACACAAGCACTCACTTAATTCTAAAGAATTAATTAAAACTGTAAAACTAACTTCTTCTAAATATAGATAAAATATAATAGGGGAATGTAATATTACAGTATGGCTTAGCTAAGAACTGCTGCTTCATTTTTATCAGGTTCCAGTATTCTTTAAGGTATGAAAGGCATAAAGCCTTTTGCAAAATTAATAAACTGCAGGGCATACTTCAAACTTACTTGGGGTTAGTTCTGCAATTATTTATCACATTTAAACATCAATCTGTCCTTCTTGATGTTTAAAGGAAGGATGCTGAATTTATTTTATCTCAGCATGAGATGTTTTCTTTATGATGATAACTTGGCTCTTGTATTAACTTGATTCATGCATTTGAGATCATTCTCTTTACTGGGTGATCATTTCGATGATTTTGCTTGCTTTCTTTAGTAGTAGTTTTCCAGTCTCCTTTGACTTATTGTAAATTCAGAAATACAGTAATACAAAATTGAATGAGAAAATAGGGTAACCTCTTACACGTATACCCTGAACATTTCTTAAAACTTAAATGATTTCTTGCTTAGGAGTAGTGTTTTTAAATTGTTGAATCATGTTCAACTTAGTATTTGCAATCTCATCGGATACTTTTATCTGAGGATGCAGGAGAGTTGAACTTATTTTAAAATTCACGTACTGAAATGTCTAGCTTGAACTATAACAGCTTATGAGAGTGTAAAATTAAAAGTATCAGGGGAGGGAAGGAAGGTAAAAGCTTTTCCGTTTTTACTCTTGATATTTGGCAAAATTTTGTACACTGTCAGCTTTGTTTTGTTTGATGACTACCTGTGTTTCATGTTGTGTAAATTAGAATGTTAGGTTGTCAACCTTAGACAATCCTTTGGGGCAATCTTGCATTCTCTCGTGAGAGCTTTCTGGAAGATGTGCATGCATCACAGGAGTAGAGGTGTTCCTTTATTTATTTATTTTCTCTTTTGGTTCCAAGATTAGGTTCTTAGCCCTGTTAAGAACTGCAGTTGGAGGGAGTAGCAGTGCAATTTCCTGTGGTCCTTTTGCCCTATGTATTTTTACATGTACAAATCGCAGGGAATAATAGAAGTATGGTATAAAGGAACTGCTTTCAGTTCATATACCTCTGTGCAAAACTGAGTAAGAGATAAAGCCTCTGGGCAAAATCTCCTTATTTTTTTCTGTACTGATAAATTTCTTTGTAGATTCAGATAAGAATCAGGGCTTAGGGAAAGCCTGTAGATGTGGAATACAACAGAAAGGCCTCCTTTTCTAATGCTGCTCTTTGGAGCAAAGCTCCAAGAGACTTAAGTGCTGTTGTTGTTTCTTTCTTCATATAAAGCACTAGGAGAAAGTATAAAATAAAGTGAAAGAAGAAAAGAAAATATTCTTGTGGACATGCCCTCTATAGTTTGCTGAGGAATGACTGAATTGTAGTCTTTATTAGCAAGTATAGTATATTATGAAAGTACAACATCAGGAAATAAATATATTAAATGTCAGATGTTACATAAGGGTAGATTTTGTTAGTAAATCAGTGGGATGATATGTATAACAAACCTGTATTTTACCTTCCCATGCCTAGTGCTGCTGATTGTTTTCAACAAAGATCTCTTTAAATCAGTGAAAGTGCATTCCAAGAGTTTTGGAATCTTTTCATCATGAAAAATATACTACTAGTGTTGGTAGTTATCATGACCTAAAACATCTTCAGATTACTGCACTGGATAGGTTTTGGAGACTAATCTAACTTGTAATGTGTAGTCTGAGTAGCTCATTTAATTATTATTTTCATTTGTCTTTTCCTTATCAAAATTCAGATATGGTGCATTAGTTTTGCACAGCGGTTAGCAGTAATTCTGCAAATAGTTAGCTATCTATATTCCGTGTGATTATTTTAATAAGACATGAAGTTTTTTGTGTTTTAAAAATCATTTTCATGTTGCCACACAGTTCCTGTCACTTTGGGCACATAAACTCAAAAGATATTTTTGTAGGCATATGGTATCAAGAATAGTAAGCAAATTTGGTGTATTGCCAGTGCTGTTAATGCCAAAATATTTCTCCATTGTCTTAGTCTGTTTCTTCATAGTCTCATATCTTGACCTAAATTGGTCTTGTTACAGTGGAGCTGCTGCTTTTCTCTTTGACATGCAGTGGTTTGTTTTAAGGATATTCAGCACTGATATGAATAATAAGCATTAAATTAACACAGATGTCATACTGTTGATATATTGATTGCCATTTTTCACCTTGATTACTATAAATGCTTGTCTCTTCCTGTGGCGCAGTAATAAGCAATCTGAGGTACCTAACAGATGTGATTCAAATTGGATTGTATTCTTAGAGGCAGTATATGGGCTGACCTATGTAGAAGGAAGATGTATAATTTATTTCACTGAAAAAAAAGGCTAAAATACTGACATGTGACTCGAATAGATGATTCTGTGCCAAAAAATGCAGGTGTTTCATTCTACTGCTACCGAACATATGAGTTGTAATCCAAAATACGTTGAATATGTTCATTGACTAGTCATTATAATTCCACAAAATAGGATTCTCTTACTGCCTTGCACCTGGGGCATGTACTATGCTATGTATGATTCATTGTTGGGGAAAGATATCCTATGAAGATAAGAGCAGCAGTGAAAACCTCATGAAATTTGGACAATGCACTGGCATTGATAGTTAAACAAATGTAACTGCTGCGTGAAGGATACTGATGATCATTAACATTGCTGATGTTTTGATTAAGTAATAGTGCCAGAAGATGAGGGTGACTAAATATCTATGGGTGTTTTTTTTGTTTGTTTCTCACCAAGAAAAAAAAGAGATTGGCTCAATATTTCTGTTCTTTATGTGCATATAAAATACACGTTTGGATAAATATTAGGAACTTTTGTTTTTAAGTTTCATGTAGGTTGATGCTTATATCAGGAAATTTTCCAAAATCTGAATTATATAGTAAATTTGTGGTTGCCAAATACATTTGAATTATCGAATCTGGTTTTATGTTTTGCCTTAATTCATCTTTAGGTTCAGCGATTTAAGCAAGACCCCAAGCCATCTGAATGTCTTCATTCTGTTTTCAGTGCACAGACTGGAGATGAGGTCTTCTCTCATGAGGAATATGGTCATCTTCAGGTAAAGCGTGCATGTGTGTGTGTAAAACTTGACAAATTGAGATTCCTTTGATATCTTTTAGTGAAAAGGACAGACTTCTAAAACTGACTGTGTAGCACATCCTGGTTCAGAAGATGCTGAAATAGCTGTGAGGAGGTGTTTGTTTATTTTAATGTTACTTTTCCTTTATCCAAAACAAGTGACTGTCACTTGTTCAGAATACTGGCCAAAAAAAAAAAAAGAAAAAAGGTAGTCAGTGAAGTGAAAGATTCAGTGTAATTTTGTAGTGGAAACTGTTTCTTAGTTATGCATCCAGCTTAATTTTCTGGAAGTCTGAGCAATTTTAATTTGTAGTAAAAATTCAAGGTACATGGCCAACATGTTTGTCCAGCTGTTAATTTGCCTTTCACTGCTTTTGTAACTAAGATACTACACAAGCTACACTTTAGCTTGTGACTAAAGAGATTTTGTATGGGTCAATACAATATTCTGAAGCAAAATCACTTTAATATCTTTGTTTGAAGTAATTTTAAGATTGATACTGTAGAAGGAGTTGTGGAAGGAACGTGCGCTTGTAGTACTTCCTATCAATTCTTTCCGCATCACTGCATCTGGGTTATTATTATAGCAGGATGTTTCTGGAAAAAACAAAACAACAACAACAACAAAAAACTAACTCTCTGTTATTGTGAGACCATCTTTATTACTGAGTAACTTTACATTTAACTTATCTGTTTATTTGACTCTAATAAGCTTAAATTTAATTATAGCTTCCTTTAATTACTTCAGATAAATGCTGTGTCATTATTTCTTCTCTACTTGGTTGAGATGATCTCTTCGGGATTGCAGATAATCTACAACACAGATGAGGTACTAATTGATTTCTGATGTTAAAACTCATGCATTATTGAGGTGTCTTTTTTTTCTTGGTTTTATTTAATTACTAACTCTAAAATGATTTTTTTCTAGAAATATGCTGGAAATGTTCTCCACTTTTTAATGGCAATCAGTAAAGATAAATGGAATGGAGATGAATAGTGAAATAAATGAATAGGTAATAAAGTGTTAGATACGTGAAGAGCAAACTTAACATGACATTGAAAATGTTTCCAGTTTTCTGCTATATCTGAAAGGTACAAGGTCAAGATTTTAAAGGTTAACTTTTAGTTCTGCTATTCTGAATTTTCACCTTATTTCAAAACTGTCAGTCAATACATACTGTCCTGTGGAATTTCATCAGTATGAATAAAGAGTGTTTCTTTTCTGGAAAGCTGAAGGACTTTCTTCAAATACATGTGAATCTATTGGTATTAGAAAATTCTGTCACATTGTTTTTTGCAATATAGCAGTTTTTGTTAACTATTTCAAAAATACAGTAATAGCTAGGATAGCCTTTTTTGAAAATAAGCCAACTAAAGAAACGTCTGATAGCAAGTCTGCTGTCTTGTTCTAAAATTAGGGTAAGTTTTATGACTGGAAAAGAAGCACAGACTTTTGTTCAATTTTCATAATTTTGTTTTGTTTGAATTTACTCTTATCTATTGAATAGTTGCTGCGGAGTTGCCTTGGAAAGTTTGTTGCAAAGAACAATAGAAATTCTGTTATTAAAACTGTTATTTTTGCTAAACACACAAGAAAAATAGATGGATCTTCAATTCTCAGGGAAACAGTATATTCTTGTTTCTTAAAATACGAGGTAGTCAACAGTAAATGACTGCTGAAAATGGTTGTGATGAAGGAGAGGTTTGTATATTAAGAGCAATAAAATACTATCAAAACACTAAGGGTTTTGCTCCAAAGCAGGAAGCAGCTGTTATAATGCATGTGATTCTTTGCATTTTTCAAAATCTGGAGTTGCCAGTAGATAAGATCAAGAATCTTTTCCGTTGCTTGAATTAGCTTTTAAATCTGCTCAGTTTCCTCTGCAGACACTTACAAGATGCTGCTTGACCCTCCAGATTTATTGGCCCAAGAAAGAGGGTGAATGAAATCTCAGCCTCAGGTCCTTACACAGGAGACAGCTGGCCTTTAATGGATTGATTTGTTCGCTCAAATACTCCATTAGGAGAAATATGTAGAGCTGTTTAAAGAAGAAATGGAAGTCATTATATATAGCCAAAATTCTCTGCTAGGACTGAGTACTTTCATGTATCCAGCTTGAGTACCCTCTTTTTCAGTGTATTATTAAAATATATCTAAGGGCATGGCAGAACTGAAAAAGCCATAAGGCATATTCCGCTTAACTGCTTGACCCTAAAGTTTTAGGGAATGATGAAGAGAGCATCAATGGCAGGAGAGTTCTGCAGTGGGCACTCTCAGTTGAAGTCCTTCCATGTCAGTTGTTCCTAACTAGTGGTCTAGGCAATAGTAGTCAGTGCATAACACATAAGACTTCACTGATTGCCATAGTATCCTTTTGTGGGAATGCATGTGTTTTTTTTTTTTTTGAAACCTGTTCTGAAATGCCTTCAGTTTTGAAGTTCCTGTTTTGAATTGCATGACTTCAGTGGCTCTCCTTTCCTAGAGAGTGAAATTTGAACCAGTGCTAGTACAGTGGAAGCTGCTGACAGATGGCTGATGTTTGGCAAGCTGTCCACATGTGTCTGTACACGGACCCGGGCTCAGGGGGGAGGAAATCATTGTATACAAGGTTGCTTATTGTCAGGCGGCAACTGTCAATGAGTTATCCTCATAGTTCCATCTGTTTGCAGTTGAAAAATTAATTTAATTCCATCTTTACATCCGTTGCAAAGAGAGCAGCATATGATTATGTAAATGAATGAACTTGATTGTGGTATCTAACATCCATGCTGTATGCATATTTCTTATTACACCTTGCTGTATACATACTTGAGATCTGGATAAATAAGCTTAACACAGGCAATCCATAATTTCTGTAAGAATGTTTGGTACCAGCTTGTTTGTTGCATTTACATATCTGTGATGTGAATGATTGTTTTGTGAAGATTTCATTTGGCAACATTTTTTCCTCCCTTTTTTTTTTTTTATTTTGTCTTTGCCTCCTTAAATGCTTCCTTTTTCTGCAAATATGCTATCTGGAGCTCCTTATTTAGTCTTGTAAAATATCTGTAACTGACACCCCCACCGCAAATGTTTTCAGTGCCATCGCAGGTAAAAATATATAAGCATGCTGATCACTTTTTGTGTGGTATGCTTTGCTGCTTCACCTAGCTAATACTTTTAAATTTCAGTTAAGGATAGAAGTAGGAGAATCCACCTTGAATCATTGGATATTGAAGGCACATTCAAACAAAGGTCATTTTAATACAACTAAAAACTAAATTATAGGGAAGAATAGTACTGGACATGTGTAAAGAGTGAGACCTTCTGTTTCCTTGAAAGTGGCAGGTAGCTCTGAAAAGATTTAATGTACGAGTACTATGATGACCCGATTGTGAAACTGTGGCAAAGACATATGAAAGAAAATGCCAACAGAATGTCTGAACTTGGGAGCAAAATACTCTGAAAACAATTGCAGATGGAAATCACAATTCTGACAGCTGCAAAAAGCATCTTTCTGAAGATGTGAGTAGAAGAAATTATGCTTTAATTTTCCTTCAGTGAGTTTTCGTTCTTCCTCCTAGGTGTCCTTCATTCAAAATCTTGTGTTTTGTGTGGAAAGATCCTATCGTGTACCTGACTTTGGTGTCTGGGAAAGAGGAAATAAATACAACAATGGCAGCCCAGAGCTGCATTCAAGGTATGTGAGAGAACCTTTCAGTCAAAGTAATTAAATGTGATTTGAGTAAGAAATACCTGGTGTGAAAGTAGGAGCTCATGTAAGTTACTAAATTAGGGTTCTCTAAGGATTACCAGATGTATTTTTGGAAAATTTGAATTATAATTTCATTATCAAGTGCATGCTGAAGATAGATGCTTAGCTACTTGAGTATCCAAATTCCCATAATTATGTGCAGTTGCAGATGCATGATTCTGAAATTTGTGTGCCTGATTTGAGGGACTTGGAGGAATGAGGATTCAGCTAGTAGCAGGTCAAGAGGAAGTGCAAAGTTCTGCACGTACAGTGATACATGAGGGTAACATCTAGAGATTGCACCTGGAGAGGTTCAAAATACACATGAGGAAGGTAGACCCCAGAGAATTTTCTCAGAAAAAAATATGGAACTTGCATTTTTAGAGGTTTTTGGAACTTCTTTAGATGACTTGAAGCAAGGCTACAGCCAAGACTGATTCAAGTGAGAGTTGAAACTGGACTAAATGTCATTTTCAGCCAAGGTTTATATCCTTTCTTAAAGGAGTATTTAAATGGTATTTGGGCTAGTCATGATTTTCTCGATAAGGTAGTTTTGTTTTATCTGGCTATCAGTGGTGACTGCTGTTGTGCAACTACAACTTCTCTAGTGGTTCTCAGTAATTTTTCATTTTTGCCATTAAAATATCTGACTGTGAGCATAAGAAGTTAATACATAGCCCCTGTTTGCAGCTTTTAAAGAGAAATAGCTGTACTAACAAAGAAATCAGAACCAGAATTCAGTTACATCAGTTGTATCTTCTGTTTTCCCTAGATTTTCCCAGATCTTATACTTTATGCTTTTTGACCATCTGTATATAGCAGTACAGCTGTTAATTAGAGTTCGTACTTTTTTTAGTTTGTTTTTTTTTTCATGTTTATTCCGCCCAGTTGCACAGTGGCTGCATCTAAATGATTCTGTTACATGAGGGCAGTGGTGTCAACTTTCTCTCTGTTATATGGAAAGACTTTATAGGAAGATAAAACTTTCAATTCTTATTTCCACTGATTTTTATCTTGCTAAGGCTGAAGACTTTCTTCCTTCAGTGGTGATATATAACCCTATACTTCTGTTCTGTCACTTCAATTTACCCTTATGGTCTTTTTTTTAAACTCTGTCTCAATCTCTTGTCATGTCAGCCTGCTTCATTCTACTTTCATTTCTTTTCCTATCTTTTACCATATTTCCACAGCTCTGATAACTTTTAAAAAATTAACCAGGTAGACATCTATATTTCACCACTTTCCTGTTGTTCTGCTCTCTCCATTTTTTGTTGTCTCTTTTATCATCCTTTTTTGAGTAAAAATATCCTAATTTAATTGTAAGCTGCTTGGAAGATAAGCTGCTATGTAATGGATTTGAGAGTTTAGCAGAAAGATGAAACTTGATTTTAAAGGAGAAGTTTGAAGCTGGGGCAGGCATTTAGGGTACACATAGAGCAACAAAGTCAATAAATTGCTGTTGTGATTATATATAGAAATGTAGCAGAGAGATGAAGATATGCTGGCCATAGGCAGCTAAGAGGAGAGACAAAGGCATAACTTAGGTTTTTAGTTTCATGAATAAAGTAGGAGGAATTATATCCAGCTTCATTTTGATAATAGAAGTCTGTATTACCGGTCAATCTAAGAGACTGTAACAGGTATTCACTTTATTAGCTAGTTTGTCTAGTTCCCATAGTTTTGTGAGGCCACTTAGTAAGCAGTCAGTCTGAAGTGGTTTTTGTAATTAGAATGCCCTTATTTTATAGTAAACCATCAGAAAACTGGTAGCATTGTGTGTTACTTTTTAAAACACTAGCACTGTGGGACATTAACTAGTTTAATAGTTTGCTTTTTTGTGCCCTGTGAGCTTAACACCTGGAATTTTGGAGTGCATGTACAAAAACTAAACATTTCATGTTAATGCTTTAGCTCATTATTATTGCAGTAGAGTGGACATATTTGAAGTTAGTCTAACTGTAACTGTATATTATTTAAAAGAATATACCTCAAATTCCATATAAATCTGTCAAATGTATATAGCTTTCTATTAGCTTATTTTTGAATTTTTTCTTTAAAAATGTGTGTGTTGAGAGAGAATGTTGATCCTCTTTTTAATTTTTAAAAGGCTGCTTCATTAAAAAATGTAGTCTTAGACTTTCAGTGAAACAATTTTTAGTCTTCTAGCACATATTTTCTGTGTACTACAGCATATAAGTTAACAGCTAAATTTTTAGTATATACTGATTAGTGATTTTAGTATATATGGCTAGTGCTTTTTTCATTTTACAACATGAACTTGCTAATTTAAAAGCTTGTTGGGAGCGTTTTCTCAATGTAGATGCTAGTCATGGAGTTAGTGAAGTAAGAGACTTATAAGGTTGACATCAGAAAATCCTTCTTTTTTGAATCTAGATTCATGCTTTTTTTATTATATTGAAAACTGACCAGAAATCAGTCTCTTAAAGTTTAATGCTTGAGAACTGACTACAGAATTTGCGCTACAGAAGTACACAGCACAATTAATTAGTCTGTTAATACACTATTAGCAAGACCTTGAAAACATAATGCCAGATGTCCAGTAGCAAGGTGCGAGCAGAAGCACTTTTTTCCAGATGGTCTCTGACATTTGGAGACAAAGCAAAATACTCAAAAGGATTCAAAACAAAATAAAACAAAAAAACACCTTGCTGCATCATCATTTTATTAACACAGAGGTTAAGCATAAAATACTCATCATAGCTCTGAAAGATTTGTTGAATATATGTTAAATTCTAGTCTGGTCTTGAATTATGATAATTCTTTATCCTTCTTTTCCTCATCAGCTCTGTGGGGTTGGCAAAAGCAGCTTTGGAAGCAATTAATGGCTTCAATCTCTTTGGCAATCAGGTAATAAATATATTTTCTTTCTCTCATTTCGCAGCAGAAATGGCTTACGCTATAGATCACTGCTTATTTTAAAAATACTTTGCACAGTGCATTCCATTCCAGCTTAAAAAAATTAGATCGCAAACTGATTGCTCCTGTTTCAGGTACAAAAATTAAGTCCAATAACATTAATGTCCTCACTATCAAGTATTACTTTTTTTTTTTTTTTTTTACATTTAAAACCCCAAAATTAAATGATTACATCTTCTTCTGAAAGAGGGCTTCTGTGCCAAAAAAGATCGTCTTTTACAGTTCTACCAGTTGACTATTACCTCTCCATACAAACTTTGCCTTATTTCTCTCTTTGTGTGACTTTAAACAAGTTACATGTTCATGACTCTACTGCTATTTTATCAACTTTAAAATTAAAGTATGTTGCCCACTGGCAGGATCTTTTCTTTTGCTGTTCATTCACATGGCTTGGATTTCCTGATTCTTTCCTGATGCAGTAAAGTCAGTCAAAAAAGAAACCCTTTTCTTAGTGGCTTAGGTTCCCCTTCTACACCCTCAAACTTTACATGAATTTTTTTTCCAGCTGTTTTACCCATGGTAGTGTATAGCTAAAATAAAAGAAATGGTGGTTTAGAGAATGTACAAAAATGGAGGAGGTATGTCATTGTCAAGCTATCACTATTATTAATGAATGGGAAAAAAAGGTAGGAGTGCAGCTGAACAGAAAGTTCAATAACATCAAGTGTGTGCAGAAATAGTCGTAAAGCTGCTGGTTACGATTGCCTGTAAATTATCTGGAGAGGGGGATAGGTTGGTCAAGCCACGAAGTAGTGAGCTGAGTGTGCACTGATGAAGCCTTCCATATTACAGTGTCTCCTTGGAGGCTTTCATTCTGCCTTGTTCACATACCCAAATGCTTACATTTCATAAAAACTATATGTTAATTGATGAAACATGCTAGTTTTGCAGTACCTCTTCTAGGGCTGAGTAGCGTCCAAAATTTGATTTAAAAAAATGTGATCAGTAGCTTATTTTTATACTTGAGCTTTTTTTTTTCTGAAGCCAAGCAGTTGTTCAGAAGCAGTATATGATCTTTATAGGTTTTAATAATTTTATATTGTGACCTTGATCTGAGATATTACTTTTATATATATGTGTGTGTATATATATATATATTCTTAAAAAAATCCATATATTCTTGATGGCAAGGACAGCTTTTTTCTTTTTCTGTAATACTGGTGCTCTTTTGCAACTCAGATGGAGCTGACGCTGAGATTGTGATATTTGTATGTTTCAAATATTCAGCTTTAAGAAACCTGATAAAATTAATTGATTTGTCATAAATAAAATAAGAGAGAAGGAGAGAAGCTGATTTAAACAAACAAACCAACCAAAAAAAACCAGCAAACAAGAATGATGAAGGGCTTTCTGTATGACCTACCATATACAATAAACCTTTATGATAAATGTGTGAATGAGAGTTCAAAATTATACTCTAAGTTTTCTTCCATATGATTTGATTAAAAATGCTTGGTTATTTGTGTTTTCATTTTCTGATAAGTAAAATATAATGAATGGATCAGAGTAGTCATATAAAGTACTAGTTACTATTTCTGTGGAATTAATTCAGAGCTCTTTAATCTTTAACTGAAAAATAAAATATAAGGCTTATATATTGTTTGCTCTTTTGCAGAAATTTTGCAGTTGTGCAGAGTGTGTGGACATATAGCTGTGTTATATTTACTGATGAAATGCAGTGCAAAATATTTATTATTTTTCAGACATGACTTATAATAATAATGTGTTTCATTGTAAGCATCTTTCTAGAAACTACAAGTAAATTGAAAAGCTTAGTCCATATTTTAGTCTAGATTAATGAAGCTTGCTTGCTATATTAACATTTCCTCCTAAAGAAAAAGGGGAAGTGTTTTGTAAGCTGATTTGTGTGCTCAGTCTTGTACTGTTAAAAACAGTAGGAAGTTTGCTCTTGGCTTCCACAGCATAAATGTGCCTTGGCAACCCCAAAATTAATCTTACACGACCCCTATGAGTGTTACTTTGAAAATGATATTTTACTAAGTTCTGAAATGGCAGAATAAACTGCTGAATCAAAACCAGTTTAAATGCTTTAGAAGTTTATTTCCAAGAGATTTTACATACCAGAAATCATTTTGACCTTAAGTCATGCTGCAGCAGAGTCAGTCTTTGTGCTCATCTCCAGCTGTGCTCCAGTTTCTTTTGAGAAATCCTGCTGAGCACCTCAAGAGGATTTTGTCTGCACCTGCACTAGTGCAACCCACAAAATCATCATTAAGAAATGATGAAAAAGAAAGATTGAAGAAAAAATTAAGAAATCACACAAATTCACATTAATAAAAATTTTGAGAGATATATTGCCTCAGTATTCTGTCTGTGCTTGGTCTTCCTTAACTTGCACTTAAATCAAATGTGTTAAATATACTGAACATGTGCAGATGCTCTGAAGAAAATAATAATTGATTATCCCAAAGTTCCTGTGACTGCTGCTGGTAGCTGCTGGGTTCCAAACTGCTGCTAAATAGAAGAGTTGATAGATGCGCTCATTATGAGCTGCATATTTAGGTGACTGGCCCTCATGGAACAGAAATATTACACAGTGCAGCTCAGCGCTTCAGGGAAGAAGTTTCAGATGTTGAGCATGGTGGCAAGGATGTGCATGAAACTGGATGCACTGAAACCAGATGGGCAAAGGGACTGGCATAGAGATGGGGAGCCTGAGGGCAGGGCAGGGGACCAAGGGCTGCTTCATAAAAGTACCCCTGCCGTTGTCTGCATCTCGGCCATTGTCCTGACAGTGATAACAACCGTCTGACATTTATCAAGAATTCCCATTCCCTTTTTTGCTTTTGGGTTTTCACACAATCCTCGTGGTATTTGTGTTACTCTAAAGGTTACTGCAACTGTGATGTCAATGCACTGAGTAACTATTTAGAAGTTAAGATCGATCTTAGTCTCAATTTCAGGTACAACAGATTATATAACCTTAAAAACAAGTTAAAAATAATTAGTACAGTGATTAATAATCTTTTTCAATTAGGACTACACTTGGCTCTTAATTTAGTTCATTTTAATATCCCATGCTAAACTTAATTTTCCCCCAGTGTACTGTGTATCTCTGAAACAAGAGTTTTAGATCTTTATGAAGTGGTTAATATATATTACTTTAGTAGTAGAATTCTATTATAACCCTTAGTAGTGAATTAATCATAGATCAATCCTGATATCCATGTACCATTATAACTTCTGCTGATGCTGGTGGGAATTGGCTATGGAAGAATTATAAAAGGGAGCAGCTGTGTTTCAGTTCAGTTTTACCAAGTACTTTGGAATCATTGCTACTAAAAATACCAAAACTTCTTATTTTAAATTTTATGGGCATAAAATGGTTAACCCAAACTTCTGGTTTTAGTTTGTATTAATACATCATTCTTAAATGAATCATCATCCAGAGGTAGATTGGAGTAAATTTTAGTGCTAATGAGCTGAGAATTCCCAAGTGTACTGCAAGAATTCTGTTTTAGCTGCATAACCTGTTCATTTGTGAACTGGATTTTTTTTACTGGTAATTATAGGGTTTCCAAGAAACTGCCTGCTGCTCTCCCCTTTAAAATGTGGCTTATGTTTAAAGATTAAACAATGTCTCAGCTATGGAATTTTTTTCTGAGTGCTTCAGGAAGTGTCAAAAAGCCAACTGGCTCATATAGTGTAAAATTAAAGAACGTTATGGGAAAATGAGATTTGCCAAGCAGTAGATGTTGATAATATTGATCTTCCTAGAGCAATGGCTTTCAAAATTCAAAACTACATCAGTGTCCTAAATTCTTCCGTAGATGATATGTCTGCTGACTGAAAATTTCGCTTCTGACTTCTTCAGAATGCTTTGTTCCCCCAAAGTGAATGGTCTGAGAGTTGGAAGTCGTAGCTGTAGTGAATTCCTCTGTGACAGGTCTTCAAAAAAGTATTTTCTGGCGGCATCCTCAGTTTCTTCTTTAAAGACCAGATCTTGGTCAACAGCATAGCAAGAATGGTGGCATAGGAAACCTTTTCTCTCCTCCTGCTTTAGTGGGAGCATTTGCACACGGGAAATGGCCACTTGAAAATGATCATTGTTTCAAATTTGATCTTGTTATAGTAATTTCAGTTATTTGTGTGAGCTATTTTTTTCTATATTAGTTTTCTGTATTAGACTCTATATTAGAGACAAGTGGGTAGTACTTAGGGGTAGCCTGGCTTTTAGAAAGACTTAATGACTGGAGCCGGAAAGGTCTTTTTATTCAGTCTGTGATGAGCATAAAAATAAAATAATTTGTTCTTATATATAAAATATGTTTACCTGTCATATATTGGATATTTTGAGGTTAAATTTCATATAAAGCTGTAGGAAAACAATGAAAATAGACTGTCTAAATGCATGCCAGCTATTTAAAACTGCAGTTGAGTTTCTTGCTGAGAAAACTTTCAGGCTTTCAAGACTTTGTTCTTCTTAAAGCCCTGTAAGAGAATCTGGAAAAATGGTCTTCACGTAAAAGATACTATCCAATTTTATGAAAAGATCAGCATCGCCATCCTTCATGTACTTTTTACTAAATGTTTAATTTCTCCTGAATTTCTCCTGAGAAGTGAGTTGGATATGCGTATTATGAAGTGTAATATAACGTCAGAAAAGCAAGACTTTTTGTTTGTTATGGATGTCCTTTTTCAAAGTGATACCTTTGATGAATATCCAAGTATTTGTTTCTCTCTTGTAATAAAATATTCAGCATTACCACTTGGAACAGTTGCTACAGACAGAGAGTGAAGCAACTACTGTGGTTTTTCTTTTTTGTTCTTAATGCAGTCACCATTCCCTGCTGTACAAGAAATAATGGAAGAGCTTATAGCTTGAATGAGTGTTACATTCGTAATTGCTAGTAGACAAAAAAAAAAAAAAACTTAAAGTTTTTATTATCTGAAATTCTTTCACTCTTAAAAAAATCTTTTACCTGTACTTAAGTTTAAAATGGATTCAACTTGTGTTGTGATTCTTTTTCTTGTTAAAGTTGTCAGCTCCCAGACTTTTACAGATTAACCTAAATAAAACAAAGTTACTTTCAGTTAGTTTCACTGGGCAATCCTGTTTTATCTTCCCTTGCCTTTATATTAATTTTATGTTTTATTTACAGGGCTGCTCTTGGTCTGTCATATTTGTGGATTTTGATGCCCATAACCGTAACAGGCAGACTCTGTGTTCTTTGCTACCCAGGGAGTCAAGGTCTCATGTAAGTAGTTAAATGGAATTCACCTCAACAGTGTGAAGAAAGTAAATTGCTATGAACATAATTGTTAGCTTCGTGATAGCTGTTATATTCTGTTTATTAATAACAGGAATTTGTTGGGAAGATTTTAGATTTTTTTGCTTCTTAAATGTCACCGTGCTATGGGTGCTTCTCTGAAATGGTATTACCATGGCATAAAATATTAGGTCAGAATGCAATAAATTAAGTGGAGTTTGCAGTCTTTCCGGTGATGGAGTTGGCCTAATCACTGAGTTCTGTAATCATTTCCATAATAAACTCAGTGTCTTTACTTTTTAAACATTATATTTCTTTCAGGTTTAATTTGTTATATCTAGGAAAAAAAGGTTCTTTATAAATTGAAAAATATAGAAGATTTCTTCTCATTATAAAACTATTATTACAAATAAGTATTTATCAGCAAGTAAATTTAAGCAACATACATACAGATTTATCAAAAAGATTTTCTATGTTAGTGTTAACTTCAAAAGGTAATTTTAATTTCTGAAAGTCAGTAAATTAAAATGATTGATAGCAGAGTGTTGATGTGTTTTTGTTTGTTACGGGACCTGATAGTATTTTGCACATGAAACAGACTGTTAGTCTCCAACATTAATAGTGTACTCATTTTATAGAAGAGTTATAATAGAAATATAACACTGGATAATTAAAATAAAAGGCACTGTCAGCTACTTCTTTATAGACTAGCATTCTTTTGGATGTCTTTTGCTATTTATTACTTGTTAGAGATTTGAAATATTCCAGCAGAAACTGGATTGATAAATTACTTTACTTAGAATGCTGTAGAAGCAATCTTAGAATCCTATTTATTTATTTATTTATACTTATGGGTTGGCCTCATTGATTTTGGCACGAATGTATAATTGAACTGAGTGTTCCTTAGCCGTATCAGCAAAAAGAAAAAAGCGGAAAAAAATGCCATGTCATGTCAGAATTAGAATTTAAGATTTTTGTGTTTCTGTAAGCAGTCCTGTAGTGGTGATGTACTAGTTAATAGTTTTTCTTGTGCTTTTAATTCACGATAATTTCACACAGTCTCTTTATGTATATCAAATGATTTCAGAGATTTAATGAATGTCTTATTTTACTCTTTCCTTCTATAGAATACTGATGCAGCTCTTCTGCCTTGTCTTAGTTATCCTGCATTTGCTTTGGATGATGAGGCTTTGCTCAGTCAAACACTAGAAAAAGTTGTTAGAAAACTGAAAGGAAAATATGGGTTTAAAAGGTTTCTGAGGGATGGATACAGAACAGCACTGGAGGACAAAACACGGCGCTATTATAAACCAGCAGAAATTAAGGTAAAGAAATACACGGCCTATATAAGGTTTTCTAAAATATTTAGGTAGTCCTTAAGCTTAAGAAAAAAAAATAAATAAAAAGCATAAAAACAAGCAAAACCAGTTTTCAGAATATTGAATTCCGCAGTGATTCTTAATTGCTTCTGATGAATGAGATGGCTTTTGTGCAGTCTTGAAAGATTGCTAAATCAGCAAGTTAGTTGTTAATTTGTTTTGTAAATGCATATGCTTCCGTTTACATTTAGGGCACAGTTGATTTCACATAACAAATAGGAAAGTTATTTATTATTTTATTTCACAGCTGACTATAATCTGAGTGAATAGAAAAGATTTTTGCTTTTGACCACAGTATTTATCAGTAAAGGTTGCATAAATGGAAAAAAAAATCCCAGTTTCTTTGGGGAGATAAAAATGTAGATGATAAAACTATTCTGTTTAAAAACAAGCTGTAGCATTTGTGAAGGCACAGTGAAACTGCTTTTAGTACGGCAAAAATTGTAAACTAAAGGCAGAGCTTGTGTACTAAAGTATTTTCACATTGATGTTTGTTTCTTGTTGCTTTGAAAAGGTTCAGTAGGATTTGCAAATGCATTTTTTTAAACGTAAATGTTGAAATGTCTCATTTTAATCCTTTTTAGCTTTTTGATGGCATTGAGTGTGAATTCCCTCTGTTTTTTATTTTCATGATAATTGATGGTAAGTATGGCTTTACATTCTTCCTCTATAAAGGCATTGTAGAGATGGGTCATAAAAAGGAAAAATATAAAACAATTTTCCTGTCCTGGAAGAATAAACCATAATTCAGTGATAAGTATGTCACTCAGAGTTTTGCTTCAGGATGGAAAAAATACCTCCCCACTCCCCCCCCCAACACGTATTTCAGCATTTTTAAAGTGAACTCTGCTTTTAAAATGCAATTCCATATGTGCTTTTCTGATGTTTGCAGCAGTGCCACTAACTGTTGCATTGACTTTCAAGTCTTAAAGCCTTGCATAATTGTCAGAATCTCACAGAACATAAGAGCAGTGGAATTATTGCTGCTGAGGAAGAGTATATTGATAAACTGGATGTTGCAGCAGACCTTTTCAAGTTGAATGTTCTCTGGCAAGTGAAACAATTTAGAAGAGAAGAAAGAAGGACATAAGGACACTATTGATCAAGTTGTTCTTTGAAAGGCCTGTGCTTCCAGGCCTAACTTTTCCATGTAGCCAGCTTTTCTAATAAAGATATTACCACTACCTACAAACCTTGTGTTGACATTAAGAGACGTACCAGAAATGTTAATGGGGAGATTTCAAGATGGAAGCCAAATTCACATAAAGTCTGAATAAGAAAATGAGTAAGGGTTACAGTTATCCTGCTTTGTAAATGGATGAGATTCTGGCTGCAGTTTATAACATTTAGTATTTTTTCTTCAGAGTGTGAAATGTTTTTCAAGTAAACTTGGTGCACTGAAATCTGCTCTCTGCTCTCTTCTATGACCATCACGAACGTATTTTTGAACGTATAATTAGGAATGATACCAAAATCCAGGAGAGAAGCACTGATATTTTAGGCTGCCCACTTGTGGTTTGGAAAGAACAACAAAAAAAAGAAAATCTTTTCCTATTAGCAGTAAAATAAAGAAATAGTTTTCACATCTTTTTCTTATAAAGAAAAAAAAAAAAACAAATTACACACCTCACAAATATTGCCCTGATTTTTTGTTTATCATAATTTCATGAAATAGGAAATTTCATTAGTAGATACTATGTGCATATGTGTTTAGATTAGACACTAAGCTGTGCTTTTTCCTTTTATAAGTGTATTGTCATGAGTAGGTTGAAACATTCTGGGTTTCTGAAGGCAATAAGGCTTGGTATGCTCTTTGCTATAACACTTACAGACAAAAAATGGTTTAAATATGCAAAAACTGTTCTGAATTTTTTGTGAAGCTGTGGTATTAAAGTCATGCAGCTATGAAATTATCTAAGCTCAATAGACACATTAAAATTGTGCATAAGAAACAAAGTACAGCAACATTTATATATTTTGCAAAGATTTTACAGTACTTCGTGGTTGTAAAACAAAACTGGTGATTGTAGAATAAACTGAAAAAAACGAAGTAAACAAGATTGTCCATTTTATTGTTTAAAAACTTGTAAGTTATGTTAAGTACATGCAGAGTTACAGAGCGACTTACAAACCTGCAAAGACACAAAGACATGGAAGGAGTAAATTACAGTTAAATGTAATTAAAATAAAGATAGATAAAACTCAAGCTCCTACACTGTAAATATTGGTTCTGTTGAAAGCCTTTTTGTCCATCCTACATATGCGAAGAGTATGTTTTTTGAGCAAATGTATACTAGAGTACTGAGTATCTAGGCAACTCCTGATAACTGAATTGGGTTACCTCTGTAAGAGTGGGACACAGCTCCGTTAAATAAGAAGGGAGAGATCATAGTCCGTAAACAACCCAGTTTTGTTCACATGTTCACATTTTTTGTTTGTATGTTCATTTTCACTGTTACGAACATTGAGTTCACAGAGCAGTTTCCCCATCCATTAAATGAATTAATTTTTGTTATTTTTAGGAGTTTTTAGAGGAAATTCTTCTCAAGTAAAGGAGTATCAGGATCTTCTCGAACCTTTGCTTCAACATACCTCTGAAGGTATTGTGACAATCATTTTATTATTTGGAAAAATTATGCTGGTATAACTGTAAATTTCATAGTTTGTGCTGTTATTCCTCCTCACTCAAGTACTATTTGGTATAGCCCTTGGTTTATTACACTAATGGTGGTTTTGAGAGATAACAATGAGTGGTGATTCAGGATCAGTTTTTTCTTCTTTTCAACCCATTTCATTTTATTAGGGAAATAGTCGTATAATGAAATGGAATGTCATATATTTACTTAAAGTATTAATTTTACAACTCCATAGGGTGTCCTGTTGTACCCAAATATTATTATGTGCCAGCTGATTTTGTTGATCTGGAAAAGAAAAACCCTGGCAGTCAGAAGCGATTTCCTAGTAACAATGGACGTGATGGAAAGTTTTTCCTGTGGGGACAGGCAGTTTACATCATTGCAAAGCTCCTGGGTAAGAAACTGAATTCAAACTCTATCAGGTTTTGAGTTGTCATATGTGAGGGATATTTGTATGGCTAGTGTTTTTCTTGAATATGAACAAAAATATTGGCTTAAGTTTTAAATAATGGAGTGTGGGTGGCATGTGTCCTCTGCCTTTGTTCATATGTAATAGACAAAAATTGCTTTTTATTCTTCATTTGATGTTAGATTTTCATGCTGCGTGCAGCACACTGTGAAGCTCACTAGGTTATTTTGTAGAATCAAAATGTCTCAGTGTGGTAGGCTTCTCATTTGCTTTTTTTTTTGTTTTCTTTCTTCATGGCTGTCCCGCTGAGAAGCTATATTACATAAACATGATGCTTACTCTCATTTAACTCTCTCTCTCTCACTTGCACCTGTATCTGTGCAATGATGTTTATGAATTGATTCTAACAGTTCAGATTCTTTATAAATTTAAGCAAGGTAAGTTGAAATTCTGAACAGCTGCAATCTCACATAAAAGTGATAATGTTTTCTTTAGTCTGTGATGGTTTTACCCTTACTGGATGAGCATTTGAAGGTGCATTTTGAAGGCTGCCCATTATAGTATGGTGAATTTCAGTCACAAACTTGTAGTTTTATTTGAGAGGAATCAAAGACTGGTGCAAAACAATTGTGAAAATATTCTACTGAACACAGGGGTTTCTTAATATTTCTTGTAGGAGAAAGATCAGTCTTTATTCTAAAGAGTTATTAATTAGTATATTTTGTTCTAAGTATGTTTTTTTCTGAACATAGTGTAAGGGAAGCAAGCTGTCATTAGTAAAAATGTAAAAGATTGAAGGGGATATTAAAAAGTAAAGACTTGGACAGAGCTGCTCATATCTGTCAATATGGAAGAGTAGAGTCAGCCCAGTATGCTGTGTGATCGGCTTCACTGTATTCATTGCATAATGCATTCTATTTTTGGCAATATTGTAGTTAAATGCACCAGGAAATTTCTCATCTTTAGTAAATTTTTTTTTTTGATTTAACCTTCTAAAATTAGTGAAATATTGTTTGAAAGTGTTTCCTTATAGTACAGACAGTACTGTACAGTAGTCTCACTTTACTAAATCTCCTAGTATTCATCCTATGTTAGTATTTGTGTATTTTCATACCTGAAGAGTGTTTGTTAAATAAGTTATATTTATTGTTTGCAAAATACCGTTTATCTAACCTGTTTTGTTTCCATTCTTTCTTAAATACTATTCTTGTTAAGCATGCTATATCACTTTTTGAAATGTTATTAGTAGCTACTTCTACCTTCTTTGTAATTTTTAAACTTTCTCTGTGTTCTAAAGTTTTTCTTCCTTCCCTTAGTCCGCTGCAATATTTTTCCTCTTTTCTGAATATTGCTGCAAACAGAGCTTGCAAATTTTATCACAAAGTTAAATCTGTTCAGCAGTGCTGATTATGAAGTATCAAGAACTCTATTCGTACCTGTTTAGGGTTGATACTTTTAATTTTGCTTCTTTCTAGGTGCTGTTGGCAAATGTACTGAATTTTGTCCTTGATGGGATCCTTTTCTTGTGTGTTATTTTGCTTGGTGGTAGTGGTGGTGGGTAATTAATTGAAAGCCTGACTCCAAACACTTTGATTTCTGGAAAGAAAAGGTGCTAGTTTTCCTTTTCATCATCTGTTCCAGGAGTTGCTGGTCTTGCCTCAGGGGTAGCAATTAAAACTTTATTTTTTCTCAGCCTCCTGGTTTCTGTTGTGTGGGCAGGAACACAGCCCCACCTCCCTGCTGTCTGTGGGCCTAATGTCTGCCTGTTGCTGTTCAGATTTCTCGAAAAGCAGCAACATGAGACTGAGTCAATTCTTACACATCTCATTGCCTCTCACAGAGATACGATAAGTACTAGAAAAGTTCAAATTGTAACTCTGATCCATGGAAGCAGGGAAACTATCTGCCAGCAGCAGTAGGTACCCTCCACATGCATAAGCTATGGTTGTGTGTAATAGGTTGCCCGTGCAATTTAAGTAGATGCCCCTTTTTGCTTGTCTTATAACAAAGGGCATGCATTTTGAATACAGTGATGCAATTTTTCAAAGGCAATTTCTATGTCTGGATGAGGTTTTCGAAGTCCTCCCAATAGACACCTTTTCAGAATACAGGAAGTCATATCAGGACACAAGGTATTATCTGTTTAACACAGCTGAACAGTCACTGTTACTTTAGTCTTTCATTTAGTTGCTTCCTTTTAACTATCTGGTACTGTTCCTCATGATTCTTGTATCCTGCTGTGTGGATTCAGCACAGCCTGGAACTAGGTTACTGTTTTGTAGCAGTATTTCTAGAGCATAGAACCGAATGGATTAAATTCTGTCAGCTTTTGCTAATACAAATGATGAGTTAATAAAGAAAGCTCTGCCTTTGGATTCCAATAAACCTGCGTTTGTGATTATGGTGAGGAGAATTTACTGAAATTCTTCCTTTAAATACAGTTGTAAATATTGAAAATTACTTTAAATGTCATATTACTATACTTACATAACTACTTCAATGAAAAAAATATTTTGGCTACATATTTTAATTGCAGAGCAGTATAAGTCAATGTAAAACAACAGTGGAAAAAGAGAAAGAATTCTGGAAACAGCTTTTGCCTTTAAAAACTATGAGGCAAAAAGGCTATTGATTTTGCAATAATCTAGTTAATTTCTTTTATAGCATCAACATTAATATAAGTAATTAAAGAGTCCTAAATGCCTTTAGACAACATCAGAAGTTTGCTTATGTGCACTCAAGCTCAGTTCAGTGTTTTCTTTAAAATATGTTTTTGTAACTTGTGCCTGTAGGCTAATACAGTGTATGTGATAATTTTCCAAAATCCAGATATTTTTTCTTTAAATAACCAGCTGAGCATGCACTGTGGCCCTGCAGGATGTTTCCTGGAGGAAGTGGGATGCTGCAGAGAAGGGAATGAGGAGCGGGGCTGCGGCTGGGAGGAGACCGGAGCAGGCGGGAGCGGGGGGCCAGGGCTGCTCCTGCCGGCTCGGGCTGCCTCTCTGCGCAGGAGGCCCGCCGGGGCGGTGGCCGCAGCCCTGGCACAGCAACCAGCAGCACCTGCCTCCCTCTCGGCCCCTTCAGTGTCCTTTCATTTGCCCCTGCATTTTCTGTTCTGCTCTCCATGCTTTTAAAACACACCCAAGCCTGGACTAGAACAGGGTAGTGTTCAGCAGCATTTTCATCATCAAAGCAGTAGTTTGGTTTTGAATTGCAGCTGAATTTAGGTAATGCCATAATCAGTTGTTTGTCTTTTGGACTAACAGTTCATTTCCCATTGTAACTGTTGACTTACTTATAGGAGACATGAAAACGCACTGTGACCTCCTCTATAGCAAAAATCAAAGAAGGATTGGGCTGTTTCATGCAAAATGAGATTTTGATGGGAAAGTGCCTATTTAAAGGTTGTAATAGCTCACAGGATTTAATGAGCCTTAGTTAAGACATTTGTTGAAACTTTCTTATAGGCTGCTTTGACTGAAGTGCTTGATTTCCTTTCAGGACAGCCAAGGTTTTTCCACTGAACATTTTCTACACTGCCTCTTCTCAATTTTCATGTATATCTAATTATTTTACAGAATTTCGTCTTGAGCTATCTTCGTTGATATTTAGCTACAGTTTTAGGATTATGGATATGTAACATATGACCTTAAGACAGAGGCTCTATGTTCTTCAGGGCTAAATATGTCTTTGATGCCTGAATTTCTATTCAAAGCAATAGAATAATTCCATAAATTATGGGCAAAAGTTTTGTTTTGTGTGTGTGCGCGCGCTCAGTATATTGTCTGCATATGCTCTTTTGCAGTATACTTGCAGAGTATCTTGTCTGCATATTTATTTCTCTAGAAAAAAAAATGAAGCATTTTTTAAATATACAGTGTTATAACTGGCTGTAGGAAAAATGATACTTAGAAGACACAGGTTTTAAAATTGATGTAATTTTGCAGGTTGTTTTAGTTTGTAAATTGATCTAAAATGAAGATGCTAGCAGAACCGACTATATAAAATACATTTGCCTATATCTTTTTCAGAAACTGTGGCAAGTACTCAAGTCATTTTGATTTTTATTGTGTTTCCTTTCAGCTGACGAGTTAGTAAGTCCTAAGGATATTGACCCAATAGGACGTTACGTACCTCCACAGGATCAGAGGAATGTTAGCTTGAGATTCTCAAATCAGGTAAGCATAAGCTTAGCTTAAGTCAATTTAAATGCATTGACTGAAGAAATATCATCAGTGTGCTATGTAAGTTTTTGTATATTAGAATTAAAGTGCTAAGAAAATACTAAATTCATGTACACTTTCTTAATTGATGGAGGATTCTGTAAGGAATATTATAGTAAGATTAGTAAGTAAGATTACATAGTATATAGTAATATTATATAGTAAGATTCTAAAAAGATGATAGATTAAACAAAAGTTTAATAACTGCTAATAGATAAGTATATGTTTCTTTGAAATGCAAGAAAGGTTAGGAAGGTGAGAAGAAAGCTGCTATTTTTAATCCTTTAAATTAGTTACTACTTAAATGTGGAATTTTCCAAATCCTGTAAGTATTTTTCTATGATGAGCTCCTAAGAGCTGCAAGGGTGAGTTGCTTTTTGCTGTGTATGGTACACACATATGTGTTCCTTGTTTAGCTTACATGCACACCAGTTGTGAATGCTCAAAGAAGAGGAATTATTAGGACCTTTTAATTCAAATCTCCAGTGGGTAGATTAACAGCACAGGATCATAGTCCACAGGCAGGCAACTTTCTAATTGCGGAGGTAGGAACTGTATGGATGACAATCTGTAACTAAAATGTAAGGAATATATATTTGAAAAGTTTCTCTTTTAGCTCTGTATATTTCTTAGCAAATCATAAAATATGAAGTATTTATCTTAAAATCTTGCAAGGAAGAAATGAACAAATGTCTTTTGAGACATCTATTTTTCTTGTTCTGTCCAAATGCTGCTTAAACCCTTTGTTTTCTACTGTTTCTTGTTACCAAGGTAATGCAAATGCCTGGTACCGTCTGATTACCTATGAACGAGGCTTCTCATTGTTCACCCGGCAGCACTGCCGCTCTGTTCATAGGAGATAGTGCAAGCTCCGAGACTTCATTTCCCACTTCCTGTTGTTTGTTCATACATCATGGGATTATAAATACTCCAGAAATTGTACAGCATACGTACTTTTAAGAGTGTCATTAGAAACAGTTACCCTGTACTGAGTGTTGCAGCCCATCCAATTTTTGTTCAGAAAATCAGCAGGCATAGGGACTTATTTTCTCCTATCTTATTCCCTTTTGGTTCGTTTCTGGGTCAATAAAGAATTTATTTAGGCAACAGTAGGCAAAATTCAGCAATATAGTAAGGATTCTAAAGACTAAACACTGTTCAGGGAATTGAAAATTATAATTGAAACAGATTCATTTTGATTTTTTGCTTCATCACCAATGAAACTAATTCTGGCCACTTAAAACCAAAAATAAAAGGAGATCAGCATAGACCATTTGAATGTGTAATTGTGCTGCTCACAGGCAACCTGATAGAACTGATGCTTAATAATCTTTCCCTTTAAATGCTCAAATTTTGCCTGAAAGTTTCCATAGTTGAGACCAATAATAATAATATTTTTGTTGTCAGCATTCGAAGGGCAGTGATTCTTGAGCAGATTACTGATGAACAAGACAGATATTTTCTTGTCTCTTGGTTTCTTGCTTTCAAGGGGGTTTCTTCTATAAAATCTGTATGGAAATCTCACTTAAATCAAGGTTGCTCAGCAATCCCTGTTACTATGGATATCCTTGTGTGCACAAGAGGATTTGAGATTGTCAGTTGTTCAGTATCCTAAGTGTGAAACAAACAAATGATCAAGACAAAGATGCCATGAGGGCCCGATGTTGCCTGCCCTCCTATGATGGTACTCCTTTGCTGTAAGATAGTGATGCGTGCTTTGCTTGGTTTATAAAAGATGAAATTCTTCAAAAGATAGTGTGGGTACTTCCCAAAGTGGCTTACAAACAGGGCAGTACTTCTGAAGTAGGGAGAATTTGACAGGTGTGGTATAAGGTGTATAAGGCCACTGTAACCTGTGAGCAGTGCTCTAGCAAAATGTAGCTGGAATGGTGAGTGTCCAGGGTACTGACCACGACAGGTTTGTATTGAAGCAGGTAGCATACGTGGGTTGTTACACTGTTATGTTAGTATCAGGGCAGAACGTTTGCTGCTCCTGGTTTTAAATCAAGTTTGTCATCATTCAGAGGAGATTTTTTCAACAAGGTTCCAAAGTGAAAGGCAGATGCATATATGCATGTGCTGTGTGTGTTTTCTCAGCAAATGTCTCTTGCAGTTGAAGTGGGCAAACTTCAATGAGTTTCAGCTGACTGCCTTGACCTTGCTTAAAGAGTTGGTCTAAATATTTGATTATGCTATTTTATCTAATTGAGTTAATTAATGCAAAATCAGTGTTAAGCATTTGCTTTAAAGTGCTAGGAAATGGACTAAAAATACGAAATGAGAACACCACACACATTAGTTAATTATGTTTTCATAACTTAAAACCAGTTTCCTTAATGATATCTTCTTTCTCATATAGCTAAAGAATTATTTAGTTGAATAGAAAGGAAAAGCATTTCTGTTTTTATAAATTTAATTCCTATAGGCAGTAAGCTGGGAAGATTTGGAAGATTTGTTTTGGAAGACAGTATACCAAAAGAAAGGCTCTTTATTTGTCTTTGAAGCCATATACAATGGCTTCAGAAAAATGCTGAAGAATAATTTTAGGATGAATGTGACTTCCATATAAGGTACATTCTGATATTTTGGTGGCACTGAATGTAATCATTGTAACTACTTGCCATTGAAAAACATCATTAATGGTTTTATATGGAGTTTGTCACTGGGCTACTGAGGAAGCACTTTTATTCCTTTTGATTGTATAGTAAGTGCTCTACCCTGCCAAAATACAGAGCTGCTTTTCTCATTTGTCGTTCTGAACATGATTTTAATTTTAGAAGGCAGTAAGCCAACAGTGCTCTTTCTAGTATTCTAATGTTCTTTGCAGGATCTCTAAAAGAGTGAAAATGTGGGATGCTGCTTAGGTAGCATGAGCAATCTGTGGAAGCTGATGAACACAAATTACTGATCTGGTGATCTGAAAGCAAACACCAGAGAGGCTGTATTTTACCATTTGCTGCCTGCAGACTTTGTGTCTGAAGATCCGCTGTCAGGCACACAGAAATGTCAGAATGAATAACTTCAGGATGGGTTTGGAAAGCAGTTTTATCCAGATTTAACAAATTAACTATCAGTAGAATGAAAGATACATCGTGAATTCTAAACTCGCAAAATCTGGTAATAGAGGAGTTTCATTTCTATAGAAAATGGGATCAAATGAGGAGTGGAGTCATGTTGATTACAGCTAACGCTGAAATATTAATTTCATCAGTCTCCTTAAGGAGAGACAGAGAGAGAATATGGATTAAAATATATTTTGTTATTTATGTTATATACATATAAAGAAATATTTTCTCAGCTAATTTAACACCCTCCCAAATATTTTGCACTGCATTTCCCTAGGAGAGGTCTATGCATGTTGCATTCTCTGTCTTGTGGTGCAGACCCCGTATTCTCTTTGCTAGTTTTAGACGGTGTTTCAAAACACAAAGGAAGCTAATGGCAATCAAAGAGGTTTTGTGCACTAATAATTTGCTTTGTAATGCTAACGGTCAGTAGCATTTCTTGTCGGGTCCCATTCATGAGTTAAAAAAGAAAATGGAATCATCTGTGCTCCATTTACTTTGCTAAAAGAAGATAACGCAGGGCATTCTTGTGCAGAGGGGATAACTCTTGAAATAGATTCTGTACAAGAGCTTAGTTTATTATTCCTTTGTAATATTTCCATAACCGAAGAGAAGATATAGCACAGTTTTAGTTGTCGTAATCTATTTTGGAGAATTTAGTATATAAGCAGGCCTGTTTTTTAATAGTTGAAAAAAATTGGTGTTTTTTTTGTTTAGTTTTGTTTTGCTTTTCACTGGAAGATCTGAAAGCTGATTTATTACTCTCTTGTATTTAATTTTATTTTCAACAAATGTTGAACTCAAAATTGGCAGAGTAATTTATCTTTTGAGTTAGCTTGAAATGTATGTGCAGATTTAGATTTAATTAATGAAATTCTCTGACTGCATGCAACGGCTACATTCCTTTTAATGCTTCTGCTTTGAAGACTGAGTAAATATTCATGAGGACTTCACCTAACTCCCTGGAATTGGAGGTTAGTGCCCATTAATGATATTGGGAAGAGAACAGCCAAAATGAGTTAACACAGTTAACACAATTTAAAACTAGTTAAATCTTATTTTAGAGTTTGAGGCATTGTGGTGTCATTTCTGTTTCGTTAGCCTGGTGTGGAAGCAGCCTTGTCCATAAAGCATTTATCAGTATTTACGTGTTTTCTGAGCTGTTTTTCAACAATTTAGCTGATGTTCATAGCAGCAAGGGGGTTTAGGTAGGTGAAGCCCAGTTGCTGCCCTTGCACACTGTTTCTGATTTCCTCATTTTTCTCCATACGCCTGGAACCATTTTAATCGATGCTCTGATATTGTGCCCACTTTCTCACACGTTCAGGATGAATGGATTTTTTTCGGAGCTTTGAGGTTTCCTGGGGAGCTAGGGAGGAAGGCACAGCGAGAGCAGCTGTCCTCAGAGACTGCAGCAGAAGAGCAGCGCTCAGCTGCTCTGTCCTCTCGTGCCAGGACTGGCGTCAGGTGTTTCTCCTTCAGCCTGCCATGATGGTTTATAACCATCTTATACAATTTCTGGAGAGGAAGAATAAAGGTCTGGCTTATAAGTTTGTCTCCTGAGAACACTGGGATACATTTGTCATTTGCACAGCATGGATACATAGTTGAAGCAGGCCCTTTTCCCTGCTACCCAATGAGAAAAAGGAAGGCAGAGAGGTGAACCTGGGGCAAGGGGGCTGGTGCAATGTCTTGGGGAGACAGTGACTGATGGTTGTGTAAAGAGCTGCTTAGTCTGGGGAGTTGGATAAACCTGGATGTGAACACACCTAGAGGTAACTTTTAACAACAATTTCCAGATTTGTTTAGTGGAATGTTTAGGAATGTAATGCTTTTTTTCTGTTTCTTACACTGTCTTTTATATGTAAATGTGTTATATGGGGTGTGTGTGTGTGTGTGTGTGTGTGTGTGTAGCTAATGCTGTGTGTCACTGTCATTTTTTAAAAGGGTGATATACCCTATTTCATGAATATTGTGTGTTTATTTATGGTTTTGGTTTCTATTATTTTTGTAGATCACTATTTACAATCACCCATGATACTTTTTTCAAACTTTTTCTCACAACTGTGTCTTCTAGCCTAAAAATGTTGCAGCAGAAAGTCAATTAGAAATGACTTCAGAAAAAGATTGCAGTAGCTATTGATAAATTATTTCAAGTGCATCATTCCATGAAATCCAGCATATAAGATATAGATTTAAATGAGAAATGAAGGAACCATCATTTTATTACACTTTTTTTGGCTTCAGTATTATTGTCTAGTTGTGCATATACAAATTTATAGCTAAAAATAGTTCAGAGCAAAGAATATAGTTATGCAACAGATATGGAGAGGAAGTCATATAGAAATAGGGAATATTTTCTTGGACTTGACGATTTTTGTTTAGACTTTCATTTGAAGAAGTCAAAAGAACCTCAAATTTTCAATAGTGAAAATGGAACTGGGAGGAAACTCCATAAATCATTTTAAGGTGAAATTCAAGGTTTCTGCTCCCTTAAAAAAAAAAATCCCTTTTGTTTAGTCAGGGCCCTAATTGTTAAAATCAGACTTTGTGTTGTGCCGGTTGTGCTGTGGATTCCCTTGCTTTGTCATGGCTCGTGTAGAACCCCCAGTGGCTCCTGTAACTGCGTCGTGTCAGTGTGTACGGTGTGAGCAGCCTCTGCATTTGTTTGGAGGCAAAGATGTGCCTCAACTGGGAGTCACAAGGCACAGTGTGATGTTCAGGATGAGATAATGTGGTTACGCAGTCTCACTCAGGCTTTGTTTTACAGCAATCATTGTCAGGTGTTCAATTGAAGATCAATCCTTAGTTAGATCAGAAACTGTCTATAAATGGCTGCTGGTTAGAGAATGCTCTGGCGTTTTCTGCCAAATCTTTGCTTTTTGTTTTAAAAATTTAGTATCTGTTAATATCACTTCTGCCTTCTATTATCCCTTTTTCACAAAGGTATAATACTTCTGTCAAAAGCTCATTTCATATGGGAAAAAAAGAGGATCTTCAGTTGAAGTTACATTCATTTGTATGCAGCAAGAGATGTTTGTCATATTCTTGAAATGTTTAAATATTCACGTTACTGTAACAATAAATAGTTTGTTAATCATGCTAAGAAGTATTTGTTGTTTCTTTGTAGGGTCCTTTAGAAAATGATTTGGTGGTACATGTGGCTCTGATAGCAGAAAGTCAGCGGTGGGTATTTACTTTTACTGATACTGCTTAAAGGAAATGTTTTAAAGGAATGTTTTCATGAAACATTGAGTTCCAAGGTATCCAAGGAAGCATCAAAGAAAATATAGATGCTCATATATCTGCTATATCTAATCTGTTAAAATAAAGATTAATCTCTGGTTAAAGTTTGTCCTCATTTTATTTGTAGTCTACAAGTTTTTCTGAACACATATGGAATACAAACTCAGACACCCCAGCAAGTGGAACCAATTCAGATATGGGCTCACAAAGAACTTGTCAAAGTAAGGAATTCTTTAAAAAGCTATGTATATGTTTCTTTATAACTAAGGGAATTTATATCAAGCTACTACGCTTGAATCTTTGGGTTTATGTACCTTTTTGTGTCATTGTGATTTATTTACTTACTTATTACAACTTATACTAACACTGGTCAGTTGTACATACCTAGCTAGAGGCTTCAGCACCACATGAAGCCTAGAAGTTTTATGTTATTTCACCATCATTTACCTTTTACCTTCATTGCTGGTAACCAGCAGTGTGAAGACAACACTCTACTAATGAAAAGCAGTGTGAATTGTCCTTTCCCTGTCATGAGCAGTATGTTTTCCCAGAGTTGTTATTAAAAGGAAGGAGGGGGATCTGTAAATGCCACATCCTCTATAGCAGCTTACTGGGCTGTTTGCAGTGCTGTGAATCCCATGGAATTGAATGGCTGTCAGGGAACAGTCTATTTGTATCTTCCTTTCTTGCCTCTATTAAGTAGTTTTTTTCCCTCTGTTCTAAGTATTTTTAATTAAATGTAGTCCTTGAACTAAAAATGCACCAAATAGAGTATTCTTTCACTGTGGTGATTGTTGGATTGTTGTTATGTGGATGTATGTTTTAAAAAAAATACATAGAAGGATTGTTTTGTTTTACCAAAATTTTACCAATCTCATTTTCTGGTTAAAGCAGAATGCACACATTCACAGAAACTGAGACAGAGGAGGACTATAGGAAGATCTTATGTCAAGCTTTTCCTTACTTTTTGTGATTCGTTTTTACAGGCTTACTTCCATTTGGGTGTCAATGACAAACTGGGACTATCTGGAAGACCAGACAGACCTATAGGATGCCTTGGAACATCAAAGGTTGTTGACTTATTATCTTATGGTTATTAACATACATGTTAGATAGACATGGAATTAGTGTTTGAACTTGAAAAACTATTTTAAATATAATTTTAATGTACGTAACTTTATTCACAAATTTTGAAGTCCTTGAAATGTATTTTTTAAACTTGGAATTTTTTAAGAAGAGACATACTCACACATCCAATTACAGTAATACTTACTTGGCCAAAATAGGCTACAGGATGATGAAGTGTTCTGCTTTAAATTAGAATATAGGTCAGTATACCTGATAAATAGCAGAGAACCAAAACACGGATATGTCGGTTTTATATTTAGTGGTCTTTTTTTATTAAACAAACATTTATTAAATTACTTTTCCAAATATTTTAAAGAAAAGATTAATGGAATCTTTATCTCCCAACAGATTTTTCGAATACTAGGAAAGACTGTAGTTTGCTACTCTATCATTTTTGATCTAAGTGATTTCTACATGTCTCAGGATGTTATGATGCTGATTGAAGACATAAAGGTATTTATGTAACTTTTCATTTAAAAAACTACCAAACAGTCTGTTGAAGAGTAAACTGTGCATTTTGATTGAAATATAAGACTAAGAGGGAATCCTGTATAATACGTACTTTCTTTTTAATATGTAAATTGTTGAATTTATGCTGTAGTGAATATTAAAATGAATATCCTGCTAATCCAGTATGAGTGAATATCTGTATCCAACAAAGAACTTACTCAGAAGAACTAGCATGTGCTGGAGTACAGCAGACATTTTGTGTCTTTGGGAAAATAGGGTTTCTTGGTGGGAAAAGGTATGAGATCTTTTTATTAAAGCCTTAGCTGGAGGAAATTCAGTATTGAAATGTGAGAAGGCATTTTTCTGGTGTTAAATCAAAGCAGAAAGACTTTAGGAGATAATATATAAGCACTGTAGGTGTCCCTGCTGGAGCAGGGGGTTGGACTAGATGATCTCTAGAGGTCCCTTCCAACCTCAACCATTCTGGGATTCTGGGAAATATAATTCATCTTTGCACTAACATTAAAACTTGCCTTCCTTCCCTAATTCTAGGGAAGGTAGCAGGGCAAAGTTCACTTGCTAAATCTCTTTTCCTTGAGCAGCTATTTCCAGTGCATAGAAATCTGCACTGGTTATTTCATGCTAGTGGCATGTTTCAAGACCCAGATTCCCATGCATACTTACTAGGTCAGTAGTTCAGGACCTCCTACTGTCTGTGATCAGTGTATAGGGTAGGAGTTATTCTCAGAAGCAAACTCGAAAGTGTCTTCTCCAGAAAAAATCTATAACTGTAAATGTTTGAATATTAGTTAAGGTTTTTGTAACCTATTGGATTGTTGAGTGGTGCTGTTATTTTAAGATAGAAATTGTTTTAATAAGTTACCCTGTGTGCTCTGATATTTTGCACTTGTGTATTCTTTTTTTTAACTGTCTAACATATATTTCTTAACTAGAATGCCCTGCAGTTCATTAAGCAGTACTGGAAGATGCATGGTCGCCCACTATTTGTTGTACTTATCCGTGAAGACAATATAAGGTAAAGAGAGAGAGAGGAAAGCATCATTTGTAATGTGACTTTACCTAATTACAGGATTAATGCAATTCTGTTTAAAATTTTAGAGGGAGCAGATTCAATCCAATATTAGATATGCTGGCAGCCTTTAAAAAGGGAATTGTTGGAGGAGTGAAAGTTCACGTTGACAGAGTACAGGTATCTTTTTTTGTTTGTTTGCTTTTTTCTGAATGTCGTGTTCATATTTCCTAGTATTAGTACATATATTCCCATTTCTTTTTTATGTAAGTTTTAAATATTTGATATCAGGAAGTTCAAATGAGATTTAGAAGTTTTTGTTTTATCTCAAAAGAAACATGAGCTTATTATTTTTCTAAAATTGCTGATCTTCATAGAGGATTGTCAAAAGGGAGGAAGATTTCATTTTTTCTCTTCAGCATTCATTCAGCATTACCACCAAAGGATAAATGCATGATATCAAGCATGGAGGGAATTTTTTTTTTATTAAGACTATCAGTGAGGTAAAAGGGTGTTTCAAATATATTAAAATTCTATCTTGAAACAAGTGTGATCTAGTTTTAATGTATTGCAGTCTCATTTTTAAAGAAGGAATGTTATCCCATTAAAATGTGAAAATTACTGTTTGAGTGAGATGCTATGTTTAAATTAGGTATGCTCTAGTCGATTCATTTTTAACTCTCACCAATTGAAGATCCCATCTTTGTAAGAGAGACCAAAGACTCATTTATGATTCCTTGTATTCTAGAAAATCATGAATTTGTAGAAGAGCTGGCTCATCTGTAAACTAAATACTCATAACTATAATGGTTAAATATATCCCTGTAATGTTTTCAGTATTTATATATTTACATTACTTGCATGTTGGCCATGCAGTCTCTTGTTTTCATTTACTTTTTCTTTAGCAAAAGTTTTCACCTTCACTGTTTCTATCATTGTCATATGTTCAAGTGAATATGCAAGTCAAAGAATGAATGACACTATCAATAACTCCAAACAGTTTTTACTTCAGTCAGCTAGTATTTACTACAAAGTTCTGTACAATGAAACTGGAAATCAAAAGATCCTAGTATATGCATATGCTTAGCTAATAAGAGCTATCAAAAACATTCTGTTAAAATTGCTTTAGTGTAATACCTTTCCTTCTAGAAGCATATACATAGGAGACTGGTATAAACTTGGAGGGAATGATAATGTACATAAAATTTTTGAATGCAAGATATTTGTATGCTGCACGTGATGTGTAAAATTCAGCAGCGTGTTTAGATTAAGGAATTGCTGCAGACTAGGAAATGCTTTTATGCTATGTTTTTGTAAAATATCATTTTGTGAGATTCATAGGTGAAATAGCCTGTGAGATACCTGAATAAATGGGAATTATGGTCCAAAATATAGGTACCGTGCAAGACTAAGGAATGTGAAACTTGCAATCTCAGATGTTTTTCTCAGACCAGTGGGGTGTATTTTTTTGTTTTATTTTTGTGTTTTTTTATGGAGCAAGCAAAAGAGTAGCAGAACCCCAGAAAAAAAGACATTAGGCCTGAGAGATTTCTTGCTTTCTTAAGTAAGACCTTAAGAAAGAGGGGGAAAAATATATGAAGTATAAAGATATGTGGGACTGTAGATAGAGCAACTACTTTCCTAAAGTAAACCACCAGAAAGATAGAGAATTTGGCTACCAGATCAAATGACCACTATATAAATATATAGATCAATACATGTATATAGATATATATGCATCTATGGATTTTTTTCAATTTTAATTGTTAATTTTTAATTTCAGACATTAATATCTGGAGCAGTAGTTGAACAACTTGACTTCCTAAGAATTGCTGAAACAGAAGAGTAAGGCTATATGTAAATAACAATGATAAAGTATTTGATAATTATGTTTTCTGAACTGTGAAGAAATTACATACTTATTTTTTAGGACACCTGTATTTAAGAGCTTGGAGGAGTTGGATCTTCCAAAACATTCAAAAGTCAAGAGACAGTCTAGTACTCCAAATGTTTCTGAACTTGAACAGCAACCAGATATAAACATTAATGACTGGAAAAACAAGTCAACATATGAGATTCTTCAGAAACTGAGTGTAAGAAAACTTGATAAAAATACAATATAATTTAATGCTTATGAGGTGATAAATAATGTGCTGATACTCTTCTTTACAGCAGCCTACTGAGATGAACATCATCACTGATATGGCTTAATGTCAATGATTGTCATGTGTCTAGAGTCTTTTTAAATATAACTAATAACATATAATGTCTGATATTCTTCATCTCCAAGGAATTTGGCTCTTCATAGTCCTTAACCTTATAGAACTGATCCTTCATGCTTTAATTATTGGCTTTTGTTTTTCCCAGCTATCCAAATCTTTCTCTGGTAATACATGACTGTCTAAAAGGGCAGCAATTTGTCATGCAACATATGAATAAGTACTTTATTTCTAAATTAAATTAAAAAAAACCTTCAGCAGTAGGTATTCATTATGATAGACTGAGTTTTAATAGTGAGCGAGAGTTCCAATCTTGTATTTTTCCTGTGTTTAGGTGACTATCAGTGACTGTTTCTAGTTCAAGTATCCTAGTTCAGCAGGAGCACATCAGTTATTCTATGTGGTTCACATCTGTGCTGTAAATGACAAAAGCCTAGAGCAGAAAATCAGGAAATATTTTTTGAGGTCAAATGACTACAACTTAGTATGAAGCTAGAGCAGCCTCTGCAATAAGGAGTGAAAAGGATAGGGGATACATAGAATATTAAATAGTTGCAATGAAGGAACATTCCCTCTCAAAAATGAATTTTATAATTAACTTGAGGAAAAAAAAGGCCCTCTCGTTTAATTTCAAATTTGTAATAGCTTGGCTATCTTTGCGTCATTGCAAATCTGAAGGTTGGGGTTTGGGGTTTTGTTTTCTTAGGATTGCAATTGCCTAGCAAGTCAAGCATTACTCTTGAATATTTTACTCAAAAGGGAAGGACCGTATTTCATCACAAAAGAAGGTAAGAGCTACTTTCATTTGACTATTCTGAATATTTGAGGAAGCAGCTGTCTGTGTGCTTCTAATGAACATGAATAATGGCCATGCATGCAAACACTTACGTAGCTATTTTCTTCATCATTAAAGCAATTTCTACTTTAAATGGATGTGCACATTCATAGAGTGGAATGAGCTGCAAAATGTATGTACTCTTTTAGATTGTTTGTATGCAGCTTCTGTGCCTGTTTACAATTCTGAACATTTACGTATAAAAAATGCACATGACCTTGTGTATTAAACTGCAATTCAAGACCCTTTGTATAACTGTATCAGTCTGAAATGTATGGAGCTTTATACTGATTATTTCTTAAATTTTATGTAATCTGACTTTATATCTGTAGTTTATCCTGCTTTAATTTCATGTAGCAGAGAGTAGGTTTTAAAATCATTTAAAATCATGCAGAATATCCTGCTAGGCTTCTGGCTTGTGGCTTATGTGCTGCAAGCTCCTCCTTTTCCCCCTAAAGACTCTTGTTTGTTCAGCTGCCTTTGCCTCCTTTCAGAAAGAGGGGGATGCTAACCAAAAACAAACAAACAAAAAAAATAGAAATATTACTTGATCTTTTTTCTCAAGCAGTGCAACCTGCCACTTCATGTTTTAGATCCCTGCTTCATAATTTTGACAGGAGACAGCTGGTACTTGTGATGAAGAGTTGTCATGTTGACAACTGTATTGTAGATATTGTATCAGGATTGCTATATTAAAAAGGTCTTGGAAACAATACAGAGCCGAAAAAACATCGCTGTATTTCAACATTGGATTGGATGTTGGCCAACCTGAATCCAAAGTCATGGTCCGCATCAGCACACAATGCATGTTTGGGCTTTTAAGTGAACTTTGCAGCACTGTTATCTGTACTGTTGTTGAACCATAGCAGCAACCTTCCCTGCTCTGGAAACACCTTGAAGCACACTTTCTAAACTGCACGAGCAACCAACATACAGCCATTTTTGACCATTACATAGGGACAATGAACAACAACAAAAAAACCCTACTTGATAATGTTTAGGTTGAGAAAATACTGTTGTGCCTCTGATTTTAGAGTTAATACATACTAGGTCTTTTTGTTCTATGCAAGATGAAGCAGTAGGTGGTGATAACCTTTTTAATATGCACCTTGTATTGAACGGTCTGAGTCACTGACTAAAGTTCCTAACCTTATCTGAATGGAGATTACTGAAACTGACATTAAATAATCATACAGTCAATAAAAAATAAACCCCAAAATAAAAGCTGAAGTTCTAGTTGACAGACAGTAGGCTTTGTATCCTTAGGCTGTGATTTTGTGACTCAACTTTCACTACTGCCGTAGATGGAGTTCACCACTGAGGGACTAGCATGAATTCTAGAGGCTAACTCAAACTTAAATGATGGAACATTCAACATAACAGTCCTCACTGTATTCCCTACGTAATCGAATAGATACCACTGTAGCAGGCTACTGCACCACAATCATCTATGGGTGGCATGGGAGATTTACCTATTGTTCTGCCTAATGCACTGTCATGTAATAATGCAGCTGGACCAATTAGTCCTGCTGTAACACAGCTGTCAGACTTCTCTTGGTGGGCATTCTTACTGAATGCCAGTCCCTTTGGCTGCCTTTTAAAACAACCATTAGTCTATGACTTGCATAGGCATGAGTCTGTGCAGGCTCTGACTGCTACTTGTGTATGGAAATGGGACCGTGTGTCAACTTTCTGAGCTTTGTTAGGATTTGTTTTCCTTTTGAAAGCTCAACGCAATGACTAGGAACTTAAACAAATATAGAGCTTCATCCTGAATATGGAGGCTTCATAAGGACCCAGAACCTTTCAATGAATTACTGTTCACCTTCGCTAACAACCTCCCATATCCCCTGCTAAGACACAACGATAAAAGCAGATCAACAACATACTGCTGCTTTGGAGTCCTACTTGTCCCTGAGGATCTTGTCCAGCGCATTTTATCTTAGTACAACATCCTGGAGTAACAAAGATCTTCCTATACTTCATGACTTCTCTGAAGCTTGTTTGATGTGACGTAGAATCAGTGCTCTTCACTCCTACTTTTTTTTTTTTTTTTAAACGTGTTTAGGTACAGTGGCTGACCATATTGAAAGAATCTACAGACGAGCTGGCAGCAAAAAACTCTGGTTTGTATACAGTTATCATCATGTTTCTTTTGTTTTACACCAGCATAAGTAAAGCCAGATCCTTACATATTAAAAAGGGATAAAAAGGACAGCCTTACTGATGAAATTGTCATGTTTTAGTGCAGGTGAATGTCTTGTCCATAATGCTTTAAAATTTAGGGGGTATTTCTTTAGTAGGAACTTTTTGAACATAAAACAGCAGTAAACTATTTTTGTACTTTTATTTGCAGAAGATTTCTAGTTGAAATCAAATAATGAAAAAGATACATTTTGAAATTTATTTTAGGTCTTGGTAAAATAACATCAATAGCTTTATGTAGTTAAGGTTGGTTTTTCAAATGAAAACAGTGTTAAACTTACATAATTAGTTGCTTATTATCCTGAAATAATTTGGTTTGACTCTGACATCAAAAGGCTTCAGCAAGTGGGCTGGTATTTAACATTGTTTATTAATCTGTTTGTCCTGAAGCTTAGTAGAAATTTCATTTCTTATTATCAAAGAAATGATGTGAGCCTGTCCTGGAATCTGTTCTCTTGCTCTGTAAGCACCACTAAGAGATGAGTTTGCAAATTTACAAACTGTTTTCTGTTTTTCCTTTTAGTTTGTTCATACAGTTAAATGGACCTTTGCCAATACAGTAGATGCCTGCCTTGTTGACATTTTAATAAATAAAAATCAGGATCATTTTTAGAAACAAGCCATATAAACTGTTTTTCGTTTCTCTTCCATGATTGCCATGTGACACACATAGGCTGGTGTTGCGCTACAGTGCTGCATTTGTACAGAAATTTTCTTCTTCTATAGCCCCACATATTACTACCTTACTGGTACATGGGAAACAGGTAAAGTGCCCAGAGGTCTGACATGGAGCTTCATGAGATTTTTTTCTGGCTTTTTATTTGCACTATGATGGTATCAGCTCATGCATTTTTGAAATGCTTTGCTCTCTATCTTTAAGGTGCACTGCAGTCTTCACAGGAATCAACGCCAACTGGTTGATGAATTTCATACTAACATTATAAAATATTACAGCTTGTTCACTAGCTCTGTTGATACATAATTTTTTTTGCAGCTACAAAGCCTGTGCTAGAAAATGCTAAATGATTCATTGTGTTTCTATTTTGGCAGGAAAATATTCTTAAAACAATTATTTTTTAAACATTACCATTTCTTAATTTACCCGCTGTTTTTGAAAGTTATAGCTAGTTTTGAAACTTGTAGTTTACATGATTCTCTTCATTCTATACATGTGAATTATTAACTTGATGTGGAAAAAACAAAAAACAAAACAAACAAAACAAAACAAACACAAAAAAAAGCCTTAGTGTTATTTTTTAACCTTATTGGAAAATATGTCACAAAACAACAGCTGATATCTTTGACTTGTCTGTTCTTCAGATGATGCCAGAAAAGAGAACAAGAAGCTTTTTTAATGAAGTTTGTAGTTTAATGACTTCTACCTAAATTTATTTTTAATCTATTAATCTATATTTTGACTAGAGACTAATGAAAATCCTGAGAATATTATATAAAATCTGACCTGAAGTCCACATTATAGATAATATATGCATTTTAAAGTTAATTTGGTGATTTCTCAATGTGGTTCAAAATTATAATGAATTCATTAAACTAGCTTTTGATATGTAGTGGGACTGCTCTGTTTTCTGCCCTCAGGTCTGTTGTGCGCTTCGCAGCAAGTCTTTTAGGTAAACTAGTGGACAGCCTTGCACCATCTATTACTAATGTTTTAGTTCAGGGCAAGCAGGTAAGTTTTGACTTTTGAGAAATGTATTAAGGAATGATAATAGAGAAAATAAAGGCCTTCAAACTGAAAGAGCCTATTATTTTATGTTGCTTTTTTTAGTAATACAATATAGTTTAAAAATCCTTATCGAGAAAGAGGAAAATAAGATATTCTAAGTAGTACTTACATATGGCGAGAGCTAATTAATTTGCTTTAATGGTGTAATATTAAGCCATATTAAGCAGGCAGTCCAGTGTACAATCTGGGTAAGAAAGGGAAAGGGCATGTTTTGTGTAAATCCTTAATTTTTTCCCCCTTGCTTTCTTTCAAGAAAAGAGATGGATTCAAGTAGTAAAGTTCAGCTTTTAAAGATCAGTTGATACAGCCAAACTCTCTGTAACTGAACACAATAAGACAGATGGGTGCCAATTGATTTTTCACAAAGAACAACCCGTTAAGAAGAAGTCTTTCAAAATTCTAGTTTTCTGCCCCAGAGCTTAATCCTCAGCATTTCTTCCTTTCCTAAGCAGGACTTTTAAAAATTACGTTTATGGAGCTGTCTCCAAGCAACACTACTTAATTATTACCTATTTTTTGTAGTGTAGCATGTATACGTGTATATTTATCTATATGCAATGCTCTGTCCTTACCTTACTCCAGACTGAGCTCTGGCTGTGTGCTTCTGGTGCTGCATAGCTGCAGGGCAAGCTGCATGGGCATGCAGCATGAGTGCTGGTGCTTTTCTTTTTTTCCATGTTTTTAATCTAACTTGCTTTCATCAATTCCTTTTATCTCTCTATAAGATAATTCATTAGACAGGAAAAATTCAAGTTGCTGTGTTTCACTGACAGTAGATTAAAAACAGATTAGAATCTTCTAACAGTATTAACAATCAGAAGTCACTGAAAGCAGATTATTTTTATATTGTGAAATTTTAGCAAGAGCAGAGTTCATTAAGCATAATTTCTGAATTATTTATGCTTTTGTTCCTGTCCAAGTCTTCTGAGTTTTTTCTAACATACTGCAGGTGACACTTGGAGCTTTTGGCCAAGAGGAAGAAGTTATTTCCAATCCCTTGTCCCCAGCAGTGATTAAGAACATCATCTATGAAAAGTGTAATTTACAAGATGAAAGAGAAGCTGTAGTTCAGCAGGAACTTGTCATACATATTGGCTGGATCATCTCAAATTCACCTGAACTTTTCAGTGGAATGCTGAAGATACGGGTTGGGTCAGTAAAAGATCGATTGTTGTTCTTATTACTTGCATTGCAACAGAATTTAATGGTGTGCATCAACTGAGATTGCAGCTTGTTCCATTGCAATAATGGTTTATATAAGATAACTCAGCAAACTTTGTATACTTTGTATTTTTTCATATGCATGCTTAAAATTACTGTGCCAAAACTGGGTATACAACTAACAATTAACAGTGTACTCTGGAGGAAGGGCAGTATAATAATTGCCTGAGGTTTCTTTATAGCAAAGTCAGCTGTAGTTTTTTTTTTTTTTCTCTTTTTTTCTTCCGAGTTCAAGCCGTACCATGTTAGAGCTTAAAAACAGAAGCACTGTAGCGCGGTCTCACAGCTACACTTGGTGCAGCACAAGCAGGCAGCCCCCAGCTGCCTTGTCCTGCCATCAGCCAAGGGGCAAAAGGTTCTGCCTTGCTCACCGATGGGCCATGAGGGCAGTGACCTCATTGTGGACTGCATAGCTCTGCATTAGCCACAGTGAGCAAGTCTGTCAGTGGTGTAATGAGTTGGAAGGTTCTGTGTTAGAAGAAAATTGGCCTCAAACTCATACTTGGAGCAATGAAGCACACTGATCTGATGTTGAGAGGTTCCCTCGTGGCAGCAGATATGCTGCACAAATAACAGTTTGATTTAGTGTCTTGTTATTGATTTGTTTTCAGGCTTCCATGTTTGAAATAGATGAAGACCCTGACAGGCCTATTACTGTAAAAGCCTCCAATGAACTGGTTCTGTATTCTCCTCTTAGCTGTTAAGAGTTTGGTGGGAGGTCCACGTCTCTACATCATCTCATGCCAGGACAAACAGAAAATACTACTGCATGAGTTGCACACTGATGTGGTTGAGTCATCAGTGAAAAATGAACCTTTTCCTGAAACGAAATTTTATTTATTTTGATGAAAATATACTGTTCACACAGTAAAATAAATAAATATAGAAAACTTTATATAATGTAGTATTCCCCCATTGACTAATCGTCTGCCATATCTTGCAACTTTTGCTGAATGGTCCTAGAAGTCTCCAGTGTACAGCACAGTTGAATCAATCTGCCTGCTATCTTAGAAGCCTGTGAAGTTACTCAGAATCCTTCAGAACTAAAAACCACAATCCAAAAAAAATCTTTACCCTGTAGACTAAATAAGCCAATAGCTGTGGAACCTGGCTATACTGGTGATGAGGTGAAATAAGTATATTTCACCTATAATATGAAGTATTCCTGACTGGCTTGCATTTCCTCTCCAGTAAATGGAGTATGGCTTTTTGACATAGGACAAATGATATAATGAAGTGTAGTATGATGGGCAGTTTAAAGATCCAAGTTAGTTAGGTATTACTGTGAAAAGGGAAAAGAAACTTACTTGGACTGAGGCAGTACAGTAGTAAAGGAATAAGCTACATGTTCAATTATCCTAGTTCTTTATATGTATCTATATATTATTTAATCTTTGAAATTATATAAGAGGTTGCACTGTTTCTGTATTATGTACCGAAGTTTCCCTTCCATAATTCGCCAAGTTCAGCCTCTTTAATGCCTAAGGCTGAATACTGGAAAGGTATTTCATAATTTTTAATCAAATCTTTTCAAAATGGAATAGCAAGTGAAAAAGATAAAGTGATAATTGCAGAAAGGAATTTCAAAGACTAAAATTGTAAGTAAAAAGTAAATTCTATTAAAATATAAAATCACTTAATTGTGTAGCTTTTAAACTCATCAGAAAAACACATATATTATCAGAGCATAATATTGAGTAGGAATTTTAACATCAAAAGGCAGCTGAATGTTTGTTGTAATGAATGTGAAAGATGCAGGGCAATATGTGCTCAAATATATCTTCCCTTTGAACTGTGTGTGTACTTCACAACCTATTTCTTAGAAACTACACAGTACTACTTTCAATTTATATATAATGCAAACAAATGCTAAATCTGGGTATATTCCATAACAAAGTAAGAACAAGAATATATCTTCGATATGTCATGCATCTCCTGGCAGCCAGGTGATACTCAAGAAAGCTCATCTGCAATTCTAGAAAGATATTATTTACTAGAGCTTTTCCTGATTGTAGGAGAATGGTTTTAACTAATGAATGTTTTCCTCATTTTACTTCAGATGGATTATCCATGCTATGAAGTATGAATTACAAATTCGTGCTGGGGACATGCCACCCCAGGACTTATACCAGATGTCCCCTAGTGAAGTGAAGCAGCTTCTGCTGGATATTCTTCAACCACAGCAGCAGGGGAGGTAATGAGGGGATTGGGTTTGTGGTACCTGTTGTCCTTCATGATAGACTGTTCATGTAATCTGCATTTCTGAAATACTTTCTTAAATAACTAGGTATCTGTGATCAGTAGTATCAATACCATCTATTTTATCTATAATTATCAATAATAACACTAATAGAAATAATAATGCTCTTTTTTTAAGGAGAGGTAGTTGAGATGTACTACTTCATTCTTTCAGCTGTGTCCAGATTTTACTTTTAATATTGCAGTTAACTTTTCACCTTTATCCTACCTACACTACCTTGATAGTAGTCATCTATATACATTGACAGGAATGCAAAGCATCAGGTTCCTAGATGTGAGGAAATCAGCCAAAAATTACTGCAGTAACTTGCACCAGTAAGAAGAGTTTGTCTGCTGTTCAATGCCTACATTCTTCTAGCTTATTCTATCATTTAAATATAGATTTTTTTCCAGGGTAAGCCTAACCTGGTATTTAAAGTGAACAGTATGTGTTTCTAATCCACTGCATGGTATTTTGTAGATGCAGTTTCCCTGAATTATACTTGTATAATCATTTTAAATATTGACGATAAAATCTTAAAATATTATAGTGAATACTAATCACTCCTTTTTGCAAGGTGTTCAGATTTTGTTGTCATAGATGCCAAACAAATTGTGTTTCTACATATGCAAGAGACCTTTGATTTATCCCAGCATTAGTTCATGGTGACTTCATCAACTAGGCATGAACTCAACCTAATATTGCTAATTGTACTGCTTTGAATAGACTTTAGAGTTAGTTCTTCTACTGCAGTTACATACGGCATGAACGCATAGAGAAACCACATGCTAACCTCTACATCCTAAGCATCCTGATTTGGTTTTCCTCAAGGCCTAAGCTATTAATACTGCATATGCATCATTGATAGATACTTGCTGTCACTGCTTACCCTGCCATTTTCTTTGCCTGCAGAAGCTGGCTGAACAGGCGTCAGATAGATGGTTCTCTCAATCGAACTCCTGCTGGATTCTACGACAGGGTCTGGCAGATCTTGGAGAGGACTCCTAATGGTTTAATAGTAGCGGGAAATTTTTTACCACAGGTAAAATATGCAGAGATGCAGTTATTCCTACTCCCCATAATTTGTGATTTTTTTTTGTTAATATCTATAATATGCCCTTCAGCTTAATGAGTCCTTTCCTGATACTTAACAATTATTTATGTTTTCTATTCAGTTCTGTGTTAAGTACACTTATGGAGGTCACTTATTCCTATCAAAACATAGTTGTAAGAGTCTAAGACTAGAAGGTCCTCTCCAAGGCATGGAGTTCAGAACTGTGCTATCACAAACTCTCATAACAGTGGTTATATTTCTTAGTTGTATATTATTTATTCAAAAAGTAAATAAGGCTCTGTCTGATATTACACAAGTTGTTTCTCAGCAAGAATATTATTTTTTTTTCCAGCAACCCACGTTATCAGATATGACGATGTATGAAATGAATTTTTCCCTTTTAGTTGAAGATATGTTGCAAAACATCGACCAGCCGGAATACAGACAAATTATTGTGGAGGTTTGTGGCCTACAATGAGGAAAGTTTTGTAATAAGTAACTGAGGCTCAAATATTTCAAGAAATAGTATTTAAACTATTACCACTTGTTTCAGTGCTTCCTTCACAGGTTTTGTTTGATTATGCAAGTTTTTGTTAAGCTTCTCAGAGCACATGTTTAAGTGTTTGAAGTTGACAGTGCAAATGCAGATTATTTGCTAGCAGGGGTGAAAATGAGTAAAAAGAGTAATTCCAGAATCACTTTCCATAGAGGCCCAAGCCCATGCCTCTTCCTAACACTTTTTTATAGGTAAAGCAAAGACATCAGTTTGTCCTGATTCTTCTTTCCCATTTTGCTGACACTGTCTAACACATCCCTTTGTGTTAGTCTGAACTGAGTAACTTCCAGTCCCCTTAAGTTCCAATATCTTACAGCAAAACAAGCTCATTAGAGCACCCTTCTTGAACTTCTTTCCCACCCTGCGCCTGATGTAGCTTTCTGAATAAATCAAGACCATCTGTACCCTCAGAAGCCAGTAACTCTGCTGCCAGTTACTGCATTCATTATTGGTTCCCAAGGACCTGTCTCTGCTGTGTCTGCGAGTATTCCCTCACAGTGAGATGAATTCAAAACCATCTCAACTCTCGCTAACAGCTAATGGCTGTGCTGCCTGCTGGAATAGGTTGCTTTTTCTAAGAGTTATCAAAGACAAAGATGACCAATATAGACTCTAGTATCTGTTTCTAGTCACTATAAAAAGTCTCTTATGTTTACCTTCCTGTTTTAAAACTCTTTTAGGTATAAATTCTAAATTCTCTTAAGTGGAAATTCTTGGGTCTACTCATTTTACTTTTTGTAAACTTAGATACTACTTTGTTTTATAAACTTAGTTCAGCATTTGCTCCTTTCTCCCTCCTTTAGCTGAGCAACTAGCATTTGTGCAGCCATAGAAAACAAAAACTGGACAGTAACTTCCTGACTCCCAACAAAATAAACGTTAATGTTGTCAAAAACTTGCTCATGGTCCTTAAATAGGCAGTTCCTAGAAACTGTAACCTTTCATAAAAGCCTGCTTTTTCTGTGATTCCTTTATCAAGGTCAGAATTCTATCATCTGTACACTAGTGCCATTACTAAGTTGCTTACTGCTTAAATCAAACATATGCAGTTATTCAATGTGCTTTTTATTTAACTCAATTTTAACAAATCAAATTTAAGGTTTTACAGTCTTCTTCTTCTTCTCCTCTTCTAGTTGTTGATGGTTATATCAGTTATTTTAGAGAGAAACCCTGAGCTAGCTTTCCATGATAAAGTGGACTTGGACAAAGTGGTGAAAGATGCATTTAATGAATTTCAGAGAGATCAGAACAGGACAAAGGGAGCTGAAATACAAGTGAGTAAAATACAACTGTTTTACAGAATTCACCATTCTTGAAATTGTTTCTAATTGTTAATTCTGTGAAGTTCAGAATAAAAAGCCAATTGATAGTTCAGGTTTTTTTTTCTGTACTAGAGTTGTATTAGTGACCTAGAAAGCATTTAGTCTCTGATGTTTAAAAACTATGATGAAGCAGCTTCTAAGATTTACTTCACTATATAAGATTTGTTCTTCAAAAATCTCTAAGCATTCTCAGTTTCAGTGCCTTAAAGCTCTGGAAATCTGTAATAAAACCCCATTTTGGGTGGCTGAAGTGGAAATATGGATAAAGCTGTTGGACAAGTCCTTCTGCTACTGAGGAACATCTTACTGGAACAGCCTGGAAGTACACTATGCACGATATTCAGAGAAAGCAATGCTACCACTGAATAATGTCATAATTCATAAAGTCTATTTGATGTCTATTAGATTTGTGATAATGGCATACTATACTAATAAGCAACAGCACTTCTAGTCAAATTCATCTCATTTGTAAGATGAGGAAGGATGTGCTGCTCAAGTATTCACATAGAATGGTTGAGGTTGGAAAGGACTTCTAGAGATCTTGCCACTACTTTTTTTGTAATGAGATTTGAAAGACATGGAGATACACAGCCCCAGCAACACACTACTGTGTGGAAGTTCTGTTTTTTAAAAGGATACAACTTTCTTCAAGTTGTGACTCTTTTGGCCTGCCCATTTTACAGAATAATGATTCTGTGGTTGCTGCCATAGCAGAAATAGATGCATCATCCACACACACTGGCTATTAAATATGTGCCAATACGCACAGTATATGCCAGGTAGCTCTAAACTGAAAACAAATAAACAAAAACCTCCACACACATCTGTTTTATATTGGTGAGGTCCTAGCTTCCATGTAAGTGATGGGTTTTTATTTTACCCCAAGACCAGCTTTTACAAAAGAAAAAGCTTTCCTTGATGACATTAGTTAGGCAATCATGATTTCTTAAGTCTTCCTGTGGTGATTATGTTTCTCGGCTTGGTAAGAGCAGCAAATACTACATGTGAATGAATAAAAGCAGTTCTACAAAAATGCAGTACATAAATACTACTTTAAATCCTAGTTAGAATGATACTTTTTGTCTTTTAGGAAGAGGAATCCAAATTTAGAGTTGTATGTAGAGTTGTCAGCATGTCAACATGTACTGAAGGACCTGCCCATAAAATCATACAATGGTAGCACAGGAAGTTACCATGCAGCAATCTGCACATTCCAGGAGAGCACTCGTTCTCTCTCATCCAGTGCATTTTACAAATATTAAGTCGAAAACTCACTAAAGGAATATATGTACTGTTTTATTAATCTGATTTTCATGCATGCTTGGATAAGTACATTCTCAAGTTTTCTTGAAATCAAGCAGAACTACCCCACACCTTTAGAGTCTGGTAAACACATTTGTATTTTTAACTTACCTGTAATTTAGCTGCAGTGAACCTTTTTCTGCCTTATGTAATCAACGCTAATGGAACTTTTTTTTTTCCTTCTATTTTAGGATGACATGACTGCATTTTACAACACTCATCCATTAGGAAAGAGGGGAACATGCAGTTACTTGAGTAAGGCTGTGATTGCCATACTGCTGGAAGGGGAAGTGAAATCAAGCCATGATGATCCATGTATCATTAGCTAAAGCTTGCAATACTGCACAAGAATTATTGCTTTATTTCCTTTTTTTTTCTTTTTTTTTTTGTGTGTATTTTGCATGCAATGCTAACATCCTGTTTTGAAGAGCAACCTTGGCTATTCATACAAATGTATACCATCCTTACTGAAAGGAGAGCCATTAAAGACCCTAAGTGCCAACCTAGTTTATTTTCCCTCAACCATGATACTCATACCACATGCAGTTAAAATGATGTTATTTGATTAAGTTGAATGCAACTGCATTTATGATCTTAAATTACACACTTAGCATACTTTGGTAGTTTAGAAATAAATGAAGTACAAGATACCTCTATTTATTTGTAATTAGAAAAATGTTACTGTTAATTCTAAAGGAAATTCAGAAATTATCTTGAAGGTCTATAATTAAGATTGTGGAAGTCTGAAACCTAGCCTGTTTTTTGGGTTTGGACTTTAAAGATAAAAGAGATGAACTTTAAAAGTTATTCCTAATGTATTTTCTGTAATTTTCTGCCATTGATAGCACACAGAGCTATTTTTGGTTCTAATTTGTTAGTATATAAATTGCTATGTGGGTTTCACACTCCTAGAATGACTTTATCTCTAGCAATAAATATCATTGCAATTTTCCAATTGTTTAAACATTTACAAGTTGACAAGGGAAACATATAGTAACAAGATGATAATGTGTGGAAAAAAAGGGGGGGAAGCTGTATTTAAAATTAACATCAAGGCAAGGAAGAAAAAAAAATGTATTGAATAAGTTATCAATGCATGAAAGAATTCAAGATACATTTATTTATCATCTAAATGTATGAAAGCAATATATGCTAAATCCTTTATTTTGGTAAAGAAAATTAAAAGCAAATGCTTGTAAAACCTGTCAATAAAAATGCTTTTAGAGTTATACACTAAAGCTCTCATTGACTTTATGGGCAACCTGTAATGTCTTACTGGATGAACCCAGCAGAACAGATCTTTAAAATATTTTATTTTATCAGAACAAAATATATTCAAGCTTTACAATTGGCCCTTAAACTTTCTCATAATAAAAGTAATAGTGAGTAACTGTAACTCAACAAAAACCGAAAAAATCAGAAGAAACACAGACTAGTTACTTACTGTTGGGCTTCTACTGTAGTGTGTAGTAGAATGTTGTTTGAGAGACTGCAACATTGCTCCAACTCCAGCAAGAGGCTGCAATTAAAACAGCAACCTCAATTGGCAGCAGTTCTGAATACTGAATGAGCCACTAGGTTAAAAAAGCAATCCAAGAATTCATTCTTAGTTCAGTATTCCATTAAGAGTTATCAAGTCCAACAAATTCTAGTTGCCCCCCCCCCCTTTTTTTTTTTTATAATCTTGCTTGCAGATCTCTGGAAGACTATGGATCAGTTATTAAATGTTTAACAAGTTAACAAATATAGCTGGTTCCAGTGTGGGGTTTTTTTTTTTTTTTTAACTCTTCAAAACACTTTCATTTTTAAGCTCCTTCCCATTAAGAGAGACTGCAATATCACTAGTCTTCCATGCTTTCTGTTACTATAACGGAGCAATGGAGCTACCCTGTAAAAAAAAGGGCAGTGCTTAAATGAGAAACCGATTCATTTCAGAGTCTTCCAGTCTTCTCCACAAGGGCTATGGAAGATTTCTTCAAAACACTGTTCTGCAAACTTACTCCAAACAAAACCAGTATCTCTTTTCTAGTCTTATTTCACATCTCCCTTTAACTTACTTATTTCCCAAAAGAATGATCTGGCATAACTGAAATCTTGCATATTCTATAAAGAATTGCATATTCTTGCAAATCTTGGATATTCTATGAAAATTCTATATTCAGACAGTTTAAATACAATGTGTATAAGCAGGATTATAGCAACATGGATATGACAGTTCAACTCTACAAATATATGTCCATAATTGTTATGGATTCTGATGGTATCAGAAATGAGACTCTGTATCTTTATAGAAAGAATTTAGAATTTAGTATTAGAATTTAGTATTAGAATTTAGTATTAGAATTTAGTATTAGAATTTAGTATTAGAATTTAGTATTAGAATTTAGTATTCTGTGGATGTATAGATATTATGAACACATCACTTCCTACTGACATCACAGTCATTCTGGGAACCCCCAATAATGTTCTGCCAATCTGTTAACAGCATAAGAAAATAAGGCCAGGCTCTGTATTCTTAAAATCTTCCTTCTATGAGACCCACTAAGAACCTATTCAGTTTTCTCAGCTAAAGTATTTCTTCACAGAGTTTTCTGGTTAAACTCACCAGGTTTCTTTGCTCAGACTCGATGATTTTAAGCACAGACTGGTGAAACTAAGGCTTAATGGACATGTCTGTTTTATAACTGAACTGTCTACAATTTTTCACCTGATACACTGATAGTCAGAGACCTGGCTGCATGACAGCATTAACTAGCGCGCTTCTCAGTCCAAGTAAAGGCTAGGAATACATCCTTAGCAAGTATGTTAAAATAAGGCTGTTGGGAGGTGATGTGTTTCAAGTTTGTTGCTTTCCCTACATGTTACTGTTTTCACTTCTCAGTTGTGTCAACTCAACCGATCTGGTTTTAAAATATTTTCATGGATGTTGAAAGGTCAAAGCAAATCAAATCTTATAAAAGCTTTAACACTGCTGGTAGGTATTTGTCATACAGTGATGGCCTACAAACTATTTGGAATCTATACAGATGTTTTCTGGGATGCAGTCATTTCAGGTGGAAATGAGTCACAGCTTCATAGGTGAAAATTCATTTCAGTTTTTACTTAGAAGTCCTGAATATTAATGAATGAGCCTATTAAACAAAGCATACATCAGAAATAATGGAGAATGATTCATCCTGTATAACAAGAAAGAAGGTTTCCTGTGTAAGCTCTCAGTATTGCTGCTACCACTAAGTTTACAGAATGTTAAACTGAATGTCTTACTGTTTCAAAAAGCTTTTCCATCACCAACAGGTTGCTAAACTACTTTTATTTCCTACTCTTTGCTTCCTTTCCACTATAAAGTATCTCTCACCTGCAGGTATATATATTTTATTTCCTTCTCCTTTCATATTGTCAGCTTTTTATGAGTGGTAAAATATTTTATATGAATGAAAGAACATAAAGAGTGGATTTGTACCAGCTCCCAGAAGCCTGCTGTTCATACAGCTCTATAGTTTCTTGTTTATATTTTTTTCCAGAAAGGAGAGAAAGCAATTCTCAGCAAATGATGGGCAGACCTATAGGCAGATATACCTTGAATTACTTTCTCAGAATCCTGTTTCTCCCATTTTTCTACTTGTGTTAATTCCCCCACCTAATCTATGAGTTTTTTTCATTTTCTTGTTTTGCATTGTCAGCACAGAATTCATGAAATTCTCTCTTCCTAATCTTCCACATGAGCTTTTCTCCTCACCGTTCCTATACTCTCACATGTTTGGTGTATGTCTGCACATGGAAAGAACAAAGGGAGCCCTGGTCTACTTCCTTACACCATCACCCGGCCACTATGAACGAAACAGGCAGCACAAGTTCAGTGATGACAGCACCTTCCATCAGAGGCATAGCTGGACAAATAACACCATAAAAATATGCACGTCAGTGTCTTCACCTTAAGCATCTATTTTATTTTGTAAGCAATAAATTAGGGTAGAAAAAGAAGTGCACTATTCTCACCTTTCTGTCTGCATTTTGGAGAGGTTAGCCGCTCAACATTTGACTCCACTGAAAGAAGAGAAATCTCAGTGAGAATCAAGAAGGCAGCAGAAAATAATTGGAACACCAGGTAGTTTTTAAATAGCCATAGTTCAAGTAATGGGTGGTAAATAAACACAAACTTGTTTCTGATATCTTGCAAAAACATTCTGACTTAGGTAGCCAAGGAAATAAATGAATTCAGGGACTGGGGATTAGTGGCTGGAGGTGGAAAAATCGATATAGTCCCCTGTGTACTCACAAAAGCTACTGTCAATAGAACTGCTGCAGCCATTAAAGAAATAAGTTCTGAAGTGTTCAATATTGGTTCACACCATTCAATTCTCTTACTATGAACTTTCACGGTTTTACAAAACTTGAAAAAAAATCTGTTTCTCATAGGCAGTATAAACCATTCAAATAATAGAAAAACAGTTTAAAGCAAAACTACCCAGTAAAAGCAGACCGAGTTTTTCCAGTCAAATTCCTCTATCAACTACCTTTCAAAGTAAGTCATAGAAAACTTTCCATTTTTCTCCATTTTAGAAAGATGGTGAATACTAGTCTTCTTTGGAACCTTAGTTCCAAACATCGGAACTTCAGTTGGAACTCCTGATGTAGTGCACAAAATGCTCATAACTACCCCCTCGTCTCAAAAACCAAACCCCTTTGATTTTGCCAAAACCATCAACTTCATACTGTGGATTATTACAATAGCTAATAGTTGTCATATTCACAGCACCTCAGATATTTTAAACTGCTTTACTCCTTGAGAGAATTCAAAGTTGTTTTTACTCAAAGATTTCATGACCTATTTGCTGTTAATTGTTGTTTTCCTTTGTCCAATTTCAGTCTTATTTTATCTACCCATCATTCTCTGCAGTTGCTAAAGAACTTATCCTTTATATTTAAAAGAAGCAGACAACCAAAGTAGTAATAAATTAAATCTTTGAGAAATTTTATCTCAATACTTACTAAAGCCCCATAGGCAGAAAATGGACCTCCATAAAACTAAGTTAATGTATTAGTTTACTGAGTCATATTAGTCAGAATAGGGAAAATTCCACAGATGAAGTTAAAACATGGTCTAAATGCTTATGTTAAAAAATCCTGACTTTCCATCTTTAATAGAGCAAGTAATCTTAAAATTATTTACTTAAATCGAGACAGATCTCTTACAGATAGAATCTTCATTTTGATAACTGCATTATGAATCAGATTGTGCAGACCATTATTATGTTCACAGATGTATTCTTAGTACCTGCTATGACTAACTCAACATAACAGCTTCATTGAATTCTTCCATAAAGCTCATGTAAGGTATTTTTAACATGCTTTCTAATACCTGCTGTAACTACTACAAGATCTTCAAGAAAAAAATGAAATTCAGCTTTACTTAAAACCATAACCCTATGCTCACCACACGAAATGGAAGCTTCTCATTCATAGCACTGGGTATTGGGCTTATTCCTTCTGTAGCTGTAAACTCCTTGACCCAGCGCATATGAACTATGACTACTATAAATATAAAAAGAACTATTTTCTCTTTTTCCTTAAGAGCTGAGCAACACTCATAGGCAACATTTATCTCTAGAATTATTTTAAAAGAATGAATTTCAATTTATCCACCAGAGTCTAGGACTATAATTTTCCTATTATAAATGAAAATGATAAGGCAGGAGTAATAGAGTTAAATAACCTACCATTAGTAAATGAAATAAAAAAATGACAATACCTATTTATCATTAGACTGCAACCTAAGTACAAATAGGTATTACAGTATTAATAATACATCACTAGAAGATATATGTTTAACAAAAAGTATATCAATACAGTCATAAAATTTACATAGAAGAATCTTTATAGTGTAGTCCATAAGAGGAAAAAATAAATCTAGTAAAAAAATGTGAGAATTGTGGTGCATTCATATGCCTAAAATTTAAATTAAGAAATCAGAGGTGCAATTAATTCCACTGAAGCCTGTGCATCTCATCCAAAAAAGTCAATCAAGAAAATTGCTTGATTAGATTTTTATATAATTACAATCTACAAAATCCCTGTCACACACATTCTCTTTTCTTAAAATATCAGGTCCCTTAAACTTTTTCTAATGAACAAAGACCTGTGGCATCGGAAGACAAAATTAAGCATTAAAAAAAAAGTCTGTCTCTGAAATAAGGACAGAACAACATGGTGAAACACTGCAGAAAGCTCAAAGGAAACAGGCTGGCTTGTATAAACTGTTCCTCCTTTCTTTTGCTCCTTTCACACTGAAATAGGAGAGGAGCTGTGGGTTGGATATGTGAATGTGTGAAGGCAGGAAGGAAGGCTGGCTCTGTGCTTCAGAGAGAAAACAAAGGGTTTCCTTTTGGGTGAAGTTTTTTTCCTACAGGGAAAGAGAAGTTGGGCCCTGTCTCCCTCAGAAACAGCTGGCTAAAGCATGTGGAAGTGGGATAGGGAAACTGTATTTTCTTTATTTACTTATGTAACACTGGTGTTGCGAACTACAAAGTATGGAGAGGTATTTTCTTTCCTCATCAAGTTTTTTGTCTTGGGCATAAGCTGCAGTTGGAAGGGGAAAAAAAAAAAAAAACACGGAAACTCAAGGTATGAAGAACAGAAAAATCTATTAATGGTGACATTTTCTCCTGAATCAGAAAGAGACCCCTAAAAATATTTAAGAATAAGAATTCTTTACATAATATTATTTAAAAGAACACATTCTACATGGGAGGAAACATACAAAAAGGATTGTTTTTGACTTGCTCTGAAATAAAAATTACTTCTAGACAGTACTTAGTCTCTTATTCCACAAATATTGACACTCTAAGGCTAAAGAGATTCTATCTGGAATAGATTTTTCTGCTAGCATCAGACAGCAAGGACTAACCTCAGCTAAGCCTGATTTCAACAGGTGAATGATACGAATCTTGTCATGTTCAAAATGAAATAGGTACTATCTTGGTGTTTAAGTCAAACAAAGGGGAAAAATCACAATACCACATGTAGCAAGAATAAATAAATAAAAGTTAGAACCACTGCTTATTCAACTTACTCATTAATGAAACAGTAAAGATACCTGGTGGCTCTATGCCTAAGCACACCAAGAAATCTACACAGAAGGTGCAAGTAAATATAGAAAGACTGGTTTACAACTGCACAAAACAAACCTGAAATGTGTATTACCTGATAGGGTAGAAACTTATAATTTGCTAGAAAAACAGCTCCCATGAAAATAATTGATAAAAACAAAATCCCTCACTTCCTACTACATCACTGAGAAGTAATTAAGCTCAGAAAAATCACGTGCATCCCATCTGGGTTATGTTCCAGAAGCTAAAGCCCAGTGTCTGATCCCATTTTGAATGGGAAAGGAGAAAAAGAGGAACCATGTTTTTTTAACTTGGTTGCCTAACCTGGTTACAATTTCCTAGTCTGCTTATGAAAAGCTAGTTTTTCAGTAAGTGATCTTAAAAGTGCAGTCAATTAGTTCTACCAGCACAACTTAAAATTGCTAGTATTGCTTGTATATAGTCATCTAGCTGCAGTTCAGTACCTCCTAGGAGGTGACTTGAAAGCAAAACCCACAATTTCCTATGTCCCTGTGATAGACGGCACATTTAATTAGATATGCTACAGAGCTGAATTGAGCATTCCTGAAGGCAAATTGTGCTGCAAAATTTGCAAAGGAAACATTACAGAGATTTTACCACAATCTTTTTAGCTACAACTTTTTTACTTCTGTAACATATATAGCATAGAAACAAAATAGAAATAAAAAGAGAGAATCTCATATACTTTGAAATGTATCTAACATTGCTGTTAGGTCATAAAAGCCTACAATAAGCACAAAACAGTCTTTCTGCAATGCAGAAGAAATAGAAGCAGTTAGAGTCCATAAGGTCTTTATGCAATGCCTCCAGATTGCCAAGTAGCTTGCCAACTAGATTTGACTTTTTTTCTCTGTTAACAAGTTAACATGTCCTTCCCCATTAAAAACAACAACAATAATAGCAACAAAAAACTTTTACTATTATTATTATTATTATTCTGTATCTATAGGAGCCTTAAAAAATGATGCATTCTCTGTGCCTGGCACTATACAAACTGCTTTCCCTTTCTCTCCCCTTCTAATAAGATCTAGGCATAAAACAATAAATATAATGGATAGAGACAGTTAGACAAAGTTACAGAAGAAAATCCTTCTGTCATACAGGTGAGAGGAACTGCTGTAATCCTGGCAAGCAGCAGGCACAGAAAAAAACATTTCAAAAATTGCCTCCTGGCCTCCTTACTATCTCAGAGCACATGTACAAGATATGATGGTAAAGATATTGGTGAATGCTCTCACCTCATCATGGCTTCTGCTCCAGCTGCTGTTATCAGTGGCAGAACTGCACTAGAGGTCTGCGGCTGACGAAGCCCTAAATGGGCAGAAGCAACGCTTCAGACATAACACAAAAACCCTCTAACGTTGCAGCCTGGAAGATAATACAGTCTTACTAAAACTAGTGATTTTCATCTCATAGGTCTCATCACAAAGCTAATGAAACCCCAATGGTCATAAAACATTCTAAAAGTTAACCAGTTTAAAGGGAATGAGATAAATCTACACACCTGATAATGTTTAAAAACAAAATGTTTGTTTGAACTTGGAATCAGAAGTCATTAATTGTAATTTACAATGGTCATCCAAGAAGCTGTATTAAGAATTACTTGTTCATGTATTCAAAACATGAACAAATATTTTTGAAAACTTTTCTCAGCTCAACTCTCCTGCTAAAATCTGAAACACCTGGTGGAAAGATTAAACCAGAGATTATGGTTGACATAAACACAGAAGAATGAAAGTATTAAGGCCCTTAGACTTTCCCCAAGTTAAGCACTCATCTTTTCTGTGACTTAATTGCTTCCATAATACTTTTTTACCTGTAGGTCATAGAGTGCACAATAGAAGTAGAGCTACATTTTTACATTTGTATATAGGTAGTCTAAAATGCATAAATTCAGGGCTAAAATTTTATTTTTACAATTCTTTTTTTTTTCTTTTATTTTGATGATACTCACTAGTCTCTATAATGTTGAGCTCTAGATTTGCTTTGGATTATAGCAACCTATACCTCTACAGTTACACGGACAGTATCAATACTAGTGATATTTTTCCTTATACTCCAAAACTCTTTTAGAGTACATACCTTTCTGTATTAGTGTAAATGTACCAAATACCTAAGATATGTGCTAAAAATATATTAACTTTAAAATTTATACTTCTTTGATGACTCTCACAGAAGCGAAGAAAAGCATTAAATGCCCAAAGAATATTTTACTTAGCACTAGACTTACTATTATTAAAACACATCTCAGATTCCATGTGCATCCTGTGCATAAACGACGAGTATATTTCCAAGAATTCTTTCAATAGCAGTTTCCAGGAGAACTACACACTTGTTAAATGAGCCCAATGCCATTCACGTTTCATTGGCTTTCATGGGAAAAGTACAGTAACAAAAAAATATCTCAGTTCCTCTAAGAAGTCAACTTTGACATTTCTTCATGTTCTTCAATATCTAAGTTTGATTCACAATAAAAGTTCAGCCAAGGAATTTCAAAGTTCACAGGTATTTTCCATCAATGAATTCATTTTTCATTCTACAGGTAGACAGAGGCAGAGCCATCACAATTACAGACAAGACTGACTTTTAGAAGAAAGCCCCCAAGAGCAAATGAAGAGCTCACTATACTTTAAATCAAATGAGCAGCTATTAACATCAGTTGTACACAATTTATAATGCGGTGTTCTGCTGCCTTGCCAAATTCCCCAGGAGTAAGATAAGAATTTCAGCTTACCTTGTTAAGTGATTTTAAAAAGGGAAGTGTTCTTAAGATAGCAAGCCTTGAATCAAAATGCAGAGAGAGAAAAAAAAGTACAAGATATAGGAGGTATTTTTTCATGCAAAAAATATGTCAATACTTAAAACCAAAAATAATCAGAATACTTTATTTTCAAGTTATACTTAGGTAGAACTTTGACTATAAAAAAAAGAGCAATAACACGGAAATGCCAAATATAGATTTTTTTAGCCAGACTGATGCAGTCATTCCTGCATTTAGGATAAACCCTAAAAAACAGCAATTAATAATTTAAATAAATAAAAATGAATAAAGAATAGGTAATAAGTAGGCTTGGGATGTCAGCTGTCTCCTTTAGTCTATTGGATGCATTATTTATTTTGTATCTAAATGACCTGCCAGACTGAAAACCAGCTTTGTGATGCACTTGACCAAGCTGTAATAATAGACAATTGTAGCATCACAGTTCTGTTTGCTCAAGGAGGCAACATATTAATATGTCACATAAGATATAAAGTAGAGGGCAAGAATAAATACATAATTACATAACTATCATACAGTGGCTCTTCCTCCTTTCAAATAGTTTTAACATTCTCTGCTGTTGCTTTGAAATAAAATCAGTTACATCTTAACTGACAGCTATACAATCACAACTTGACAGCAAGGTCAGCAGACTGAAAACATGTTTTTGCACTGGCCTCAGATGGGATTTACATTTAATTTGCTTCCTGCCCACCTTCTTCCAAAAGTCCTTCATTTTGGCATGCCTTTAAACTGATAAGCTGATAACTGTAAATACTTCTGTTTTATAAAAGATGAGTTCTTAAGCTCCAAAATCATAGCATTTTATATGCAACACTTAAACTAGATATCAAAATACTTTCTACAGTGACAAATACAAACCCAACTTTAATGTTTATGTCTCAGATTAGTGCTTTCCAAACATACCATCTTTGCTTGTTTTTGGCAATCCTAAAATGTGAAACTACTACACCTAAATTCTGAATCAAGCTAAAAATATTGAGCAAAGAATATTGTTTAGAACCTCTTCTTCCCTCCCAGCAAAAAGGCATTAGCATCATCTTTATGAGCATAAACATAAGGACCAAACTTTACAATACACATGCCTATTTGACTCATTGGGAAACACTCAATCCACTGAAGCCAGTACTAATAAGCAAAAACGGCTCTGAGCAGGTAACTCCTAAAGATGGAAAGACAGAAGACAAATCTCCAGATTTGTCTGGAGACAAGACAAGAGGAGAGGCATAAGGGAGAAAAACTTTAGTTCAAGTTTTGTCTGCTGTCATTTCTTTTGATATGTACTAGGAAATCTCATTTAAACATCTCATTATGCATTCTGTACCATTGCATTAGCATACCTAATACCTTATATATCTGACAAGGAAACATGTCATATGATTCAACCTTCCCAAAGATGTAGGAACATATGACTAAATGCAAGGAAGGAAGGTTTGGATTTGCTTTCCATCAGATACTATTTTCATAGAGATTAATAAATGCTGCAAGGCTTGCCAGGAGAAATTACTGTGCTAATTTCTTTTATAATTTATTTGAAAGTACAAACGACTTTATCCCAGAGATTTCATATTGACCATTAATTTCTCTGAGAAGAGCTGATGTGCTCACAAGATCCTTCATGACAGAAGTGTTAGTAATTCTTTCTGGTTTAAGGGAGTTTATAATTCAGAACTTCCAAGCCTATATTCAGTATCCATCCAAAACCAAGATTCTATTGAACTCTTAATATTAAGTTGTGAATTTTAAAATGTTAAGTAAATTTCCTTCTTAATATATGAAATGGATAATTTACTACATCAGTACTTTTGATTTTTCAGATTTTTCCCAATTGAACGGTTGGTAACACATAGACTAATCATTCATCCCGTTTGAGACTGCAAGAATTCTAAAGAACAGTTTTTAGTCCGTTTTCTGCCCCTGCATCTTATTTCAGGGTAAATTCCCCTGCAAATACAAATTGAATTACCATCTCTATGCTGAAACTACCCTTCAGTTCCAGACCTGTTTCCTTTTCTGCAACCTTAAGTATCAGCCCATCTCTCTTTTTTCGCTTGTTTCATCATTATACACTTCATGTATTACTATATATGTTATAGTAACTCCACATTTCTTTCCCATCACTCAGGTTCCTAAATTGGGCCTCATCTTTGTCTTGGACTTTTCATGAAGACTGAATCTTGAAGACAGTATGCGTGGATCTTTGCAAAATGCATGCACATATATGAAAACCTAGCAAAAGCACTTGCCCTGTTCTTTAGCATTCACTATGACTTTCTGAATCTCATACATACAAAGCTGCACATTCACAATATTTCTGCAGAGCTTATCTTCTTAATCTCCTTCTTAGATTACATTGTCCGTTTTGCACAGTCTAACAGTTAGCCTGGTTTACAAGCTGATCAATATCCTGTCCATGTTTCTTTCATTCCCTAGTCTCTGCTTTTTGTTGCTCATCTTGTTCTTTGATTCCAAGCTCTTAGGGTAAGGATCACCTTAATGTTTTTGAGGAATTAGCAAGTGCAAAAAGATCCAGCTTCTACTCTCTTTTTTCCTGGGGTCTTAACACTAGAAAAACAGTTAGTTGTAGCAGCCAAAACAATTCTAAAGACTTTTGCCTCCCTTTCCCAAAACTCAAACTAGTTTCTTTTGGTCTTTGCAACTGCAAAGTTGGTCCTTGGCCATAATTCTGGATCCAATTAGCCTATTTCATAAAGGCTTCTGCTCAAGCCTTTCCTGTCCAACTGGTCCAAATTTTGCCACCAAGTATGACAAGCAACCTCTCAGAAATCATAAGTAACAACTTTCCTGCAACAACAAAAAAAAACAATCCCATTCTGCCTCTAATCAAATTTTAAAGGAATCTACAAAAGAAGCATTAAAAGACCTGACTCATTCTAAACAATAATTGAGAACAAAGTAGAGAAATACAGAATTCTACATCTGCAGCGGCAGAAAGGTTCAAATCTAATTTGCTTTTAGAGAACAAACACTATTCATAAACATAGTTAAAAGAACTTAGCAAGCATCAGTGAAAGCAAAAAAGATACCAATAACTATGAGATACAAGAAAAAACACACCTTCAATATAGCTACATTTTCTAGTTCTGTCCATATAGCTTAACCAAGAGAATGTATCTCTTGCCTTCATCTCATTTTATAAAGGAGGAGAGAGTAAGGCTGCAGAAAGAGAAGAAATCTATAGAAAGGTCTATAAATATTATTCTAACGGACATCTACTAAATTTTCAAGGCTTTCCTTAGAGGTTGCTGCTACTTCTCCAGGTGGAGGGAGAGGTAGAGTAAACCACTCTATAAACATACTCGTTAGAATTCTATATGGCAAGTTTTGAAAAACAAGACCAACATTAACATGGACAGTGTCCATGATTTATGAAGAGAACTGTTAAAGTTAAAAGATTTAAAGACTGAAATAGCATCAAACTCCTCCAGGGAAGAAGTATTTATTTCTGTAAAACCATGTATCTTTCCCTGTATAAACCTGCCACAGTATACATTACTAGCTTGTTGTCATCGTAGAGCTTTCAATTATAGATTGCCAGGGATACCTAGAAACACATAAAGATAATTTATCTATCATGGTATGATAGATTAGAAAACTATCCAGGCTACATCAGCTAGATTTACGGGAGATTCAAAGATTAAGTAATGAAAGATTTGCTTGTTTATTACTTCTCCAGAGAGAACTTTTCGTACTGCATAATATAAGAAGATAAAAGGAAGAAAAGCTTGTCAGCAATGGTTCATAGACAGAAAACATGATATTCTTAGCACTACACAATCATGTTCCTCATAGAACACACTGCATGCAGAAATGGTGCTTCTTCAAAGCTTACTATGTGACTCAGCAGTGAAACGGTTTCCACTACTATAAAGAACAGCTTGATAGTGTGTCTTGTGCTTACTATTTGATACATGGAGATGCAAGAACTGTTTTAATACCTGATGTGAATCTTACTAAATACAATCTTATTGTTGTTCCAATACAAAGTACCATCTATTTTAGACTAAAAATTATAAACCATATACAAGGAGAGACCAACTAACAGAAACAGGAAAATGGTAATAGCAAAAAACGTTAGTATTATAGTATGCAAAGCACAAAAGCAATTCCAGGCTTTAGTTCATCACTCTCTCTAGTGATTTCTTTCTCTATACACAGAGTGTACCCTTTGCCTTTTACCATCTATGACATAACAGTCACTGCTGAAGTAGTTGTGTTTGGTTTTGGTCTGTACAGGCAAGTCACACAACATGAAGTTACGATGTTTAGAAACTATTCCTACATTTCCAAATAATTCTGTAAAGCTTCACTCTGTGCCTCTGTTTAGCTGGCTGGAAAATGCAGAAAATCTGTGCTTCTCTATTGCATTGTAAGGTGGAACACTCATATGTGCTTTGAGATGAGAAAGCAAGATTTCATCAAAATGTGCAAGAAAGCCACAGCAATTTCTTCATCACTAAGATGCTAACGGTCAGCAGAAGTCAGACTGTTTTCTCCAAACACAGCTGGTCTCTAGAGAAATTTAGTAATTTTTAAAGGGGCAATCAATTTAGAAATTTATAAAGCAAAAAAAAAAAAAAAACAAAACAAAAAACACTCAATCCTGGATGGCAGAATACTCTTGTGATCCTAACAGGCTCCCATTTTCTCTGATAAAGAACAATTTCCTGACAATGGGGAAAAAAAATTAAGGGAATTAGCCAAGGATTTTGGTTTTTTCCCCACAGCTTTCTTTTCAGCATCAGAAGCAAAGCTATATACCAACCCTGTTTTATCCTTTTGGAGATTCATGTTTTACTCAGACGATATTTAAGTACGAGCAGACACAAGAGAGTATAAGAGGTGCAATTATCATGGAAAGATTTTCCTGATCCGAGAATTACTTCCAACTTAAGAAATTCCAGTATATTTAGAACTGAAGCCATCATCTGATGTCAAAAGTTTTTTCTTAGATAAATGTTGCAGTGGAATCATTTTCAAAAACACATAGTACTTCTGAGAGCTTTATCTTAGTGTGTTCCCAATGCACCAATTGACAACTATGCAGGTAAAATTACAAGATTTCAGATGGAAGAATGATATAATGAGGTTATGCTCTTATGCCTTTAGAAACCCTATGCTCTTTAAAATCATTAAAGCTGAAATGCATTTCAGAGACCAAAACAATTTAACATAAAGCCCAAAACAGTAACTGGTTACCATTATCTAACGATACTTTGTTTGGGGGATGCCAGCACAAATAAGGCAATAAAACTGGTTCTTTGAACAAATTTTAGATGTATTTAAGTATCTGTTTCATAGAGCTTAGTGAGATAACATTTACATTTTTGTTACATTTTCCGTTTTCCTCTCCTCAGGTTTGCTTTGTGAAATTTTTACAATGCAGTAATTTTAATGCACAAACAACTAGAATTTGTTTTTATGCATGTACCCCATACACAAAAGTTAGGATTCACGCAGTGAAGTCATTTTTATTTTTAAGATGAAAAAGAAAAAACAGAAATCTCTTTGCATTATTAAACTCTTATTCTCTCTTTGTTATTCGCTACATATAGTAGATAAAAGTAAGTGAAGATTGGGGACCAGAGTAACAGGTTAGTTTTCCCCAAAAGCAAAAAGAAGGCAGGATGGAGATAGTACACATTTGTAAAGAGAAAACAATAATTGGGAAGAAAAATGCCTCAAGGCAAGTGATGCAGCCAGTTCCTAATCCACCTCACTGTCTACTCATCCATCCCACCCTTTCAGAGCTTCCCCAAGAGGATGTTGTGAGGGACGGTGTCAAAAGCCTTGGTGAAGTTGAGATGGACGACATCCACCGCTCTCCCCTAATCTATCCAGCCGGTTATTCCATCATAGAAGGCTATCAGATTAGTCAAGCAAGATTCCCCTTGGTGAATTCATGCTGACTACTCTTGAGCACCTTCTTGTCCTCCATGCGCCCAGAGACAATGGCCCTTAGGAGCCGTTCCATCACTTTTCTGGGGATGGAGGTGAGGCTCACTGGTCTGTAGTTGCCTGGGTCCTTCTTGCCTTTTCTGAAGACTGGTGTGACATTGGCCTTCTTCCAGTCCTCCGGCACCTCCGCTGTTCTCCAGGATCTTCCAAAGATGATGGAGAGCGGCCCTAGCTATGACATCCGCCAGCTCATGCAGCACTCTGGGGTGCAGCACTCTGGGGTGCATCCCATCAGGGCCCATGGATTTGTGGATATCGAGGTTCCTTAGGTGCTCTCTGACCCAATCTTCCTCTACCCAGGGCAAGTCTTCCTCTCTCCAGGCTTCTTCTCTTGTCCCTAGGGCTTGGGGCTCTAAAGGGCTGCCCTTGGTAAACACCAAAGCAAAGGTGGCATTCAGTAACTCTGCTTTTTCTGTGTTATTCCTAACCAGGGTGCCCATCCCGTTCGCCAGCGGACCCACGTTTTCCCTGAAAGAAAGAAGATAGAAGATACGCACATACATTCCTGCTTATCCTCCAAAAACTATTAAGTGCCACATTTGCAGTATGGACAAAGTCTTCTAACTAATGTGGAGATTTAAGCACAATGTGGAGTGGGAACATTTTCCTTTACAGTTCACTTCTGCATTTCTTCTGGGACTAATTTCAACATAGCTGCTCCATGCCCTAAGCTGGTCTGTGGTCTGTCTTTCTCCAAGTACAGAACTGACCTTAAAAGGAGAGTGGCCTAATACCTCTAGGAAAGAATTCCACAAAAAGGAGAGTCAGAGGGAGCCATTAAATTTCCACAGAAGAGATGGAAGGGAAAAAAATTATACTCCATCTCATTTAATAGGATCGTTATTGAATCCACACCATTTTTCCTTTTCCCTCACCTTTCATTCTTAGCCTCAGGTATGTTCCTAAGCAGATCTGTCTTCCAGACACCCCTCTTTACAAACCCATCCATAAACCATATGTGCATAGAAACTCCAGAGTGGAAGGCCAGGAAAAAAGCAGGTGCCTTGGAATTACAGGCTCACACCAAGGGAAGCTCATGAAAATACCATTCAGAAGCACATGAAACTTGTACAATGCTTCTTGCAGGATGGGCCAATACTATTCTGCTCTATTGCCCGGTTAAGCATTTTTATTTTGTACAAGTTCAGAGTATTCTCAGCTCTCCACACACCAATTTAATGCGATAATCCAGGAAAAACCCCCAACCACTCCTGGAAGGGTCCAAACATCTCAACCAGGTCTAGTGTATGACTGAGTATGTGACCTGCATAATAGAGGAGTAGATGAGGAGGAAGAATGAAGGGATGAGAAGAAGCATCCCCTTTTCTTGTGGCAACGAGTCATTTAATTGGGTCAGTTATCTATGAAATTATCACCTTGGCTTAAGTGCCTATGTGCAAGGTATTGAATTAAATCGGGCAACAGATCAAAGCCACGGTTAAGGTGACAACACTACAGATGACATGTATAGTCAAGGGAAGGGAAAAGAGACCTCTCCGGATGACAACACTGACTTGCACGGTGTGTTAAGCTACTGCCTTATGAGCAGACAGGTATGAAACTCAATCTTAAGAAAATCTTCATAAGGAGTAAGAATAATTAGGAAGAAAGCATTGAAGTTAGGAAAGCATGACTAAGTGGCAAATGAGTAGTGGAAAAGAAATGAAGTTGTAACAACTGGATACTGAATAGAAATAAAAAGGGAAAATGTAAACTAAACAAACAAACAAAAACCCACACACAAAAAAAGAGAATTTTTTTGGCAGACATGCTGTCCAAAAAATTCCAAATGATCATGTTTCTCTGCAGCTCTCGGATATATTGGCCCAAATCGACACTATTTACAAATACATTAGTGTGACATATTGAATGTGTCAAAGCAGTGCATTTTGTGGAACTCTCAGTGAAAAATCATTTTAAAAAGTGAGTAACAACACTTCTTTCAACTTCATACACATGATAAAATTTTAATGTCTCTGCCATCCATCCATTCTTGTGCAATATGGCTCATTGATATGTCTCAGTATGTTCCATTTAGAATTGTAGTCAGTCCACAGAGATTGGCTTTTCATGTTTAGTTCCTGTCGTGTTTTTCTTATTCTTGACATGAATCATAAAATCCCATCTAACTTCTAGCCTCATTGCATCACAAAGTAATCTTTGATCTTATTCCTGTGGGCTTCTTTTGCTATTGAAATATATGATGCTACCACACTTTTTGCATGGCAATGTTCTTCAAAATCCTCGTGAATACCTAAAAGCACAAAACTGAATAGATTGTTTTGCTGGAATAAAGGTAGAAAGCTATTTGAGCAAACAGCTATGTAAGCTGTTGAACATAGCTGTTACAATACTCAATTTACAAGGATGTTTTCATATTGATGTTTAAAATCCAGTAAACTGTTCTAGATTTCCATGTCATGTCTTCAAGATTAAAATAGATTTTTGATTAGTATTCAGTTTCATACCCTTCTGCTCTTCAGGTGTTTATGAAATTACAGTTTTTCCAGATACAAATAAAGGGGAGATGTTAAGCATCTTAAAAATGATATATATTTTCCCCTAACGACCACCCAATATTGCAGATTCAAGAGCATCAACTATGCAAGAGAATTTTTAAATAACTTCTGAAACTGTTCTCATTGCAGCAGTTTTATGTGGTGGATTTTTATACCAAGTAATTTCCCTGTTTATTTCAGGCACTGAGAAAAGATCTTGAAAAATGAGAGGTTTTAAAAACTGAGGATTATAGCTGTGATTTCATTCCGAGAAACTCCACAACAGAACCTCTGAATATTGTGTTTTCAGGAGGAACACTCAAAACAGCCATGACTCCCTAACACAATACATACCTTCTCCCTTCACCTTCTTATAGCCTCACATTAACACTGTCCTCATTTATCAAATAAAATATCATCAAGATATTGATACATTTAGAATTTAAGTTTATGATGCAGGGCAGAAAAGCTCAAAATAAAGATTGCAACAGCAATGCAATTATAGAGTACAAATATTTAAGATTAGTTTCTAACACGCACGCATTTTCTCAAATCCTCAATTCACAATTTTGTATCTCTAAGTCAAAACACTTAAAACTACGGTTGTAAAAAACAGTATTGGCTGTAAATACCTAGAGAAACACAGAAACTAACAATCAAATTAGGAAAGGAGAAATAATCGTTTTGTCTCAAAGAAAGAGCAAATACTCCAGGAAAAATGGAACCAATGCTGTGATCTAACTTTTAAACTTTTATTAGCTTGCTAATCTCAAATTCTCTGGGGTGGTAGCAATTGCTGTCAGTCTTATTTGTTTAGGACAAAATCCACATGCAGGAGACAAAATGTTATTACTTTCTTTTCAGGTCACACTAAATTTCCATATCTAATTCCAAAAGCCAAATAAGCTACTCTATTAAGACAGCTCAAGTGGAAAAATAAATTGTTTACAAGTAAGCAAAAGAAAATCATACTTCACTTAGCTCACAGAAGGGTTTCTAGAGTGTTGCTTTACACATTCAAACTGTTCATCAGAACAGTCACCTCATTCCCTCTTTTTATTTTCTAGAGATGCTAACATTTTTCCTTAAAGAACTGCTACATTTACTTGTTCACAACATCATGCGAATACCAAACATACAATCTTTTCTTTATTTAAAAAAGAAGTGAAGCAGCAATCTCTTCCCCACATTATGTTAAAAACTTACACAGATGAGAAGAAATTCCTCCTAGTCTATTTAATGAGCACTTTCAAAGAATACTGAATTAATTTTGACTTCACAAATATTTGATGTGAGAATTTTATGTACTCTACAGTCTGAAAAAACTTTCTCAACTTTGGATTACTAATTATTTAAATGCAATTTGTCTGGAACAGGTTGGTTTCCTTATCTTAAGACATGCACCACAGGCTGCGAGCAGTAGGTCTTGAATTTAAAACCTCTTTTGCAATTGAAGAGTTCCTCCATTGTAATCTAAAGCACAGCAGGCTTGAATCACCCTGGGAAAATGTAATGAGGACTTTCTCACATGAATTAGAGATTTGAACTCTAGCAAAATCTGAATTAGCATTTTGGCATTTTCTATCATAAACTGCTAGCAGCACCTTCCTGTAGTACAAATGCTCACTTAAGCAAAAAACAAATTCACAACCTGCTCCTTCAAACTCATATAGTCCTATTCTGTGTGAAAGCATTCATGCAAAAATTGTTGAAAAAAAGGCTTTGTCTCTTAAAATCCAAGATTTCATCAGAAGAACAGTACAGAAGATAAGGAATAACTACAGAACAAGGTAAGAACAAAAAAAAATCAAGTAGAAGATAAAACCTTCAAATAGAAAAAAAAAAAAAAAAACTTAAAAATCCTTGATTGCATCAAATCAAGCCATAATCGAGATTTCTTTCTCTTAAAGAGATTAGCTACGAAGCAAAGTATTACTCTTAAGAGAGGGAATTAGAATCCCTGTCTTTATTTGTTAAAGAGTCAATAGATTCAATAGTTTCAAGTACTTTTTTAACAGGGAAGCCTCTTCCCCATGCCGACTGACTTGGAAAATGTAAAATAAAATAAATTGCCCTAGTTGAAGTGCTTAAAAATAGTTACCACTGATCTTTCCATGATTGTAACTTCTTTGCATCTGATGAATATTAGTCACACTATTTTTGAGTAGTTTCAGCCCTCTTGCAAATTGCCCCCAAAGAGTTCTCCTTGCCTCTCCAGGCAAAGCTAATAGCTCATGTGGTAACTAGCTCTTACACATATTCTGCTCTGAATGGCCTCCGATTCCCTATGCACAACACTGTAGCAGCCAGGAGCCTAGGAGCAGCACTGTTAGAAGCCATCAAGTTGTCTCTCAGACTTGCCAGTACTGCTAGTGTAGACAATGTAGTTATTTGCACAACTGGGGACAACTGCACCATTATAAGAGAAGTTCCACGCTTGTGCATCAGCGTGCCAGCACCGCCACACACAGCACTCATCTCTCGTAACAACTCTTTCCGACAATTCCCTTAGGCAGACTAATTTGAGAAATGTAAGTATTTTCAAAGCAAAGTCAGTTTGCTATAGCCTGGAGGGGACTATATTTAGTGCTTCTGTAGGACTGGGAAGTCTACATGAACATCTAAAAACAAACAGTAAATTTAAAGATTTGTAGTATGCTACATTTTGTCTATATTTTTGATTTTGTCAGCACAGAACTTCTTCTTAACTTATAAAAATGGGAGAAATGCCAAGATTTTTAACTATTCAGAAGATTATGCTTTTGCTGGAAGCACACATTGAGCTAAAAAAGACTACAGTTATTGATACGTACAAAAAAAAAAAAAAACCCCACCCTCCAAGCAGGAATAATTTTCATTTTGTTGCAAGCAAAATATTGTTACCAATTTCTGCAAAGCTTTCTACAGCTTTTTATACAACATCTTGTATAAACTATGTAATGAGATTTGTATATTTTTACATTAAAAAAAAAAAAATCAGCTTACAATCAGTACAAGTAAAATAGCATATCTGTTTGCAGTAATAACAATACCAGAACTGCAGCTGGGTAACCTTCCCAGCTGAGGCAGAAGCTGGGCTCTCAGTGGGCTTGTGGAAAAGAAAGGCGAAAGGCACGTGGAGGCCCAGGTTATCAACTCAGACACAACTGTGCACAGAATGTTTGCCTGAATATCTGAGAAACAGGAAAGAGGTTCTTTTCAGAGCTTTTTCTGCTCCTTGCTCAGAACCAGGCTATGACACAGCTGGCCACAGGTAAGTAGTATCTGGCAGCCCTACTAAAACTTGTTTGGATTTATTCAAAAGGTTCACACCCATGTTTCTGCTACATCAGTTTTTGGCTCCAACTTTTCCATCCCTAGCTGTTCCAGCACACAATCAAACACTCTACTCGCACATATGACTTGGTCAATCAAAACGCAAAGAGGCCCTCAGATACATAATTAGTCATTTCTGTATTTAACTGACTGCCATCAGGCACACAACTGGGCAGTCCTCTTAAACATGCACATCCTATAAAAGATTGCAGTTGTTTCAAGTAAGGTAAGTTGGAACCTTCCATTTCCACTCCCCCCTCCTCATCCCCACACACACCATGGAGCACAGTGACCTCCTGAAGCAACCTATTCCTCTTGTCCAGCGAGAGCAGGGCACAAGCACAGTACAATAACACCATCACACCTATCACTTTTCTGTCTTTTAAAGAAAGCTCATGATAACTGGGGCTTCTTTGAATGAAGAGCACAGCCAATGGGGTACCACAGCCACTGTCCAAGCTGGGCAGGAAGAAGTGAGGAGCAGCTCCTAGCCAGCCTTCATTTTGGAAAGGACAGCTCCAGGTCGCCCTCCCTGTTGTAAGAGACAACCTCAGACCGCGGTGTGCCCCAAGGCCATACCTGGTCGCTGCCTTCTTAACCAGGAAGCTGCATTGCTGACCACGTGCTCCCAACTGCAGAGAAATAGAGGCCCCCTCTAACGGTCGTCCTCGAGCGAGGGCAAAGGGCGGAGCCACCATAACGGTCGTCCTCGTGCGAGGGCAAAGGGCGGAGCCACCATAACGGTCATCCTCGCGCGAGGGCAAAGGCTGGGGCGGCTGTAACGGTCATTCCCACCTCAGCGCACGTGCGGCTCCTCGCTGTGGTGAGAGGGAGTGACCGCTGCGCTGGCAGCTCCTGCCAGAAAGAGGACCAGGGTTCGCCGCTCTTAGGTCGTCCCTTTCGGAAGTATGAGGCATACGAGCCGCGCTGGAAGAGCGGTATGAGAAGTTCCAGTGTTCTTCAGGACTTCCTTACTTTGTTCTCTTCTTTGGCTGCTATTTTTTCTTCCCCGCCCTTGCCCCTTTCATTTTTTTTTTTTTTTTTTTTTTTCCCCTCTTCCCCCTCCCCGGGCCATGGAGCACTCGGGGCGAGGCAGGGTGGGGGGGAAGGGGAGAAGGTGGAAGAAAACCGGGGTAATCTCGTTGTTTAGGGTAGCTTTACTTGAGTCCTCCTTTTTAGGAGTTCAGGTCTAGGAAGAAGCGAGGAACCTGTAGAAGTCTCCTGTGGAGAGGAGAAAAGTTGCCTCTGCCCCCTGCTGTGAAGAAGAACGTGGTGAAGAGCGCAGGTGGGTACTGAGCTGGAGGCGAAGAGGGGTGGTTAGAGGCAGACTTAAAGTGCGGTCCAAGGGTACTGTCTTTATGGAGGTGCTAGGGGAGAGAAAGCAAACTCTGCAGCCTCACTGGGACTTCCCCAGTCATCATCTTTTGGAACTGCAGGGAACGGGGGGCTTGTGTATGCCCTGGGGAAAGCAGCAGATTTAGAAAACAAAAATACATAGGTATACACATACAAAGCAAAGGTAGGAAAACTAATGCTGTATGACAGATGCTGTCTCAAAGATGTTCTGATTCCACAAATTGCATTTAGTTTTTACATTTGCTGCTTTGTAGACTTCAGGAAAGGGCTTAACATGTTGTGTGTAAAGAATATAAGCATCCTGCAGAAAAGGATTTTGCATTCCTTTAATTAAACGTGAATATCGATGACTTGCTCCATTGAAGTAGCACTTTTCAAAATTAATTTTTATACCTCTTGGCCATCTTCTTACTAGACACTGAATGCCAGAGCTCTTAATGGCTATATGCGTTAAACTTTCTTAGCCCAAAGTGCCTATGTGGTTCTTTGGAGTCAGCTATCGTGTATGTAATATTAT